>NC_135484.1:90659310-91859310 GCF_052094955.1 Ictidomys tridecemlineatus | reverse complement strand
TAATTTGAGGAAGACATGTCTACTCTTTCTAGCTACTTGGCTATACAGCATTTGATTTAACCAAGAGCCTTGTGCATTCTAGGCAAGTAGTCTAGCTATGAGTTATGTCTCCCTGATTGCTCTTGAGTGTACGCAATCTTTGATAATTTCTGTTAATGTAATTGACAAATAAACCCAATGATGGTCAAAATTAAGTACCCTACTAGCTTGTTGTGATGGGATTTTAGGTTATTTTCAATTTTTGATTCATGTGGTGATCTTTACAAGCACATACACATAAGGATCCACTATGTGTGAGGACCTCATCTGCAATTGCTTAGAGACTTCAGTGAAGATGTATGCATTATGAAAAGGTGTTAATCTGCAGAAACAAAGGAAAATGATTGAGAGAAGCATCTGTCTCAGTTGCAGTGATAACATTTAGGAATTATTCTATACTCTTAGATGTGGCTTCTGATTTGGAGAATACCACTAATGTCTGCT
The DNA here is from genome assembly GCF_052094955.1 of Ictidomys tridecemlineatus. Classification (NCBI taxonomy): domain Eukaryota; kingdom Metazoa; phylum Chordata; class Mammalia; order Rodentia; family Sciuridae; genus Ictidomys; species Ictidomys tridecemlineatus. The sequence continues at coordinate 91,858,827 of NC_135484.1, read as the reverse complement.
GAAACTGCATTGATTAAAAATGTTTATGCAATAAACAAAATAAGAAGTGCACAAACACACAGCTAGAAGGTACAGAGTCAGTACTAAAATAAAGAAGGCAAAAATATTTCTGAAATCCTATCCCATGTCCAACTTTTGTAATCAGTTATTGCTAGTTTGCCTTAAAGTTTCAGCTTCTTATGCAGAAGCATTATCTCAAGGATCCATTTAATGCCCCAAATTTATATGAGGTCCATGAGTGGGTAGTTCTTCAAGATATAGATAAGCTTACTGAAGAAAGAGGTTGTAGAAGAGAAAGTGCGGGCGGGGGGAAACTCTGGCTGATTGCTCTCCTCAACCTCCCCCTTCTTCCTGGAAGAGATACTATCAGTGTTTCTAAGACCTTCTTACAAGATTAGGAGAAAAAATAGAGATTTGATAGGGCAACTAACCACTTAAAAAGAGGCAGAGATGGGCATGGTGGATTATGCTGTACTCCTTTACTGCTTAGGAAAATGGCTTGAGCCAGGAGATTGAGAGCAGCATTGATGACATGGTGAGAAGCCTCATCTCAAAATAAAAAAGAGAAACAGATTTAGAAATATCCTCAAGTTATTTGTTATAAAATTCAGTTTCAGGTTCTAAAAATAATAGCTACCCAGTTAATACATGTGTCCAGTTTCCCTGGAGAAATAGATGAACAGAGGATATTCACAGAGGCTGGGTTCCAAAGCGTCCAAACTTAATCCTGGTCAAATGCTGCATAGCCAAGTAGCCAGAAAGAGCAGAAATGTCTTCCTCAAATTAATGGTATGGACTTGAAAATGAACATTTATACTAAAATAAACAGTCTCCTAACATACACTAGGCACTATTTAAGCTTCATGTATTTTTGTGTGACTCAAGAGTGCATGAGAGATACCAAAGCAAATTACTAAAGTTCACTCACATACCATCTTTGTGACTTGCAACTTCATGTGTATTTAGAGAAATTAACTAAAGTGTTATCACTTTCACTGGAGTGGGGTGAGTTTGACAAGAGGAATTCATACCAGCTTTACTTTCACTGGGGATAATACTCTCCAGGATAGCCACAAATACATCCACTTCTCCAACACTCTTGATATTGCAAACAAGGAGAAAAATCTAACGAAGTTTTGCTTCATAAATCCTAATAAGGTCAATCAATATTAGCCAGTTGTACCTTCTAAAATACCAAACATTGTGATATATTCTGTGGGGGGGCTGAGCAGAAAAAGAGAAGTACTGATGTCACATATGAAAACATTAAGCAAAGTCAATATTATAGTAAGGACAGACTTAAACTTTAAGAGTCCAAGGTAGCAGGATTAATTATTTTAATTGATGGGACACTAAAATTATAGCAAGAATTGGCAAAACAAAACAAAACAACACATAAAACAACAATAACCTCATGAAGTAATAGATACATTTAATACAGTTTCATGACCTGTAAGAGAAAATTATTGAATTAATTTTTAGAAAAATTCTCACTCTTGTGAGTATTTTCCCAAAAACATATTTATATTATGCCCCCAAAATAAATAATAGAAGTGATATATTTAATATCTTGCATGAGCATCTCACCTCGTTGAACAATTTTAGAAAATAAAGCTTAAGTACTTTCTTTTTTCCAAGTGTAGGATCATATTTATAATATTAAAGATGAATATAAAAATGCGATTTTACTTTTTATGCAGAATTCTGCAAAGACTTTTAAAATAAGCTTAACTACAGTACCTGTAGGAAAGTGCATGAATCCCCTGATCCATCATATAAACCTTAAATAAGCAATAGACTCATGAGATCTCTAAATCCACAAGTGCAAGCTGTGTATTCATTTGCCAATAAGCCAGATGGCATTCTAACTTTTTTTAAAAAGGAGGCTTTTTCAATATCCATATAACACCTGCCTGCCCCAATTATTATACATTCAAAACAGAGACTAAGCGAGCTATTTAACATCATGTACATTATATAAGTTTATGAATAAACCAAGGATATATATCCATAATAGTGAAATAATCTTTCATTCACTATATTATTTATAATATGCTAATATTAAATACCATGTAACAAATATTATAGATCCCCAAATTGAGAAGCACATCATTTATTAGGTTCATTTCTTTAAGGGAATCAAAGACAATCCTGTAATACCTACTTGTGGCTGCCTAAATATGCAGTAAATATTTAGCCTAGTGTATTACAAAACTCTTTAATCCATCAATTACTCCTTTATTTTGGTAAATTTTGTATGTATTTAAATTTTCTTAAGGATTTTCAAGGGGCATCAGCTTCTTGTTCATAGAGATGCTAAAAAACAATGAATGATATGACGAATATTTTCAATCCGTAGGCATATAAAACATTTTTGAAATACCAAAAAAACATATTTAAAAGTGAAATTCTGTGGGTTTGCACAGTCTTGTTCATAAGTGTGAAGTTACATGGTTTTTAATCTTAAAATGTGAGTAGATTAATCTAAATAAAAATTCAGAAAACAAAGGAAACAGATGTGGGAGATCTGTTTTTCCCATATAATTTTCTTTTTTTAATATGTGTATTTTTAGATTCGTAGATTCTATGTTTCAGTGGAACTGGTTTGAAGACTCATTCTGCCTGGTTCTTTTGCTTCATTTAAGTTAAGAGGATTTGAACTAACATCTCATTCTAACTGAGTTAATAAGGCAGGAGATAGAGGATCTCTTCCCACTTGGATAAGAGACAATGATTTTTGCCTAAATGCTCAGGTTACTTTTGCATTTTGATATATTTAACCATCCCAGCTTTAAAAATAAGTTGTCATTCTTTGACTCCTCATTTTACTCCCACATTCAATCTATAGCAAAATTATTTTGCCTCCCATTATCACTCTCGGTTTTACTCAGTCTTCTCCCTTTTTACCATCTCTGCTGAATTCACATCACCCTCATCTTGATCAGTGTTTGGTACTTTATCTCTTTACCCAGATAAATTTGCTCCCAAAAGTCATTTTTATAAAATACACATTTGATAACTGAATTTCCTTAATTACACACATTTTAAAGGACCCTCTCTTGCTGTTCACAGAATTAAGTCCATAAGTCCCAAAAGTACCTTTTACAAAGATTTTTAGGGTCTGGTTTCTTTTTCTCAATAAACCTATTTTGTCACAACGTGTTACATTTTATTACATTTTTATTTATATGACAATGATATCTTTGTAATGACCAAGGATTTCCTTGCTCCATTGTTTACAGTTTGGCTTTGATATCAAATGTATCCCTAAAATGATCTCAGGCTTTTAGACAGAAGTCAAAGAATACCTTTAGTTGAAGCCTTAAAAAGTTCCACAAAATAAAGTAGGTTACTTTCTACTTGATTCTTTTGCTGAAGTTTTATGCATTTCCAGGTTGCTGTTTGTACACACTATTACATTTGCTTATAGGTTTTCTTAAGAGAGTGTAAAGTAATTAATTTAAGAAATTTTTCTAACTTATTTCTGTGTCATTCATACACGTTGTGTTGAAAACACTTTATAAATATTTGTTGAATAAAATGCCCATGCAAATAAATTTTATAAAGGTATCTATGTAGAATGAATAGGCAACATATGAAGCAATATAAACTTGTGCACTCTACACACACACACACACACACACACACACACACACACACATATGTAAAATCTTCCCTAGGTATACACAGGGGATTTATTCTATTACACTCCTGTCTGTTAAACCACAATCTGCAAATACTCAAGTCCCTTCCTTAAAATAGCATAATATTTGCATAAAGCTACACATATGCTCCTGCATGCTTTAAATTTTCTCTATATTACTTGTTGTAACCAATATAAATAAATGCAATTTAAATAATTGTTAAACTGTACACTTTGGGAATAAGGACAAGAAAGCCATCTATATATGTTCAGTAGATGCATTTATTTCTGAAAATATTTTTTTCTGAAGTTGGATAAACCATATGTATGGAATCCATAGATAAGAAAAGCCAACTTTGTATATATGTAAACAAATTAAATTCCTTTACATTGCTAAAGAAGTGGGAATCTTTATGATATTTTTATTTCTTACTTTGTTTTTTGACTTTTTCTCCATTTATATGTGTGCACAACATATAACACAAATACTCATACCGACATTTCTATTTAAACTACTTATAAAATAAATCCTTTATCTTCAAAAATCTATTTATCAGATTTATAGTTCTGCCAGAATTAAAATATTTGGAAAAATCTGGGAATTTTTTTATGGATAAAGAACAATCAAAGCTATGCTTTTAAATTTGAAAGGCAAGAAGAGTTTTCAGCTATATAAATTGCTCTACAAAAAGTATGGCTAAAAAAGAACTAAAGTATGCTGTAAATGTACTGATGCCCTGACCTGAGGAGATACAGTAATCCCACTGACAATAAGAAGCATGAGCAATTTTTTTTTCCTTTCTTACTGCCCACTGTCTCTGATGAAAAAGTCCTACCAACCTAGACTGCAGAATGTGGCATTAAAGTTTAATTCTATCCAATCAGGTAGACAGAGATCATATTCTGACAGTGGTTTTTATTGTGGAATAGTTGGAACTTTCTGAAAACTCTTAAATCACTGAAGCAAACTTAAAATTTTATAAGTGTCAAAAGGAAACATTAGCAGTTTTAGTTTTTCTTCAGGAATTCAAACATCTATGTACCTACATAAATAAGGATATTTGGACAGTTTAATCTTCAGATTTTTTCTTTCATAGCAAGCTTTTTAAATTATAAATTTAAACTTCTCCCCTTATTTAATTCTTTAGATTCCTGGACAATTTTTTGCACTAACAAGTAGTATGCATTTAGACAATCCTATAAATTTGAAACTTTAAATTTTTTTTAAATTTATCTTTTTCACTTAATAAAAATAAATAATAAGCAATAATATAAATGGGGCTTTTTTTCTTTTCAATGTGAATATAATTTGTCACAAAATGTGGCTAAATGTGAAATGAAGCTGAAAACATGAATTATAATTTTGGAAAAAAACAAAAGCATCTGAATTTTGAATATTTAATTTTTACAAGTGCAAATGTCAGATGAATCTAGGATTGTAAATATACATATAGATCTTGAACTATTCAACAATGATTAAAATAACCATTCCCCCTTTACAATTTACATAAACTATGTTACTGAAATAATAAGATATTGACCACATTTTTAAAAAGAACTATTTCAATTTTTGCAACTTTAAATTCTAGAAAATGCATCCTTATGTTAATAAAGGTATTCACTTCCAAGAAACAACAGAATTCAAAAAAACTTATGATTTGTGGACCAATCATTAGTTAAAGGAATTGCTTGTTAGATTTCCTTAAAATTTAAATTCTGCACATTTTCATACAATATTTATTCATACAGGACAAACATTAAACATTCCAAATAACTGTATGCTGTTGAAGAAAAATAAGTGCTCATCCACTTTATTCTGTCTGCAGATAATTGAAATTCAAAGAAAAAGTTACAACTTTCTATGAGTAATTACTAAATTATATTTACTGAAAAAACTTATTTTCATAAATTCATTCAAAACATATCCCACACAGATCAGTTATAATTGTTTTTCATATATTTAAGTGTATTAATTTGTATGTATCAAATTTCTGAAATAAAAAAAGAAGCTTCTAATAGTTGCATATTCTGGATTACAATTGATTCTATAAATCTCTACCTTCATTGATTAATTGACTAATCTATTAAATTTAGACATAGTCTAATTTTCTGTTCAATTCAATTCTTTGTTTACATATTTGAAGTTTTTTTTGTTTAAAATGGTAAGACATATAGATGTATCAGAAATATATCAATGATTGAAAAGATTACTACAAAGGATAAGCACAATGCAGTATGCTTATTATTTTTTAAATACTTATAATACAAATTGGAAGTGGAACTGTATGACATTAATTCTTTGTATTTATATTTTGAAAAGCAAACTGCAGTGCGAATTCTCAATATAGGTAATATATTTTTGTTCTTTTGTCTGTGGAATGACAAAGTAGAAATCACAATAGTACTACAAAAACAAAGGACAAAAACAGCATACTACAGGGACACAGGCACATCAATGTTTATAGCAGCAGAATTTTCAATAGCTAAATTGTGGAGCCAACCTAGACACCCTTGAGTGGATGAATGGATTAAAAAAAAAACATGTCATATATGCACAATGGAATTTTACTCAGCATTAAAAGAGAATAAAATCATGGCATTTGCAGGTGAATGGATGGCATTGGAGAAGATAATGCTAAGTGATGTTAGCCAATCCCCCCAAAACAAATGCGTAATGATTTCTCTGATATAAGGAGGTTGACTCATAGTGGGGTAGGGAGTGGGAACATGGGAGGATTAGATGAATTCTAGATAGGGAAGAGGGGTGGGAGAGAAAGGAAGAGGGCAGGGGATTAGCAAGAATGGTGAATGTGATGGACATCATTTTTCAAAGTACATGTATGAAGACTCAAATTGGGTGTCAACATACTTTATATACAAACATAGATATGAAAAATTGTGGTATATATGTGTAATAAAAATTGTAATACATTTTGCTGTCATTGTGTTCAAAAAAATAAGATCAATTAAAAAAAACTGGAAATATGCAAATAGTAATGTAATGGCAATTAAATATTTTATTATGATGTTTATATGACAAATCATATTTTAGCATGATTAATTTATTTAAAATACCTAGAATATTTTCAATGAAATATGAAAAACATACTGCTTCACATTATTTTGAGAACTAAAACATGAAAATATATAGTTGAAAAAACACTCAAAGAAAATTAGAAATTCTAGCAATTGTCTTAAAAGATTATTGAGTGGCTAATTATAAAGGTTATAAAATTTAGGAGATCATAAGCCATCTTCATATTTGTAACATGAAATTGAAAAAAATTGATATGGTAGTATAATCCTATATTTGTCTATTGCAAAGGTTTATTGATTAATTTGATAATTAAAATAAACATTTGAAAATTATATAACTCTTAATCATGCTACCTTACATATAGAAATCAAAATAATTTCATGTTTTAAATTTTAATCTTCTCCTCCTATACTGTTAATAATGTGCTAAAATACCAAAGATGATATCTCTATTACTAGTCCTATTAAGGGAAGTGGGTATTGCTTATTAACCTGTTACTTGTTGTCCCAGTCCAGCTGCAGCAAAATAACTGGGGAGTGTCGAACAACTTCTGTACATTGATACAGCAGGAGTGGGAGCCATTTATTGTAGGACTAGAGGGGTATATACACATTCCACACAGCTTATCTTAATTAATATAAACTAGATACAGCAGTCAACCAATAAGGAATCTCCATACTTAATGGCTCCCTGGCATTACTTCACAAACCACTCCCTCTGCAAAATGCCAGGCGCCATCTTGACTTGTTTACAGACCCTAACAACTTGTAATATTTTATTTATAAAGTCAAAGAAGACAATTTATTTTTTCTTAGAGTGAGAGAGCAAAAAAAAAAATGTTGTAAATTTTGTATACTAAATGGTCCACCTCACATTCTGAAAATATAAGATCTATATAATGTAACTCACTGTGATTGTTGAGACACCAGAGTCTTATTACAAGTATGAAGATTGTTTAATCTGTACCTAAGGTATCGATTGTTGAGAATGGAGTATTTCAGAATCAGTACCCTTACCTTACAACAATCATCAGTTACTTAACTTCCCTGCACCAACTTTCCTGATTTTTCTATCCAAGCATATAAGGAAAGAACATTTATTCTTTTTGTTGTTGTGCTAGGGACCTTTCCCAACGTGTTGCACCTACATGCAGTGCTATCTCGCTGAGCTAATATTCCCAGATTCATCTACCCTTCTTCAAGCATGCTACTGGGAGATTCACTTAGGCTTACTTGTATCAAATGTTTCATTTAACAATATCTTATGGATACTGAGATACTCAACTTAAAAATTCATTCATTTTTACTGATTTCCTTGTATCATTTAAAAAGAATACATGATAGTGGCAGATATCAAACGTGTAATTTAAAAGTTCTTTTACATTCTGAAATGATAGCCTTAGCTAATTATCCTCAGTTTAGTACAGAAAGGATAATAAAACTTAAGTGAATAAGAAGGACAGCAAGATGAAATATTTCCAGAACACGGAGACAATGACCAAGGAGAATCACATATGAAAAGAAATAGAGTGAAGAGAAATTTGCAACTGGAGGGTGGGAAAGTTTTGGAAACCAAAAGGAACTCTGCAGAGACAAAGGCAGAAAGCACCATAGGGGGGAAATTGCCTGAAACAGGATTTCACACATTAAACATAAACAACTTGCTTTGTTTCACAGCGCTTTGTTTTATAAACTGCTATATACTTATAATCTACGTACGTAGTGCAACAGAAGAGTATAATATTTTTACTTATTTCTATAGTCCTCTGCTAAGTGAGTCTAATTTGGATTTTAGTGTAATTTCAACATAGTTTTTATGGTTTAATAAAACTTGCATGCATTAAAATGCTATTAAAGTGTTACACATGGTTAATAATACTTATGGACTTCTGAAAGCAGCTATTATTAAACTGAACAAAGTCATTAATGTCTTTAAACTTTGCACTGGGATATAAAGTACAAGAATAGATGTTTAACAGCATCTAGAAGAGAATAGTCCTGATGTCTGTTTGTGCTTCTCTTTTCTTACGATGCATACACTTCTTTTTATTTTAAATCAAAAGTACTATAAGGGAAATAAATAAGCAAGGCACTGAATTCGAATACTAACTCTCCCAGTGACACTGGCTTCTGTTTAGGTGTTTGACAGAGTACAGCCTCCTTTGGTGTTTGGTTTCTCATCTATGCAATATCTAGGTTACTAGAGGTAATCTCTATTTCATTCAGCTATAAAGGTCAGTAAGTCAACAAGAAACATACATTTGGGTTACAACTAGGGATGAAATTATCAAATATTATTGTCTTTAATTTTCTAAAAAATTTATGAACAAATATAAATTTTGTTACATATATTGTATTTGTTACATATTTCAGACCACACTACATGTACTTATCAAATTGGGTAATTAACGTTTTCATCTTCTCATCATTACTTTGTGTTCAGAAATCCAAGCTTCCCCCTTCTCATTATTTATAAAATTTGTAATTTTTTAAAGACACTGTGGTAGAACCCATGGCTTCCTACATGCTAGGCAAGTGCTTTACCATGGATCAATACCCCTCAAGCCCTTCAAGTATTTTAAACAAATAAAATCTATGAATGGTAAAGACTTCAAAAATCTCACCATCATCAATCAAGTTCATTTTTTATATTTTAAGCATGCATATTGTTAAATTGATATTTCTTCACTAGACCATTAAACCACACGAGTTTGGGTTGCCTAACGCATTACTAAAATTAAGTCAGTTTTAAAACATCCTTTAATTTCTCCAGAAATCATCTGAAGTACAGCTGTAAACTTATTTGAAGGTTATGTGGTAATATATACCTAGCATTTTAGTAACTGTTTTTTATTGTAACTTGCTTTGCTTGAAATAGTTAATGTTTATTTTAGTATTTACATTTTCTACTCTAATAGGGAAACTAACTATATGTCAGTGGTTCATTCATTTTACAGTTATCAATATTACATTCCATATATTCAGGCTTAACCAGCTAATTCCCTTCCCTTCCTTTCCTTTTCACTTATAGAAACTACCATATTTTTCAGAATTTAGCTACTGCTTCAAGAAGATTTAAAAAAAGAAAGAAAACTGAACACTAGATCTTCTCATTATGTACCACCGTTACAGTCACACAATAATCAAAGAAAGATAATAAAATATTTTCATGAGAAAACCATAAATTATCAAACTATGAATCTGATGTGCCTGTAACCTAGAAGGTCAATTTTCATTGTAGAAGGAAGATATTCCAGTGGACTGTACTGCTTAGCAATTTCAACCTAGATTTCAGTAGCCAAAACCCATGGAGTGAAAATCGGCTTTCTCAAGTGTGCCTCTGCACTAATGCATGCATGTGACCCATCACTTAATAGGTCAGGCTTATTATTTAAAAGTGTCTTGTAGACACAGAGGTAACTCAACGGAGTCTAACCAATGGCATTAGAGCACAAGAGGGGTATTATGAGATCAGGGTAACAGCAAAGATTAATAAGGCAGGCATAAAAAAATGGTAGTAACTGAGATTCAGTGTCAACTTACACAATTCTGTAACAAAAAAAGATAAACCCACTGACAAGAACTTAAAAAAAAAAACTGAACTCTTAAAAAATTAGTTTGTAAACAGAAGATTAGAATATGTCTTGTTAAGTTACTCTAGAACGACATTATTTAAAAGCTTATCAAAATTGAAAGTAAAAGGATAACTATTCTTTAGGATAGGAAGTTCAGGGTATTGAATAAAAGTTTGAGAAATTAAGAATTTAGAGGAATGAAAATGTCATAAATATGGAACAAAAGTGAATTTCACGAAGGACAGTTTTAAGTATGTGATACACAAGGTGGAAGCAATGATTGTCCTCAGAGTAGAATGTAGAATGAATGAATCAATTTTAAAATAATAAAGTAAAAGAATTGTTTTCAAAATTTTCCAGACTTAAAGAAATAAATAAAATAAATATATAATTTTCACATATTTTGATTAAACACTTTAAATTTCAAAGATGAAACAACTGAAGGGATGTAAATTTTTTTTTAAAGAGAGAGAGAGTAAGAGAGAGAGAGAGAGAGAGAGAGAGAGAGAGAGAGAGAGAGAGAGAGAATTTTAACATTTATTTTTTAGTTTTCGGCAGACACAACATCTCTGTTTGTATGTGGTGCTGAGGATCGAACCTGGGCCGCATGCATGCCAGGCAAGCGCACTACCACTTGAGCCACAGGGATGTAAATTTTAAGTTCTCTATTTGGCAATCATTTAAAATATTTCCTATATTTTTTTTATTAAAGAAATAAAAGTCATGTCAGTTTCCATGAAAAAGTCAATCAAATGAATTCAAAATATATAACATTTTTGAAAATAGACCCTGCTTTATTTTCTGCATCAATGGAGGTTAAAACAAAATATTCACAGCTACTGTATAAACTTCAAAGATCTAAGAAATGTGCACTTCACCACATTGTAATTAATACTCAAAGCCAGCAACACAGAAATGCTAGGGAATTTTAGGGGATGGTGTATCTCAATCTTTTTTTCTTTTAAAATGTGATTTATCATAAGATTTACGCTGGAAGAAAACTGGTCTTCCTAAAAATTGTTGGTAAGAAACCAGTCCTATAGAATATTACACATATAATTGAGAGCTTAAATATTTTAATATAATAGTTTTCATCAAAATAAGTACCAGAATAAAAACCTGAACATTTAAAGTTTTGTTTGGATAGTTATTTTTTCCAGTAGAAGGTAACCAAACCTTAGCAAGTTAAATAATTAATAAATCAGCATTAAGAATAGGAATATCATATGTAATTATGATCTGTATAAATTTTGAAGCAAAATTAGGATGCAAAGATAGTAACAAAATGTTTTCCCAGATTTTTAAGAATGAGATCTTTCTTTTTGATTCCATTTGTAGAATGCAAAATAGGACTCCAAATGCAAAGTGCATTTTCATTTTTTAAGTAAAGGAAAACTTATTATCTTATTATGACTTTAAGTAAACATAGCTGAATAACCTTTAACACATCTAAACATCTAGTGATTTAACTTGTAAAACACTCCTTCCCAGAATGTCTGAGTTTTTTCTGGAATAAAGTAAGGACAGTGTTTGCTTTGCACCCTGATGGCTCTGCACAGTGCAGTATGAAAGTCCCTGTAGAAGCTGCACCTCCCGGGCAGTGCCATTCACAGTCTTTCAGGGGCCTTCAGACACACTGAATCAACAGTGAAATTTTTGGAGACAGATGACTCTAATTTAAATGCAATTTGAATAACCTTGTAGTGTAATGAATGTCTATGCTTGTCCCTGGGAGATGTGCCAGGAAGAGAAGCAGTCTGAATTCCTCTGGATCCATACTTTAAGAAAGGTCAGCCTAGGTAATCCATAGATAATATTTCCCGAAAAGGAATATTTATAAAAATCTATGAGCTTATTTTTATTCGAACAAATTAGATTTCCATGGATGAAACCTGATTTATAAAATTGCATTCATTAGGATGAATATTTGTTTTGCTTTTGTTTACTTAATCCAGACACTTTCTAGGTTATAATCCTGAGGACCCTTGCAATTGTCATTTTTATAAATCTATACAATTTTTGTAAATCTATACAATATCCATTTGTATTAAAAATGTATTCTACATTTTATCAAACTACCAAAGTACAATCAACAAAACATATACGTTTAAAACAACAAGATACATGAGAGACAGAAGGATTATAAATATCACACACATATACATATACACACACACACAGGTGTGTACCCCTGTGTGTCTGTACATATGTGTGGATGTATACCAAATGAAGATGGCATGTTAGGCAACACATATTAATAATAATTTTTTAGTGATAAACATGTTCCGCATATGCTATATGAAATGTTAGTAGTCTTGAGTTTATGCAGAATTTTTTACCTATGTGCTTTATGAGAGATTAAAAAAAAGCTACAGCAGGGATTAAAATAAATAAATGGGCAAAATATGCCCTAGAATTGAACAAAGAAATAGGGTAATGGCACTATTTAATATAACACAGAATACATTTTCTGAAGGATAAATAACTGATGCAATACAAAAATAACAGATGTGCTTTACTAGTAAACTATTACTACTAAATTATACATGGTAAAACTGTCAACAATTTAAGATACTGTGATGGAAACACAGCTGTTCACAGATTTTAACTTAATATCAGCCTATCACACATTAGATTGAAGTGGAAAAAATAGAGGTAAAGTATGTATTTTTTCCTAATACTTGGGTTCAATTCAGTTATTATAATTGAACAGATAGCTAAATTCTTAAAAGACCAATCTCATACATTATATGATCATAAAGCTAAGAAAACTAAAATTCATCTCCAATTATTTTTTAAATAATAATTCATTCAAAAATGCAGTGATAGGGGCTGAGATTGTTGCTCAGCGGTAAAGCGCTCGCCTAGCATGTGTGAGGCCCTGGGTTCCATCCTCAGCACCACATAAAAATAAAATATTGTGTCCAATTACAACTAACTAACTAACTAACTAAATAAATAAATAAAATGCAGTGATACATGAACTTGCCTTTATAACTCAAAAATTTTAGTATCTCCTTCCAGTCTTAGAAAATAGATATTTTTGTAACAGAAAGAAATCTCTGGCTAAACATTATGGTATAAATGTGAAACATTTATAAATTAATAACCCATTTCCAAGAAAGAGAAGAGATATGAAACATTTATTTTTAAAATGAGATTAAACTGGGAAATAAGAAACCTGGCATTGACATGAATAAATAGAATTTGGAAAATATATTAATGCCTTTTGGTAAACATTGATTTCAAAACTTGTGATTATATATTTAAGATGAAAACTTATTGTAAACTTAATACCCATGTTTCAAGGTACACTCTTAAACATATACATATTTAGTCAATTCTGAAAATAATAAAAGCTGACCTGCATTTAAAAGTGGGTCCAGGTTCATCAACACAAATTCCTCCATTCAGACAGAGGACCAAATTCAGATCAGGCTCAGGACAACTATCGATGATTTTTTCACAGCGTGTACCAGTGTATCCATGTGGGCAAATACAAATAAATCCATGTACCAACTTCTGACAGAAGCCTCCATTCATACAAGGAATTGATGTGCAGTCCTACATTAGGAAGCAGAGAAAAAAATTGATTATTAATGGTAAGACTGCTTTATTAAAATTATGCTTATTTAAAACCATTTTAAGGAACCAATCTGCAAGCTGATATATTTCTTTCTTTCAAGAAACAAAATATGTTTATAGTGATAAAGGATTTTTACTTTTGATTACCAGAAATTTTCTGTCAAATGTTCCATTGTTGACTTTTCAAAAAAAGAAACTATCAGGCCTTATTAAAATATGTACCCTACTAGACAACTCTTCCTCCTCCTAATGAAAATGATATAGCAAATTTCCTCTATAGATAATACCAGGGATCACTGCCCTTAGTATTCATGGTATGTCCCAGTTTGCCACAATCAGCCCAATTTAACTCTACTTTCCAGGGACATGATTTAATAGGATATCCATTAACTATCAAAGGAATTATGTAGGTTTGATCACATCATGAAATCAGATATCTCACACTTGTCTTATGTCCCTCTAATAAATCTAAAACATTTATAATAGTAATTATAATATTTTGTGTATGTGTGGTCCTGGGGATTGAAACAAGGGCCTTGTACATGTGCGGCAAGCACTCTACCAATTGAGCCATGTCTCCAGCCCCAATTGTAATCTTTCGTTTTCCAACACATTAATCCAAACTTACGTCAAGTATTTCTAATACCTACGATCTTAGAAGCACAGAAATTCTGTGATAACAGAGATATCTGGGTAATAGTTTTTTGTTACATTTAGGTTTCAAAGTATTTTTAAAGTTGTCTTATTTATTCAACAATGACATCCTATTTATAAGTATATTATTTGTTAGATGGTTGTAAAGTTACCAACCTCACACAGGTTGCTGAGAGAGTTAAATAAAGAATGCAAAGAAAGCAAACTGATACTGTGACCGGCACATAGTAGCTGTTCCTTCATTTCTTCCGTTTCATTTCTGGGGGCCAAACTTGTTAGTCCCTATTGCAGTCATTTTGCCTTTGCCTTGGATAGAAAATGTATTTCTCTGAATACTTATTTTCTATCATACCATACTATATGCTTTTTTTATTTTTTAGGTTGTATATGTACTAACATTATAGAAAGCTTACATCATAAACATGATATGACAGCATTTTCTAATATAATATCAACTTAAATGATTTGGATCTATATTTCTGAGAAACACTTTATGGTAAGTTATGACATCATTAATAAAACTGTTTAAAAAGAACCCTCAATGTGATGTTGACACAATTTCTCAAAGAACATGCACAAACTTGAGTCATTTGTACACTAGGGTCTTAAGTTATTACATCCTCAGGGATAATTATATGTTTATATAAACATGAAATGCTTTCTTAGCTTTTTACCTTGAAAGGTTATAATTTTCTACATCTGTCATCAATTGATACCTATGTTTGTAAATATTTAGTGATTTTTAATAGGTGTTAACAATAAAGATTACATTCATATTATGTACCCAATGGAAAATTAAAGATTTGTGAAAATTATCTGAAAGTTTAATTAGTGTCATTTTCAATAAGAAATGGATTGTGCTCTTGAGTATAAAACTCAAGTCATGCCTGAGACCCAGATGGTTACCTTTCTCACTCACCTGAATGATAGAACTTAATATATATTGTCATAGATGCCATTCTGATATTTGTTCTATCTTTGCTGAAAATGCAAGGGCACTTTGCAGACTTCCTGAAGGTCCTACAGTAATTTTTACAGAATGTAAATGCAGAATTCCATAGGGAGTGGCATAGAAACAATGTTGTTTCCCTCTCTGTCCTGTGGCTGGATATATATATAGAATGATTTATTAGAAAGCATTACATAAAGTAATTGAATTATATCTCCCATGGGAAGACAAGGGTAGTTTTCAGACTGCCAAGAGTTCTGTCTTTAGGGTTTACAAGAATCTTTTACTAAATTAATTAGAAAGCTTAATGGGAAATACAAAAGAAATTTCTTTTTAGAGAAAATCAAATTGTCATTTGAAGTTCTTGATCTTTCCTGGTTCAAAAATCAAGGAAGATGCTTTTCCTTTTGTTCATCATCATTCATATTACTTCGTTACACTCTATTTAATCAAATAAAGTGCTTCCTAAGAAGGAATTCACTAATGTAATTTCAGAAAATAAAAGAAATAAAAGCCTGGGGTTTTGAGAGAAAGAGGTGGAAAATGGGAGGAACATCAAAAACCAGGGTGATCTGGACAATTAAGCTGCATTAACTTGTGCTCAAAAGTCATGCCAGGAAATGTACAGGAGTTTGAGAATACCAGAGTAATGACGTCAGTCCTTCATGGTAGAATGTTTAGTCAAAGGAAACTGCCAGCTGGCCTATGAAAGGGGATGATTTCTCACTGACTTCATAGCTATGGTCTTTCAGAGAGATGTAGTTTTAAGCAATTCTAAAGTTTGTCTTGTGACCTCTGCACTTCCCAGAAGAATAAAGTTATCTGAGATCATCTTTGTCATAATACTTTTCTCATTACTTCATAGGCTTTATTTTTTTGGCACTGGTATATGTAAGAAGTAGAAATCTGTCTTCAGAGAAGATCTTGGGGAGAGACAAAATGTTAAAGACAGACACAGGGAACTGTTTTACCTGAAGCCTAGAAACAGTATATGGTATCTATTAGGCCCTTACCTTCCCCACAGCAGAGGCCTATTAAGTTTCACAGACTTGTGGAACTTTGTCTAGCACCTAATCAAAACTACTAATGTAGCTCAGTGTATGCTAAACTTAAATCACACATGAATGCCCTGGGTAGCTTGTTAAATTGCAGATGAAAACTCAGTAAGTCAGGGGCCTGGATTTTTCCATTCCTAACAAACTCCCTGGTGATACTAATGCTATCAAAACATGGATCAGGTATTGAGTTGCAAGAATGGAGCGAAAACAGTTTTATTTTACTCACAAGCATGAAAAGAAGCTGAAGGATTTTAGAGTGACTTTGCCAGAGTCTTACAGCAAGACTGTGACAGAAAAAAAACACAGACACTAAATATTCTGAATTCCAACCTAGGGCTAAACACTGCAAATTGTATCTTCCTTTTGAAAAAAAAAATGTTTTGTCTACAAATTTGTATGTGTGATAATGTATATAGTAAAGGTTAACATACTTGAAGCTTGTTTCCAATGTAATTTTCGTTAGCCATTTCAATTTTTTCTCAAAATGTACAAGTTCATGGAACTGAATTAGCTAAAAAGTAGATTTTTTTAAATTTCCAATTTAACCTGACTTTTGGTAATTTCATGAAAATAAAATGCAGCTTCACTTTGTTATTTCAAAAAATAAAATAAGATTATGAAATATCAAAGTCAGGATTCTTACAAGAAATTTTAACTTTTGTTGATAGTGTGTGTGGTAAAACTTCTGGGAAAGAAGGTCACTAAAATACAAGAAAACAGAATAATTTTCCCAGAGACAGCCTGGAATGCACAAACAAATCAAAAATATGAAAGGTGAGTTCATCACAGCTGAATCTAGAATTTCAATTTTACAAATTACACGAGGATTTGTTTTAAAGAAAACATAGAGATTCAAATACATTTTTTTTAAAATAACTAACACTTTGGACACAAAGTCTCAGGTAAACAATAAGTGTTGCAGAAGAAATCCAGGATGTTTATATCAACCCTATTTGTCCAGATTTAACACTATTTTAGAATGTGCATGTAAGAGTATTCTGGATAAAATTAACATCAGAGGAGTCTGTAAAACAGGCAGCCTCCTAGTGCACAGCCCCCATCCAATTCTTCAGGGCTTGAGAAGAACAAAAGAAATAGAAATGAGGAGTTCAATTCTTTTTTTCCCTGCTCATTGCTTCAGTTTGAACACCTCACTTCCCCCTCTAGCCTACAGGATGGAGTTGATTCTATCTGATTTCTTGGTTTTCAGGTTTTGGGAATCCGAATGAATCACATCATTAGTTATGATTCTGTGAAGAATGCTAACAAAAAATGTCAAGTATGTAATCCAAATTTCAGTGGTATATTGTGCTCTAACACAATGGCATTGTGAGGGGAAGGTTCATGCGTGGACATAGAATTAAAAAGGTTGAAGACACTGACTGCATTGATATTAAGGAATCTGTAGCACTGTAAGAAATATTGGGCTGGTGTTGGTGGCCAAGAGTGGCTGGAAAAATGAAAAGCATCTTCTTTTGTCCTCACCTGTTTTGCTGAGTTTTAAAAAGTTTGAGCTCACTCTTACTTGAGTAGTGACAGAAATCTGCCCTTATCTAAAAGACCGAAGATTTGTAGACTGGAGAATAACTGGCACAGTAAAAAAAGCCTAGGAGAACATAACAGCAATTGTGTAATCAAATAATACATATATTAAACATTAACATCCACATTCTGCCAGCGCATATGTAGAGAAACATTCTTAATAAACACAGGTATGGTAAGGAAGGAACAGGCTATGAGGTCAAAAGGAAATTTATTAACTATTCCTACTATGATATAGAGCATGGTTTGCTCAAACTTGTGCACCTCAGATACAAATAGAGTTTTTAAGAACAATATACTTAAAATATCTTAACTCTTCAAGAGATTTTTACAGATTAAATGTGATACCTCCACACAATGAAATAGTAATAAATAAAGTAGAACTACACATGCTAGTGTAGAATAAACTGCAGTGATAAATTGAGAATGTGAAGTCTGTGTGTATGTAATAAACATTCTCATTTGTGAGATCTTGTTTATTTTAATGATGTGTTTTCAATCAAGAAGATAGATATTCTCTATAATAATTTGTAGAAAATAGCTGATCATTCAGCTGGGGAGAAAGATTCCTGTTCAAACTTTAGGCTAAAAAGTATTCCAATAAACCAATCACTTAATATCAAATAAAAAGATAATGAGAAAATACAAGAATTTCTGAATAAGTTTCTTTTAAAACTGTCACAGAAAACATTACCTTTAGAATTTTGTGATTTTGTAAATTTGGATTAAAAAACAAAATCTTTTGACTGTCAGAGTTCAATATATAAGAGGGAAATAAAAATAAGAAAATATACATATGTGTATATATATATATATATGTATATATATATATATATATGGTAGACACATAGATTTTTACATATAACTACAAAAAGCCCCTCATAAATTATACCTCACACTTGAAGATTCACAAATACACACATACCCACTCACATACAAACGTACACAATTCTCTAATCATTTTTTATTTATTTAGAAAAATTTCTTTAGTTCTTTTTAAATACTAAGTCCTCATGAAAAATTTTGTTTTCCTTCATCTGAGAATGTCTTGATTTCTTATTTTATTCACAAGTTGTAATTTATTTTATTTTAAGTTAGTATATTTTTATATACTTATGATTGGATATTAACAAAAATCATTGTCCTGTATTCATGCTTCATGAGAAGAACTCATATCCCCTTCTCTGCCCCATCCACATTGAAAGGAAAATATCTACTCTCTATACCTCGACTCTCTTTTTTTTCCATATGTGTGTATGTGCATGTGTGCATACATAAAACACTAATTATAATTTTTCACTAGCCTTGGCATTCATTTATATCCAGCCATGTATTTGTTTTTCTCTAGCATCAATTATAATTTTTAATCCTTGCCTCCAATTTTCAACTTAATGAATTAAAAGTTTGCTCAAATTTTCCTCCATCAAGCCCCTAGTAATTAATATAAACTAAGCTTTTTTTTTTACTTCCCAAAGAGTTTTACATATAACACTCTCCCCATATTGACCTCAGCTATCTTTTCCTCAGCTATACTGTTTTTCCACAGCTCTTGTCTCTTTATCCTAGAAAGACAGATGTGGACACTAATCTCCGAATGTCCTTCAAAGGCTATCTGGATTATATGACATAGTTAAATAAATAGGTCAGGAAATATGTAAGATAGATGATAGTTTACTTTGCAGCTGGTGGGGCAGAAAATGTGTCTAATAATTATTTTTCTTGGCTTCTCATAAGTATTCAATATTTGTAAAATGAATGAACAAAATTATAATTAGAGTATAATAAATGTAATTGAGAAAAAAGTGACAAATTTAAGAAACTTCATTGCACTATGATAATTAATACAGATGGTACATGTTTGTAGTGAGACAAAAAAGTAAAGAAACAGGATAATCCCCAAACTGTCCCAAATGTAGAGATTTATAGCAGGAAATAGGAGTCACCCTGAATCAAAAGAGAAACAACAAGCCCTTTGATAAATGTTGTTGGGAAAATTGATTATGCCTTTGGGGGGGGGGGAAACAACACAAAACTTTAAATTATATAATTAGGTCTATATTTTATCAATCATAACAATATATTTTATACATGCTAAGGCACTAAAACTATTGTTAATCCTAAAATTTAGTAGATAAAAATATAAGAAACTATCTTAAATATTGCTACACGAAAAGATGAGATGCAAAACCCAGTCAAAAAAGAAACGTAAATACAATTATGGACATTTCACAACTTACAAGTTGTAAAAAGCAATAATTTCTAAATTCTAAAAAATATTTGTAATTTTTCAGAACCTAGTGGACACTAGCCATGATTTAAAATAATACATACAAACCAAAAAGAAAAGGGTAATAAGCAAGCCAAAAAATGCAAATACTGCCAGCCAACAATTATAAGTAGATAAAACACAAATAAATACAAATGGTAAGTAATCACATGGAAGGATGATTAATATTGGTAGCTACCTAGGAGAATGTAAATTAAAATAATGACATGCTATGTTTTCTTCTTCAAATTAGGCAACACTTAAAAAAAATGACTTCATTTAGTAGGACCTTGGGAAGCTGGCATGCTCAAATTCTCATTAAACAATGTGGTTGTTTAACATTTATTTAGAATACTCAGTAGCTATTGAAAAGAATGAGTAAAGGCCCTGTGCATTTTAATGGAATGGTTCTTAAGACATAACAAGTTACTGAGCAATGAAGATAATGAATAAAAATATAAGGAAAAAGCATCTAGATGCACATAGTAAGAATATGAACAATTGTCCTCAAAAATTTGAATGTGTATTTATGTACAAATTCTTGTAGACATTACTATATCAAAGAAAATACTTATTAAATGATATTTTTAATTCACAAAGAAGAATGGGGTACTTATATTCCCAAGAAATACAGTTTTTGAGTAAGAAAGCAATATTTGCAGTAAGGCAAAGAAGATGTATGGGGAATTTATTAATTACATTTCCTTTTCCACATCAGGAGCATCTTTCACTGTCTAGAACCAAGTAATAAAATGTCAATAGATAATTAAGCCTTTTAAAATCAATGCATCTCCAAAAATGTGGTAATCAATTCACTTGCATTATCTTATTTAATCCTCCTGAGAATAAAAAAAAAAACAACTAGTTACTGTTATTACCTTCACTGAATAACTAAAATATAATTTCAGAACATAACTAATTTGTCTAACAAAGAAAACACAGCAGGTAACTAGGTACACAGAGATTCAGTTCCAATTCTCGCTGAGTACCTCTAATTACCCCCTCACTCCCTGAGAAAGGGCCATTTTCTAAGTATCTCCCATCTCTAATGTGCACCTTCCCACAATGACCCTTTCATGCAGGAATCATTATAGCTATGTTTGACTAATGAGAGGAGAGACACAAATGACTTAAAGAAAATACCCATTGTTGCATAAACCATAAAGTTCTGGTTTGTCTATACTTGCTTCCTTTGCCATGTCACTGTCAGACAAGGCAGCTTTGGAAGCCCTACCCATTATTCCAGGAAGCCTCACATGATTGCCATCTGCCAAGATCAGCTGGTTATCATTTCATGCAACCAAGATTTCTCAACAGAAAAAGGTTTTCAACATAAAATACTATGTATCAATTATATCACCTGATTTCTGAAATTTGGAAGACCAATTCTGATTCTGAGATTATTCCAGGTGTTACCCACCTCTTGGCTCAGTTTTATTTCCTCCTTGTGGTGTCTGGATGAACTTGGCCCTGCCTCATCTTATAGATCCATAGAGAGCTCTGTGTCCTAAGATAAGGGAGAAGGTAGCAGATGGAAAATATAAGCCATCTGAGATCCTGAAGATAATGGCCACTTCCAGGATTTAGTTTAAGGAGGGCTCCAGATTGCAAAATTTTATGATAATATGATGTGAAGATGAAAAACATTAAAAGAATCTCTTATTTGTAGTTTTTGGTTTTTTTTTTAAGGAAACTGAGGAATTCCATAGAGGAAGGGGGAAAGAGTAGTTAAATACTCAGTAATTGTGGAAGAAATGTTCAATTAGTAGTTTGATTTTTATGTTTTATCATTTAAATTTAATAAAAGTATAAACTTACATTAATCTTGACCTCACATCTTGTGCCAGTCCACTCAGCATCGCATGAACATTGATATTTATTAAGGAGATCTATGCACCTGGAACACAGAATTAAAATCAAAGTTTTAAATAAGTAAACATTGAAAAACATAGTTTGAGAAAGCTTCACCATTTTCATTTTTTCCATTTCTAGTTTAAGTGGAAAAAAAATAAACACACTGCATTTCTATCTATTCCATGTGGAGTAGAAAGCAGAGTCTATTCCTGGTATTTTATCCTTGAAGGTGACTGAACTGAAAGAACTGATCAATTTTCATTTTTGCCATCTTCCCCACGGCAATGGAAAGAAAGAACAGTTCTGAAAGATATAAAGTGTGTCTGGGGCTTATGTAGGAAACTGAAGTCAGCTATGGCCAAACTACACTGCAATAAGCTACTCACCTTAATCCTCCCTTTTCTGCTTACAAAATCAGTGGCAGGACTAGAAAAACAAAATAATGCTGCAGCTGACAGCATGGTGCCTCTGAGATAGTCTTCTTTTGCCACCTGCTTTTCCTACAAATATCCCTGTTCTCGATTTTTATATGCTAATATTCTTTCTATGGACAGGTGAGTTGTCACACAGTTCCAAAGAGTCACAAAATACCTTTCATGCACATAGGGATAAAAGAACCAGTCTACTTAGGAACATTTTAAACACTATGTATGCCGTATTATCTTTCCACAGAACAAATAATAGAATGTCACATCATCCTACCTGCTATTTCTATTACTGTGAGCAGTTACCTTTAAGCATATTAAAGTCTAATTAATCCACATTTATTGAAAATTACTTTATGCTAATGAACAGAAATAAAAGAAGGGCAGAGATAATGTATCAGTACATTGCATTAGCTAAAACAGGCAGCATCTGTCATCTTAACTGTACTAAGCTCTTGTTTTATGAAAGAGCATAATTAAAATTATCTTTATCAAGTTTCCCTTGACAGTTAGTCTTAAATATTGTGGGTTAAATATACTTTCATACAGTTAATAATAGAAAAAAAATAAATATAGCTACCTTCCATGTAGACAAGGATTTGAGAGGCAATCATTTGTATTTCTTTCACAGTGCATTCCAAAAAACCCACTCTTGCAGGCACAGATATAATGATTGATGCCATCAATACAAGCTCCTTCATGGAGACAGGGCTCTGATTGGCATTCATCTATATTTACTTCACAATCAATGCCTACGTTAGAACAGACAAGACAAAGATGAAACGACTTAAATGCAAAACTCCAAAATTTGTTCACTGTGGTAAATATCACCCCCAAATCAAACCCTTTCTCTATAGGGACAATTTGACATCCTATGGCAAAGGAAAACATTTTTCAAGGTTAAGCATGTTTGAATTTATGAAATCTCGAGACTACTAATTTAATATGAATGAGAAAAAAATAAAACACAAGCTTAATCTGCTTTAGGATGTTTGTTTTTACTGTAAGAAGTTATTTGTTGATACTATTAGTGAACTAATGAATTATATCCAACTGTCACTGTGAATACTAATTTATATGATGTTTTGAAATAGCCCTTGATAGCCAAACATTTCTTTCCCACAGGGATTAGGAAAGAGTTTGAAGTGTTGTAAATTTTGTCTTGGTAAGTCTATTAGTGGGTTTTCTGAGATTTCTAAATAAAACCTGGATTTGGCTGAACACCTGTGGTTTTCAAAGACCAAGTTGTGAATATTTATTAATTAATGACACATGCCACCCTCTGTGCATGCTCACACAAACACACATATACACACCCTGTTATCCCAGATGTGCTCTTAGAGAGAAAATATTAATATATAGGAAACATCTACAGGACAAAACAAGCAACTTAAATGGAAAACAAGATTGTGTTTTGTTTCACATTTTTGGAATATTAGAAAAAGTGGAAAATCATTGTAATATGGTAAAAATAATCCCTTTGCCCTTTGTTTTCATTTGTACTGAACATCTACTAATAAAAATTGTCATTGATTGATGTACTGGGCTTTGTGCTAAAGGCATATTATCTTAAAGCTCATGAATCCTGAAGTCGGATCTCATTAACCTCTAACTTATTGGTGAGTAAATAAGGGTTTAGAGAGTTTAAATAAAGCTTTCAGATCACTTTATGGAAAGATCAGATTTCAAATCATGTTTTTTTTTTTTTTTCTGACCTGGGCTTCAAATTAGTATTTTGAATTACCTACCCTGACACTATGGTGATATGTGCACACATGGGTGTTCTGAGTAATACAGTAGATACTAACCAAAAGCCATGGCACCTGAGTTGGACTGTAGCTCCATGGTAGAGTACTTCCCTAGAATGCCCCAGGTCCAGGGTTTAATCCCCACCAAAATGAAACAAAACAAAATAAGCAAATCAAAGAAACATGGTTCTTGCAGCCAAGAATATAAATCTACTTGGGAATAAAGAAAAGCTTATTAAGATGAGGAATATGATAATAACTGACACATAGACCATTTGCTATCCATCAGGTACACAAATTTCATATTTATGACTCACAGATTTATATTCCACTGGCCTGTATGACTATGGTAAGCTACAGATGATACTTCCTAATGTCTTCACTCTGGGCCAAGGTTAATGGGGTATACTCTATCTGAGATACTGGCATAATTGTTCAAGAAGTAAAAGGGCACTTCCTATCACATTTATGTTGGGCTTAGTCATGTGACTTGGTTTAGTCAATGCAACATGGATGGTTTTTAAATCTCCTACCTACATTCCAGTGACCCAACAAAATCATATGACTAAGTCAACCTAAAAGGGATGAAAATAAATGAATGTTCCTTCACAGGAGCATATATTTGTGAAAATAATAATTAGTACAGGCACACTAATCAATCAAACTTCTATCTATAAATGAAAATTATTTATTAGTGCATCATGAGTTCTTTGAGGCAATATAGTAAAAATGTATTGAAACCTACTCTCCTGATGTCTGGGATATATTTAACATTCAACTGCACTCATTCTCCTGGTAAAAAATTCCTCACTTAAATTATGTTTAATTTCATTTAGGTGTTTCCAAAAGCGTTCTTCTTCCAATTAAAAAGCTGAGTGAAATGTCTGTTTCTATATCCATGTACAATGCTGATAAGTCAGTGTTAAAACTTTTAGTGACAAAGAAATGATCAATTTATGAAAAAAAAAAAAGCACAGGTTGGAGGCCACATGTTAAAAGGGAATGGGAAAGGAGGAATCCATTGTTTGGAGACAAGGAGACTTGACAAAAAGATACTGCTCTCCCTTGTTCAAATGTCCTCCTCTCAGAAGGCAGAGTCTCAATTTAACAACAGAAAATATCTTCAAGATTACCTTAAAGCTTTTTTTCTTCCTAAACCTGTATTAAGTAAAATTGTGGTTATAATTTGACATCCTAAGTGGACTCCAGAGAGCATAAAAATGTAAAAATTCACTGATCGAAACATTATGTTCCCTGTAAACCATTATTTTGTGATCTTTAACATCATAGTCCCTCAGCACGATGAATGGCAGCTTCCCTTTTACCTGATTAACTTCATCTTCTCACTGTTGATAACTCTCCTGTTGCAGTTTCATTGACCTCCTAATGCTCCTTCAAAAGCTTTATGTGTATTCTTCACACAGATTCTCAGTACTTTTGTTCCCCTACCAACACTGCTCCCTTCCCACATGACACAAGACCTTGTTTATTCAACCACACTGTTTAAGATTGCATCTCCTTACTCACAATCTCCAGTATTCTGTTCTATTTTTTTCTTAGTGATCAACTTATAGCATTGTATAAAATATGCTTATTGTAAAAAAAAATATATTTGTATCTGTCTTTCTCCATTACATGCATAGTTCTAAGATGCCTTGTATTTGGCCTGACTATTCAATAATGCATCCACTCAAATGTTTGTTAAAAAACAAATCACTGCTGAATGTGTTGTGTGAGTTTATACTTTGTTTTACATGTCACTTTTGTATTTGTTTTTCTTTAGAAGGCCTGACTCTTCCCAAGTGAGAAAAAAGCAGTCCTTGAGAGTGGGGAGAAACTGCTATTCTTTGCAACTGTGAGAACTGGAATCTGAAAAGAGGGATGGCGCCTTCAGTAAAGCTCAAGCATACCTGAAGGCATACCTTGTGTGGCCAAGGGGAGTATTCAATGGTATTTCTACCAATTCTCCCTGGCAAACAAAGAGACTTCAATGATGCATGGAAAAGAAAGAAGTTGTGGAGGGTATTGAACTTGGTTCCAAAGTATTTCCCATACATAAGAACCAGCCCATCCAAGACTTAAGTTTCTCATTTGTAAACTATTTATTTAACAAAATGCTTTTAAATTCCATAAATTTCCTGCAAATGACATAATTTCATTCTTATTTATGACTGAGTAAAACTCCATTGTGTATATATACCACATTTTGTTTAGCCATTCCTTGATGGAAATCTAGACTACTTTCATAATTTGGCTATTGTTAATTGTACTGCTACAAACATGAGTATCCCTGTGTTGCTAATATTATGTTGATTTTAATTCTGTATACTTTAATTCTGGTATATCTGGGACATATGATGATTCCATTTCTACTCTTTTGAGAAAACTCCATACTAATTTTAATAGTGCTGTACTAATTTAAAATTCCATCAAGAGTATAAAAATGTTCTTTTTTGTCCCCACATCCTAACCAGTATTTATTACTTCTTGTATTCTTGATTCCTCTCATCCTAACTAAAATGAGATAAAAATCCTACTGTAGTTTTTATTTGCAATTCTTTGATTCTTTGATTGCTAAAGATGTTGAACATATTTTCATATATTTGTTGGCCATTTATATTTCTTCTTTTTGGAAGTGTCTATTTACTTTATTTACCCATTTATTAACTGGGTTCTTTCTTTCTTTTTCTTTTTTTTTTTTGGATGTTTAGTTTTTGATTTCTTCATTCTGGATACTAATTTTTTGTCAGAAAAATAGAGAGCAAAAATTTCTTACCTGTTCTGTAGGTTATTTCTTCACATTCTTAATTGTTTCCTTTGTTGATCAGGAGATTTTTAATTTGATTTTATCTCATCTATTAATTATTGGTATTATTTCTAAGCTTTAGGAGTCCTATTGAGTCATTACCTCTGCCTATATTTTGAGAGTGTTGACCTTATGGTTTTTCTAGGAGTCACAAAGTTTCTGGTCTAATTCCTACCTCATTGATTCATTTTGAGTTGAAGTTTGTGCAGGGAGAGAGATTAAAAAAAAATACATGAACAGAGAAGAAGTAAACAAAAATAAAAAAAGAAATTGATAGAATAAAAACTAAAAAGAAAATTGCAGTTAAAATTTTTAGAGATCAAATATAAAATACTATTATTTAAAATCTGAAAAAAATGTAAAAAGTGCATTAGAGAATGTAGACAAATGAATGAACCAATGAGGAGTTCAAAAGAGAGAGATAAACTATAAAAATCCAAGTGGAAATGCAAGAAAGGTAATACTTATAGATGAAGAATTGATATAATAAGATTATCAGAGGATTGAGCATATTAAGAACCAGTGAACTTGAAAACCTCATCATGAACTATTGATAATGAAACCCCCAAATGAAACAAAAAAAGAATAAGAAAACAAAATAGAGCATCTAAGGGATGTGAAAACTTCTAATTTCCTTGCACTTGGAATCCCTACAGTAAAAGGGAAAGACAACATGGCAGAAGATATATTTAAAGAGATAATGGATGAGAATTTTACTAAATTAACAGAACTCTGTAGCAGTTTCAGGCAGCTGTACAAGCTGTTTTGTCATTTAGGCCATATATCTCAAAAGCCTGAATGGCATTGTAAGTATCAGCAGTGGATAAAAATGTTGTGTGGTGTTTATAGCAAGTGCCAGAAACTGAATCAGAGACCCTAGGGCTCTGGACCAAGGCCAAGCCATATGAAGTTGAGAGTTCATCTGAAACTGAAAAAAAGATTTCTGACATAATTCTTGGTCCTTGAAAAGAAGAAATACTTAACAATAGATTGTTAATTATCAATATGGACAAAATTTTCAGTACATTGGTCAGAACTAGCAGCAATCTATTATCAATAGTCCATCAGGTGTCATATGTGATTAGTTTAAAGATCACAAGTAGATTCCCTATCCAGTGTTATTCATTTCTTATAGCTCTACTATGGCTATAAGGGGCGTTTCGTATAACCATATGAAGAAGAAAGAAAAAGCTTGAGTGTGGGTCATGAGTGGGTTGACTTGCTACATGAGCATGAAAAGAAAAGAAAATGGACTACTGATTTCCTAGACTCTCATTCAGAGATTGTCCAGGAAAGGAAAATGAAAAGGAAACCCTTCCAGTAGGCAGATTTTAGAGGATTTGGTATTTCTCTACTGGGAGAAATAGAAGTCAAGATAAGAGTATGCATGGAGTTATAGGTACTGGCAAATGATCTGACTGGCCTGAAGGAATGAGATAATGAGATAATATGGATCAGGGAAATACAGGAAAGGAGATTTGAACTAATGGGGGTGAGATTTAAAATTGAAGGATTTTGTAATACATGGTAATATCTATATTTGCCTCAGCAGAGATATTTAGTAATCACATAGACAAAGCTAAGCCAGTTAACATAATCTATAGTCTGTTGCCATGGTAGGATAATAAGTATGAAAAGAAGGGCAGATATAAAGATTCTTCATGGGCCCAGCATATGTATTCCTGTGTTACAACACTAATATAGGAACTGTTTCTACCAACTTTTCTACCTTTTAGAAATATAAACCCAAACTATCTGCTCTTGTTGGTCAGTGGATTACACTGAATTGGAGAAACAGTGGCTCATTTTAACCAGAATTGACCTACACATCAGGTACAGTATGTCTTTTTTTATCTTTCCTGACAACAGAGTTTTGATCAGCATCATTACCCAAGGGCCAATATAGTCTTGATTCACCAAGTTTCTCATAGTATGTCATTCAACTAAGGAGCTTACTTTATATAGTAATGATAAGATATTCATGGTATCTACTGTTTTTATAATATTTCAAACTCTGCAAAAATTGGTAGGTGCAACTAAAGTGCCAGTTTGGATAAGAGACATTGTAAGGAAAGGATACCACATTGGAAGACCCAGTATATACTCTAAATCAACAGTTATTAAATGATGACCAGCCATCAAAAGGTTCAATGAATGGACTAGTGAACCAAGGGGTAAATGTATAAGTGAGTCCATGTGCCATCATTCTTTGCATACAATTGGGGAATTTGTGCTTTGCTTTCCTGTAAATATAGGCTCCATATACTAGATTCCCTGATTACCAGAGGAGGAATTCTTGCTTCAAGGGAAACCATACGACTTCTTTATTAAATGTATGGCTTCTCTTTGCTCTGCATGCCAAGAAATAATCAGGTGAAGGCAAAGGTTCCTTACAGGTTGTATTAACTGGAAGTTTGTGTTCTTCTTCCAAATTACATGTTGAAATCCTAACCCTTAAGGTGACGACATTAGGAAAAAGAGCCTTTTGGAAAATAATTAGGTCATGAAGCCTCTTCCTTGTGGAATTTATACCCTTATAAAATAAGTCTTTCCAGTCTGCAAGGACATAGCTAGAAGGTGTCATTTGTGAGTCAGAAAGTGGTCCTGAAGAGACACTGAATCTATTGCCAACTTTATCTTGGACTTTTCAGTGTTTTAAACCATAAGAAATAAATTTCTATTATGTATAAGCTACCCAGTCTATGACATTTGGTTATAACACTGCTAGCTGATTATGATATCAAAGTAACTGATGCTGATGATTAGTAGAAAGTATAGTGCTGTTAAAAATAAGGGCAGGGATCAGAACCTCAGCATTAACGAGTTCTACTGGAATATGTGTTGGCAGTCCTTTGCTCAACATCACCGGAAATGGACAAACAGGAAAACCATGGCCTTACTAAGAGATCAGAACTTTTAGGCAAAAGGGTCTAGGTTACCTAATTAGGTAACCCTCTTGATAAGCATATTTGCTAGCTGAGAATGAGGTTATATGAATTGCAGAGGAAAAAAAGGAAAATGATTATCTGCTGCAGACCAGTTTTGTGATAGAAATTGTAGTTTTTTCCAGTAATTTTCCTCTTGTACATTTACCCAGGAAGTTACAACTCAGAATTTTGGAGAATAATTTCCTGATAAGATATATTTACCTTAGGAAACAAGTAGATTTGAGCAGCACATGGGGTTGCTGAGCAGTAGGTAAAGTTATCATTACAGTTTCCCATTTAGAGAAGAAGTATTAATTTCCCCCAAATGTCAGAGTAGTTGCCTACCAACGGTTCAGTGCTGAATTTTCCCCCATAAATCGAATTGCTGCTCTTGGCTAACGTCAAATGTTTGTCCAAGTGTAGGTCTTTCTTCACTGATTTCTGTGGGATATTTGGAGGTGGCTCAATCTGGATCACTCTGAAGGACTCCCATCCACTTCAGAGTCCCCTGAAAGATCAAGTGTGGATTCATTTATAGCTACATTTTAGCTCAACACCTTTCTTTTTCAGCTCACAGCCTTTTCTCCTTCACAGGCATTATTGTTGAGAACTTTCTCCAATAAATTGCCTGTATGTAAATATCAGAGTCTTCTGAGAAGTCTGTTATGGGCCAGGCTATATGGGCAATGACCAGAGTTCCTTTTCCCTGAGACTCCATATCATGTAAGAAATTCTTTTCCTATGGGAAAGAGCTACCTCTGTACCTATTAATAGTTATCTAGTATAACATACTTGGCAACACAAAATAGCAATTCTTATACAATGTTAAATTGTTCTAATTGGTTTCCATTTTTCTTGGACAATGTACCTTGTCAGATATGGATTATCTAGGTGTTAGTAACCATTCTCTAACTTGTACTCAACTAGGGTCATTTTGACCCACTTCCCTTCTGCTTGCTTGATACTATGCCAACCTTGAAAGTCTCATGGGAAATACCAAGGTACCCGTTACATTGTCTCACTAACTGCCCAATACAGCTTCTGTACCTGAGTAGGGTCTCTCTTGTCCAGCGAGGAGGTCCATGGAACAGGGTACAGGAGAGTGTGACTGTGGAGTCACTAATCAAGACCTCTGGAGACCAAGCAGGAAGCAGGTCTGATTTTATT
This sequence comes from Ictidomys tridecemlineatus, assembly GCF_052094955.1. NCBI lineage: Eukaryota > Metazoa > Chordata > Mammalia > Rodentia > Sciuridae > Ictidomys > Ictidomys tridecemlineatus. The sequence goes on along the minus strand of NC_135484.1, from coordinate 91,827,592 downwards.
GTGCAGTTACCATGTATACATACTCAGGCAGTAGCTAAGCAAATTATAGGCAGCCACCAGTGTAATTTCTGCTAACTGTCCTTGCAGCAACCAGTCAATGATGGGGCCATGGAGCAAGCACAGGGACTGCAATACCTGGCCTCATGCCCAGGGCTGTGCCTACAGGGTAAGCAGCCTGCCACTCACATGCTTAGCATGAGAGGAGTGGCAGGCCACTCAGAGGCCCTTAATGTATGTCATGTATGCAGTACTCCATGCACTTGTCTCCACATGTACCTGCTTGCTTGCAACTTATCATCCCAGATGTGTTTTTGCCTTTAAATATCCAAAAATGCTCAGACTTGGGGCTGTTCCTTGCAGAGACACTTATGGGTCCTGCAGGGAGCTGTCGCTAAATAAAAGCCAGCTAGATAAGAACTCTTCAATTTGGACAAAACTGGGACTTGGCATGTTTTCTGAGTGACCTGCTCCACAACAAGCCTGACCTATGAAATAATTTCCAGGAAACAAATATACTTTTAGGATCACTTTTTAACTTTTGATCAAAAACAATAATAATGAGTTGAAAGAAAATTATAGTTCTTAGCAAAATATTATTAACAAAAAGATTGGCAGTATCTAAGTACTAGATATTGTAAATACCAGATTGAACAAGCATGGGTTAAGCATTTAATTAACAATCATTTTACCATTATCATAATTGTTTGGAAAGAGTTCATATGCATATTATGTAACCTATTTTTTTTCCCAAAATTTCTTCAAAGAACTTGTAATGATGGTTTAGTTTTTTCCTGTCTAAGAAATTGGACACCTCAGTATTGGACAGAGGTTTTAAAATTCATTACAGTAATCCTATAGCTTTGGGCCAAGGACAAGTATCAATAAATATTTGATGATAAAATGATGATGATGATAATGATGTTCATTTAAATCTTGTCTCTCCTCCTTTTTCTCATACCTCTTTTATGAAAAGTATGGGGGCAACTCCTCAATATCAGGCCACATTTAAATGAGGGCTTCTCTCTCTCAGACTTCATTATCACAGGGATGTAGGTTGACATTAGAGGACTTTGTAGTTCATTGGAAAAGTCATAAAAACAATTACTATGTCATTAGAAGAATCTTTTGAGGAAGATATTAAAAATGCCTTTCACAAAATTGCTAACTCATACAGAAAGAATATTCTGAGCCATGTATATTGCTTATTGTTTTTAGATCATGGTCAACGAAGGAGTCATGAAAGCCATGTGAAATGAGGCATGTGTTTAATTAGGCAACTATGTGCAGAGCTTTGGAATGTGAGAAATTACTTAATGTAAAGATACACAGTATATGTGTTAAGTACAAACAGGCAAATGAGGGCCGGTTAGAAATGAAAGATCAGAAAATAGAAAGTCTTAATTTTTATAACAATGCTTATATTTGACTTAGATTCCCTTTCTAATAAATAGATGGTAACTTATTATCTTAGCACCCTATGTTTTGACTATAATTAATATGTTAATTAATATTGTCAGAACTTATGAACTTTACACATACAGGCACATGCATGTATCTATAATTTCCTGAATCACATTAACACTAACCAAATCAAGAGGTATTATTTCAGACAAATTACTTGATCTGTGACTAATATAGTGCAGAAAATAACTCATTATTTAAAGTACTGCTTGGTTAATAGGTTCTTCTACAGTCAAAACAAATACTGCATGATTTGACTTTTGTGAGATATTTAAATGAAGTTATAGAAATTAAGAATAGAATAGTAGCTATCAGCTTGGGGGAGAGGGGAATGGGTGTTTGCTGCCCAATGAGAATAAAATTTTATACACACAAAAACCTCAGGTGATGTATAGTTTATTACATTGACTGTAGAGATAGTATTATTGGAAATCATATACCAAAACTCATCAAGTATTATATATTAAATTGATATGATTTTTATATCAGATACATCTCATAAAACTAAAATCAAACCTATATTAGCCAATATAAACTAAAATTTTCTATCTTATAAGATTATTGTGAGGGTTAAAAATACCACTATTCATTTTCTGAATTCTAATTTGCATAAAGGATATACTTTAGAAATAATTGTTCTAAACTAGTCTGAATGATAGTCTAGAATATTCTTATGTGCAGCTAGAGTGCTCATTTTAGTATTTCAACAATCTAATGCCACCACACTCCACCTTCAAACATGTCAGTATGAGAATTGAGATAATTAAGATTATTTTTGTGGTTTATTATATATAAAGACAAATTCAGACTTTTTTCTAATTATGCATAGCTTATTCAATTTAATTGAACATTACAATCATGTTTCACAAATCAGATAGAATAGACAATATACACAACAGAAAAAGGAAACTATAGGTCACTATCTCTCATGAACATAGATGCAAAAATCCTCTGCAAAATACTAACAAAATGAATCTAACAGTACAATTGAAAACATTACTATCTATGATTAAGGGGTATATACCATGGATGCAAACATGATTCAACATAGGCAAAATTAATGTCTGATACAACATATAAAAGAATAAAGGACAAACCAGATGATAATCTCAATAGATGCAGAAGAAATTAGATAGGATTTCCTATTCCTTTAAAATAAATTAGGTATAAAGAAATGTACCATGATATTTTGTATGATGAACCCACAATCAACATTATATGAAATGGGGAAAAGTTGAAAACTTTTTCTCTAAAATCTGGAATTAGATAAGGATGCCCACTCACATCAATTTTGTTCCAAAAAGTAGTGGAAATTCTAGGTAAGGAGGAAAAATAAAGAGTACCTAAATTGGAAAAGCAGAAGCTGCCCTTGTTAGCATTCATAATACAAAAAACTAGAGAATCCGCCAAAAAACATAGAAGTAATGAATTAATTCAATGAAATTTCCAATACAAATTCAATGTACAAAGGTGAGTGGCATTTTTTTTATGTCAGTAGTCTATTGGCTGAAACAGAAATCAAGAAAATCATATTGTTATGGTTTGGACTTGGAGTATTCTCTGAAAAGCTTATATGTTGAAAATGGATCCCCAATACAGCAAGGTTTAGAGGTGGGGCTTTTCAGAAATGATTATGGCTCTGACTTTATCAGTGGAATAATACACTGACAGATGAGTGGACTCTTGATTGGTAACTATAGGCAGGTGGGACACAACTGGAAAAGATGGGTCACTGAAGGTATGGTCTGAAAATACATCTAACCATGGTCTCCATCCTTCTCTCTGCTTTCTGGCTTTCATGAGCTGAGCATGAGTCCTTTGCTATGCCCTTCTGCCATAATGTTCTGTCTCACCTCAGATCCAGAGCAATGGAGTTAAGCATCAACTGAGATGTCTAAAACTATGAAACAAAATACACTTTTCCTCCTCCAAGGTATTCTTCTCATATATTTTGGTCATAGCAAATAAAAGTGGACTAAGATATGTTCTATTTACAATAGCTACAAATAAAATTATAACTAGGAATAAATCTGACCAAGGAGGTGAAAGATCTCTACAGTGAAAAACTGTAAAACACTGATTAAAAAAGCTGAGTACACAAATAAAATGAAAAATATGCTGTGTCAATGGACTGGAAGAATTAGTATTGTTAAAATAATCATACTACCCAACCCAAAGTAATCTAGAGAGTCAATGTAATCCCCATCAAAATATCAATATTCTTCACAGAAATAGAAAAAAAATCCTAAAATTCATGTGAAACTACAAAAGATGTTTAATATGTTAATGTTTAATAGTGAAAGTAAAGTAAGCTCTAAGAATAAAACAGGAAGCATCAGATTACCTCACTTCAAAATATAATAAAAAATAGTAGTAACCAAAATTTCATAATATGCTCAGAAAAACACATATGTAAATCAATAAAACAAAATAGAATCTCAGAAATAAATGCACACATTCATAACTAATTTTTGTCTTTTGTGTTGTTTTATTTGGTGATATTTGGGGTGCATGTTTCTCTTCTTTGGCAATTATACCAAGAAATTTGAGATCAATGAAAAGTTTAAAGTAAGTATTTTTCATTTGAATAGGCCCCCAAACAGGGTGGTGATGGAAATTAAAATATTGTTTACTCTTATTCCTTAGTTTATATGCAGACACTGACATAGGACTGGTTTAGTTTCTGTGAGTCAATTGAACACATCAGAGAAACCATTTGGGAAAAAAAGGCAGACCTGCGGATCATTCAGCCCACCCTGCCAACCAACACACAGAGTGAAAAACAAATGTACTTTTTCAGAAAAAATAAAAAGGATCTGAAAGTTATATGACTGTGGAGACCTTCTTAAATTGAAAACACCCACAGAATTACAATTTAAGAAATAGGAAAAAGACATTACAAGAACTCTTATCAAGTGATGGGACTTGTTTTAGTCAGTGTTTTCACTGCTCTAATAGACTTGACCAGAACAATTAAAGGGAAGAGTACATTTGAAGGCTTACAGTTTCAGAAGTCTCAGTTTCTACTCCATTCATTAGGGCTTGAGGCAAGGCAGAACCTCAAGGCAGAAAAGTGTGGCAGAGGGAAGAAGCTCACATGATGAACAGAAAGTAGGAAAGAGAAACTTCACCTGCCAGATACAAAATACATACCCTAAAGGTATTCCTACAATGACCCCCTTCCTCCAGCCACATCTACCCACCTTCAGTTACCACTCAGCTAATCCCATCAGGGAATTGATCACTGATGAGTTAAGGCTCTCACAGTCCAATCATTTCTCCTGGAAACCTTCTAGCATGTTCTCACACATGAGATTTTTGGGAATACCTCATATCCAAACCATAATGGACCTAAAGCTTAAACTCATTAAATTTATACTAAACTCACCTCTGGCTACTATCATTCCTAATTCAGGACAAAATGGAAAAATTGAGAACTTTTTTAATTAATAAATTTCCATTGCTTTCCATGTGCCTAATTTTGCAATTATGTCAAACAAGAAATACACTTTAAACAATCAGTTTTGTCATAGAATTTAAAAATCCATGATTAATAGTACCCAATGACCTCAGTAAATTCTGAGTTAATATTCTAACATCAAGAAAACATCTTAATTGAAGTGCATGTTTTAATCCTTAAATCAATAGCATACGTTTTATTTATGCAAAACATAGACAATGACTTATGAGCTGCACATTTTTCATTGCTTGGAAAGGTATAATATTGTTCAATAGTGGCATTTTAAAAATATATCTATCATGTTTAATTTTAAAACCAGTTAAGAGACAGGAAGATGGCAGAAGTGAGCTAGGCAGTGAGTATCATCTCCTCACAACACTGAAAGGAGGCAGTGAAAGAAAGCAGAATCCAAGAAGGGGGTGACAAAATAAATGCTCTAAGACTCAATATTACAAATTCTGATACTTGAAGAGACTGAAAGATAGATTACCAGAGTAGAAAACATACTCTTAGACCCCAAACCTCAAACCCAAACCTGGGGATGAGAAGGGGGTAGGGGCAACAGAGAGAAAGGTGAGGGGAGTTGAAAGAGTGGAAAATGTCTTAGGTTTACCCACTTAAAAACATTTGGAAAGACAAAGAAACCTTAAGACAGAAAAAACAGCTTAAAACTAAATCATAAAAAGAAACCAGAGAAAGGGGTTCTTAGCCATTTTGAGGAGCTCAGTCACCCCCTAGTCACTCCCTTATGTCAACACAGTTTCTTCACATGCCCAGACAGCTGCAGAAGGAACTCACCTGCAGCAGGAGTTCTTAAGAATTTTCCAGAAAGAACTTCTAGAGGGATGCTACTAGGGGAATATTGCTGAAGCCTCTTTTCCCTCCCCCTCACCATAAATATGGGAAACAGAATAGGCTGGTGGAAAATTGTTAGGAATTGTACCTAATGCTTCTCAGCCTCTGCAACACAGGCAGTGGTGAAAGCTCTGCACAGTGTCTGTTTACTTAACTTAGAGTAACTCACCAACCACAAAGCTTTGGCCCTGACAGAGAAAAGTGGATTCATCAAGCTCCTACCAGTAACTTTGGAGAAAGGTATCACAGGAAGCATTGTGGAAAGCCTAGGGAAGGTTCCCAGTATCTTGAGTACCTAAGGGAAGCTGCCTGAATATCCAATGACATACAGACATGGAGGAACATTACCAGAGTCTATTCATCAGGAAGGGGCTGATACCAGTCTTAACTGGTACACAGCCTGACCCATGATCATAATAGACAAGTGACAAGGCATTGTTTGGATACTTATAGGACCTTGCATTAGACTTAGTAAACAGAGATTATCAATACCTGCCATTCACAAATTGGAATAGTGGGAACTAGAGTCCAGGTGAACCACCTGAGACCCATCAATACAGAGTGCCTCAGAGAGTAGTGTCAGTCAGGGAAATATTTCTGTACCACAGAATACCTGGCAACTCACAACTAGAGTTTTTGGGCTCACTGACAGCCACCAGGATATTCATTACTGTGAAAAGAATCCCATAGAGAGAGGCAGGTATACAGGGACACTCCAGAGCCTGCGTCCTGAACTACTTCACACAATATAAATAGCCAACTCACAACACTGCACCCTCTGAGTAGTCAGCTGGAGACTGCTCAGCTGACACACAAAAAGCTGGTGGTGGAAGTTTCATAGCCACAAAGGAATTGGCTCCTGTGCCACTGCAACTCGGGAGAGGCCCACAGCCAAAGACCGATGGATATCCACTAAATATCCAAACCCCAATGAAATTCAAACCAGGATTCAACAATATATTTCTTCAACTAGACATGGTTTACTATAAATAACCCGAACATCAACTTTATCCATATAAATAACTTTTTAATTTGAATAATAATTGTTACCCCAATAGCCAACATGGTACCTTCAACCCATTTGAAACTATTTTATCTAGTGGTTTGAAACATTAACTGCAAACAATCTTCCTTTCTTTGTTTTTCTAGCTATACTTTGTATCTGCTCCTCTTACCCCCTACTCATCTTATTGCATTATCTGCTACCACCTCAAATACAAATTATTCATCTATTTCTCCTTTCTGCCTTGATGTAAATTATTCTTTTATAACTTTTCTCTTTCTCTCTTACTATCTCTCTTTTTTTCTCTCCTTTTTGCTCCATCTTTCTTTCTCCCCCATTTAGCTTTCATTTCAGGCTGTAGTAAGTTTACCAAACTTAAGGATTAATTTTAACCTATTCCAGAATTTTAGTACAGTTTTATACCTGAATTTAAGAAATGATAGAGAACAATTGCAACAAGATTTTGTTTTTTTAATAAGGTTGAATAGAATGAGGCTTTGCTCTGAAGCAAATAAGGCTAACTATCATCTCTTTAAATAGTGCTGGTATTCACATTGACAGAGGTAACCCATTTACTTAAGATGTCATTGTCTGGATATTCATTCAACCCAGAACATTTAAGAGAAAGAAGGTCACAATATAGTCCTTTGCTTTAAAGAATTCAGAATTGGGTCTGGGGATGTGGCTCAAGTGGTAACACACTCGCTTGGCATGCATGGGGCACTGGGTTCCATCCTCAGCACCACTTAAAAAAAATAAAGATGTTGTGTCCACCAAAAACTTTATACACACACACACACACAAACACACACATACACACACATATGTCAGAATTACATTATTAGATAAATAGATATATAAACAATATAAAAAATCAAGGGTACAAACCATTCCAAACAATCTAAAATGCATCAAAAATATATTTGATTGACACCACAGTTAAGGAAAGTCAGAGAAGAAATTTAGAAAATTTATACTTGTTATGATTTGAGGTGTCCCCAAAAGCTCACAGGTGAGACAATAAAAGAAGGTTCAAGAGAAATGAGTGGGTTATAAGAGTCTTAAACCAATTAGTGATTTAATCCCTTGAGAAGGATTAACTGATTGGTAACCTCAAGTGGTAGGGTGTGGCTAGAGGAAGTGGGAATTAGGACATGATTTTGGTGTAAATATTTGTATCTGGCAAGTGGAGTCTGTTTCTTAATCACCATGATATGACCTGCTTTCCTTTGCCACACACTGTGCCATGGTGTTGATTCAGCCTCATGTCCAGCCCTGAGAAATGGAACCACCCTTCTATAGACTAAGACCTCTGTAAACCATGAACCCTCAAGCAAACTTTTCTTCCTCTATAGTTGTTCTGGTCAGATCCTTTAGTCAAAGCAGCAAAAAAGCTAAAATAATAGTTAAACTGTTCTATGAGCTAAGATTTAAGAAATCATATCAGAGAGAAAATACAGGATATAAAAGACCACTTCAATAAAAAAGATAGAGATTCTAAAAAAGAGCCAAATGGAAATCTTCAAAATGAAAAAAATCAATAAACCCAAGTTAAAAATTGAATAGAAATTATCATTGTTAGATTATACCACTTAAAAGACAGATTTTTAGACCTCAAAGATAAAAGTATAGAATAATACAAGTGGAAGAAATGATTTACAGTAGAGAGGGTGGAGAGAGAAGAGGGGAGGGGAGGGGAGGGGGGATAGTAGAGAATAGGATAGACAGCTAAATACATCAGACACTAGAATAGCAATATGTAAATCAATGGAAGTGTAACTGATGTGATACAGCAATCTGTATATGGGGTAAAAGTGGGAGTTCATAACCCAATTGAATCAAACTGTGAAATATGATATATTAAGAACTGTGTAATGTTTTGAACTACCAACAATAAAAAAAAAAGAAAAAAAAAGTATATAATCTTGAGAAAAAAGCTGACCATAAAGAAAAAACATTAAGAGACCATAAACAGAATATTCAAGAAATATGGTATAACATTGAAAAAAGTCAAAAAGTGAGGATTCCAACATGGCGGCGGGCGCGGAGAGATCAAGTCTCTGACCTCTTCAGCTGTGCAGGCATAGGGAGTCGTAAACAGCCTAATTCTGTTTGCTCAGGATCACTAGGCAATGCTGAACTGATGTGGATCTGGGGCGAGCTGTTTGGGCCTCTCAGAACACACACTGAACCTGGATCGGCTGAATTCAAGCTCCCGTTCCCTGCTTCCCGCAGACAAACAGCTGTGACTCAGCACTAATCCATCCGGCTGAAACAACCGGTCAGCCCTTCTAATCATACGGAGGTAAATGCCAACCGAGCCTTCATAGGTAGTGGCCACAGGTTTGAAACGGGGCTTGGGAGAGACAGTAAGGACCCACCCGTTGCATTGGTCACCCGGCAAAGGGAAACGAACTGTCGCCATTTGCAAGAGATACCACCATGGCAGAGAACTGACGTCATCAGACTGCGGCGGAGGAGATAACTTCATTGAAACCGGCGGCTACAGGTGTGTAATTCCCTAGCCTTCCCTCTCCACACATGGGGGAAACCTTAAGGGCCAATCTCAGCTCTCCTGTAAGGGCCCCTCCCAGCTCTCCCATGAGCACGGTAGCCAGACCGAGGGAATTAGAGGTGGCGCGGGACCCGCGGCGCGGGACTACCGCTCCCACCAGTGCTGACAGCTGAGGTCTCTTGCACCAGCTACCGGGGGTGTGGCTACCAGAGGGGCAGTAAAATTTGCTGAGGATTCTCAGCCCCACGCTCTACAAACTTAGGGTCTGAGGGAATGGCAAACTGGAAGAGTGTGCCCAGTCATTCATGACAAAAGGGCTCCCGGGAGCAGCAGACCTGGTGTGTACCCAGTATTGTGGTGAGCAGCACCCGTGAGAGGCGCCTGGCTAGAGGAAAAGTGGGGAAGTGACTAGACACAAGAGGACGCCCTAGGCACCCAGGATTGAAGACTCGCCCAGTCTGGGAGGAGGAGCTGCTGCACAGTGATTGGTTTCCGCGTATTGATAGGAGAAACTTGGCCTGGTGGTCACAGCGCCACCTACTGGAAGAGAAGTTAATCAAACTCTAAGACTGCATTTATTAGTTTTTTTTTTTGTTGGTGTTGTTTTTTTTGTTGTTGTTGTTGTTATTTTTTTTTTAATTTTGATTTGGGGGTTTTCTTTCATTTTCATTTTTCTTTCTTGTTTTTTTAAATTTTTTTTACAATTTTTTTTAAAATTTTTTTTCTTCTAATTTTAATTTTTTTTATTATTTAAAAAATTTTTTTTTCTTTTTTTATTTCCTATTTTTTTTCTTCTTTTGTCTTTTCATTTCTTTTCAATTATCTTATCCCCCCTTCCTTGAATTCTACCTGCTTACTCTCATTCTCTTTAGTGACTTTTTCCCTTCCCTTCTAATACCTTTCCTCCCAAGCATCAAATAAATTTATAGGAGTAAACAGTAACTCAGCAGTCAAACAGAACAAGAAGTAACATGAGCAGCTTCAAAAAGCAAGGAAGAAAAGGAGTACAAACAATGCAGGACAGCCTAAATATTCAGGAGGACCTAGAGTCATCAGAAAAATGGTCATATAAAGAACTCAAGGAACACCTTAGACAGATGGAATGGAACCTTAAAGAGGATACAAGACAGCAAATTCAAGCAGCGAAAGAACACATTGAGAATGTATTACACAAACAGATAAAAGAAGAAGTTAAGCACCTTTATCAGGAGATAGAGATTATAAAAAAGAATCAAACCATAATCTTAGAAATGAAGGAAACTATAAACCAAATTAAAAACTCAATTGAGAGTATCACTAACAGAGTGGAGCAAGTAGAAGCCAGAACGTCAGATAATGAAGACAAATTATTTCATCTTGAAAAGAGTCTAGCCAACTCAGAAAGGCTGGTAAAAAATCACGAGAAAAACATCCAAGAGTTATGGGATAACATAAAAAAGCCAAACTTACGAGTCATCGGGATAGAAGAAGGTACAGAGATTCAAACCAAGGGAATGAGTAACCTGCTGAATGAAATAATTACAGAAAACTTTCCAGAAATAAAAAAGGAAACAGATATACAAATTGAAGATGCATACAGGACACCGAGCACACAAAATCACAGTAGACCAACACCAAGACACATTGTTATGAAGATATCCAATATACAGAACAAAGAGAAAATATTAAAAGCTACAAGAGAAAGGAGACAGATTACATTCAGGGGTAAACCAATAAGGTTAACAACGGATTTTTCATCACAGACACTGAAAGCAAGAAGATCATGGAACAATGTATTTCAAACACTGAAAGACAATGGATGCCAACCAAGAATTCTGTATCCAGCAAAATTAAGCTTCAGGTATGACAACGAAATAAAAATCTTTCATGATAAACAAAAGTTAAAAGAATTTTCAGCCAGAAAACCAGCATTGCAAAGCATTTTGAGCAAAACACTACACGAGGAAGAAATGAAAAACAATAACCAAAACCATCAGAGGGAAGTGCCTTGGTAAAGACAGAGGGCGAGGGGAAAAATAATCATGGAGAAACAAACTAATTTTTTTTTTTAAAAAAAGGATAAATAATCAAACATGGATGGAAGTACAAATCATATATCAATAGTAACTCTGAATGTTAATGGCTTAAACTCTCCAATAAAGCGACATAGGCTGATATCATGGATTAAAAAAACAAATCCAACAATATGCTGCCTCCAGGAGACACATCTGATTGGAAAAGACATGCACAGGCTGAAGGTGAAAGGATGGGAAAAAATATGCCACGCACACGGTCCTCGTAAGCAAGCAGGGGTGGCCATCCTCATATCGAATAAAATCAACGTCAAGACTAAGTTAATCAAAAGGGATAAAGAAGGACATTATATACTGTTAAAAGGAACTATTCACCAACAAGATATAACAAGTATCAATATTTATGCACCTAATAATGGCGCTGCAACATTCATAAAACAAATTCTCCTCAAGTTCAAGAATCAAATAGACCACAACACAATAATTATGGGTGACTTCAACACACCTCTCTCACCATTGGACAGATCCTCCAAACAAAAGTTGAATAAGGAAACTATAGAACTCAATACCACAATCAATAACCTAGACTTAACTGACATATATAGAATATATCAATCATCATCAAATGGATATACTTTTTTCTCAGCAGCACATGGATCCTTCTCAAAAATAGACCATATATTATGCCAAAGGGCAACCCTCAGTAAATATAAAGGGGTGGAGATAATACCATGCATTTTATCTGATCATAATGGAATGAAACTGGAAATCAATGATAAAAGAAGGAAGGAAAAATCCTACATCACATGGAAAATGAACAATATGTTACTGAATGATCAATGGGTTACAGAAGACATAAAGGAGGAAATCAAAAAATTCTTAGAGATAAATGAAAATACAGACACAACATATCGGAATCTATGGGACACAATGAAAGCAGTTTTAAGAGGAAAATTCATCGCCTGGTGGTCATTCCTCAAAAAAAGAAAAAACCAACAAATAAATGAGCTCACACTTCATCTCAAAGCCCTAGAAAAGGAAGAGCAAAACAACAGCAAATGTAGCAGAAGGCAAGAAATAATTAAAATCAGAGCGGAAATTAATGAAATTGAAACAAAAGAAACTATTGAAAAAATTAACAAAACTAAAAGTTGGTTCTTTGAAAAAATAAATAAGATCGACAGACCTTTAGCCATGCTAACAAAGAGAAGAAGAGAGAGAACTCAAATTACTAACATACGGGATGAAAAAGGCAATATCACAACAGATGCTACAGAAATACAGAAGACAATTAGAAATTATTTTGAAAACCTATATTCCAATAAAATAGAAGATAGTGAAGACATCGATAAATTTCTTAAGTCATATGATTTGCCCAGACTGAGTCAGGAGGATACACACAATTTGAACAGACCAATATCAATGGATGAAATTGAAGAAGCTATCAAAAGACTACCAACTAAGAAAAGCCCAGGACCGGATGGGTATACAGCGGAGTTTTACAAAACCTTTAAAGAAGAATTAATTCCAATACTTTTCAAGTTATTTCAGGAAATAGAAAAAGAGGGAGCTCTTCCAAATTCATTCTATGAGGCCAACATCACCCTGATTCCGAAACCAGACAAAGACACCTCAAAGAAAGAAAACTACAGACCAATATCTCTAATGAACCTAGATGCAAAAATCCTCAATAAAATTCTGGCGAATGGAATACAAAAACACATCAAAAAAATTGTGCACCATGATCAAGTAGGATTCATCCCTGGTATGCAAGGCTGGTTCAATATATGGAAATCAATAAATGTTATTCACCACATCAATAGACTTAAAGAACCATATGATCATCTCAATAGACGCAGAGAAAGCATTCGACAAAGTACAGCATCCTTTTATGTTCAAAACACTTGAAAAACTAGGGATAACAGGAACGTACCTTGACATTGTAAAAGCTATCTATGCTAAGCCTCAGGCTAGCATCATTCTGAATGGAGAAAAGTTGAAGGCATTCCCTCTAAAATCTGGAACAAGACAGGGATGCCCTCTATCACCACTTCTATTCAATATAGTTCTCGAAACATTGGACAGAGCAATTAGACAGACGAAAGAAATTAAAGGCATAAAATAGGAAAAGAAGGACTCAAATTATCACTATTTGCAGATGACATGATTCTATACTTAGAAGACCCAAAAGGGTCTACAAAGAAACTATTAGAACTAATAAATGAATTCAGCAAAGTGGCAGGATATAAAATCAACACGCATAAATCAAAGGCATTTCTGTATATCAGCGACAAAACTTATGAAACGGAAATGAGGAAAAACACTCCATTCACAATATCCTCCAAAAAAATAAAATACTTGGGAATCAACCTAACAAAAGAGGTGAAAGATTTATACAATGAAAACTACAGAACCCTAAAAAGAGAAGTAGAAGATCTTAGAAGATGGAAAAATACACCCTGTTCATGGATAGGCAGAACTAACATTATCAAAATGGCGATATTACCAAAAGTTCTCTATAGGTTTAATGCAATGCCAATCAAAATCCCAATGGCATTTCTTGAAGAAATAGATAAAGCAATCATGAAATTCATATGGAAAAATAAAAGACCCAGAATAGCAAAAGCAATTTTAAGCAGGAAGTGTGAATCAGGCGGTATAGCGATACCAGATTTCAAACTATATTACAGAGCAATAGTGAAAAAAAACAGCATGGTACTGGTACCAAAACAGGCGAGTGGACCAATGGTATAGAATAGAGGACACAGAGACTAATCCACAAAGTTACAACTATCTTATATTTGATAAAGGGGCTAAAAGCATGCAATGGAGGAAGGATAGCATCTTCAACAAATGGTGTTGGGACAACTGGAAATCCATATGCAAAAAAATGAAACTGAATCCCTTCCTCTCGCCATGCACATAAGTTAACTCTAAATGGATCAAGGAGCTTGATATCAAATCAGAGACTCTGCGACTGATAGAAGAAAAAGTTGGCTCTGATCTACATATTGTGGGGTCGGGCTCCAAATTCTTTAATAGGACACCCATAGCACAAGAGTTAATAACAAGATTCAACAAATGGGACTTACTTAAACTAAAAAGTTTTTTCTCAGCAAAAGAAACAATAAGAGAGGTAAATAGGGAGCCTACATCCTGGGAACAAATTTTTACTCCTCACACTTCAGATAGAGCCCTAATATCCAGAGTATACAAAGAACTCAAAAAATTAGACAATAAGATAACAAATAACCCAATCAACAAATGGGCCAAGGATCTGAACAGACACTTCTCAGAGGAGGATATACAATCAATCAACAAGTACATGAAAAAATGCTCACCATCTCTAGCAGTCAGAGAAATGCAAATCAAAACCACCCTAAGATACCATCTCACTCCAGTAAGATTGGCAGCCAGTATGAAGTCAAACAACAACAAGTGCTGGCGAGGATGTGGAGAAAAGGGTACTCTTGTACATTGCTGGTGGGACTGCAAATTGGTGCAGCCAATTTGGAAAGCAGTTTGGAGATTCCTGGGAAAGCTGGGAATGGAACCACCACTTGACCCTGCTATTGCCCTTCTCGGACTATTCCCTGAAGACCTTAAAAGAGCATGCTACAGGGATGCTGCCATATCGATGTTCATAGCAGCACAATTCACAATAGCTAGACTGTGGAACCAACCCGGATGCCCTTCAATAGATGAATGGATAAAAAAAATGTGGCATCTATACACAATGGAGTACTATGCAGCAATAAAAAAATGACAAAATCATAGAATTTGCAGGGAAATGGATGGCACTAGAGCAGATTATGCTTAGTGAAGCTAGTCAATCCCTAAAAAACAAATACCAAATGTCTTCTTTGATATAATGAGAGCAACTATGAACAGAGCATGGAGGAAGAGCAGGAAGAAAAGACTAACATTTAACAGAGTCAGGAGATGGGAGGGAAAGGGAGAGAAAAGGGAAATTGCATGTAAATGAAGGGAGACCCTCATTGCTATACAAAATTACATATAAGAGGTTGTGAGGGGAATGGGAAAATAAACAAGGAGTGTAATGAATTACAGTAGATGGGGTAGCGAGAGAAGAAGGGAGGGGAGGGGGGATAGTAAGGGATAGGAAAGGTAGCAGAATACAACAATTACTAATTGGGCATTATGTAAAATTATGGATGTATAACCGACGTGATTCTGCAATCTGCATTTGGGGTAAAATTGGGAGTTCATAACCCTCTTCAATCTAATGTATGAAATATGATATGTCAAGAGCTTTGTAATGTTGTGAACAACCAATAAAAAAAAAGAAATATGGTATAACATTAAAAAGCCAAATTTAAGGTTTATTGTGAGAGAAGAAGTCTCTGAAATACAAAGAAAAGAAATGCATAATATTTTTAATAAAATATTGTCAGATAATTTCCCAAACATTAGCAATGAGATGGAAATTAATATATTAGGCATATAGGACTACAAATATAAAATATCTACAATAGATACTCCAAGACACTTTATTATGGAAATTCCTAATATACAGATTAAAAAAGAATTTGAAAAGCTGCAAGAGAAAATTGACCAGTTACATTTAGAGAAAAACAAATCTGGATTAAAACTGATTTCTCAAGTCAGACCCTAAAATCCAGGAAGGTTTGGAATAATATATACCGATTTTTGAAAGAAAACAGATGCCAACCAATAATACTACACCAAGCAAACTTTATCTTTGGAATTTAATATAAATTAAAAACATTCCATGATAAACAAAAGCTAAAAGAATTCATGATTAGAAAATCTGCATTACAAAACAAACTCAATAAAAAGTTTCATGCAGAAGAAGTGAAAAATAAAAAATGAAAACTAGCAGAGGGATGAATTACACTAGAAGAATAGCCAATTAAATGAGAATCAAGTTCAATTTAAACATTAAAAATAAATCAAACTGGAAGGAAATAAAAATCACCTATAAATAATAATACCATTGAATGTAAATGTTCTAAACTTTTCAATCAAAAGATATAGGTTGATAGGTTTAGATATATGTATATATATGTATATAAAATTTATTTATTTATTTATTTATTTATTCATTCATTTATTTATTTATGTGGTGCTGAGGATCAAACTCAGGGCCTTGCACATGCTAGGCAAGCGCTCAACTGCTGAGCTACAAGCCCAGTCCAAGATTCAGTTTTAAAAATGATCCAACAATCTGCTGTCTGCAAGAGAATCACCTCACAGGCAAAAATATTCAGACTGAAGGTGAAAGAATGGGAAAAAAATATAACATTCACATGAGAACTATAAACAAGTAGGAGTTGCTTTTCACATATCAGATAAGGTGAAATTCAAGCCAAGATTAATCAGAAGAGACAAAGAAGGTCAGGTCATATTGCTTAATGAAATCATATGAATAAGATATAATGATTATAAATATATATGCCCCAATCAATGGAGCATCTACGAAAATAAAGCTTTCTCAATATTAGGAAGAAAATAAATCACAATAAAATAATACTGGGCAAATTTAGCATGCCTCTTTTACCACTAGATAGACCATCCAAACAAAAATTAAGTAAAGGATTTATAGAACTAAAAAAATACAATTGATAATTTGAACCTAACAGATATCTATAGAATATTATGTCCATCAATGGCAGAATTCACTTTCTTCTTAGCAACATATGGAACATTTTCTAAAATAGACAATACTATATCTCACAAAACAAATCTTAGCAAATACATAAAATAGATATAATATCTTGCATCCTATTAAGTAATAATGGAATAAAATTTGTAATGAAAATAGTATTAAAAAAGAAGTCACTTTAACACTGTAGATTAAATAATACACTTTTGAATCATGAATAAGGGAAGAAATTTAAAAAATTCTTAGAAATAAAAGAGAAGAATGATACAACATACAAAATCTCTGGAACGATGTGAAGGCAATTCTAAAAGGAAAATTCATAAGATTGAGCTCATATATTAAAAGGATAAATAGATACCAAATAAATAATCTAACATTACATCTCAAGGCCCTAGAAAAAGAAGAACAAACCAATACCAAAATTAGTGGAAGACTGGAAATAATTAAAACCAGAGATGAAATAAATGATACTGAGATTTAAAAAAAAAATGCAAAGGATCAAACCACATACAAAAACTCTTTAGTTGGTTTTCTAAAAGGATAAACAAAATTGATAAACCCTCAAACAAACTAATGAAAAGAAACAGGTAAATAACTCAAATTATCTAAATCTAAGTTGAAAAAAGTAAATATCACTCCATATACTACTGGAATTCAGAGATTTATTAAAAACTATCTTGAAAATTTATATTCCAATAAGCTAGAAAATTGTGAAGATATGAACAAATTCCTAGAGAAATATGACCTATCCAAATTGAACCAGAAGGATATAGAGAATCTAAACAGATCAATTTCAAGGAATGAAATTGAAGCAGCTGTCACAAGTCTTTCAAGAAAGAAAAGCCCAAGAGCTCAGATAGATTCTCACTTGAGTTTTACCAGAACTTTAAAACTAATAGCAATCATTTTCAAATTATTTCAGAAAATAGAAAAGGCAGGAACACTGTCAAACTAATTCTACAAAGCAAGTATCACCCTGATACCCAGACCAGACAAAGATACATCAAGGAAAGAAAATTTCAGATCAATATCCTTGATGAACATAAGTGCAAAAATTCTTAATAAAATATGGGCAAACCACATACAAAAACATATTTAAAAGATAGGACACCATAATCAAGTGAGTTTCACCCCACAATGAAGGTTTTTTCACCATACAGAAATCAATAAATATAATTCACTGCATAAATAGTCTTAAGTACAAGAATCACATGATTATCTCAATACATGCAGAAAAAGAATTTGAAAAAGTACAGCACTCATTCATGATTGAAATACTAAAAAAGCTAGGGATAATGAAAATAACCTCAACTTTGTAGAGGCTGCATATGATAAACCCAAGGTCAACATTTTTCTTAATGGAGAAAAACTGAAAGAATTTTCTCTAAAAACAGAAGCAAGACAAGTATGCCCATTTTTTTGTTGATCCTATCCAACATAGACTTTGAAACTTAAGCCAGAGCTATCAATCAAGAGAGGAAATTAAATGGATGCAAACAGGAAAAGAACTCATATTATCTGTTTGCTGGTGACATAGTCCTGTATTTAGAAGACAAAAAACTATATCAGAATATTTCTAGAGATCACAAGTGAATTCAGCAAAGTAGAAGCATGCAAAATTAAGACCTATAAATCAGTTGCATTCCTATACTCCATTAATTTGAGTCTCTGGAAAAAGAAATAAGGAAAATTATTTCATTCACAATAGTTTCAAAAAAATAAAATAATTATGAATAAATCTAACAAAAGAGGTGACAATAAACTCTACAATGAAAACTACAGAACACTAAATAAATAAATTACAGATGAACACAGAAAATGGAAAGACCTCCTATGTTCTTGAAAAAGCAGAATTAATATTGTCAAATGTGAGGACCTGGGTTTGATCCTCAGCACCACATAAAAGTAAATAAGTAAAATAAAGGTATTATGTCCAACTACAAGTAAAAAAATAAATAAATATTTTTTAAAAATTCCAAGGGCCTTCTTTACAGAACTAGAGTAAGCAGTTATGAATTCATTTGGGAAAATAAGAGACCCATAATAACCAAAGCAATCCTTAGCAGAAAAAAAGATAAGCAGGAAATATCACAATACCAGACTTCAAATTATACTACAGAACTATATTAACAAAAACAGCATAATCTTGGCACCAAAACAGACATGAAGACCAATGGGATAGAATAGAAGGAACAGAGAGAAACCCACATAAATACAGTTATCTGACACTAGAGAAAGGTGTCAAAAACACACCTTGGAGAAAAAATATGTTTTTAACAAATGGTGCTGGGAAAACTGGAATTCCATATGTAGTAGAATGAAATTTAACCTCCATCTCTCACCATGAACACAACTCAATTCAAGGTGGATCAAAGACCTAGGCATTGGATCAAAAACCTGCAACAACTAGAAGAACATGTAGGCTCAACACTCCAACATGTTGGCTCTGGATTTAACTTCATTAACAAGACTACTAAAGCATAAGAAGTAAAATCTAAAATTAATATGTGGCATAGCATCTAATTAAAAATCTTCTTCACTGCAAAGGAAATAATTAAGAATATGAAGAGAGAGCCAAAAGAAGGGAAGAAAATCTTTGTCACCTGCTCTTCAAGGCATTAATATCCAGGATACACAAAGAACTCAAAAACTAACAGGAACACACAGGAAACCAAATGACCCCATCAATAAATGGGCAAAGAAACTAAATGGCCACTTCATTAAAGAAGAAACACGAATGGTCAAAAGTGTTTGAAAAGATGTTCAACCTTTCTAGCAATTAGAGAAATGCAAATTAAAGCCACATTGTATTTCATATAACTCCTGTCAGAATGACAATTATCAAGCATACAAGTAACAATAAATGTTGGTCCAGATGTCAGGAAAAAGGTACATTCACACATTGCTGATGGGACTGCAAATTAGTGCAACCATTCTGGAAAGCAGTATGGAAGTTCCTCAAAAAACTAGGAAGGGAACAACCATTTGATTCTGCTATCCCACTCCTTAGTATTTATCTAAAAGATTTTAAATCCACATATGACAGTGATGCAGCCATATCAATGTTTGTAGCAGCACAATTCACAATAGTCAAGCTATGAAGTCAACTTAGGTGACTTTCAACAGATGAATAGATAAAGAAAATGTGACATATATGTACACAATGGACTATTACTCAGCCATAAAGAAGAAAAACTTTATGGCATTTGCTGGTAAATAGTTAGAACTGAGGGTTATATTGTTGCCTAATGTGTTTCCAATGGATAATCTCAAATTGACAGGTTAGTTAATGAACAAGTCAAATAAATACATTTGAAATTTATTTGTAGATCATAAACTGCAATAGAAAAATAATAGTCTGTAATTGCTTAACGTTTCATCTTATTTTTTTAAAAAAATTTATTGGTTCTTTTTAGTTATATATGATAATAGAATTCATTTTGATATAATTTTAAAAGCATTTATTATAATTTGTTATAATTCAGTCCCCAGGGCTTCTCCTACCTTGCTTCCACTGTACTGATCTTTCTGCTAATTTTTCTTTTCTGTTTTGTTGTTGTTGTTGAAACAGGGTCTTGATACATGGCTTAGGGTCAGGCTAAGTCACTGAGGCTGGCCTTGAATTTGCAATCCTCCTGTTTTAGTATTCAGAGTCTCCAGGACTACAGGTGTGTGCCGCCATGCCTGGCTAGTCCTTGTTTAGTTTTTGTTTAGTTAGCGTCCTGTAGATGCACATGATGATGAGATTCACTGTTCTATATTCATATCAGTATGTAGGAAATTTAGGTCAGATTTATTCCACAGACTTTCCCTGTTCTTTCCATCTTCTCTTCCATTTATTTGCCTTTGTCTACTCCACTGATTTTTCTTCTATTCTTTTATCTGCCCCACCTCCAGCTGCTTTTGACTTTAATATCAAAAGAAAATATTTGACCTTAAATGTTTTAGGACTGTGTTTTACTCAGCTTTTTCACTACTATGACTAACGGACCCAACCAGAACAACTGTAGAGGAGAAAAAGTTGATTTGGGGGTTCAGGGTTTCAAAGGTCTAAACTCATAGATATCTTCTATCTAAAAATGAGTGAGTCGATGGGTGCTAGCTGGGATGAGGGGTTGTTGAGAATGTATTTGGTTCTCAAGATAAAAAGAGCAAGCAGAGTCATATTCTTTTTATTTTATAATCCTGCTCATGAAAGCCTCCCATCTTTTTTATTTTCCATGAACCAAAATTATGTCAACCAGCTCACAAAGTTCATAAAAATTTAGTACTCAGCTGCTGTGAGCCATACAAGCTGGCTCTATCTTATCACGGGAGATAAGTGATATTTCCTATTATATGGAGGTTGAGCAGTGTATCAGATAATTGAAAACATGTACAAAACAGGAATGGGAATAATAGCCCAGGTGGTCAATTATGGGAATTGGAGTGTGGCAATGATAAAAAGAAGTGTGTGTGTGTGTGTGTGTGTGTGTGTGTGTGAAAGACAGTTCCTTAAAATGTTATAAAATAATAGAGTTAATGACCCAAATAATGGAGCTAAAAATTTAAGGTAACTTGGGTAGGAGTTTAACACCAAGATGATGAGTACCAAGATCATAATAAAAATCATTTTATCATTAAACCTCATTGAAATTTAAGTACCAAGCACTCAGTGTGTTAATAGCCTGGCACCAAGCTTAGTTAGCATTTGTATTCTCATTTTATCAATAACAAAATTTAACCACATGGATGATAAGTTGCATCTTGAAGAACAACCAGTGACTGAGAGATGGAATTCAACCCAGGAAATTGAGTATGTGAATATTTACCTTAAACATAAAATAATTTTATATGTAACATACTATGAGAAGTTTGAATTCTATTTTGTATAAAAGTGCAAATAATAATATTGAAAACTATGTGACAGGCTAGAGAAAATAAGCGCTGTAAGTAGGAAAGTTATCATTTTAGTTGTAAATAAATAAGGCCTATATTAGGGTGAGGCATATATGTACTAAAAGAGAGGCATATATTTTTTCACCTTAAAATGTAAGTAACATGTAAAATAGAACTCCACTTTTTTTGGGCTCATAATCAAATGATTTCTTTTACTGTAAAACTCTTATTAGTATTTTTTTTAAGTTTGAAATATAAGAATGAAAAAATAATCATTTCTCTAATTTTATAATCTTATGTATTTTGTAAATTACTTTTTTTTACACTTCTTAGGTTTGAAGAGTGGGAATGATCTGAGTTGTATAACCATTTTTTTAATTTGTATAAAAAATTATACAATTTGAGTTACTGGCTGCTTATGTAACTTTTTCCTATTAAGAAAATATTATTGGAATTGGTAGACTGTTTTCTTAGACTTCCTTTGAATGCATACGAGATAAAAATTGTAATTCATTAATTTTGTTTCCATATGATCTACTTATGATATTTTTGCTTACTTTCTCAATGTGATTAATCCTAACACTCTACTTATAATACTTTTTGTTTGATTTTTGCATTTTAAATGTAAACCCTAAGCAACTAGGAGGAGCTACAGTTCCATGGTAATCTAATCTGTACTGAGAACTTCAATATTAAGAAGCCGTTTAGAAAGCTAGGACATAAGTAGAATTTAAGGTACCAGGTTAATTTTCCTTCCTTCTCAGGCTAATTATATATTCCATTCATAACACAAATTTTGTCATTATTCTTGATAATTAACATCAGGTAATTAAAAATATTTCACTCTGCTTTCTAGCTGTCTTTATTTTTGCTGCATTGATCCAGTGCAATCATATTGAATTAATTTTTGCTTGAGCAGTTCACTACAAATACAAAAAAAGACCCCATGATTACATTTTGAAACATTAGATCAGATGCATAAATTTCACTAGTCATTAGATAATTACCAACACCACATATATGTTTTGTAGAACAACCCAATTCCACAATGATTTTTTTAATTTAGTATTACAAAATTGCCAAAAGACCTTCTATGATCTCCTAGCTATTGTTTACCGTGATCATAGTATATATAGCAATATTAATTCATAGTATATTTATAATAAAAATGGTCATTAAAAATATTGATTGTATGGGTACTTTGTTAAAAGTTCTTAACATAGAGAATTATATTCATTACTTTTCAAAGTATAGACTTTCAGTGTAGTTTTTCTCTGCCCCCCCAACCACAAATGTTATTTTTGTGCTGCTGCAACATAATACCTGAATCTGAATAATTAAAAAATATATTTCTCATAGTTGTGGAGGATGGGAAGTCCAAAATCAAGGTTCTAGCAGAGTTGGTGTCTAGTGAAGACTGCTTTCTTCTTACAAGATGTTGCCTCATTGCTGCTGTGTCCCTCAGAGGTGATGAATGTTATATCCTCATACAGGGTGGAATAGAAGGGCAAAGAAAACGGGCCTAAGCTTGTTCCCTCCAGCTCTTTCATAGGCACTAATCCATTTATGAGGACAGAGCCCTTATGACTTAGTTACTTCCTAAAGCTCTTTTCTCTACAAACAAGGGGACTAATTTTTAACATATGTGCTTTGGTGCACATTAAGGCTATAATACACACAGTTAGACATAAGCACATAGCACATAGATCAAGATCTAAATGGAGTTCTTTGTTTTTATTGAGCTGATGGGTAGTATACATATTTGAGGTTACGGATAAAAGTATACACTCAAATAGATCTGACTCAGGACACTGTTTCTGCTACATGCAAGCTTTGTACCTGTTATTTTGTTATACTATATCCATAAAACAGCCCTAAAATCTACTTTACATACTTTTACTGTAATATTAACTATCATGATGCTGAAAATGGTCACATTTAATGTTATTAACATGATGACATAAATATAATTATCTAGAGATTAAGAAAAGTTAATTGTACTCCCATCTTGACAATATGATGAGGCAATACAAATTGAAATAATGGAGATATAATGTTCAGTCTTTGATTTCATAGTATTTTCAATTCTAAATAAGGTTATTATTAAAATAAGTAATAGAAGATGGGATTTGAGAAGTTCTCTTGGTTTGAATTAGTGGTTGGTTCCCAGATGGCAGGTAGTGATGCAAATCCTGGAAAGAACGAAGAAATGAAATAGTTTCTGCTCAACATATTTTAAATGACTAATATGAGGTAAATATAAAGCCAGTATCTTGATATCCCAATGAAAAATCCAGGGCTTTAATACTAAATATCATTGTTTTGTACATCAACATGGAATGATATGCTGGGTCCAGCTGATAGCTGCTTGCAAGTGCAAATTATAAATTTTCAAAAGCATATAAGCTTGTTGACGTTGCATTGATAGCTTGAAAGCAGTTGTGGTGAGAGTATGTCTACCATAGAAGTCAGAAAAAAATTATGAATCAGGGATTCACCGCCCCCCCCAGGGATAACTGCTACTCATCATTGTCAAACACATTTTTTAAGAGAATAAGATGAACCTCTCAGAATCAATTATCCCAATTCTAGAGAACCCCATTAAACCTCTGAAAATGAAGGAACTGAAAGAAATGGGAATAAACTGAATTTCTCCCTAAACCCTAGGAAGGGATGAGGTAACTTTCAGTAAGTCAGTATTTAACAATATTCAGCACCAAGTATCACTGGTGTCTGCATATATTGCCATTTAACATACAGTGCATCAGTACTAATAGTGTTTGCTTTACAATTAACACTGAGTTAACCTTCATGAGTATAAACAAATTTGTGAGCAGGATAGTATTTACCTAAAATCTGAGATAAATTGTCTTGGTGTCGGACAGCAGAGTGACCAAGAAAACGAATGCAAGAGGTTGAACTGGCATGCCATTATTTTTCCTTTTCCTCTAGACTGATTTTCCAACATCATCATTGCTGATTATGTTAGTGTCCCATTGGCTCTAGGTATGTTATGAATCTCAGATTAGGGTGTAGATTTTTGTGTGCATCATAATAACTGTTCCTTAAATTTATTTCTTTTTCAAAATAGGATCTTTGCAAACCATAGAGGTCTATGAGAAATGAGTAGGAATAAAAATATAACTTAAGTTGTTCATACTATTGATTTTGCCTTTTTCTCCCTTCAAGGAGAAGAAATCCAGTGTTTGATACCAAATAATAAATCATTTTTAAAAAATATTTTCCAAATAATATTAATCATGAAAGACTACTTCCAGAAAAAATTATGAAAATACTAAATTTTAAGCATTCTCTAAGCATGAAAATGTGTCTCCCATCAATTTGAAACAAGTTTTCTCAATATTGAAATTTTGGGAATGTTCTTTTTTCACTATAAGAAGAATCCAGGAGATCCAAGGGATGATTCTCATAAGCTTTCTGGGCTTTATCCTTATGGCATTGGTTTCTTGAAACTCTACGGAAAACTGATCATTTTTTTTGCATTCAGATAAACTCAAACAGTGAAAGTGACTAACAGAATTCCTGTCTCACTCTTTGATTTTTATGATAGCACAATCATTTAGCCACTTTCTTTCCTTTGGAAAGCAATGCATTCAGAAGCACAACCATCATCCAACTTCCTCTTTGGTGTGGTTGTCACTCAAGTTTCAGCTTTTTTCACATCAAATAATTTCTAAATGACTGCTATTATGCCATCTATTCACCAATTATTTTACAAAGACATAAAATTCATGTGAATCAGCACCATAGATTGTTCTCTGTAAAGTGCATAAATATTTTGTGTAATTATAATCTATTCTTGCCTCAGGGTCCTTTTCCTTTCTCTATCCCAAACATAATATATTCTTGATCTTAAGATACAGATATTTATCTTAGAATATTTCTTCTCCCTCCACAGAGCATAAAATAATTGTGTCACACAATTGATGACAAGTTTTATTTGTCAAAATATAGTGTATTTTATTCACATTTCTTTGAACAGACCAATCTCTTTCTTCTCCCCTCTTTTACTTTTGCCCAACTCCAGGTTTTTTTGCCTCCCTCCTCCTTTCTGTTCTCTCCCAACCTGTTCAGGAATATCTCAATCTCACATGCCTTGAGTACAGGCAATGTGAAAATATCCATCAGTAGTCATTTCTTACATATCAGACCCTCATTTTTGATGCCTTACTTGAAATTTCCAACTGACTTTATTGTATCCAAATTTAAAACAAAGTTTATGCCCACCATCCTGACCACCAAAAATACTATTCCTCTCAAAAAGTAGAAGTGAATTCAATTATAACCGTTCAGTAAATTTGCTGCATCAAGTAGCTGCCCCTTCCTTTCCTTTTCTACTGCTATAGGGCCAGGAAGCCTCTCATTTGTATTTAAAATCATCCAAGATCATCTTATTTTTTACTCTTTAATTTAACATATGCTTCCCAGAATCTTCAAATCAGTTATCTTACAGAGGCAGTTCCTGTAAGAACATTTCCTTGCTCAAAGACTTTCAATAGCTCTACACTACTGAGAACACAATAAAATCTACATATCTTATTTCTGATTAATGTTGAAAGAGTAGGCCAAAACTTGTCGTATTAATAATAGGCTTTGTGGAAGGAAAGAAAGGAAACAAAATTATCTCAGTCTTTTCATTAAAGCATTGCAATGTGAAAGATCAGCACTAAGGTGTTATTTAATCTCCATTAAAGATGAGTGAAGGTCATTTAGAGTTCAGGTTGTTCTGGGTATTGATCGCTGTTCACATTCTCACAAGTTAGTGAAAGAAAGGTTGTGTGAGGCACTGGAGAGTACGCAAAGACAGCCAGACTGAGGTTATATTTTAGTACTTGTTAGCTAGATAATTTGAGTCTTGTAAAAGTGGAGAATTATTTAGGGATAAACCTTTCCAAGAGTAAGACAAAAAAAAAAACAACAACAACAACAACAAAAACAAAATCATTTGTCTTATAGGAACTTTCAAACGTAAAAGTCATACTGTGTATATAAAAGACAATACAATTCAATACTATCCTCAAAAAAAAAATTGCAAAGCTATACCTTAGTTTTACTTCCTGCTAACTGTTATATATTCTCAAAGCAATTGTTAAGAAATATTTCAGTGAAAATAATTTTCTTAATCCAAACTGAGGTATCTCCATTGATTTTAATACTAATATAATTATAATAACAAGGATTTCTAGCTTAATTCATCCCAGAAAGTGTTTCCTTTTCCATTTTCTATTTCTTTACTCAATAAAGGAAATAAGGCCATGTGCTGGTCAGTTTTATGTATCAATTTGATAAGATTTTGAAGTGCCCAGATATCTGGTTAAATATCATTTCTGAGTGTGTCTGTGAGGGTGTTTTAAGATGAGGATAGAATTTTAATTTGTTGATTGAGCGGATTGCTTTCCCCAAAGTGGGTACATACTGCCTAATCCACTGAAGGCTTATATAGAACAAAAAGACAGAATAAGAATGAACTCACTTTTCCACCTCACTTTGTCTTTTGTTTTCTACTGCCTTCAGACTTTGGTTCAAATTGAAACCTACCTCATTAGCTTTCCTCATTAGCTTTCTATCCTTCATTCCTTACAATGAAAAGGAATTCTCTCTGTCTCCCTCTCTGCATCTATCTAGCCATCTATCTATCTATCTATCTATCTATCTATCTATCTATCTATCTATCTATATACATATATGTGTTTATATATATATATATATATACATATATGTGTTTATATAAACACATATATGTGATTATATATATATAAATATTTATATATATATATTAATATGTATGTGTGAATGAATATATACCTATATATGAATATGTATGTGTATATAAACATATAGGTTTATATACACACCTATATATATTTATGTACAGTATGTATATATGCATATTTGTATGTGTGTATATACATACACACACACAAACACTGTTCTGTTTCTCTGAAGAACACTGACAAATATAAAGCATATATTAATGTCAATTAAATTAATTTACACAAATTCTAGTGAATATGATGACTATATTTAAATGACTAATGGTAAGTAAATATTTATTGTAAGTAGTTAATATTGATTCTCTTATATCTCCAGTATTCATCTTCAATTTTTCTCTTCAGGTATAGAAAATTTCATCTTTCCATGCTGTATCTAAATTAAAAAAGAAAAAAAATGCCATTTCTCTGGCAAATGCCTCTAGCCACAGTTTTACCCATGTCTCAACTGTTTTTGGGTTTTTTTTTGGTTTAATAAGCTCTGCCACATCTAATTTATTTAAAAAAAAAGAGAGAAAGAAATCATGCATTTTTTTTGGTACTAAATTAATTTCAATAATTTTTTTTCCTTTAAGGGTTTGTTTTTTCTTCTGACACTGGGGGTTGAGCCCAGAGGCACTACACTACATCCTCAGCCCTTTTTATTTATTTATTTTTATCTGTGACAGTGTGACAGTGTTATCCTAAATTGTCGAGAGTGGTCTTGATCTTGCCATCCTCCTACCACAACCTCCTGAATAGTTGGGATTATAGGCATGTGCCACTCTGTCCAGTTTAGGGAGAAATTTTTGCCATAAATAAAGCTTTTTTAAAAATCATTGCTGCTGTCTTAGTATCACTATGAATCATCTGTATAATGGAACTCTAGTCAGTGTCCAAGACACTCATTAAAGTACTTTTCCTAAAATATTTTGGGTGCATTTTCCCTATCTTCTCCAAGAATGAAAATATGTTTTTCTTTGAATCTGATATCATGTGGTGTGTTATCTCTGAACAATTTTCTGATACACTAAGATTTTTAATTTCTTCCTTTGTATTCATATTTATTTATACAGTTAATGCATTGAGGCCCATAGATCATTTATAAGACTCTGAGATCATTAAAACTCTATTCTATAGCCTTTGTATGTGAACCAAATTCTTGTCTCTTTCTTTTTTTGTAATTGAAATGTTTTTGACTTTTTAACTTTTATTATATAATTAAGTGATTGTTTTGGATAACTTTTCCCCCAATTTTTTTTTCTTTTGTTACTATATTTAAAAATGCTATCATGGTTTTAAAAATAACTGTAATGACTGAGATTCTGCTTTGTTTATTCAAAAATCAAGTGTTATATACATTTTAGTATTTGTTCTTGAATTGAAGAGTAGGTAAACAGGAATAGCCGAGAGGTTTGTAAAAGGCAGATGAGTTAAAATCGCTTTTCTAGTAAAGCTGGTGAAAGCAAGAGACACTTCTGGGAAAGTCTTTTCAGTTTACTGCATTACTAGGAGATTGAGGAGAGAGATTTATAATGATGGGTTGATGTTTTCCAACAATCAACAGACTCAGGAGGCAAAATTATGACAAATAGTTTATTTCCAATGGGAATGGGAGGGGCAGTATAGGAGATCAGGTATATGATCTGGAGAATAAATGTCTTAGTGGCACTGAACAAGAGAGTACAGCTGGTATAAATAGCATGACCTGAGTAACAGTGCACACAGCGAGTGAAGGAGAGAATGATAAATTCAGATATTGCCACTATGGATCAGAATATGAGTCTATCTAGTGTAAAATTCTTCCTCCGGCAATAACCAATACTTAATGTTCCAAAGGAAGATGAAAGCTCACAGGCTGTGCCTAGGCAATTTATCCAATGCTATTTATCAGCTGAGAAATTTCTATATCAGTTCCACATGCAATCATTGAACACCTTGAATCAGGTAGTTTGAATATCCTTATAATATGTTTTGCTGCAGAACTGCAAATTGTATTGATGGAATAAAGGTAGTGAAGCTTTTAAAATAATCCCTTTACACTGTTTGCTTTAATGATTTTCATTTACCATTAAAATGTGATGCTTATCCACATCACATGGATTTTATAGAGAAGTTGAAAGTCATTTTGACAACAAGCTTAGTACACAATAAATTTAAAAACATGTTAAGAAGAATATATAATTGTATTTGTACAGCCAATATAATACTAGTATGCTTTTCAGAATATTCAAATTTACTCTTTCTTTCTGTATTTAGAATTTTTAAAATTGGATTTCTTTTTTATTTTCATTTATTTTTATTTTTTTTATTAGTTGCTCAAAACATTACCATGATCTTGACATATCATACATTTGATTCAAATGGGGTATGATTTCTTATTTTTCCACGTGTACAGATTGCAGTATCATATTGGTTATACAGCCACGATTATACATACAATTAATTTTTAAATTTTAGAAGTTCTTCCATATATATATGGATTCATGGAAGAACTTATATATATATATAATCTATTATATATTTTATTTATATGTGTTTATCAGGCTTACCTACTAAAATAAATGAAAGTGGATTTTATTAGCCTTATAGAAATAAGGAAGAAAAACAGAACATATTTACCAAATATTATTCTACTATTCCTTCAGACTCTTCTCTGGAGAACATAGGAACAGAGTGAGATAGGAACAATGTGAGAAGCCTAACTTCCAGAAAGATGAACCAATGAGAAATGATAGTCATGTTAGAAGCTCTAGAAGTAAAACAAATAGCACTTCTATTTAAATATTGCTTTCTATCCTAATATTACTTATTATACAGGTGGTACAAATGAGCTATTAACTAAGGTATGCATTTTAAAGTATGATTATTACAATTCAGTTGCCTCCAAATACATGTTCCCAATGACTTCAGTAACAAACTATGAAATTTGTAGGGCATAAAATGAACTTCATTCAAAATAACTAAAACTCTTTCACAATGGGGTTTCTGGAGAAAAGTCAGCTTCAAAGTTTATAGTGATATACATGAAAAATAGATAACTTTTACAACTTAGAAGTTCTATTCATTGCTTCAAATCTCCTAGAGAAGAGATGGGAGGGTCACTGTAAAAATTCTACTATTGCTGAAACATACATTAATAATCAGCTCTATGCTAGATGCTCTTGGGGTATCAAAAATTATTGCTTTTTTCCCTTTAAAGAAAAAGCAGTTAGAAAACTGAAGCCAAAATTATCTTTGGCTTTTGTCACATTGTCTTTCATTGGACATCTTAGTTTGTTATTTCTGTATAACAAGCTACCGCACATTTAGCAGCTTAAACAACATCCGTGTATTAGTTCACAATCCTATAGCTTAGAAGTCTAAGCAAGCCCCACTGCCTTTTTTTGTTTCAGGATCTCACAAGTCTGAAATTAGATATCAGCCAGACTGGATTCTTATCTAGATTTATTTCTAAGCTCATTCAATTTTTTTTATAGAGTTCAGTTCTTTACAATGAAGTTGGGCATGACAGTTGCCTTGCTTGGTGTTAGACTCAGGCCATTTTTTCTTCCTAGAAGTAACCTGAATGCTTTCTTATATAAAACCCTTCATTTTCAATAGCAACAAGATGACACCCACTTTTGCTCACTAGCTAAAGAAAATTTTTCTCTTTAAAAAGGTTTCATGTGATTAACTTAGACCCTTCTAGATAATCTCTTTTTTCCCCTTATAATTTAACATAATTATGGAAATGATGGCTTATTATATAAATAGGTTTCACTCATACTCAAAGTGTAGGAGGTAATAATAAAATGATGTTTCTGTGAAGTCATTTCCAGAATTTTCCTTATCATTGAGCCTATTTTTTATGTGAAAATGCAGATTATGTCTTCAATGCACGGTTGTGAGTAGTAGAGAGTTTATGTTTTAAATCACATGTCACAACATAAGTAATTAAATCACCAAGTGTTCTGGTAAACATTTCATTCTCAATGAAGGACATCTCATTTATAAATAAAAGCATATGTCAAAACATTTTTTGACAGTGACTTAAAATTGTATTTTCTTATAGCTGACCTTCACATTTGTAGACAAATACATTAGGCAGAATCTCCCAACTCTATCAATTTAGCCTAAAGCATTGATCTATCCTCTTAGCAACTTCATCTTTTCTAGGGACTCTATTTAGTGCTGGTGATCAAATAAGAAAAAAAAAACTGTTAATGAGAGATTCAAGATGGTTGCTTAGAGGAAGGCTACATTTTCTTTCCTCTTGCTCCATGGCTCAGGATTCAAGTAGTGGGAGTACTGATAATAAGAGAGGTGGATGAAAGATAGAATTCAATGAAATTCAGTAACAGAGAGTCAGAGTCTCTTACAGAGTCAGAAATTTGGATGCACTGAATAAAGAATAGAAAGAATGCATAGGAACAAAGCCAGATGTTGCAGTAGCAGTGACACTAGTTCACTAGAGAGAAAAAGAAAGAGAAACCCAGCAAAAAAAAATTGGCATAGGAAAACCTGTAGATCAGAAAAGCAGACCGAACTTAGCTGATCTAGAGGCCACACAGTGACTTGGTGACTAAAAGTGACTATGAGTCTCTAACAGGCAAGCAGAGAGACAGGCTAGATTCATCCTGAGGAGGCCATACTTTAGCTTGCTGGTGTGGGAGAAAATATTGCCTTGCTGTCCCAGTAAATACCTAACATGTGACCTAGGATGTACTTAGCATACAATTGCACCCAGGAGGAATCAAGTCAGAAATATGGAGAGGAGTGAACTTCACTTTGAGTCTGAAGGCTCACATGACCAGCTAAAGAGGGTTGGGGAAACTGAACAGGTGGGTATGCCTGCACTTAGGGATTAAGCCTGTATAGGCCATATTCATTTGCAGCACAGTGTGTGAGACCTGTGGAGGGTTGACTCCCCTCCCTGATGAGTAGAATTCTTGGGAGGCTCCTGAGATTCATAGTCTCAGCAGAAATCAGCAGCTGCTTGGCCCTGAGAGTATGTGGGTCTAATGTCTTCAGAGCAGATACTACCCCTGGGTATTTATTGATCTGGTTTGTCTAGACAAAATTCAAATTAACAGTACTTCCCATTCCATCTTTCCTTATACTTGTGAGAAGAGAAGGTGAGAACTTTTTCAACCAGCTTCAGTTTTATGCCACTCCAGCTGGCTACTTGGTGAGCAACCAAAGAAGGGGAAGGGGTAAATAACCTCCAGCCATTTCTTCCTCCCAGTACATAATCCAAAAAGAAATGGAAAGAGGAACAATTGGGCATAGGGAGTGACCATCCTTGCTTGTTGAAAATTGCAACAAATTGCAGTGGAAAATTCTTCTATTTTTTATTAATTATCTTTTTTTTTCCTTCTGTTTTTCTTCTTTGACATGCTGGCTGTGCTGATTGGTTCTTGATTCCCACATTTTTAGCATTTTTTAAAAGATAGTTATTTTTACTTATCTTTTGAGGGTTGAGTTTTGTTGTTGTTGTTGTTGTTGCTTTTGTTTTATTTTTGCTAATTTCTCTTTTTCCTAGTAATAGACATATTCTCTTGTTCTCTCTTTCCCTCATTTTTTTCCATTTTTCTTCTCCATTATAGCCATCACTTGATACATGTCTTCTGCACTGTCTCTGTTCTCATTTTGAACATTCTAAACTGATTTTTACCTTCCCATCACAGATTCTTTTAATGAAATTTATTTTTACTATTTTCTAGAAACACTTGATTTATATCACTCTTTCCCTCACCATTCATGTTGCTGCAGTTTTTTGTAGTATAGATGACATAGTTAACACCTGCTGTTTAATTAAAAATAAATTCATGGCTACTTATTGTAGTGACAATTGCTGAACCCACCATTATTGGGTTTGTGCTAATTTTAGTGTCGTAGATGTCATTATAGGTACTGGATATTTATTTTAATTCTTTATATTGTTCACTTTACTCATCATTTTCCATTTTCTGTGAAGTTGTAGGAATCAATAGTGACACCAAAATTTCACAGGAAGAGATTACTACTGTACTAAACCCAGCCAAGAGACAGTGCAATTTACTCCATACACAAATTAACCACACTCAAACTTCAATGGTATTTTAATACAAAAAAATATGAGACAAGAACTCCAAATTCATGACCAGGGTCCAAATAGGAATGGCTGGGGGGGGGGAGGGTTCAGATTCCACTCACAGTCACTGAAAATTAACATAAAGTCTGTGAATTCCACACCTATAAGTGGCATCAATCTCAATCTCCTAGATTACTTTAGGACATGTTGACAAGAGAAGTCTGCACCCTAAAAAGGCCACATTTAGGAGTGAAACAGAAAACCATGCAACTTATGCATAAAATCCAATATAGAAATAAATATAATATGAAAGAAATGGTAACATGTTGTCTCCTCAAGTTCATAATTCACCAGAAATTGACTCCAAAGACATTGAAGTGAATGAAATAGCAGGTAAAGAATTAAAAAATAATGATTATTAGAATGATCAATGAATTCCAAGGGAATATATGATAAAAACTAAATGAATTAAGGAAGTCAGCACAAAAAAATTGAATGAGAAACTCAAAAAGCAAAAAAAGATATTGAAAAAGAACCAAACAGAAATATTGAAAATAAAATACATAATAAATCAAATAGCATTAAGTTGAATGTCTTTCTTAAAGAGTAGAATATGATGAAGACAGAATCTACCAGCTTGGAAGCAAAGTGGCCACCCTTGAATACTGAGACTGTATTAAAGAGAAGAAAATAAGTAACTATAACCAGAATATACAAGACCTCTGGAAAAAAAAAAACTAAGAAACCAACTTTAAGAATTATTGGATTTGAAGAGTGTTATAACATACAGTATAATGTGATGAATGTTCTCTTTAGAGAATAAAAGAAGAATTTTTTCTAACTCTTGACAATAAGACAGATATCCAGATACATAAGATTTTCAGAGTATCAAATAGACAATCTCAAAAAAAACCTAGCTTTCTGCACTATATTACAATTAAAATGTTTAACATATAGTAAAGTGTTAAATTTTACAAGCCTCAAAAACATATCAGTTCATATTTAAGAAGAATTTAGTCATAATTGCTTCTAATTTATCAAGATACAATGATACTAAATAATTATGCCCCAAACAATGGTGCACCTAATTAAATAAAACATGCACTGCTCAAATACGTCTCAGATAGACCTCAGTACCATAATACTGGGGATTTCAATATACCTCTCTTACAAATAAATCATCCAGACATTAACTCAGTAAAAATTCTTTAGACCTAAAAATCATTATAAATTAAAGGAAGAGACATCTATAGAATATTTCATCAAACAATGAGTTACACGAGTCTTTGAGAGACTCATGTAACATTTTTCCCCAAATTGACCATATTTTAGGTCACAGAACAACTCTTAGCAAAAACAAGAAAACTATGGTATAATTTCTTGTATTTTATTTAAAATAGAATAGAATGAAATTAGAATTCAGCACCAAAAATCTCTACAAAAATTATATAAAAACATGAAGATTAGACAATCACTCTGGAATGAATGGACAATATAAGAGTCAGGGGAAACAGTTTAAAAATTCATAGAATCAAATGAAAAAATAAACACAACATACCAGAACATCTGGGACACTATAAAGGGAAATCTCAGAGGAAACTTTATAGCTAGAAGTACATACATAGGAAAATCAGAAAGATTACAAATCACCTAATGATGCATCTCTGTTCTTCTGAAAAACAAAAACAATTAAATTCCCAAGTCAGTAGAATAAAGAAAATAATTAAACTAAAATCAATAAAATTAAGAATTAAAAAAATGCAAAGGGTCAATAAAATGAAGAATTGGTTCTTTGAAAATTAAACAATATTGATAAGTCCTCAGCCAAACTAACCAAAAGAAAAAGAAAGCATACCCAAAATAATAAAATTAAAGATGAAAAAGAAGTAATCACTATAGACATCACAGAAATGCTGAGAAAAATTAGGAAAATTTTGAAAACTTAAAGTATAATAAATTGGAAAACCTAGAAGAAATGAATACACATATGATCATCAAAAATCAAAATAAAGAGAGCATAGAAAATATAAACAGACCAATGTCTAGCAATGAGATAGAAGCAGTAATAAAAGATTTTCAGCAAAGAAAAATCCAGCAACAGATTGATTCTCAGCTGAATTCTACTAGTCAATGTTTTTCTAATTATGGTATAAAAGGTATGAAATATTTACACATTTATTCTATGAAACCAGTATCACTCTCATACTAAAAACCAATAAGAAAACATTAAGAAGAAAAAAAAAAACTACAGACCAAATTCCTGGTGAATTTAAATGTAAAAATCCTTTAAATGTAGCAAATTATATTCAACAACATATTAATAAAATTGCCCATTATGAACAGTTTGGATTTATTCCAGGTATACAAGGGTGGTTTAATATACTAGAATCAATAAATTAATATATGACCTAAATAGAATTAAGTACAAAAAATACATGATCATCTTGTTAGATTCAGAGAAAGCCTTTGACAAAATTCAGCGCCCATTCATGGTTAAAATACTGAAGAAGCTAGGGATGGAAGGAACCTATCTTGACATTATAAAGGCTTAATGTTATAAACCCCAAGTCAGCATTTTAGTGAATGGGGAAATACTGAAAGAATTTCCTTTAAATTCTGGAATGAGCAAGTATGTCTACTTTCATCACTTCTATTCAATATAGTACTAGAAATTTTAGCCAGAGCAATTAGATAAGGGAAAGAAATAAAAGGAATAAACATAGGAAATAAATCAAATTACACCTGTTTGCAGATAATATGATCTTTTACTTAGAATATTCAGAAAGTACCACCATACAACTTCAAAAGCTAAAAAACAAATTTAGCAAAGTATCAGGGTACAAAAACAACATACGAAAATCAATAACTTTTTTATACCAATGAAGAATCTTCTGAGAATGAAATATCCTTCTCTATAGCCTCAAAAACAAAGCAACACTACCATCACCACCACCAGCACCAACAATATCCCTAGTAATAAAACTAACCAAGGTGGGGATAGCCTCTTCAATTAAAATTATAGAACATTAAAGAAAGAAATTGAAGAAGATATCAGAAGGTGGAAAGAACTCTCATGTTCATGGATAGGCAGAATTAATATTGTCAAAATGGCTACACTACCTCAAAAATAAATCATCCCCATCAAAATGCTAACAACATTCTTCACTGAACTATAAAAAAAAGTCCTACAATTTACTTGAAAGAACAAAAGACTCAGAGTAGTCAAATTGATTCTAAATCAAAACAGCAATTCTTAATATCTGATTTCAAATTTCGCTACAGAGTTATAGTAACATAAACCACATGATACTAACATAAAAACAGATACATAGACCAGTGGCACAGAATAGAAGACATGGAAATAAACTCACACACATACTGTGATCATTGACAAAGGAGTCAAAAACATACACTGAAGAAAATATCAAAAAGTACAAAAATGCATATTTACAGGTTCTTGGTGGAAATGGTACTGATAATTGATTATTCATATGTAGAAGAATGAGAATAGCACCTTATCTCTTACCCTGAAGAAAGGTCAAATTAAAGTGAATCAGAGATCAGAGAGTATTCCACTCCTAGACAAAAACATGGGCCAATACTCCAGCATACAGTGGCAAGCAACAAATTAATCAAAAGAATTCCTGACGCTCAGAAAATAATACAAAGTGATCCATCAAGAATGAGATACAATGGGGCTGGAGATGTGGCTCAAGCGGTAGCACGCTCACCTCTCACTTACGAGACCTGGGTTTAATCCTCAGCACCACATAAATATAAATAAAATAAATATAGTGTCCATGTATAACTAAAAAAAAATGAGATATGAGAAAATGGGGCCATCAACAGGAGAGATGAGCGGAGTGATAACAAAGCCGAAGATGCCTGAAAACTATGGATTTTTCCCAGTTATGTTTCTTACTTCCCAGAGGCCAATGATTCTTTTATTAAATAAAATGCTTCCTATTCAGAATGGGGACATGGAACTTATGACTACCTCACCTTAGTATTCCTACCCTACCATAATATGTTGGAAGCAGGTAACTTGTGTTCTATTTTCAAAGATTCACCAGTGGAGAAGGAATTTTATCCAAGATGAATCACATCCAAAGTCCCATTCATACCTGGTATAGATGATATTTGGGACCTTTTGAGTTAACAATATTTGGATGAAGTTGTGAATTTTTAGTTTATGATGGAATGGAATGGAATATTGGGATTTGAGGGATTAAGTAAATTTATATTACACATGGAAAGACATGAATTTTGGCCAGATAGTAGTAAACTATACTGAGTTGACTAGCGTCTCCTAAAATCTTTCCACCAAGAGCCTGTAAATATGCATTTTTGTATTTTTTGGTGAACGTCTCCCTTTTCCTTTCCCTTTCATACTTCTAATGTCTGGTAACCATTGTTGTACTCTCTATTCCCAAGTCAATTTATTACATTCCATAAGTGAAATCATGTGTATTTGTTTTTTTGTTCATATCTATTTCACTTTTCATAAGTCCCTCCAGATTTATCCATGTTATGGCAAATAACAGGATTTATTTATTTTTATATTTAAGAATAAATGGATTTTGTATATATACGACATTAACTTTATCCATTTTTCTTTTTATGAATATATCGATTTATTCCATATCTTAGCTTTTTATGAATAATGCTGCAATGTACTCTTAGTATCAAGTATATTTTCAACATATTTATTTCAATTCTTTTGAACATGTGCTCAGAAGTAGTATTATTGAATCATGTGGTACTTTGAGTTTTTTTCCCAGAATATTTTCATAATTGATGAATTTATTTATTTTCTATTCAACAATGTATAAGAATCCTCTTCTTGAAGCTGAGAATGTACAAGCAGTGGTAGAACACTTGTTTAGCATGTGTGAGGCTCTGGGTTCTGTGTTTATCACCAAAAATTATTTTAAAAAAAAAGAATTTTTTCATGTCCTTGAGCAATGCTTATAGCCTTTCTTCTTTTTTTTTTTTTAATAAAAGCCATTCTGACAGGTGTAAGGTAATATTTGGTTGTGGTTTTAAGTTGCATTTCCACAATGATAGTGATTTTGAGCATTTTTTAATTTATTTGTTAACTATTGGTATGTCTTCTTTTAGAAATATTATTTCAGTTCTTTTCCCACTTTAATTTGCTTGTTTGATTTTATTATATATACATATTAGATATACATACCCACACATATAAATACATATACATTTATATGTGTATTTTATGTGTATACACAAATCACTTTTGAATTCATTAAATATTTTTGTTACAAAGAACCCCTTATCAGTTGTGTGGTCTGCAAATATTTTCTTCTGTTCTGTGAATTATTTCTTCAATTTTTATTTTGTTTCATTTCACATGCAGATGTTTTTTTGTTTGATGTCATCTATTTATTTATTTATTTACAGGGTATTTGTCCTTTTGAAATCATATCCAAAATCCATTACCAATATCAATGTTGTGGAGCTCTTCCCTTATGTTTTCTTCCAGTACTTTTATAGTTTCAGGTTTTATATTTAAGTATTTCATTTATTTTGAATTGATTTTTGTACATCTTGTGAGATAAAAATTTATTTTTATTCTTCTACATGTGAATAGCCAGTTTGTCCAACACCATTTATGGAAGTAAGTGTCCTTTCCCTGTAAGGTGTTCTTGGCACCTTTTTTGAAAATTAATCGTCCATAAATGTGTACCTATTTTTAAACTTTGTATCCTGTTCCATCAGTTGACATGTCTGTTTCTGTACCAATATTATTCTGTTTTTATTACAATTACTTTAAAATATGCTTTTTATTGAGGGAGTATGACACTGCTAGCTTTGCTCCTTTTGTTTAATACTGTTTTAGTTATTAAAGGCCTTTTCAGTTTCCATACAAATTTAAGGATTGATTTTCAATATGTGAACAAATACCTTATCAAGTGGGTTTTATCTATGGAAGGCAAGGATGGAACAATATATAAAAACCAGTAAATTTGGGGCTGGGGATGTGGCTCAAGCGGTAGCTCGCTCGCCTGGCATGCGTGCGGCCCGGGTTTGATCCTCAGCACCACATACAAACAGAGATGTTGTGTCCGCCGAGAACTAAGAAATAAATATTAAAATTCTCTCTCTCTCTCTCTTTCCCCCTCTCTCACTCTCTCTTTAAAAAAAACAAAACAGTAAATTTGATGCAACACATTAACAAAATGAAGGAAAAAAAATAGATCCAGAAAAAAGCATTTGACAAAATTCAACACGTATCCATGGTTAAAAAAAATCAACAATTTATGTATAGAGGGAATGCACTTAACAAAATAAAGATAATTTATTTCAAAATCATAGTTAACAATGGCGAAAAGTTTGGAAATTTTCTTCTAAAATCAG
The DNA here is from genome assembly GCF_052094955.1 of Ictidomys tridecemlineatus. NCBI lineage: Eukaryota > Metazoa > Chordata > Mammalia > Rodentia > Sciuridae > Ictidomys > Ictidomys tridecemlineatus. The sequence continues at coordinate 91,787,557 of NC_135484.1, read as the reverse complement.
CAATAACACAAGGAAGCTTACTTTGGCTACTTCTTTTCACCAAGTGACCTACCGTCAGAAAACCCTAAAGACTACACCAGATAAAAGACAAATACATTTGGTGTAGTTGCAGGATATAAAATTGATATTCACAAATCAGTAGCATTTCTATATATTAATGAAATACCATCCAAATAAGAAAAACGATCCCAGTTATGATAGCAACAACAATAATAACAAAATATACTTGCGTGTAAGTTTAACAAATGATATGAAATAACTATCCTGAAAACTATAAAACACTGATTTAAAAAAAATTGAAAGAATCACAAATAGGTGAAAAGATTCCCCATGCTCATGAATTGGCAGAACTGATAATGAGAAAATGTTGATATTATTCAATGCAATCTTTTGACTGAATGCAAATTCTACCAAAATACGAACTTGTTTGTATTAGTGTTAGCATGGTATATCTTTTTCTACCTCATTAATCTATCTGTTCATTTTGGCACTGATAAGTAAAAGGTAGCATGAGGATATAGAAGATATCAGGAACTTAGATTTGAAGATTTAATAAAATATAATGATAACCTAGACTACACAAATCTATAAAAGTAGTGGAATGAGAGAAGTAGAATAATTGAAGTTTGATCTATAAATTAACATACCTCAGTGACAAATTGAATATAGGAATGAGAGATATATTGGAATCACATATGGCTCACAGGTTTATGACTGGGATAGATGATGAAGACTTTTCCTAATATGAGATAAAAATAAGTCAAATATTTTAAAAAATCAGTAACAGCTCAATTTTGAGGTGGTTATTAGTCAGTCAAATGAAGTTATGGAGGTATTATGGTTTATCCCTAAAAGATAACTTGGTTTTTGTTCATTTTTTATAGCATTTTAATCTTACTTTTATTAAAATGTTACATTTAGCAAACTGCCAAAAGCTTGTTATTCACCTTGAATGCTCATGACAATTCATGCCATCAGGCTGGTGAGATTATATATTTAATCAAATCTCTCATGAATATTTAGAATTTACTTATCAGGTAGAAACTTTAAGGAACTTCACTATTTTTTCTTTTAGATTCCTATTAGTTACAGTCTTCCACTAGTTGATTAATTGCATCCTAGGAGCATCAAAAAATTCGCATGTCTCCTCTTCTTTAGACCCTAGGATTTCTTTCACCTAACAAAATTATTTGATTGCCATTTTATAAAGTAGAGATATGAAAATGAATATCTCCTCATTTTTTTTCTCTTCACATACAAATACAGGTCATGTTTTCCTGTGGTTTATTATTTATTCAACAACCTTTGAAATATTTAAGGGCAACAGAATTTTCCTTCTTTTATTGATAGAATTTGGACATGCTCAAAAGACTTATAATAAGGTGTAATTCCTGTGATTCTTTTTTCTTCCATTCTTACTTATATTTTTCCAATGTTAGATTTCACTATTGAATTTTGTTATTAGATCATGTTTATAGGTTTATTTTATAATAATTTAGTATATCCATATTTGAATATATCTTTGAAGATTAAACTTATTATTCTTTCCAAGTTGTTACATAATACATTTTTAAAGTGGCTGTACTGTACTGAAAATATTAATTTTTCTATTTCAAAAGAAAAGAGCAGCTTGTTAACATCAAAAGCAAAGAAACAGGAAAGAGAATTGATTTTAAAATAAAAAATAGAAACAGTTCATCATTAATAGTTGCATAGGTAATCTGTCACCTTCATTTTCCAAAAATGTATACATATGCCTAAAAAATATAAAATAAGTTTACTTTCTTGGTATTAAGCACATAATAACTTTTAAAAACAGGTTATATTTTGGAAAGAGGTAGGCTTTACTATGAATGAATTAGTTTAGAATATAACTATCATTCAATAAAAGTCAATCAAATCTAGATATTTAATCAAAGGCATAGAAATATCAAAGGGAGCTCTGGAGATATTGCTCAGTTAGTAGAGCGGTTGCCTTGCATGCACAAGGCCCTGGGTTCAATCCTCAGGACTACACAAAAAAAATAAAAATATAAATAAATAAATAAATAAATAAATAAATAAATAAATAAATAAATAAATAAATAAATAATTTAAAAAGAAAGAAATAGCGAAGGCAACATGCTGCATTCTATTTCCATCTTCAGATAACTGATTTGCTAATGATTTATAATTATGATTACAATCATTAAATGTATAATGATTATAATTAAACTTGAAAGAGTATATACTTTTTTTGTTAGTTTTTATGTAAGGTTTCTGAAGATGGAGTTATATGCTTCAGATAATGCCAAACCTAGATTTCAATTCCGAATCCTCTACCATACAAATCTCTGAATCCTTTACCACAATTTTGACATCAAACTTATTTGTCTTGTTTCCTCAGTTGTAAGCTGGAAATAATACCTGACTCAGAAGGTCATAATATCATATGACGGTTTCTTTTAAACATTACCCATGCCAAATGTCACAACTTTCCCATTCCTCTCATTCTCCTTTTCTTGACCCAATTTACCAGTAAGGTTAGGTTATAAATGGAGACCAGCAATCTGTCCAGGTCTATAAAGCCCAACATCAAGGATGAGTTGTCAATGAAATCTGAATTCCCTATGTTTGTCTTTTTAGTCTGGCTTTCATATCTTTGATGGCAGGATCTCTTTCTTAGATGTATTTGTATTATTATAACATGTATTTCAATATTAAGATATTTTGATCTCTGAATTTTAAGCAAGTGACACAAATTTCCTTTTTGCTTGACTCCCTAAAAATTCCTTGTCCTTATTATGAAATCATACAATATTAGATTCTAGTTTTGAAAAACCCCTCAGACTAAGTGAATTGTAATTATTTGTGTACATTTCTTGTTATTTTATCTCCAATTAACATTTGTTATACAATGAACTTTCATGAGACAACTGACATCATTAGATAAGCTTCACTGAAAGAATCATTAATTTTGATTTTATTTCTTTAATAAAACCCTGTGGGTAATTAACATACTCATGTAAATTTTATAAAAAAGCTGTAATATCACAGATTGTTATATAGCATGCAAAGAAAATCTATGTAATATATCAAAATTTTTCCAAGACTGCCTCTATTAATGTGTCTATATATAATCCGATTTTAAATATATTTTTAGATTTTTTTAAAAACCTTACCCTCAGTCTTATGATGTTAGTATTTATTTGCGTTTGAAATACTTATCAAGCTCTCCTAATGTGTCAAGAACTGTTTGTAATTTTGGAATACATTCATGAAAAAAATTCAAAAATCTTTGTACTCAAAAAATAGATATATTTTCTTAGCTTAGTAGTGATAATTGGTTCTAAGCTATTTAAAACCAATGAATGTCACAAAATATTTATTCATGGGAAAGCTAGATAAACTTACCCTAATGGTGAACTTCATGTTTGTTACTTCCTTACTAGATTTAAATAGAACACCAATTATTTCAGAAAGACTGTGATCTCATGTAACTTCATCATATTCTATTTTAAAAAACCAAATTTACAATATATATGATCAGAATATTGAACAAAATTATGTCTTACAATAAAGTATCCCAGAGCTACCTTATTATAGTATCATTTCCATTTTATTTCCAGCATTCCCTTAATTTATAATTATTTAAATTATTTGTTTATTATCAGTATCTTCCCATGAACATAAAATTCCATGAAGTCAAGAATTTTGTGTGTGTCTTCTATTTCAATGTATTAAAAAATCCTTAAAGCATGACTGCTACAGGAGTAGATTTGAATGTTATTAAAACAACAAAAATAAAGGATAGAAGTTTGAGGTAATGGATATGCTAAATATTCTGCTTTGATCATTCCATAATGCATATGTGTATCCATATCATCATACTGTATCCAAAGTATCCAAGTTATTGTGTTGCAGTTTAAATAGGATAAAACTTAAAGAAAGTGTGAGATAAGATTAATTCACTTTTTAGTAATGTCACAACAAATAAAAACTACTGAGGATGAAGTAGTACATTATGAACAAATGTTCACATCCATTGGGGACAAGACTTTTTTTTTCCAGTTAAACTCAAAAGCCATAGGTCCCTTGCTGAATCTGAGTTACAAGTAAAAAAGAGAAACCTGTTATATTAAATATAAAATGAAATTTGTTTTAAGTAATGATAAAAATCATAACTTTAAAAAAATCACAATTGAAATCAGAGAATAATAATTTTCTAGTATCTTAGCTATTTAAGAAACTACATTTTAAAGGAAGAAATGTATCATACTTTCCAATTAAGTATACTTATTTTGAAATCTCTAATTGTAAAATACAATGTTTGCTGAAGGAAGAAGAGAAAGAACACTGAACTGAAGTAGCTTTCTGCAAGTGTACTTTTAGCAGCAGAATCTTCTGTATTACAGAGCAAACAAGCCATACAGAGTTCACTTTAATGGCAAAGTCACATTAGAATGATAACCCATTCATCTATTAATGCATTTATAAGGGATGAACCCTCATTGCTCAGTTACCTCCTAAAGGTCTCATTTTTCAATACAACTGCACTGAGGACTGAATTTCCAACACAAGAAACTGAAACCATAAAAGCCTTTTATTAAATGGTGTACTGTTTACATGGAACCCACATACATCCTCCTTCATTCTTTAAATCATATTTAGATCATTTACAATATTTAATACAATGTAAATGCTATATGAATAATTGCCATACTCTACAGTTTATGGAATAATGATGAGAAAAAAAAGTTTGCAAATATACATTATCTTTCTAAATATCTCTATACTTGTTTGTCATGGAATGGAATCCATGGAAATAGAGAACCCTCTGTAAATGATGGACAAAAAAGCTATAAGACATATAGAACACAAACAGCAAAATGGAAAAATTATCTCCAGATCAATAATTTACTTCATATGTAAATAGATTCAATTTTCCCATCAAAAAAACCCCCACAGAAATTGGTATAACCGAATGTGTGATCCCACTATGCACTATCCATAAGAGATAAATTTGAGATAGATTCCCCACCAAAAAAAAAAAGTTGAAAGTGAAAAGATGGAAAAAGAGAATTCACACAAATATTAGCCAAAATGAGCAAGGGTGACTGTATAATATCAAACAAAATGTACATGAAATAAAGAATTTAAGTAACAAAAACAATATATATTAATAGAGGTTTAATAGAGTGATAGGGTATAAATTATAAAGATTTATGCATCTGATGAGAGACCATCAAAATATATGAAGCATAAACTGACTGAAGAAAGAACTAGCCTGTTTTTGCAATAATGGAGACTTCAATGTACCACTCTCAAAAATCAATAGAACAACCAGAGAGATGACAATCATAACTAGTAAAATGACTAGCTAGTTTAACTAACATAGTAAAACAACAAGATCTAACAGGCCTATACAGGATGCTTTACTCCCAAGCACAAGCATGCACATTCTTTTCAAGTGTACATGAGACATTTTTCCAAGGTAGACCAAATGTTGGGCCACATAGTAAATGCTGTAAGAAACAGCATTGTGTACTGGCAGTGTACTGTCAGTGCCTATATTGCCAGCGTTGGGGAAGCTGAGGAGGAAAACCACTTGAGCCCAAGAGTTTGAGACCAATGGGAACATCTCAAACCAAACAACAACAAAAATAAAAATGAAATAAATAAATAATGTGAAGAATGTGGACCTCTTTTGTACTGTTGGTGGGAGTGTAAAAGGATATAGCTGCTATGGAAAACAGTAAAGTTGTTCTAATAATTAAAAACAGAATTGCACTTTGATCCTATAATTCCATTTGTGAATATACACCCAAAAGAATGAGAGAAGATTTGTGAGTATACACCCAAAAGAACGAGAGAAGAAAATTTTGTGGCATACATATTTTACCATGATAAAAATTGGAGAAAAGTATAGTTAAGAAAATGTATAGGCGATATAAAGACTGGGAGAAAACATTAACAGACTCTTTCTTTGACAAAGGAATTCTACCTATCTTCTAAGTATGTATGCATCAATTTATTTACCTACCTACCTACCTATCTGTATTCAAAATGTAAAGAACTACTGAAGCTCAACTGGACATAGACCAAAGAAAAACATGGTCAAAATCTTGAACAGAGCCTCACAAAGGAAGATCTATACATGGCAAATAAGCATATAAATTGCTTCATATCCTTATTTATTTTTTAAAAATTACAAGTTACAATCATTGAATATGTAATTTTGTACCAGGATACAATGTCTAAATTAAAAAACAAACTGCTTTCAAATGTCAGAGTATATGTTAACCACCTGAATTTCCCATATTATGTCTATGAAAATGAAAATGGCACAACTTATTTAAGAAAAGTGTGAAAGCTTTATAAAGTTAAACATACACCAAACTTATCATCCAATCCTAATACTAGATATTTACATGGAAGAACTCAGAATCTTTTTCTATAAAGTTGACTTACAAATATTCATGACAGCTTTAGTCATACCAGCTGTGAACAGAAAAAAATGAACATTATTAGAAGAATGAATACATAATTTATAGTACCATTGAATGGAGTATATAACACATCTTAGTTTATCTTTACATAATATTTATAACATAGCATTAAAAATAATGAATTAGTGATTCACACAACAGCATGAAAAAATAAGTGAGAAGGAAAAGAATATATGATGCATTATCACATAATATGATTCTAAAAGATAATGTATATCTAATCTATAATGATAGAAATCAGAATGATTGGCTTTGGGCAGGTATGATTGGAAAGAATAATTATGAAACTCACCCTATTCATGGGAATATTCTATACCTTAATTGTGTTGATTTGAAAAAACCCTTATATACTTTATAAATAAATATATTAGTATAATGTGTATTACAGTTACAAATAAAGATGTATATAATAATAATTTACTTATTTATAGAAGTATAATGCAATAAAACAATGAAAAACTAGACCCTGTGTCTTTGTCTTGAGTCCTCTTCAAATAAAAATTAGAACAATGAGAAAGTGGAAGAATGTGAATGTATTTTTGAATATTCCAGGGTTTTTGTCTTCTAAAATCAGTTGCTGGGAAAAGCTACAGGCTGAAAATAACAGAGACTGAAATTTCGTATACTGTAAATTATTTAAAGCAACTATTTGGCACTAATTTTGTCTCAGAAACTCATTTTTTTTTTTTTTGGTTCTTTCTTGGTTTGCTGGTCAAGGAAGTTCACAGTTGCTAGTCATTCACTATGATAGCTACTCAGATCTTCAAGCCAGAATAAACCCAGATTTAGATCTGCCCTTGCATGAGATGGGTAAGGTGAGTTGAAGAGGTTCAGTGGCTCAAGGCAATGCACTAAACATTTATTTGAATTGGAAAATTGTCAGGGAGGTGCCTCATTCTCAACATGTTCACTGCATATTTTGAGGAACAGCACAGTTAGATAAAGAATTTTGTCCCTTAGCTCTTCCCACAATTACTCAAAGAAAACAAAACCCTATTCTGGTCATGAGATAAAAAGGACCCATGAAGGTGTTCAAAGATGTTTGGATTGTATTTCTATTTATTTATCTCATTAAAAGCCACTATCGACGTACCTGTAGTGCTTCAATACTTTGATTTTAAGATGTCTTTAAGATTTGTTTAAATCTAGCAACTGTGCAGAACCACAGAACACTGACATTAAATGCTGGCAGTTTGGACAGGTGCTATGCTGCAGATAAATAATTCACTGTCTGGAGATGCCATTGACAGTCATTTAGAGACTAGGAGAATTCTTCAGTCTCAAGCATAAAGATATGTCTCTCTTCTCAGTTTTGTACTGCACTTTAGAAGGCTGTGTATTCACAGTATCATTCTCTAGTTTTCATAGGTGAAATAATGTTAGATTCACTTAATCAAAAGAAGTAAAATTTGAGTAAGCACATCAGGTTCTCTTTACTTCACCTTCAGGTTAGAAAACATCTGTCCTTCTAATACCAACATGTCACATACTCATGAAAAAAAATTATAGAAAATAACAACACCTAGGTTCTGGGTACTGTATTCCCATGTCTTCATTTGGACTCTGCCGAAATCCAAATCTGAGAAGATGACTTTTGTGCAATAATGTACTTAATAGGAGACCTTAGGAAGTAACAATGAAGGAGAAGAGAGATGAGATGAGAGAATAATGAAAGTCAATGGAAAAGACCTTATAATGGCTATATTGTGGACAAGGAGAGCATGGTTACACAGTGACCTTTAAGGAGTGGATAATATAATCAGGATTAACTACAGGTGAAGCAGGTGGTTGGAATATTTATAAGTTTCATTCCAATTTTCACAATTTGAAGGGTAACTTAGGTATATTAAATCCTTGTATTTTGAGCTTGAGCTAAGATGGCTTCAACAGTATTGGAAAAAGATCATGAGGGGAGCAGAGACTCAGTAAGCAGCTGAGGTGAGCTCACTCTAAACTCACTCAAAACTCACTCAGAACTGCTCATTCCCAAAGCAGCTGAATCTGAGATGGCCAAGAGGATATGGACTTTGCCACCAGATGGATTACTATGTCTATTGCAAAAAGTGTCAAGGCCTGCATTCCAAAAATGCACCTGTAGACTGGTCACCCTCCACACAGGCTACACTGTTGACCCCAATCTGCCAACAAAACAACTTTGTGCATTTTACATGGAGTGAAGTGTGCTTTGAACACACATCTCTTTTCTTGCACTAAAATCTGTTTACAATGATGAGATTGGTGGCAATAAAATATTCTGGTGGGATTTAGATAACAGTTTATTATTCATACTGACTTTCTCTGAGACTCCTGTACTTCATATTTTGCTTACTCCTGGGAATAAAAAGAATGACTAGTTGTCAGTGCCTAACACATTTGATTGTCCTATAAAACATTTTGATACTAACTGGTTTCAAGGGTTATTTTGATTAATATTTTCTTACATAGTATGTATTTCTCAATCTTCAGATAAAAATCATATTTTAATGGTGTGTCTATAGAATTTCTCAAGGCCCAATTTCTCTAAAATATCAGATAGTCAAATTTATGACATATAAATGCTACCACTCTAAAAACTAACATAAGTGGATAATAAACTCATAATTGATGTATTTTTAATAGATAGTACTTCATCTCAAGTCATTATTTTTAGCATCTTATTTTGTAGGATATAAAAATTAATGTCTTTAAGATTGGTATATATTATGTAAAGAATCAGTAATGATAAGGTCACTTGGCTTAATTTGCCATCGGTTTCATTTTAGAAAGATTTATTACAGGTTAATGAGTAATATAAAGTTTTAAATTTTGCATTTTACTTCACTTTCAGATTTATTACATAAAAGAATTTTATTTCATAATATTAAATTAAATTTAACACCTTTGAATTTTGAATTGGTATTATATATTCAAATAGATAATGATTTTGATTTAGAAAGAACCTGATTTGCAGGCTTGTAAATACTTCTCTGGTTTGTCATAGAATCAAAAAAATTCACCATTTTAGAAATGAGTATTTTGTTTATTATTTGATCTTGATATTAAAATGAAAACATATATTTACTTTATGGCATTATGGGAAGAAAATTTTAAAAAATCTTGTAAGTACAAATCTTTGCATTTTAATAGAGGTAACTTGTACTTCACAAAGAAGTTATTTATATTAACACACAAAAGTTAAGAAGTCAAATTATTTGAAGTGTAAAAAATTCTTTCATGTAAAAAGATTTGTGTGCCTGTACTTTCCTAGGCACTGAGATACAACAGTAAACAAAAGAGAGATTTCAGCTCAAGGAAATAAAGAAGTAAATATAATGATTAGAGAGTATCATTGCCATTAGGAAAGAAAATAGGTAGAGAGAGTGACTCAGTCTTATTGTTTGTATATTATGAATAGTTTTCTCAGAGAAACCCATGGAATAGGGTAGAAAACCATGGCCATATCTGCAAGTAGTGATTCACATTCAGATGTCGCAGTGGAAGCAATAATGAGAGGCACGGAGAATGTGGCAGGAAATATAATCTGAGAGGCAACTAGAGACAAGATTATGCAAGATTTAGCAGGTTAAACTAAGGAGAATGAGGAGTACATGTTTCATTGGATCTTTATAGGAAGCTGTGAAAGATTCTCAACGTGGGAGTGAAGTGATCTGCTTTTTATTTTAAAATGAGCACTTTGGTTGCTAGATGGGTAATATATTTTCCTTTGACAAGAAATTTAAATGTTATATTTCAGGCATGAGATGATGGTTTATTGCACTAGGGTGATTGTAATGGAAATTGTGAGAAGTGGTTGAATTAAAATATATTTTGGAGATTTGGTCAGTGGGATTTTTGCAAGGCTACATAATGAAATGTGAGCAAAGAATCAAGAATGACTCCACAATTTTGCATGAGAAACTAAAGAAATAATGATACAATTCACTAAGATGGACAATCCGGGTGGTAGAACATGGTTGTGATAAAACGGTCAGCACGGGATTAGTTTGCTATGTATATAATAGGGACATAAGAATGGACATGTTGAGCAGTTATTTAATAATACAAATTGGGAGTTCAGGAGAGAAGCCAAGACTTATGTAAGAAATTTTGGAATTATCAGAATGCATATGATATTTAAACAAAAATCTAAATGCAATTCCTTAATCAATATATATATATATATATATATATATATATATATATATATATATATATGGGAGACTAATAAGAAAGTTCTAAACAGTTATAGCATCTGTTACAGGTAAAAATTAGCAAGAATGAAATCAGTGACTGTGGAAACATGGAGGTAAAGTTAGAAAGTATTTTTCAGGAGTATGTGAGATATTAAGCATGATGTGACTAAGAAAAGGAAATTATATTTACCTTCAATCTCAGGGAAGTAGGAATAATCACTGACTTCCAAAATGAAGAGTATCCTTTTACTCTTAGGATTAAAAAAAGCATGATAGTTAGTGGATTAACCAGAAAATAGGACATGAAAAAAATGATATCAACATAGGTAATAAGTTTGATAATTCTGTTTTTAAAGGATAGAAAAAGAAAATTGGTTAACAGAAATGTGCAAAAAGGGTAAGACTGAAAAATCAGATGAGAAAGAGTTAAACATTAATATATGTCAAAAGCAGAGACAAAGCATGGAGGAAAGAAATTATACTACAGAAAATAATTACAGGATGAATAGTCTTTAATAATAGGTGATAAAGCACAGAATCCACTCAAGAAGATGGGTTGGCCATTGACAAGAACACAGAAAAACAGACATAGATTGGTAGTTGATAGTATGAAGATGAAAAAGTTCTTTTCTAATAACTTTTACTATTTTGGATATATAAGAAAAAATTGGCTAGACAGAGGGTTGATCAAGATTTACAAAGACAAAAGCAAGTTAAAACTAATAGGCTTTTAAAAAAATATTATTTAGATACTGGAAAACTAACATAATTACAGATAAGTACAATTTCCAGATTGTCATGCAGTGCCAAGGTTTACCTTGAGGTCTGTGATCTAGAAATACCGTTAAAAACATCTCCTCCTGTGTGTGTGTGTGTGTGTGTGTGTGTGTGTGTGTGTGTGACATGTGCATGCATTTTTTTAATTTTTCATAAATAAGAGTTATTTGTCATGGTAATCCACAATATCCAGACTGAGAAGGAGCAGATAGTCAGGAAATCAAGGAAATTATTTTTAAGTAGAAAGAGTGATTAATAGTGCCAAATGCTATTATTCAATCAAGTAAAATAAGACTAAATTTTAACCATTTGAATTTAGCAATGCAGATTGATTTTTTTTTAAAGTAGGCTTGTTGGAGTGGAGGGTTCAAATATTTGAAGTAGATTTAAAAGAAACTGTAAGAAAATTCAATTGTTGAGAGTGAGAAAACAGGATTTATTAAAGGAAGATTCTTATTTAGGAAGTAATCTTGAAATGGGGTGGTAGCTTTAGGAGGGAGTAAAATAAAAAGTAGGATATTTTTTGCTTATTTTTTTCCATTTTATTTTTTGCATAACTCTGAATACTTTGTGGAGAAATTGACTGAAGTTTTGATCACAGAATCAGAGAAACACACAGGTAGCTTTGGAAGTAGTCTGAGATAGATTACAGTGAATTACATTGGGGTTTCCCAATAGATATGGTAAGGAATGTTTATACTTAGCACATAATACATGTTCCATATAGTTCTTGAGGATTTAGTAATATATAAATCAATAACAGATAGTGTATACTACTGACCTTTATTTTGGTTTGTGGTTTCAAAGGTTTCAGTCCATAGTCAACCAGCTCTATGGCTTTAGGCCTGAGGTGAGGCAGAGCATAATCACAGAAAGGCATTGCAGAGGAAAGACACTCAGCTCATGGCAGCCAGGAAGCAGACAAAGAAAGGGTCTAGAGACAAGCTGTAGTATCTAAAAGCCTACCCGAGTGATCTACTTCCTCCAAACATATTCCACATGCCTAAAGTTTTTGCTTCCCCTAGTTTAGCAAATAGATTAATCCAATGATGTAGTTATAGCTGTCAAGATCCAATCATTTCCCCATAGTCCTACTTCTGGACATTGCTGCATTAAGGACCAAGCCTTTGACATGTAAGATTTTAAGGGAGCTTACATATCCAAATCATAGCAATTGCTAAGTTCCAGGCTTTGAGAAGAGAAATAGTGGATTACTAAGGACAAAAGGACTTAGATCTGAGATGAGGAGGAGACCCCATAAACTCAGCAAAAACATGGAGGATACCATGGGGATCAGGAGCCAATACCAATTCTTGACACCAAAATACCAGGGATGATGTATTCTGCATTTGTGTCAAAAATTAAAATAAAATGATAGGTCTCTGAATCAACAAGATAATTGATTCCAAATCTAAAGTAAGTAAATTTTATCTTGAGAAATTCACATGAACTTTGCACACTGACATTTCCTTCTATCATATAAATTGAACCCATACATGCTATTGAGCTTGTTATTAGAAAATAACATATTTTTGTACATATGAGTTATCAAAATGAATTTTGAATCCTATTATTGAAGAAAAAAGTGGTTGAGCACAATTCAACTGCCTATTTCTGAGGCTGCTCCTGCCTATAACAATAGGAAGTAGAAATGGTAACTGTTGTGCTAATAATGCTGCTATTACTGATAAAAAGACATTGTCACCATTGATCTGAAGCTAAATATAATCAAATGCCAAATATTTGCCAGAATGCTGAAGATTTCTTACTATAGACTTATTTATCAAACAAAAAGCATGACTTTTTATTTAAATTCCTAATTTTGCAAAATGTGTAATTTTGAGGTCGAGCTTATCCAGCTCTTAATTTATTTTCTATTTAATCTTTTTATATTCTGTTCTAATACATGATATTAAAATAGAAAATTATTCTATTTTAATATATAATATTAAAATACACACTCAGCTACAAAGTTGTACCAGAGTAGAAAAAACTTTAATAGACTTTAGAGACAAAATGGTGAACTTGATAGTGATGGGAAATGTCTTCAGATAGGGAGATAATTGTATTGGAATTGCTTAAAATAATTATGAGCACAACAGAGAAAATATTGCTATGGAAGGAAATTGCAGAAGAAGCCTAAAAGCCTAAGACTTCCTACAGAAAGTAGCATTTGCCTTAAGGTATAAGGGTAAATACTACTTGAAGGAGGAGAGGTGGCATATGTTAGGCAATAGAAATAACATGATAAACCATATCAATACAACAACAAAGACAAAAGTCAATTATCAATGATTATATTTTACTAAACTATACCCTGTGGTGCATATGATCTCAAAAGATTATTGTATTTATCATGAAATTTGCATATTTGCCTCTATAAAGTAATCAAAAAGATAGCCTAGTTATCTCAAACATAGAAAATATTATAACTGCTTACAATTTTATGCGTGTTTGTGTGTATGAAATATACCTGAGAAAAATATGTAACTTTTAGAAAAAATATAATTATATTTCATTAATTCAAACTATTTATTTGCATTTCTATATTGTCTAGATGGAACTATTATCCATATTACTATGTCTAGGAAATACTTACACATTTTTGTGTTATAGTTTTTAGTAATCATAGAAGGGTTAATATAAATATAGGTATATAGAAATTATCACATGTGTTTGAAGTTCAGAAACGCAATTCATAAACTCTTTATATTTTATAAACATATAAGTAGAATTGTGTCTGATTGAGAAAGACTTTTTGCTAAATAATGATTTATTCTATTTTAAAGGCAATTTTTAAAATATTTTTCTTTGTTAAATAGATACAAAATTAAATTAAGACTTAAATTCATGAGGAAATACTCTTCAAAGCAAAGAATAGAATGATTAATTAATTTTGCTTTTTTATGACGGAAGTTAAGCCTTTCATTATATGTCACTGCTGTTTTTTATGAACTCTAAATTCATTTAAAATACTATGTAAAATTTGGATGGTGAGATATCTTTTATTAATAAAAAAAATGGATAAATGAATCATAGAATAGTTTTAAGTAATCAATTTTGTACATGTTAGTTTATTGTCAACTCCAGTTCCACGTTCTAGAAATCATCATGACACTTGGAACTATGTCAGTCTTGATTATCACAAAGCATCAACAGGTAATTAAAATAGTCTTGATTATCACAAAGAATCAACAGGTAATTCATAGAGTGAAACATTATTGCATTAATAATAATATGTCCACACTTAATATATAATGTAGTCTTCATGAAAGTTTACTGCTTTAGAATAGGAAGGATCATGAAATCCTTCCTGGGTATAGAGTTAAGGAAAGAATCCTTAAGAACTAGATTAAATGAATTAATAGATACAGATGAAGCTTAATTTTCCTTACATTTGCTGCTATGGTTTAAAGGTTTGGTCTACAACCTTATGGCATTGAAAGGTGGGCAAATCTTTAAGAGAAGGAGTAGAACGGGAAATTTTAGGTCAGTGGAGGCATATCCTTGAAGGATTATGGACCCATGGTCTCTTCTTCTTGCTATCTTTTCCTCCTAGCAACCATGAGGTGAATGACTTGCTTGGTCAAAATATGATAGATATTTTCTATCATAATGAACTGCCTCAACACAGGTCCCCAAACAATGATGTGAACTAACCATGGTCTTAAACTTTCAAAACTCTGAGCTAAAATAAGCTTTCCTTTTCGTAATTTTTTAAAATTTTTTTAGGTATTTTGTTATAATAATGGAAGGGTGAATAACTCCTTTGATTACCAATTATCAGTATATTGAATGTTCTGTTTATTGTTCTTTCCTCTTGCTTCAATGTAAACTAGTTTCATTTCTCACAAATTTTACCTTTTCAGGTGAAGTGAAATTAGGCTAAACAAAAAACTGGAAGAGAAAGGGATGCATATTTTGGATGTGGCTCTGTCACTATTGGATGTGTGATCTTGACAAATATAAAAGAGGCATGTAAAAGTTGCATCTTAAAATGTAAGATTCTCTAAGTAAAATCTTACATTGTCATGACTTCCTGGAAACAGAATATAAGGGAAATGAATAGACTTGAATATCTTTTCACAAAATCCTAGAGCTTTAGGGGCTGAAAGGAAGAAGGACTTCCAGCAGAGCTTAAGACAAAATAAATGCTACA
Source organism: Ictidomys tridecemlineatus (assembly GCF_052094955.1). NCBI lineage: Eukaryota > Metazoa > Chordata > Mammalia > Rodentia > Sciuridae > Ictidomys > Ictidomys tridecemlineatus. The sequence goes on along the minus strand of NC_135484.1, from coordinate 91,771,961 downwards.
AGTGTCTGAGAATAACAAAAAGCTTCCTGTATCCTTGAATGACAGAGAAGATCAAATTTGATGTCAAAGTAGCATGTAGAGGAAAACAAGTACATGGAACTCTCTTGAGGAGAATAACCTCCTTTTGAACACGCAGGCATAGGTCATACTTAATATAAAACTAAATGTAACACATACTTTATAATTAAATATTACCTTACTATATTCAGTGGTAAATTTTACAAGACATAAATTTTTAATTTCTCACCTTCCTCTACAGCTAAAAATGCCCATGTGAGGCAGTTCTGGTCAATACAGTATTAACAGAAATCTTTTATTTGTATTCTGGGAAGGATTTCCTGAGAGAAGGGGTCAATGCAGTTGACACCACTCTTCTTCCTTTTCCTGACTGGATTATAGACATAATGACTAAAAGTGCAACAGCAATTCTGAGTCCTGAAACTATAAATATGAATTAAATACTAAGAAATCATAACCTAGCCTGTTACTGTCAAGCTAGTACCAACCTTGGTTGCTGTCTATCTACAGAGTTCTTATGTAAGAAAAGTTAAATCCTATTTATTAAAGTCAACAATTTGATTACGTTTTTTTTTTAATTGTCACAGAAACACAAATCACAAAATCTTTAATTTACCACTGGTAGCATATTAGCCAATAGTATTTTGAAATAATGGTAGGCACTGTATTTTGTAATGTAAAGATACAGGTCGTGAAAAGAAAAAAAAAATATTTAACCCTTGAAGGATTAGGGTAAATGTAAAATGTCAAAGCAAGTGCTATATTAAAAGCTTCACAGGAACTAGGAATGTATTTCATTGGTAAATTGCTTGCCTAGCATGCAAGAGGAAAGTGCTTGGTGTGTTACCCTCAACATACATATACATACATAGCACAGCAGCAGCATCTTCAAAGAATATGTTTCACACTCATGTTGAGCTTGATGTGTCATTTCTTATTTCAACACAATCAACTGCATTGACCAAAGCAATGTTAACATCATGGTGTATGGCTTTGCTGATGGGATATATGTAGTCCTAAATAGAAATCTTAGTAACCCAGAAGAGAATAAGCAATAAAAAACTTAGGGGGTATAGCATTTTATAGCAAAATGTTAATGCTCCTTATTTATGTAATAAAATATGCAGATAATGACTATGCAAAAAAAAAACAATTTAGGCTGAGACTTTTGAGCATGTAATAATTGTTACCAAGGTACTTTTCCTGAGACCATCAATATCCTTTAAAAAAGACACTTTAATGTTCTTTTTCAGGTCACTTAACTTTTTTACTTTTTGATACCTTGTTCTCTGGAAATGCTTTTACTTCCTTATCATTTTTGCATGCCAATCTTACTCCCATTTTTCTAGTGATTTTTACTCCTACCAGCAAAGAACTCAGTATTAGAGTCCTCAGAATAGGAACCCATATGAATCTAGTACTACAAAATTCAGATAACAAATTGAGACTTGATTCTTGTTAGATACACATCATTATACTGTTGTGCTAAACAATGCAGCTTTTTTAGTGGTCTAATGCCTCTCTACCTTTTGTAAGTTCCTTGATAAATTTTATCTTTATGTTTGGATAGTATTTATGTTGTGGAATAATTAATATTAAGATAGCTAACTCCATATTTTGATTTCTGCTTGAACTTTGAAACAAAAACTTTTCCCTGATTTTCTTATTTAAACACACACAAGTGTACAAGAAGAGCTAAACTTATTATTTTAAAAAATGAAATTTTTAACAGATAAAGTTAATTTTCTTATTCACATTCCCATACTTTTCCCTGTATTATAGCTATGCAAACATACTTCAGATACATTCTATTTAAAAGGGTATACTAATGTAAATTATATTAAACTATAATCCTAGTACTTACCAAACTGTTGATTAAAAAACGATCATGATTTTAATTCTCATTAATTCTTTTACACTTTGACCAAGAATCAGGACCTTCCTGCCCTTTTTGCATCCAACAAGTTGCCATTTGTGGTTTATAAAAATGAGGTTGTCTTGTATTTACAAACAGTAGTATATTGACACAGATGGGACAATCAGTTATAGGTTTACCTGTATATCCAGGAGCACAGAAACAGGTATGTCCACCAGTTCTGTTGACACAATTTTCTCCACCTGGACAAGGTTGGATTTTACATTCATTTACATTCAATTCACACAAAGATCCATAGTATCCAGGTTCGCAGTTACATAAAAATCTAGAGAAATGCAGGAAAATGAGAAATAATAAACAATTATATATATATATATACATACAATTTATGTATATATATATACATACAATTTATGTATATATATATACATACAATTTATGTATATATATACATACAATTTATGTATATATATACATACAATTTATGTATATATATATACATACAATTTATGTGCAAATATTAAATTAAAACTTTTGACTTAATTTAAATAAACAACAACATATCCATTTTGGTTTTTTAATACAGAATTTTACTTCCAAAATATTTTTTTCTGCAAAAATATTTGTTACAAGACATATTTTTAAAGAAATGAGTTGAATAAATAATTATTTAAGTTTGATAAATATTATTGACCTTAATTCTGTAACTGTGTTTTCTATGGTATTAGTATAAAATCTTCATCTATATTCTCTTTTGAAAGTATAAGATTACTCTCCTATAAGATAAATGGTATTTTTCTGATATCAAAGCCTTCCAGTTAAAATTTTTTTAAATCCCTTTATCAGCAACAGCTTCATGAATACTGAACCATACCTGTTTGAATATCAGACGTAATTCAATGCTTAAATATCAGGTTCAAATATCTACACTTCGTAGAGTATCAAAAGGGCATCAAAAGGTGATGCCTCTTAAATAGCCTTGCCATGAAGAAGTATTCATAAAAACTTCACGTGAGTGATCCCTTCTTCAATCTCTAATTGTCCCCACTTTATCTTGTATATTGATTTCTGCTGATTCTGATTTTTCTCAAAATTAACTATGACTAACAACAACAACAAAAAAAAGAGATAATTTAACCTGTGTTAAACTCTACCTAAATTGACACATATAAATTAAAATATCAAAATAATTCCATACATTAAATTTAATTGATAGGAAAAGTACACTTATCAAAAATAGATTTACTTAGTGTTACATTTTAGATATGAAGTATCACCTAAAAGCTCATGTGTGAGACAATAAAGTTTAGAAGTGTAATGACTGGGTTTTAATAGGCTTAATCCAAACAGCCTGTTAGTCCACTGATGTGGATTAACTGGGTGGTAACTGTAGGCAGGTAGGTTGTGGTTACAAGAGTTGGGTTACCAGAGGTAGGCCTTTGGGGTCTATATTTTGTCCCTGATGAGCAGAGCTTCTCTGCTTCCTGATTGTCATGTTCTGTGCTGCTTTCCTCTTGCACAACTTTCCACCAGGATGTTCTGCCTCAAAGTGGGCCCAGACCAATGGAGTTGGCTGTCTCTGGACTGAGACCCCTGAAAACCATGAGCCCCAAATAAATTTTTCTCTTCAAATTCTTACCAGTTCTTTTGATCACATCAGTGAAAAAGCTGCTGAAACACAGTTTGCTTCTGTTTTAGAAGTCTAGATAAAGAGGTTTTACTGAGTTTCCCCATAATGCTTTTGAGCCAGATTTTATTCTGATTTTCAGAGGAAACTCTAACATCATTCTATAACCACCAGCATTCTACTATTCCAATGCTCCTCTTTTACTCATTTGATACACATTAATTGATTGTCAGACATTTGTCATGCACCCATTCAAGTGGGAGTAAAGTTTGGATTGCTTTTAAATGGATTTTTTTTTTTTTAAAACAGGATTTTACTATGTTGCCCAGGCTGGTACTGAACTCCTGGGCTCAAATAATCTTCCTGCCTTAATATTTTAAACAGGTGGGTCTACAGATTCATGCCACCTTGCAGATATTTGCTTGCTTTTGAAAGTGTTAAAAGATTAGAAATATACACACATACACATTGTAGAAAGCAAATGTCACTGGAGACAGGTTCGAAGCTTGAAAAAAGCATAGCTAACTGCTACTGAAGGTATCAAAAAAGATGAATCATAAAGACAGTGGGTTCTTTGTATCAGGTGGACAGAAAGCAAAATTGCATGTGCAGTGTCATGTAGATGTAAAAGAGAACCATATTTCTCAAGATCTCTATGTAGTTAAGGAATGGATGTAATCACTAATTCAAATACCATGAATCCTTGAATTTATTTTCAAACAATGAAAAGTCTTCTCCTTCTTGCTAATATATCACTATCGAGTGTGAGATGATTTAATGAATCTATTAAGTGGCTTACTAAGCTGAAAGTATGCTTATTAGGATTTGATTGCTAGTGTGTGTTATCAGTGAATTAGGATGTTTCTAGTGAATCTCAGAGTGGATAAGAATTATGCATAGAAGTCTCAGCAGTAACAAGTGAAAGGCATCTCAGAAAATGATTTGTTTTGTATATTGATAAATTAAAAAAATGTTACATTACTATAAAACAATGGTTTTTATCTTAATGTCTATATCCCCTGTATAAACTTATGATAATTCTACATCTCCAGAAGTTCTGAAATCTACTCTCTATTGTGGAATACTCAATATTAGGAAAAAATTAGGAATATATATTTTCTCAATGAAAGACTTATTTTTTTAAAAAAATTTGATTGTTGATAGACCTTTATTTTATTTATTTATATGTGGTGCTGAGAATCGAAAAGTGCCTCCCAAAAGCCAGGCAAGTGTGCTACCACTGAGCCCCAGTCCCAGCACCTCAATGATAGACTTATGATGATCATGACTTGTTTTATCAAAATATTTTGTTCACTTACAAAATTCCCCCCTTTCATTTTAAAAAATAAGAAAATAATAAAATCCCTTGACTTTTTGTATCCTGTTTTCTTTTCTGTGGATTCTGAAATGTTTCTCTGGGGCTTATGAATACCATAAAACTGCAGCTATGAATCAACTAAAAAACAGGAGCTGCTCTCCTTTCATCTTTCTTAACTGAGTCAATGACCTCTATGCTTTTGCCAAATGATGTTTTTCTAGCCCATCATTTGTTCTATTTTGTTACTTGACATTTTACTCTTGGAACCATTTTTTCCTTTTCTTGTATTCACACATTAGATCAGCGTAGGCATATCTATATAGACTCACAGATTTCCATTCTTTCAATGCATCAAATATATAACTACCATAATTTATTTCATGATGAATTTGTTTGGGATATGAATATCAGTATCCTCATTAAGTGGTTTCTCTTTCCTTTTGACACATTTCCATCATTCTGTGACCACTCTTTCTAACATAAGATATTCCAGGTTTGTTTTAATATATTCCTGGTCCTAATTCTAGATGAGCCATTTGTTAAGGAATTCCTGGCTTATTTAAGTGAGTAATATTATTTAGAAACAAAGATATTTGATATGTGTATTTTTATATGTATGGATACATATAGCTACATATGCTGAAATATATAATAGTTTAGTTTTAGTTTTATCTGAATAGTTTTTTAAAGTAAGTATAAAGAGATTTATATTCTCTCAGCTGCCCAGAATTCTCTTTCATTCACTTTTCAATTCGAATTTCCTTCATATTCATAACCTTTTGGTTATGTTTATAGTTTTTACTAAATGTTATTATTTGCCTACATATCCTTTCTTCTAATATACCTAAATTAATGTAAAAATGAACCATTCCAAAAATTATGCTTTAATTTTTGCTTCTGTTTTATTTATTCATTTATTTTGTATGGCAAATTGAACCCAGAGTTGCTTAACCTCTGAGCCACATCTCCAACCTTTTCTATATTTAATTTTGAGACAGGGTCCCGCTAAGTCGCTTAAGGCCTCTCTGGGCTGCTGAGGCTGGCTGTGAATTCACAATACTTCTTCCTAAGGCCCAGGAACCACTGAGATTACAGGTGTGTACCACTGCACCCAGCTTGGCTTTCGTTTTTAAAGTTGATTTTAGAGTGTATACATGCATGTGCACACATACACACACACACACACACACACACACACACACACACACACAAACACACTGCAAATTTACAAATCTTAGTTGTCAGGATTTTTTATGTTTATGAATCATAATAATCATTTTATCGAAGAATGCATCACTTCAACTTCAGTATGTTATTTTGTCTTTTCAGTTTTGGTCAAGACCATTACTAATCTCTCCTATTTTCTAAACTACTTTTTCAGTCTGAAACTCTTTAGCACTGCATAAATGCACTTCATTTTTCAAAAAAAGTAAGTTCCAAGCATAATTAAAGATTGATAATGTACAGATGACTGTTCAGCTGAAATGTGGAGTATGCCTGCTCTTTTATTAGTGGTTCCAAATACTCCCAGGATTCTAGGGTCAATTTTAAAGATTTCTGAATATTAGCTAAAATTTTATAAAGGTTAAAAAACAAAAATCCACAGACCATTATTGGCAGCAATCCCAATAAAACACATAGTTTACAGGAAATATTTAACTGACTCTATACTCATCTCCCACCATGATATACAATGTGAGGGCATATATTTTGAGAAGGAAATATTTACTGCAGAACAGCATTTACCTTGAATTTCTGGGTCTAGTCTTTCCCAGAAGAAGTAAAATACAGGTTTCCTGTGTCTTTCCCCCTTCTTTTATGATCTGCTCTCTTTCTACTCTTTGGTAATAAGGGAGGCAAACACAAGACTGAACATTTGCAGCATTGTACCATGCCTGTTAACCTGGTCCTTTAAAATAATAATGAATAAAAGTGCCTAGAGTATGTCTGATGGCTTCTCACCAAATCTCTCCTACTGGCTAACATGGACAATCCATCCAGCTTAGGCATAGTTTTGTTTTCATTAATACCTGCTGAGGCTCCCTTTATGCTTCACATACCATTTGAGGCTAAAGGAAAAATAAAAGTGAATCTTCATTTTTGTTAATGTCTTAAGTGGTTCAAGTTGGTAATAATTATTTGATTTTACATTATAGGTTCCTAAAACATTTTTTTTCTTTTTAGAAGTACAATTTTAACAACTTAAATACACGTATATAAAACATCCTACATTCCAAGAAAACAATTGAGATGATGAAATATTTATTTTGATGAAATTAAAATTCTAACTCAAATGCATGACTTTTGCTTCAAAAATTTTAGGAGAATCAAACTTAAACCTAATGTCAAAGTATGGAAAATCTTTATTTTATTTTTAATTGGATAAACATGTTTTTTCAAACATACATTTGTATGCTTTCAGATATCTTTTCAACATACTTTTCTAGTTACTGAGATGCATTTGAACAGATGAATATTGAGAAAAATCCAATGCATAAAGTAGAGATAAGGAAGAGTAAATATGGCTTTACCACAATAAAAGATTACATAGAGCAAAATAGAAGATAATCACTTGGATTTTTAAGTCCTAAAATTAGCTTATGTTTACATTTTATGTACATCATTCTTTTATATTATTTGAAGAATTAATAACTAGAAGAATTATTCTTATATTTCTAGAAAGCTGAGTTATTAAAAATATAATCATTACACAGATTAAATATTACAAGAGCCAAGATGTAGCATAGATTTTTTTAAAAAGAATTTTTATTTAAAAATCTGTTTGCCATAAATTTAATCTATGTTTATTTTAATATATAATTTTACTAAATTACTATAAAATATTACAAAAAAAAAACTATAGAATATAACTCATGAAAATTTCCTTTTTTCAATTTATTTATTTATTTTTTTGGTACCAGGGATTGAACTCAGAGGCACTGGACCAGGAAGCCACATCCCCAGCCCTATTTTGTATTTTATTTAGAGACAGGGTCTCACTGAGTTGCTTAGTGCCTTGCTTTTGCTGAGACTGACTTTGAACTCACAATCCTCCTGCCTCAACCTCCCAAAGTGCTGAGATTACAGGCGTGCACCACCCCTACCAGCTCACTCATGAAACTTTCTGATAAGAAATTTTAGCTTTTGTTAAAGTAGTTCAAATTTTGAAATTCATAATAAATCTTAAAGCATTTTATATTTTTCCTTTATAATACTATTCTACTACTCTTCTCTGCATTTCTCATTCACAGTACTTTATATTAATAAGTATGTTTTAGATTTCAAATAATCTATCTTTGCAAATAGATAAGATATACTTAGGTTAAATTTTTTGAACTTAAATGTAAATAAATCCTTCAAATAATATTTTAAACTTTTGTGTTTAGGCTTTTCATGCTTAAGACATGATGTAAATATTATGGCTTGCATATTTTAATTTTTAATGAATATAGACATATCTTAATATATAAAATATAAGAAATATAGTAATTTGAAAATTTGTATATGGCAAAACCCATCAAATTTAATATTAATCTAAGAAAATACTGAATATGCAATGAGATGCACAGTTTATTTTGCTTGTTTTAATTGTATTGGAGTCCTTCTAAAACTTTTAAACTAACAAATAGTATTCATACATATTTTTGGGGTACACTATAATAACTCAGCACACATATACAACATGTAATAATTAAGTCAGGGTAATTAGAATTTCTGTTTTCTCAAATATTTTCATTTCTAAATGTTAGGAATCTTTGGATTTTTTAGGTATTTGGAAACATACAGATATTTGTTGTGGAATGTATTCTCTTATTGTACTACAGAATACTTGAACTAATTCTCCTGTCATCTAACTTATATCCTTCTTCCCTCCTGCCTTTCCCATCTTCTAAAGGCCACTCTTCTACTCTCTGCTTGTATAAGATAACCTCTTTAACTCCAGTCATGAGTGAGAATGTGTGATGTGGTCCAAGATACCAACTGAAACATTCAGACAATGCTAATGACTAGATTATTCAATGTTGTAGAGAGTGTTAATATTCCATTTTCAAAATTATATAGAAATAATAAACATAATTACCAGAGGTAGAAATGTCAACACCAAGATTCAATGATTCGGAGGGTCGGAACATGGCTGCCAGCGAAGAGGCAGCACATACAATGCCTCCGTGGTAAGGGGATCAGAGAGACTCATTAATACACCCACATGCGTCCTGCTGGGAAACTTCAAGCAAATTTCCTCTGAAAGGAGATCTTCCTGGAACTAGTAAGTTTAATAGGAGGTGTTAGATTGTCACAAAATACTGAATCTCGGCAACCCAGAGCAGGGGCACAGTCCCGCCGGGGGTCGCCGAATGGCCGCTGCCTACACATTGCAGTGAGCATAGGAGCGGACACTAACCGCCTGGACCCCCGCGGGCGGGCTCTGTGAACCCAAGCCGACCGCCGCTCACAAGCGGCAGCGAGTTTAGGAGCAGAAGCGACCTGCCCGGGTCCCCGTGAGCTGGCTCTGTGAATCCCAGCCGGCGCTGGCCACACGCTGCATTGTTCTTGGGAACCATTGCTGTCTGCCTGGACCCCCGCGGGTGGGCCCTGTGAACCCAAGCTGACCGCCGCCCACACGCTGCAGCGAGTTTAGGAGCAGGAGCGGCCTGCCTGGGTCCCCGCAGCCCGGCTTTGTGAATCGCCCACACGTAACATCGAACTTGGGAGCAGTTGCTGGCGGTCTGCCTGTCCCCCCTCCCTCCCCCGGGCTGGCTTGGTGAACCTCAACCAGCCGCTGCTCACACGTTGCAGTGAACTTGGGAGCCGGCGCTGCCTGCTTGGCTGCTTGGGCCCCCGCAGACCAGCTCTGTGAACCGCCGCTGGCAACTGCCAAGCTGCCGCTGCCTACACCCTTGCAGTGAGTGGGGGAGCAGACACTGCCTGCCCGGCCCCGAGGGCCCGACTCTGTGAACCTCCTCTGGCGGTTTGGAGCTGCAGACGACCACCCTCCACCTGCCAACCCAGTGCTGCAAACGACCCCTGACCAGCTCTGCAAAAGGCCCCGCCCACACAGGGAACAGCAGGAAGGGAGACCCGCCCAATCCAGGAGGAAGTACCGCTGCACAGTGATTGACTCCCGCCTACTGAGAGGAGAAACTTGGCCCGGTGGGCATAGCTCCACCCACTGGAAGAGCAGTTAATCGAACTCTAGGACTGCATTTATAAATTTTTTTTTTTTACTGTCTTTTTAAATGTTTTTTAATCCATCTTATTTTATTTTATTCTATTTTTTAAATCTCATTTTCCATTTCTACTATTATTATTTTTCTTTAAATCCCTTTTAATCTTCTATTTTTTTCTATCCTTCTTTTCTCCTGTCTTTACATCTCTTTTTAATTTTCTTATTCCCCCTTCCTTGAATTCTACCTGCTTACTCTTATTCTCTTTAGTGACTTCTACCCATCCCTTCTAATACCTTTCCTCCCAAGCTTCAAATATATTTATAGGAGTAAACAGTAACTCAGCAGTCAAACAGAACAAGAAACAATATGAACAGCATGAAAAAGCAAGGAAGAAAAGGAGTGCAAACAATGCAGGGCAGCCTAAATATTCAGGAGGATATAGAACCACCAGAAAAATGGTCATATAAAGAACTCATGGAACACCTGAGACAGATGGAACGGAACCTTAAAGAGGATACAAGACAGCAAATTCAAGCAGCGAAAGAACACATTGAGAATGTATTACACAAACAGATAAAGGAAGAAGTTAAGCATCTTTATCAGGAGATAGAGACTATAAAAAAGAATCAAACCATAATCTTAGAAATGAAGGAGACTATAAACCAAATTAAAAACTCAAATGAGAGTATCATTAATAGAGTGGAGCAAGTAGAAGCTAGAACATCAGATAATGAAGACAAAATATATCATCTGGAAAAGAGGCTAGCCATCTCAGATAGGCTGGTTAAAAATCATGAGAGAAGCATACAAGAGATATGTGATAATATAAAAAAACCAAATTTAAGAGTCATTGGGATAGAAGAAGGGATAGAGATTCAAACAAGGGGAATGAGTAATCTACTAGATGAAATAATCACAGAAAACTTTGCAGAATTAAAAAAGGAAACAGATATTCAAATTGTAGATGCATACAGGACACCGAACATACAAAATCACAGTAGACCAATGCCAAGACACATTGTTATGAAGATATCCAATATACAGAACAAAGAGAAAATATTAAAAGCTACAAGAGAAAAGAGAAAGATTACATTCAGGGGTAAACCAATAAGGTTAACAACGGACTTCTCAACTCAGACGCTGAAAGCGAGAAGATCCTGGAATAACGTATTTCAAACTCTGAAAGACAATGGATGCCATCCAAAAATTCTGTACCCAGCAAAATTAAGCTTCAGATACGACAACGAAATAAAAATCTTTCCCGATAAACAAAAACTAAAAGAATTTGCAGCCAGAAAACCAGCGTTGCAAAGCATCTTGAGCAAAACACTTCACGAGGAAGAAACGGAAAACAATAACCAAAGCCAACAGTGGGAAGTACCTCAGTAAAGACAGACGGAGGGGGGAAAACTAATCATGGTGAAACAAACGCAATTAAAAAAAAAAAAAACGAGATAAATAATCAAATATGGCTGGAAGTACAAACCATATATCAATAGTAACTCTAAACATTAATGGTTTAAACACTCCAATAAAGCGACATAGGCTGGTAACATGGATCAAAAAAACAAATCCAACAATATGCTGTCTCCAGGAGACTCACCTGACTGGAAAAGACATACACAGGCTAAAGGAGAAAGGTTGGGAAAAAATATACCACGCACACGCTCCTCGCAAGCAAGCAGGGGTGGCCATCCTCATGTCGAATAAAATCGACTTCAAGACTAAGTTAATCCAAAGGGATAAGGAAGGACATTATATACTGTTAAAAGGAACCATTAAACAACAAGACATAACAATTATCAATATTTATGCACCAAATAATGGCGCTTCGAAGTTTATAAAACAAATTCTCCTCAAGTTCAAGAATCAAATAGACCACAACACAATAATTATGGGTGACTTCAACACACCTCTCTCACCATTGGACAGATCCTCCAAGCAAAAGTTGAATAAAGAAACTATAGACCTCAATACCACAATCAATAACCTAGACTTAACTGACATATATAGAATATACCAACCATCATCGAATGGATATACTTTTTTCTCAGCAGCACATGGATCCTTCTCAAAAATAGACCATATATTATGCCATAGGGCAACCCTCAATAAATATAAAGGGGTAGAGATTATACCATGCATTTTATCTGATCATAATGGATTGAAACTGGAAATTAATGATAAAAGAAGGAAGGGAAAATCCAATATCACATGGAAAATGAACAATATGTTACTGAATGATCAAAGGGTTACAGAAGACATAAAGGAGGAAATCAAAAAATTCTTAGAGATAAATGAAAATGCAGACACAACCTATCGGAATCTATGGGACACAATGAAAGCAGTTTTAAGAGGGAAATTCATCGCCTGGAGGTCATTCCTCAAAAAAAGGAAAAACCAACAAATAAATGAGCTCACACTTCATCTCAAAGCCCTAGAAAAGGAAGAGCAAAACAATAGCAAATGCAGCAGAAAGCAAGAAATAATTAAAATCAGAGCGGAAATCAATGAAATTGAAACAAAAGAAACTATCGAAAAAATTAACAAAACTAAAAGTTGGTTCTTTGAAAAAATAAACAAGATTGACAAACCTTTAGCCATGCTAACGAAGAGAAGAAGAGAGAGAACTCAAATTACTAACATAAGGGATGAAAAAGGCAATATCACAACAGACGCCACAGAAATACAGAAGACAATTAGAAACTATTTTGAAAACCTATATTCCAATAAAATAGAAGATAGTGAAGACATCAATAAATTTCTTAAGACATATGATTTGCCCAGACTGAGTCAGGAGGACACACACGATTTGAACAGACCAATATCAATGGATGAAATTGAAGAAGTAATCAAAAGACTACCAGCCAAGAAAAGCCCAGGACCGGATGGGTATACAGCGGAGTTTTACAAAACCTTTAAAGAAGAATTAATACCAATACTTTTCAAGTTATTCCAGGAAATAGAAAAAGTGGGAATCCTTCCAAATTCATTCTATGAGGCCAACATCACATTGATTCCGAAACCAGACAAAGACACAGCAAAGAAAGAAAACTACAGACCAATATCTCTGATGAACCTAGATGCAAAAATCCTCAATAAAATTCTGGTGAATCGGATACAAAGACACATCAAAAAAATTGTGCACCATGATCAAGTAGGATTCATCCCTGGGATGCAGGGATGGTTCAATATACGGAAATCAATAAATGTAATTCACCATATCAATAGACTTAAAGATAAGAACCATATGATCATCTCGATAGACGCAGAAAAAGCATTCGACAAAGTACAGCATCCCTTTATGTTCAAAACATTAGAAAAACTAGGGATAACAGGAACTTACCTTGATATTGTAAAAGCTATTTACGCTAAGCCCCAGGCTAGCATCATTCTGAATGGAGAAAAATTGAAGGCATTCCCCTTAAAATCAGGAACAAGACAGGGATGCCCTCTATCACCACTTCTATTCAATATAGTTCTCGAAACACTGGCCAGAGCAATTAGACAAACGAAAGAAATTAAAGGCATAAAAATTGGAAAGGAAGAACTTAAATTATCACTATTTGCAGATGACATGATTCTATACCTAGAAGACCCAAAATGGTCTACAAAAAAACTACTAGAACTAATAAATGAATTCAGCAAAGTGGCAGGATATAAAATCAACACGCACAAATCAAAGGCATTTCTGTATATCAGCAACAAAACCTCTGAAATGGAAATAAGGAAAACCACTCCATTCACAATATCCTCAAAAAAAATAAAATACTTGGGAATCAACCTAACAAAAGAGGTGAAAGATTTATACAATGAAAACTACAGATCCCTAAAAAGAGAAGTAGAAGAAGATCTTAGAAGATGGAAAGATATACCCTGTTCATGGATAGGCAGAACTAACATCATAAAAATGGCGATATTACCAAAAGTCCTTTATAGGTTTAATGCAATGCCAATCAAAATTCCAATGGCATTGCTTGTAGAAATAGATAAAGCAATCATGAAATTCATATGGAAAAATAAAAGACCCAGAATAGCAAAAGCAATTCTAAGCAGGAAGTGTGAATCAGGTGGTATAGCAATACCAGATTTCAAACTATACTACAGAGCAATAGTAACAAAAACAGCATGGTACTGGTACCAAAACAGGCGGGTAGACCAATGGTACAGAATAGAGGATACAGAGACTAATCCACAAAGTTACAACTATCTTATATTTGATAAAGGGGCTAAAAGCATGCAATGGAGGAAGGATAGCATTTTCAACAAATGGTGTTGGGAAAACTGGAAATCCATATGCAACAAAATGAAACTGAATCCCCTCCTCTCACCATGCACAAAACTTAGCTCAAAATGGATCAAGGACCTTGATATCAAATCAGAGACTCTGCGTATGATAGAAGAAAAAGTTGGCTACGATCTACATATTGTGGGATCAGGCTCCAAATTCCTTAACAGGACACCCATAGCACAAGAGTTAATAGCAAGAATCAACAAATGGGACTTACTTAAACTAAAAAGTTTTTTCACAGCAAGAGAAACAATAAGAGAAGTAAATCGGGAGCCTACATCATGGGAACAAATTTTTACCCCCCACACTTCAGATAGAGCCTTAATATCCAGAGTTTACAAAGAACTCAAAAAATTAGACAATAAGACAACAAATAACCCAATCAACAAATGGGCCAAGGACCTGAACAGACACTTCTCAGAGGAGGACATACAATCAATCAACAGATACATGAAAAAATGCTCATCATCTCTAGCAGTCAGAGAAATGCAAATCAAAACTACCCTAAGATACCATCTCACTCCAGTAAGATTGGCAGCCATTATGAAGTCAAATAATAACAAGTGCTGGCGAGGATGTAGGGAAAAGGGTACTCTTATACATTGCTGGTGGGACTGCAAATTGGTTCGGCCAATTTGGAAAGCAGTATGGAGATTCCTGGGAAAGCTAGGAATGGAACCACCATTTTACCCAGTTATTGCCCTTCTTGGTCTATTCCCTGAAGACCTTAAAAGAGCGTACTACAGGGATACTGCCACATCGATGTTCATAGCAGCACAATTCACAATAGCTAGACTGTGGAACCAACCCAGATGCCCTTCAATGGATGAATGGATTAAAAAAATGTGGCATTTATACACTATGGAGTATTACACAGCACTAAAAAATGACAAATCATGGAATTTGCAGGGAAATGGATGGCATTAGAGCAGATTATGCTCAGTGAAGCTAGTCAATCCCTAAAAAACAAATACCAAATGTCTTCTTTGATATAATGAGAGCAACTAAGAATAGAGTAGGGAGGAAGAGCAGGAAGAAAAGATTGACATTAAACAGAGGCACGAGATGGGAGGGAAAGAGAGAGAAAAGTGGAATTGCATGGAAATGGAAAGAGACCCTCATTGTTATAAAAAACTACATAAAAGAGGTTGTGAGGGGAATTGGAAGAAAAATAAGGAGAGAAATGAATTATAGTAGATGGGATAGAAAGAGAATATGGGGGGAGGGGGATAGTAGAGGATAGGAAAGGTAGCAGAATACATCAGTCACTAGTATGGCATTATGTAAAAATGTGAATGTGTAACCGATGTGATTCTGCAATCTGTATTTGGGGTAAAAATGGGAGTTCATAACTCACTTGAAACTATTGTTCGAAGTATGATATGTCAAGAGCTTTGTAATGTTGTGAACAACCAATAAAAAAAAATTAAAAAAAAGAAGCAAAAAAAAAAAGATTCAATGATTCTGTTTCAATTGATGTAACATAGAACAACTCTATGGCTGGTACATTTGGAGAAATAGTTAAAAACCTTATATATAATCTAATTATTCTAATCATTGATAAGACAAAAATAAATAATCCAATTATTTATGACCAGCAGAATGATAAAACATTGCTGGCATACATGAAATATTCTATAAAACTTGAAAATGAGCCACAGACATTAAAGAAAACTTTTCATTGAAAAATATTTTTCACAAGACTGGAGAAAATTATTTCACATATGTGAATATGTACATTAAAGAGCAAATTTAAAAGATTACAGACAAATAATTAACACAGTAAATTACAGGGAAAATGATAAACATAAATTCAGGTTACTCAATATAATTAATTGGGTAGGATGGAGGAGGTTGTACTTAGGGATAAGCACAAATGTATCAGTAAAGTTCAGCTTCCTAAATTGCATAATGGATATATGTGCACTCACTTTATTATTTGTTAAATTGCACACATGCAATCATTGATTTAATAAAAAGTAGTTTCTAACCTGTTTTCAAGATCCACACATGTTCCATTATTTTTGCAAGGCTTAGAGGAGCACTCATTAATTTGTATTTCACATAGAGATCCAGAAAACCCGGGTCTGCAAACACATCTTTAAAACAACACAAAAAAAGAGTCGTAACTGTATTAATATAAATATAAAGAATTGAAAACTTCAACTGATTGTAGCATAGCTACTTTTTAGTAGTCACATATGTTGCTTAATTTGTTAGTTGAAATTCTAAACATTTATCTTGATATATTCATACACCTAAACAGACATCTAGGTTTTTGTTTGTTTTTCTCTACCTGAAATTGTTGATCTCATCTTCACAGTCACCATAATTCTGGCAGGGAAGAGAGAGACACTCATTCTTATCAATTTCACACTGTTCACCTTCAAATCCTAAAGGAGAGATGAAGTGGGTGTGGATGAGCAATTTTTTCAATAGAATGTGAAGCTTCAGAATCTGTGAACAGGAATCCAGGCAATATGTTCTGATGGAAATTTAAAATAAGTAGAAGAAACAACTTTATTTCAGACTTCTTATACAACTATCAAAATAGTATGTGAATAAAATTACACCACTGTCTATATTAATGAGATCAAACAGAAGAATCAAAAGAAGATGCTCCACTTAATCTCCTGGAAATGTACAGTCGTGGCAAATGTTGCTATTCTTTTATAAGGTATTTAAATGTTTGAACAAGAAGAACTGAAATGATCTGGAAAGCAAATGAATTAATTTGATGACCAATCTTCATGTAAAATTGAGCTTCAATGATCAAATTTATTCAAGACAGTTAGCAGATGTGGCAAATTATTTAATTGCCTTTCACATCCAAGTGATTCAAAGAAAACAAATTATTGTGATTCATAGCTGCATAATCAGTCATCCATTTAAACACTTGCCAGTTATATTAAAAAATAAAAGTGAAAGAAAGTTATGTAGACCAATAAGAGAGGCAATTATAATGATAGTAATATATCCATATCTGAAAAAATGTCCATAACTCATCCCTTTTAAAACTATAATTAAATATTTTATTATTCATAATGAGCATTTAAACAATTATTTCCATAGTCATTTAGGAACAAAATGTATACTTAGTCTAATGCTTTTTAGTACTTTTTCTATACTTATTTTAAAAATATAGTAAACAAAATGATTTTCCTTTCTCTTGCTTTTCCATTGATAAAACTAGGACTGAATAATTGTGGTAACATAAATGTCAATATTCATTGAGGTTCATTTAGTTTGAGAAACATAGGGTTACTCAAGTTACTTTCAGGAAACTATTGCTCTCATACACATAGACTAGAGTTTAAACTGAGTTGTATCTGAAGGAGAACATGGTGTGGTCTAGTTACCAGTGAGTGACTGCTCTCCTCTCATAGCTCTCGTTCTTATTTCTTCTCATATAGCTTCTGTTTCCATCACAACTACCTCTCCATGTTCAAAGCTTTAGATCATCAGTAATGTTGGTGTGTGGATGATGCAGCACAACTTCCTTGATCACTCCCTCTATATCCTGACACAACAGCATCAGCATCTACTGCTGAAAATTGCCCTCAGTATTTTCTCAGATTCTCCTGATGGGACATGGACTAGACCTGCTTTCTCTTTTTACAAACACATCACAAGTCATGGTCACTCTCTTCCTCTGTGGTGTATATCATCAGATAAAACTCCAAACCTTTCTCTCATTGGAGTTGGTCAGGGAGAATGGTATGACATCTTGTAAAATCTGGCTGACTCTTTACAGAGGAGATAATATGGAAAATTAACAATTAATTAATCAAAAGAAAACAAAAGGAGTAAAAGAAATTCAGTACAGATACAGCAAATAGAACACAAATGGCAAGATGGCTAATTTAAAGCTACACATATCAATAATCACATTAAATATAATTTATAAACACTAACAAAAAGGTAAAGAGAGACTAAATAAAATACAAGAAGCAACTCAATGGTATCTAAAGGAAATTTACTTGAACTGTAAAGAAGATGAAGGTTAAAAGTAGAAAGTTAGAATGAAGATGCTTCAAGAAAAACTGATTATAGAAAAGCTAGAATACTTATGGGACTACATAGCCTTCAGGACAACTTTTCTTCACTTACAGAGCCTTTATGTTAACTTCTGAAGTTATGGGCTTATGATTAATGTGCTAGATTTTATATCTTTTGGGTAAAAATAAAATTGACATGAAATTTTCCTAATTAACATGGTTCTCCTCTTTTAGGTAAGCAAGTTATTAGTGATACAACTTCACCATTCTGCAGTCACCATTCCTGTTTTTTACAACTAAATTGTAAATGTCATAGTAGATATAAAGTCCTCATATTTTCTGAGGGTGTTCAAGTCTTTAACTATTAGTTAGAATATTTTTTTACAAGTATAAGATTTAGAAAGTTGGATGCATTTTAGCATCCCTCTTTTCAGAAGATTAGTTGTTATTGTTTTTGTTTGATTGTTTGTTTGTTTGTCTGTTTTGGCACTGGAGCTCAGAGGCACTGGCTGACTAAGAAATACCAGTGATCCTTTAGATCTCAATAAAGCTGATGAATCAGAACACTCAGAACCTGAGTCTAGAACCTGAGCTCACAGGATAACCTGTTTTCCATGATTTTGCCTTATTCATTAAGCTTGACATTTCTTAGTTAGAGTTTTGTTAGATAGAGTTTTGTAACATGTCAATGGGCTGGAGAAAATGAGATTGCTGAAATGCAGTAGATATTTGGAGAAAACATAAGGTAAATATGGACAGCATTCAAAATGAGCCAAAGTTTTACTAAGGAAGCTCACTTTTTAAAAAGGGACTTTAAAGACATAAGATCTGTACATACCTAGTCTCAAACTAAACATTTAATAGTCCATAATATTAAAGTTTAAATTTGCTTGTGAGAAGAGTACTTGTTTTGAATATATGCAGTTATAGATAAAAGGCTCTCCAAATAGAAAGTACAGTGAATTATTTTTTTGGTGTGTGTGGAGGGGATTGAACCCAGGGGCACTGGACCACTGAGCTACATCCCCAGTCCCATTTTGTACTTTATTTAGAGACAGGTCTCACTGAGTTGCTTAGTAATTTGCTATTGCTGAGGCTGGTTTTGAAATCTGGATCCTCCTGTCTCAGCCTCTGGTGCCACTAGGATTACAGGCGTGCACAACTACCTCCCAACTATAGTAAGGTTCTTGTTGTTTACAAAAAAAAAAAGGCATTCTCCGAGGAACAAATGGGTATTTTCTTAATTTTTTTTTATTCTTTAACATCTTGCCTGTGTTTCTCTATAGCAAATGAAAATGAATGGTTAATACATAATACTATTTTATCTGGTATGGTGGCGCACACACCTGTAATCTCAGTGACATAGAGGCTGAGGATCACAAGTTCAAGGCCAGCCTCTGAAATTTACTGAGACCCTATCTCAAAATAAAACATCAAAAAGGGTAATAAATGTAGCCCCCAAGATAACAACAGCAATAACAATGTTTTTATACTTTCCAACTCCTTCAAAACATGGGAAATTAGTTAGTAAGGTTGCTAGTAAAATCTAGGATCTACACCAATTCAGATTACACATATCATTTAAGAAACTATTTAATATAGTCTTCCTAAAAAAATCAGGCTTTTGCATTGGATTATGTAGAAGAGATGGTATTGAAGAAGTACATTAACAAGGGAGATTTTCATTAAAGGTTGTAAAGAAGCATTTTGTCATTGTGGACTACAGTTTTAACTATTCTCACTTTAGAAGTGATACAAGTTGGAGTAATTTAAAATGAAAATAAATGGAGAAAACAAGAGTGTAAGAAAAGCAAAAGCAGAGAGAAGCAAGGTGCAGAGGCACAGCAAAAGCTGCTCTCCTGAGCTGCTAGCTTTATTTATTTCAATAGGTTACTTTAGGTCACTGACATCATTAGTACCTATTGTTCACTGTTATTACTACTCAGGTTATAGACTTAGCAACATTATACAGCCTATTTCTCAGTTACATACTAAGTTGCAATCTGTAATGTTAGGAGCTTTGTGTAGATCTCAAGAAAGTTCATTGTATAAAGTTACTGTTATGTAGACAGATTTGGGCTCAGTGAAACACTGTCATTATCTTAACAAGAGCTTTCCTTTATTCCCAAAAGCTGAGTATCTGAAATCAAGGTCAAGGTTGATAAGACTCTATCTAGTACAGAGCCTTCTCACAAAGGACATTATCATAGCAGCTAGGCATTGCACATGTATTAGTTATCTTACTAATTGCTGGGAGAAACTTCAGAATAATCCAAGTCTTGAAAACGGGGTTCCTGTTACCCCTTGGTAGTTTGCTCACCAGAGGAACCCTGCCTTGTGTTTTTCCATAGCCAGAATCCTTACACAAGAGTATATCATGATTAGTATTCCAATAAGGTGGTTAAATATCACATATTTAAAAGTAAAACTAAGGATGCTAAAATTATTTTCAAAAATATTATTTATTATTAATTAAAAATCTAATTTATCCAGATTTTAAGATTTTATAAAAATAAAAACTCTGAATTCTTTCTTAACAAGTCAGTTTATTTTAAGTTTGTTGTTTTACTTAAAATATTTTAAGTAAGTGCTGTTATTTACCAAAGTAACTAATTTTTGAAAAGAAATGTAATTTTTGCTTATAAACTGAGATAAAATTCAAAATAAACAAATTATCATTCATAAAAGAATATTAGAAAACAAATATATTTCAAAAATAAAATTATTTTAAATGTTTAACTGTATACACATACATACTTGCACTATAGAACACATTCACGTTTTATCTAAAGTCATCTTTATTCCTCTAATCCTCATGTGCAGTTTACATTTTTTTTTGCCAAACACTTGAATTTGAACCCAATTCATTTATCTTCTCTCATTTCACTTTTCCATTCACAGTATGTGTAGCTATTACTCTTTGGGCTATTTTTGATATACAGAAATGCTATCTTTAGACAGGCTATAGATTTATTGGCAGCTTAGCTGGGAGGGATATCTGACTATTCACAGAATTGATGAAAGAAAGAAAGAAAGAAAGAAAGAAAGAAAGAAAGAAAGAAAGAAAGAAAGAAAGAAAGAAAGAAAGAAAGAAAGAAAGAAAGAAAGAAAGGAGGGAGGGAGGGAGGGAGGGAGGGAGGGAGGGAGGGAGGGGAGGAAGGAGGGAGGGAGGGAGGGAGGGAGGGAGGGGAGGAAGGAAGGAAGGAAGGAAGGAAGGAAGGAAGGAAGGAAGGAAGGAAGGAAGAAAAAGAAAAGTTATAGGAACCACTAGAATTCCTTCTTTTCAAATAGTGCTATTGCCATACAGATCTCTTCATACAGGCAACATGGCAGTTGACTGTACCAACCAAAAAATTATCTCAGAAGAGAAAGCCCCTACTCTCAGCATCAATTCTAAGGAAAAATTCTGAGTGCCAATATTCTAATCACATGATCAGACCTAAATCAATATATCTGCTAAAGGGATGGTGTTTGCTATATACCTTAGCTTGGGTTCTTTCAAAAAAAGAATCAGAGATAATAATATGCATACAAGTGGTCTATTTCAGAGACAATTCCTGGAATTATTACAAGGGAGTGATGAATAAAACAGAGAAAGGAAGAGGACTTAATGAGCATGTTATTGAAATGGGCAACGTGTCATTGTTGAGGTTTTTCTTGCTGGAGAATGATTTAGAGATTATCTAGAACTACCTTAGGCCTTTTCGTGGTGCTGTAACAGAATACCTGAATCTGGGTAATGTATAAATAACAGATGTATTTCTTACAGTTCTGAAAGTTGGTAAGACTTGCATATAACTAGGTCCTTCTTGCTGCATTAACCTACATCAGAAGGCAGAACAACTAAAGGATACTTTGTACATGCAGGCAAGAGAGAGAAAAAGAAACAAAAGAAAAAAAAGAAAAAAATAGAGGGAAGGATGTTAAGTTAAATCCAATCCTCCCTCAGAAACCCACTCCTGCAATAGCTCATTCATTTCTGTGGAAGTAACATTAATCTACTCTTGAAGGTAGAACCTTTGGAACCCAACCATATCTCAGTACTGTTACACTGGGGACTCAGTTTCTAACACAGATAGTTTTGGGAACACATTTAAATCATAGAAACTACACAACTCAGAGTTTGTCACACTGAACAAGAAAGCTGAGCACTAATCCACAAATCATCCTTGTGTAATTTTCTGCCACAATTTCAGAACCTCTTATTGTGTTGGACTTTCAGGTTAGTTAATTTATATATCTTGCCCTTAAACTTTACATTTCTTGAGGCTATGTCTTTGCCATTTTTAATTTCTCTAGAACCTTTCTCAAGAATTGACATGTCATAAGAGACCACGATGTTTGTTGAGTCAGTTAATAAAGTATAACATTTTTAAATTTCCAGTAAGCTACCAACAGGTAATTACAAGACAGATGTATGTGATATATAAGTAATACTTTCGAAAAAATAAATTTTGTATACTATAGAATAAATTTTTAGTAGCATAAATTGATTGCAGACTAAATAACCAAAACTAATACTATTAGGGTGTCAAACCCCATTTGTTTCTAGGAATATTACATAATTGTTTTTACCTTTGTATGTGCTATATTTTATTTAATAAAAAACTGATTATTTTCAATCACAGATATTTCCTCATACAAATAGCATACTATATAAAACAAACCTGTATTAAGCTATTGCTCCTTTGCCTACCTATTTTTCGCTACAAAATACTCATTTATGAGTACAAATCAAATTAACTCACTTTAATTCTAATCAAAAGACAGAAGCATTGCCTTGACTTTCTCTAGCAAAACATGATCACAACAGATTTGGTATTTTTATTATCCTAATAAATTTTTTAAGATGCTCATGTTACATGAAAATAAAGTAGATTATTTGTACTATAACTTTTTGTCAAACTAACCAAAATAGTTTACATCCTGAGGAGTAAGTTTGCCATAAATTCAAAGGACTTCTACTTGGTGGTTTTTCAGGGTGTATCAGAATGCCATTTACAGTTGAGTTGTCTACATGTAGTTACATAATTACTCTAGATCTAGAGTTTTATGTATGTTCATATTTAAATGATGATAGACCCTTGGAACCCTTAAGTTTCAGTTTGTTTTTTTTAATGTGCTGCCATTTTCTTATCAGCTGACACAACAATTTGCAAAAAGATCCAATAGGGCTTCCATATCCCATATCTGCAGAAGATATGTTTCCTTGTTATGTCTCACAACTAAACTAATCAGGGTAACTTCAAGTAAATTTGGGGAATAGATAAAGACACATACACAGAAAGTGCCTTTTCTTTGGGTTCAGTGACAGTTGCAACTCCCACAAGGGGGACTAGGCAGGCAAGAAAGAGAGTGAGGAGAACATGCTGAACCTTGTATTGGGTAGAAGCCATTCAAATGTGGCAAAGGGTCAGATTTCAGGGGATTGAGTCTAGCTTTCTGATGTTTTTGCTATCAGCAAGTTGACTGACATCTAGGAAGGCCATGCCCATCTCATGTGCTGTGTGGGGATCATAGGAAGAGCAAGGGAAAAGACCCTTAAGTTGCCCACCCAAACAGAAGGGCAATGTCTGTTCAGTCCACCCTGTGTGTTCAGTGCTCATAGTTGATACACACACACAGTCCATGGCTGGCTTGCCACATCTCCACATTCTCATCATTCAGGGCTAAGGGGCATTCAGTTTCTATGTGGCAGTTCCCGGACATTTCTTTATACTTTTAATTTTGATACCTGTTAAAATGGAATTTGAGCCTTTCCTTAAGAAAACCTTTATCTTTAATGATAGCTTTCAGGTAAACTTATTTAACCTTAAATAAAGCCTATAAAAGAAACTCATTGCATAACTTCTCATTTTAGTTTTCTAAGGTTTTTTTTTAAAGCAATGTGAGTCTTATTTTTGATCTATTCCAGAGCTTGAATTACTAATGAAACTGGTGTTTTTAGATGACACTAGATTCTCTATTTTACCGAATTTCCTTCTGGGTTCTTGTCTTGCAAATTTGAAGAATAAAATCCATTGACAAAAATGAAAGGTACGAGTAAGTGGAATAAGATTCATTTAGGAGAGAAGAGATTGGAACCTTGATGTATGGGAGGGAGCCAGATAGTAGAAAAAGCCATTTAGATGTGTTTGCCTAGGTGCTTATATGGTTTGGGGTAGAGCATGGAGAAAAATCTGTTAAACAGGCACTGAAAAAGTATTGACTGTGTATTTTAGACTGAATGTTAATCCTTTCTTTAAGTCTGATCTGGATTCACTTTCAACTTCCATTTTCTACCCTCTCTAGAAAAAAAGGAGTTGGCTGAAATGTTCCCACAGGTGAGCCTCAAAGACTTTTACATTTGAAATTCACCTTGATGTTGCCAACTAATATCTCTACTAGTTAGTCTCTGGGTGTGGCCTCTGCGTTTGAATCAGATCCTAGTTGGGGCCCACTGCCTGACCATTATCTATTCTTATTCACTAATGGCAATATTAAATAGGCATTATTAGAGCATTTAGGACTGATTTAGAGAAACTCACTCAGTCCAAAGAATTTACTAACCTAGTAATGTTTCCTTGGAATTCTTGATATGAAATCTCAAGGAAGAGCTGATTTTGCTTCTTAAAATAGTTAAATCTAATTTACCTCAAGATTTCTCTGTGATTACTCAGGTGAAAGGGAGGTATTATTACTAATTTGATATAGTTTTCATTATATCTCAGAACTTATTTTTCCCTCACCCAAGAGCAGTAAGTGAATCTAATTATATAAAATACTAGCTGCATTTATAAATTTCAAATTAGTGATCAAACTATTAGGATTTGGAAAATCAGATGAGCAATTATTATGTCCTTCCTCAATAAATATTTATCAAATATTTTTATTCTGAGATATTAAAAATAAAGTGGATAAAGTAACATAGAAAAATCCTCCCCAGTAAATTAGTTCTTTCATTAATATCGAATAATTTCTCAAAATTTTTCACTTTTTTGTCTTTAAGAGGAAAATTATTTATTTAAATTATGTGCTTCATAATTATGAGGTTTTCTGTACAATTAATTGTTTCCTTTATATTTTTTCTCCTCTATCTTGTTTCTATCTCATTCTTGAAAAATAATTTTTGTATACTCTAAAAAGCCTTTTTCATTAAAAATAAAATCAAGCCCACAGGGTGGCGCTGGCTTGTAATACCAGCAGCTCTAGAGGCTGAGGCAGGAGGATTGGGAGTTCACAGCCCTATTCAACAAGATGGGAAGGGGGTATAGGAAGGGCAGCAGAATAAAATAGACATTATTATTGCTGTATATATATACATGACTGTATGACCAATGTGATTCTGCAACCTGTACAATCAGAAAAACGAGAAATTATATCCCATTTGATTCAAATGTATGAAATGTCAAGAACATTGTACTGTCATGTGTAACTAATTAAAAAAAAAAGTGAGGCACTAAACAACTCAGTGAGACTCTGTCTCTAAAAAAAAAAAAAAAAGACATAAAAAATTGGGCTGGGGATATTGCTCCTTAGTCCAGTGCCCCTGAGTTCAATACTGGATACCAAAACAATAACAACAACTAAACAATATCAACCAGATAACAAAAAAAAACCCATTATTGATAGCTTTTCAGTTTCTAAATCCAGTTCCTCATAGGTCCCAAAAACCTCTGTCATGTAAAAAGTACTAAGGACTTGCCCTGATATCCTTAAAATTGATTACCTATATCTTAAAGAAGATCTCAAAAGTTTTTCAAAACAAATGGGAAACAGTGTTGAATAAGATATTTCATTCACTGTTATAGTCTAATCTGGCTTTTTAAAAAAACAGAATGCTAAATAATTAATTGCCTTTATCTTGTAGGGACCCCAAGACTCAGTAATAGGGAAAGAGAAATGAACTAACTCATAGATAAACAATAGAAAATAGATTATAGTTATAAACTGCTAAATGGAATATGGTTTTTGCATTTGCTAATGACATACTCCAGTTACTCTGCAAACCTTCCATGTGCTAGTGTTTTGCTAAAGTGTTCCCGGTGAAGATGGTAATAACTCTGGAGTATCAGTCTTTTGTATGGCTTAATTCAGGAACTCACATAAAACCCCTTGATCTACCCATATTTTCTTTCATAGGATCTTTCTAATGGAACAAAAGGATCACCAGACTCACAGGATAACACATAAGCAATCAAAGCAGGAAGACCTGATAGTTTTAGATAACTTCAGAACAAATGTCACATGGAATCATTTGATTATTCTATCTTGGGCCTACTCCCATCTTTAACTAATTGTTATTGCCAAGAATAGTATAAGACTCTTCAGGAAAGAGAGGTTGTTACCAAAGGAGAGATAATTCCTGAAAGAGACAAAGTAAAGAAAGGAAGGAAGAAAGGAAAAGAAGGGGAAAAAGAAAGAGTTAAAAAGCATTACTCTCTGGCTGTGCACCATGGCTGCAATCCCCGTGGTTCAGGAGGCTGAGGCAGGAGGATTGCAAGTTCAAAGCTAGCCACAGAAATTTCGGGAGGCACTAAGCAACTCAGTGAGACCCCATCTCTAAATAAAATATAAAATAGGGCTGGAGATGTGGCTCAGCAGTGGAGTGCCTCTGAGTTCAATCCCTTGTTCCCCCCACATAAAAGCATTAGTCTCTTTTCCCAATGTTATATAGGTTAAATCTTTAGATATATATTTTACAATATGTTTTTAATGCTTGAATTTTAGTACTAATTTTGAGTCATATCTTCAATCTCTTCCCCAAGGAACTCTTCCTTAAAGATAAAAGCAATAATTATTTATTCTTTTGTCCAAACACTCCAGATTAACCTCTAACACTGAAAAGTAAATATCTTATAGGTTTCTTCTCACCCATTCTTAACCAGCCATTGTTCCATAGGAACAATAAATGAGTAAATAAACATTAAGACATACATAAGTCTTACCTTCTCTACAAAGGCAATGATGACTTCCATCTGCTGAAGTCAGGCATGTTGCATTGTTTCTGCAAGGCTCATTGAGTAGATCACAGGGGTTAGAGTGCTGATGGCAAAATTGTCCAGTATAAAAGGGTGGGCACAGGCATACAAATTGCCCGGGGATGGTAGATTCATGACAGAGAGCTCCATTCATGCATGGGTCAGAATCACATTCATTTATTTCTTCACTACAGTTTTGTCCAGTCCATCCAGATGCACATTCACAGCTGAAATAAAAATTTTAGGAAATGTGAATGGTATTTTTTCAAGTTTATCTCATGCATTTATTGTGTTGCACCAAAATATGTGGTACTTTAAACTTATAACAGGATTAATAAATTATACATAGTTGAGAAACATTGTTTGCCTAATTTTCCTGGAACATTTTAGTGCATTTTACTATCAAAGTGACCGTATTGACTGAAATAAGATTTAAGAGGCATTTAGTTAAATTTCTAACATAGGCATCTGAAATATATCAGATTATAATTATTGAGCTGAAATACCAATTGAGCATATTTTCCCCACCATTTCATTAATGTAAAATATATTTTTTTACAGATGAGATCACTTTTTATAAGCCTGAAATGAATTCAATGTCCTTAGCAATATGTGATTCTTGTAATCACCAGAACTCTTAATAAAGTTCTCCTTTAAACATCTATGTTTGGTTTCAATTTTTTATTGGCTTACTCACTGAAATATTTGACATATTTTTAAAAATGTTTTCCCAAATGGTACTGGAATAATGTGAAAAACTGAATAGAAAGTAAATAATTAAAAATAAAAGCATTTGGATCTTGTCTGCATCTTACTGACTCAGTCTACCCCTCAACCACCCAATATGTTCCATAGTCTTCAAATGCCAATCACCTTTCATCAAACTAGCCTAGTTCTGCTCCTAAGAGCAAGAGGATTCTAACAGCGCAGGGAAAGGTTTTTCACATGAAATATTATTCACATAAGGTGAATGAATATGCTGTAATGAAACCCACAGATGGAGAATAGATGCTTAGATTGTTCACTAACTAGTTAAGTGGAAGTCAATCACAAACTGTACTTGCATTCAGAAATAGAACTTGAATCAATTTGTGAGAAATGTAGAATTGCCTTCTTGAATAACTGTACAATTCAGGCAAGTAATAAATCATGAAATGAGGCAGAGGAGACATCTAAAGATCTTTTTCAGAGAAAAAAAATTCATTATTGACAAATTTGTATTGTTGTATAAGTTACAAGGAATACCGTAAAGCTGAAACTAACTCTCTGGCCTAATTGATAAGAAATATTGTGCTTAAAAGATGAGGGAAGGAACGAAAGGTAGGAAGGAAAGAAGATGGAAGGAAGGAAGGAAGGAAGGAAGGAAGGAAGGAAGGAAGGAAGGAAGGAAGGAAGGAAGGAAGGAAGGGAGGGAGGGGAATCACCAAATTTAACTGTTTCAAAGCACCAGAAATATCATGACCCTTTTGCATCAATAAATGATGAAAGTGAAAAAACAGTGAAAGGAGATAGTTGCATGAATGATTTATAACAGCATTTGAAATTGAACCCATAAGTAGATGTAACAGCCATTGAAATAAACTAAAATGATAAAAATTAATGCTCACTGGTTTATTAAGTGTATTAGATTTTACACCTAAGTTTTTGAATTGGTAGTATGTGGAAAGTAAACAACACTGTGTAATTTTCATTTTTTTTTTTTTTGAGATGGCATCTCACTCTGTTGTCCAGGCTGGTCTCCAATTCCTGGGTTCAAACAATCCTCTTGCCTTAGCCTCTCTATTAGCTCCATTTGTAGGCACAGTGCCCAGTAATTCTGCCTTATAAATTTAACTTTCTTTGAAAAATATGTTCACATAAGACAAATTTTACAACTGAAACAATTCATACTTTTGTACTAAGAAAATATGCTTATGGGTATATTATTTCCTTTAAGAATGAGTAAAATGCCTTGATATTTTACTTTCCTTTTGAAAAAAAAAAGTGGGCTAATTATTATGATGGATATCCATCCTAATTTTCCTGGACAGTCCTGGTTTAACCTGTTGTCTCAGTGTAATTATTTATAGGGCTACTTTTTATTTTCACAATTTCTATGGTGCTACTATTCACATCTTGAGTTATCTCCTATATACCATTACTGAAATGGAATATTTTTTAAAAAAATAAAATGAAGAAACTATTTGGTCACTCACTTACTATGCTTTTGCATGATTTTACATTACCTTCAAGTTTCTTGCCACAGATTTTCATGAAATTCATCAATTATACTGACTTGTATCAAAACCATTTGCATGACTTGTTTCTACCATTAAGCATCTAGTCTCTACAATCAAAAGGATAATCTACATCTCTAAACTATCATGTACATATTAAAAGTTGAAAATAGTTTTAGTGTAAATTAGTATAAGGTCTTTGATGTCAGAGTCTGACAGACATGAATAAATTCTTTCATTTGATGAACTAATGATGAAAAATTTAAATCAACTGACAATTTCATACAATTGTTGTAAAGGTTAAATGAGACTGTAAATAAAAAGTGTGTGTATATATATACTTAAGTATATATCTGTATCTTTTTATCTCTATCTCTGTATCTACAGTGTGTATGTAAATAAGATGTGTACATTGCCTAGCTACCTACTTTGGTTATTAGGTGCTGTCATGGAAGTAAAAAGAATTATTTGTTGCCTTATCAACCTAAATAAAATTAAAGCTTCAACAAAATAGCATACATTCATTTATTCTAAATATCATTACTATAAATATAACTGTTAGTCAGATTATAGGGATCAATAAGCATAGTGGGACAATTTCAGGAGTGGAAAAAAGCTGTAGAATTAATACTTTCTTAATTTGTAATCACTATCACATTGTGAGAACTGGCCCTAAGGGAGGCTGCAAAAATAAGTATTATTCTTTATTATATTTCTTATAAGTATACATAATTTTAACCTGGCTAATTTAAAATCACTTTCTATGAATAGACGATAATGATTGAATATTAGTACATGTGCTAAGCATTTGTTCTATCCTTTCAAATAACAGGTGGCCAAAACTTCATGTGGTGTTGTTACAAGGATCAACCCCAGGAAAGCATCTGGCAGTTTGTCAATAGGACTGATGAAGCCAAGGCTGAGTCCTGTGGACATGAATGGATATTTTGCAGGAAATAAAGTTTCAAGGAACAAAGGCACTACTAGTAAGCAACAATCACACCTAAGGGTTCATATTTTGAATCTGCTTTTTTACAGGTCAGAGAAACTAGTCCTTGATGGATTGAAAAGCATATTTTATGTGAGAGTTCCAATCTGGTTTTAAAGCTTCATCATGAAGTAATTTGAAGATTCAGGGTGATCTGGTAGAATTTTTCAAACTCACAGCTAGAAACAGTGACTTCATGGATTAAAAAAAATACAGCAAGAAAACACATTTGGCATAACTTCTCAAGTATACGATTTCTAGTAGTAAACACTCAAAAATAGATTTAGTGTATGCTTAAAAAATTTGTGTAAAATACTTTGAACTCCTTTTAAATAGTAAGAACTTTTCAAACCTTAGTAGTTTAAAGACTAAAACTGATATTGGATTATAAAAGTAGATATTATTGTTGAAATTGGCAAGAAGAACATTCATTAAAATATTCATTAGCTTCAAGAATCTTTGTAGGGACCTATTTTGAACATTAATCATTCTTTTTGCCTTCCCATAATTATTGGTATTTTGTAACTAAGTATTTTTTATGATGTTTGGATGTTTTATAGGTAAAGACATAGAGGCTTTCTTGGCTATAAATTTACAAATAGAAATTTAAAAGAATATTTCACTAAATAGTATTTTCTAACAAGAATACTTCATTACTCATAAAAGCAGTCAGGAGAATATTGTTTACCAGAGGTTGGGGCTGGGCGGGTTGGGATGATGTTAGTCAAAGGATAGAAACTTTTATTTAGAAGAACTAAGTCAAAACATCATTTTGAATCATACTTACTATAGTTAATAACAATGTATCACATACTTGAAAAGTGCTGAAGGGTAAATATTAAGTATTTTCACCACAAAAAAATGATAAATATATGAGATAATGCATAGGTTAATTATCTTAATTTAATTATTCCCAATGTATCCATATATCAAACAATAATGGTTTATAACATAAATATACAGACTTTTTATTTGTGAATTTAAAAATAATTAGTTTACTTAGTGTTTCTCACAGTCATTACTTACATAAAAACAAATTGAAACCAAACCATGTAGTAAAAAAAAATAATAAGACTATAAATAATAAAATATAATTCTTATCCTTCCAAAATTCTAACATTGAGGACACAGAAAAATGAATTAAAATATGGGTTATTCTACTAAGCAATTCATTTCTTACCACATGGTTTTATCTACCTGTTCTACCTGATGATTATATCTAAGGTGCATTAATAACAATGCAATATTAATAATGAATTACTAAATGGTAACTATTACAGGTTTATCCCCTGCAGTTTTCTTGGAAAGACATGTGAGCAGTTATTTAGCTCATTTAGAAGAATAACATTTATTTTTTAAATACTTATTATATTAGCAAACATGGAAAGAAGAAAATGGTTTTAAGACCACTCTGAAGTACACCATGAAAAGTTAAGATGCAAAACCATCCAAAAAGATGAACATAGAGAGAATAAAAGGATGGAACAGTCTAAACTATAAGGGCAATATCAAGAGTCAGAAACAAGAGCAACAACATAAAGAGTGAATTCTACACTTGATGATATTTATGGTTCTGTAGCTGCTGTTTTTAAGCATGGCAATCAGACTACTATAAAATAGAAGATGAATTAAAATAGTGATGCTTGGTAGCATGGAAATGATTTAGGAAACCATTGCTTCATTTCTGATAAGAGACTGAAAAGCCAAACAAAGCCAGCATTTGAGATGCACATATTTGGACTGGAGAATATTTGGGAAATGTTTAGCATAAGCAGATGATGCAGAGTGAAAAGTCACTAGGACTCAGCAGATTTTACCTTTAATATTGGAAAGATAATGATGTCACCATGTAATAGAGGAATGGTAATGTTAGGGAAGACATAATACTGATGATGCTTAACAGAATAACTTAAATTCATTTAATTTCATTATTTCAGATGCTGTCTTCTATGTAGTAAGAAAGTCAAAAATAGAACTTGGAGAAGAAATCAAGACATGTTATAAAACTTGAAGGGCTAGTCTAACTAGCATTATGTAGAATGACTCAACCTTAAATGACTTTACAGTTGGCTTTGACTTTACCTTCTTTACAAAATATAAAGTTTATTCATGAAGCATAAAGGGGTCACTCTTTATTGGGTCATTATTCAGTATTTTATAGAATTTTAAGAATCTTTGAGTGTGAAGGAATCCTATGAGATGAATTTAGTATAAACGGAGGTCTGTCAGAAAGTAAACTTTTACTTTTTATGTCTTTGTATAAGGTAAACAGGTTATTGAGTAATATATCTTAATTTAAATTTGGAATTTTGAATATTAGTATTCAAAGTATATTCTCTGCTCAGGCTATCTCATTTTATACATTTCCCCCTAAAAAAAACATATAGTTTAATTTTTTGGGAAAGTACTATTATTTATATATGTATGTAATCTATGCACCATTTTATATTGACATGATCTCAAGCTACTCTCTGGGTCAGTATC
The DNA here is from genome assembly GCF_052094955.1 of Ictidomys tridecemlineatus. Classification (NCBI taxonomy): domain Eukaryota; kingdom Metazoa; phylum Chordata; class Mammalia; order Rodentia; family Sciuridae; genus Ictidomys; species Ictidomys tridecemlineatus. The sequence continues at coordinate 91,739,017 of NC_135484.1, read as the reverse complement.
TCTGAGAACCACTCCATGTTTTCCAAGATTCAGAGTATTCCTCATTTTATAGCAAGAAGTTAAGGTATCAGCCAAGCAAAGGCAATAAATCCATCCTATCAAGTCTCAACTGCACACATATTAAAACTGGAAGTAACTCAGATGGAGCTCATGCTGTATTTTTGAGAAAGCAGGAATTTCATACAAGTAAATCTGAGAGTACAACAAAGTCAACCATATGCTGGTTAGGGAGAGCAGTGGTACCTTTTTTTGCCATTGTAAAAGCCATGAAAATGAAGCATTTTGTCACTGAGACAGATGATCAGAGTAGAATAGAATTTTTTTTTCCCTTTAACTACAAAAAGCTTAAGCAATTAATCACTAAATGACTCTTTCAACAATATCTTGAATAAGGCTGAAATGAAACTCTTGCATAAAAGGCTAACTGTAAGACTACATAGTTGAAACTACCATTCTGAGTTAGCCGTTGATCTAAGCATATGGCTAGTGCTGCAAAGATGAGCAACATGAACAATTTTATGTGCAACATTGGATACAAGCACTGTGTACATTAAAAATGTATAAGTTGGAGGCAGAGAAAGAGGCAGCTGAGTGAGATTACCAGTGATTGTCTCCCCACAGACACTGTTTGAACAGCTATTCACACAATAAATCACCTTCACAAGAGCTAGGGAAGTTAGGTGAAAGCCATAATGGCTTATGTTAGTAAAGAGAGAGAAAGAGAAAAAGAAGGGGAAAGAAAAAGAAATGAAAAGATGCATTGACAAGACATGAAGAAAAAAGTGGTTCAACAGCACAACTCCTCCAGCTCTAAGCAGCCTGGGGTTGGGGTGTAACAAGAAGGAATTCAATCCAGTTTTTAGACCAGAATTCCAGTACCAGGTTTGTTACAGTGAAACCATGGGCCAGGCAAGAACCTCTCAGTCCTTTCCCTGAGGCCAACATTCAAGCATTTATTGATTGAAACTCAGGAAATATTTTAACCAGATAGCTGAATGCCTCCAAGAATCCACCTCCAACATCAGGTAGTAGAGAAGGTAGCACAACTCAACCCAAAGGGGAATAGGACACAGAAGCTGGCACATCTTTGTCTTGAATCTTAGTGCTAAACATGCTTCAGTGAGACACAACACCAGGCAAAAACCCCTGTATCCAGGTCAGAGCTTGCAGACAGAGATTCTAGACTTATCATATTTATTAGTACTTTTCTTTCTTTCTTTTTTCATATTTTTTTCCTTTTCTCATTTTAAATCATGTTAAATTGTTATCATTTCAAAATAGCATGTTATAATCTAAGGGTATTTTTGTGACCATCATGAAAACTTCAAAACGAAAAAATGTAATAGACAGACAAATATATTATACAAGAAATCAAAACACATTTCTAGTGTGAATTATTAACCATAAAGGAAGATTAAAAGAGAGTGCAAAAAAAGTACAATAAAACCAGTAAGTAAATTACAAAATGTGTATAGTAAGAACTATCAATAATAACCATAACTGTAAGTGAATTAACTGGTCCCATTAAAAAAACATAGAGTGAAATATTTATTTATAAAAATAAATAAATAAGTAAAAATAAAATTGTTTACAAGAAACCACGGTACCTCTAAAGATGGAAGGCTATACATAGACTGAAAGAGAAGAATGGAATAAAGTATTCCATGAAAGTGAGATAAAAATAAACACTAAAGGGTTAGGGATATAGCTTAGTTGGAAGAGTGATTCCCTTGCATGCACAAGTCCCTGGGTTCAATCTCCAGCACAATAAGTAAATAAATAAACACTGGAGAAGTCATAGTTATATCACATGTAATACACTTTAAAAGCAGTAAAAAGAAACAGGGAAGATCATCATACAATGATGAAGGGGTCATTTCAGCAAGAGAAAATAACAATTCTAAGTACCTGCGTACCCTAAACCGTGCATCCAAATATTCAAACTAAAAATTTATAGTCCCAGAGGGAGATATAGACATCAATGATGGGCACTTTACCTCATCACCTCCAGCAACAGAAAGATCATCCAGACAGAAAATTGATAAAAGAAACAGTAGTTACATTGTACCCTAGAACAAAGAGATCTTAAAGATATCTATGGAATGCTCCATCTAATAGCTGCAGAATAAATTTTCTTCTCATGAGCACATGAAACATTTTCAGGATAGATCATATGATAAGCTTCAAAATAAGTCTCAATAAATTTATTGAAAATTGAGGTCATATTGAGTATTTTCTCTGACCATAATGCAATAAAACTGTAATTCCAGTGATTCCGGAGGCTGAGGAAGGATGATTGAAAATTCAACACCACGCTAGCAAGTTAATGAGGCCCTAAGCAACTCAGAGAGATACTGTCTGAAAATAAAATATGTATTAAGAAAAGGGAGGGGGATGCAGTTCAGTGGTTAAGCACCACTGGGTTCAATCCCACTACCAAAAAAGAAAAGAAAAATCAGTACAGGAAAAACTTTTAGTTTTTAAAGTACATGTAAATTAAGTAACATGCTCTTCAACAATTAAGCAGTTAAGGAAGAAGTCATGAAGGAAAATTTTTAAGTGTTTTGAAACAGATGTAGATAGATGTTAGGGTCTGTAAACAAGTCAAGATGGCACCTGGCATTTTGCCAGAGGGAGTGGTTTGTGAAGTAATGCCAGGGAGCCATTAAGTGTGGAGATTCCTTATTGGTTGACTGCTGTATCTAGTTTATGTTAATTAAGATAAGCTGTGTGTAATGTATATATACCCCTCCTGTCTTACAATAAATGGTTCCCACTCCTGCTGTATCAATCTACACAAGTTGCTCGTCACCCCCGGTTATTTTGCTGCAGCCGGACTGCGGCAGATAGAGATGCAATAAACCAAGACATATGAGAAATAGCCAAAGCAGTATTAAGAGTGAAGTTTATAGTAAGCAACAACTACATCAATAAAAAGAGAGATCAAAAATAAACAACCTCTCATTGTCAAGGAAAAAAACAAATAAATAAATAAATAAAACAAATTCAACCAAAAATTAATAGAAGGGAAAAGATAAAAGCCAAAATAAATAAAATAAGCACTAAACAAAAGGAAACATAAAAAAGATAAAAATTTGGTCCTTTGGAAACAAATAAAATTTATAAACTCTTAGCTAAACTAAAAACTTCAAAGGAAAAGAACATTCTAAATAAAAAACAAGAAGGGAGAAATATAACTGACACTACAGATTAAAAGTATCATTAGGGATAATTATAGACAACTATACACCAAAATTTTGATAACCAAGAAGAAATTAATAAATTCCCAGACACATACACCTTTCCAAGTATAAATCATGAAAATGTGGAAAAGCCTGAACACAATAATATTAGTCTATGAGACTGAGTCAGTAATAAAGAATCTCCCATCAAAGAAATTCTGGGACCAGACAGCATCACTGATGAGTTTCATTTAAGGAAAAATAAAATCAATTCTTCTTAAGTTATTCCCAAAATTAAAGAGGAACAAATTCTTCCAAACCCATTCTTAAAGGTCAACATTAGCTTAATACCAAAACCCATCAAGGATACAAACAGAAAAACAAGTAAATAAAAGCTAAATATATATATCAATACATTTGATGAATGTAGATGGATTACATTTAATGTATATAGATGGAAAAAGCATCAACTAAATACTAGCAAATTGTATCCAATAATTTACAAAAATTATTCTCCATAATCAGGTGGGACTCATCTAAGCAATGCAAGGATGCTAAACATATATAAATTAGTAAATGTGATACACATATTAACAATCTGTCCAACAACAGTTCCACACAGAAACTAAATGATCATCTCAAAATATGTAGAAAACTTATTTGGTAAAATTCAATATTCTTTCATTGTCAAATGCTGAACAATTTAAGCATAGAAGGAATGTTTCCATTATACTAGGGATCTGGAATATTCTCCAAATGGTCATGTTTTAAAGACTTGATACCCAACTAGTAGCACTATTGTGGATTAGTGGTGGCAGAAACATTAAAAAGTGGGGCCTAGTTGGAGAAAGTAAGTCATGTGGGGGGCGATGACCTTGAAGGGTCTATCTTTTCTCTGCCTCCTTCCCCTCTGTTTCTGTCTCTGCCTGTCTTTGTCTCTGCCTCTCTCTCTCTCTCTCTCTCTCTCTCTCTCTCTCTCTCTCTCTCTCTCTCTTTCTCACTCTCTCTTGTTTCTTTGCTTCCTGGTAATAATGAGGTGAGCAGCTTTCCTCTTCCATATCTTTATCCATAAATGTTTGGCCTCACCCCATTCCCAAAGTAAGGAGGCAAAGTTATGATGGACCATAACCTGAAACTGCAAGACTAAATATGTCTTTTCTCTTTTAAGTTGACTTTTTAAAGGTATTTTGTTATAGCAATACAAAGTTGACATAGTACCTTAATATTATAAGGTCATATACAATGAGGCCATAGTTAACATGAATACTTAATGGGGAAATGTGAAAAGCTTTCTGTCTAAGGTTCACAACAAGAAAAGAATGCCCACTTTCATTACCTTTATTCAACAAATATAGGAAGTCCTAGCCAGAGCAGATAGGCAAGAGAAAGAAATAAAGGGCATCTAAATTGGAAAAATAGAGGTCAAATTGATACTGTTTGTAGATGACAGGATCTTATAGATAGAAAACTTCAAAGCCTACATCAAAAGACTATAGATATATTCCATGCTTGTATAAATATATCAAAGTAGATTCTACTGTCATGTATAATTAAAAAGAACAAATAAAAAAGACTCCTAGAGGAGCTATGGCTGTGGCTCAGTGGTAGTGCACTTGCCTGGCATGTGTGATGCACTGGGTTCAATTCTCAGCATATAAATAAAGGAGAAAAACATTCGTTTTAAAAAATAGACCTAATAAACATTTTTTTAAGTTTCAATAATAAGTTAAAATATAATAATCATTAACATTGGTTTACACCAATAACGTGAAATATAAACTAAGAAAGTAATCCTGGTAAAAATATCTACAAAAATATCCAAGAATGAATTTAATGAAAGATATAAATGAACTATAAAGAAAGAAATTAAAGGGGACATAAAGCAATTGAGAGACATCTACTATTCATGGATTCAAAAAAGAATCAGTACTGCTAAATGTCTTCTGTACCCAACTAATCTACAGATTCTACACAATCTTTATCAAAAATATGAATAGCATTCTCCACAAAATTAGAGCAAAATTCTCAAAATTTGTATGGAACTACAAAAACACTTAATAGCCAAAGGCATCTTGTACAAAAAGAACAAACCAGGATGTGTTACACTATCTGACTTTAAAATATATTGTAAAGGCATAGTAATCAAAACAAGATGGTATTGGCATAAACACAGATACAGAGACCAATTGAGAAGATCGAGTGCCTGGAAGTGAATCCAAACAGTCCACTGGTATTGACAATGGTACTAAGAGCACGCCCTGAAGAAAGGACAGTCTTTTTGATAAATAATATTGGTAAGATTCAATATCCACATGCAGAAGAATGAAACTTGATCTCTTTTTCTCAACAGTTACAAAATTCAACACAAGAACATAATCTTATTAAAAACTGGTTTTAGACATAAAAACTTGTTAAAAGGGGACAAACAAATGGCTACCAGGTACATGACAAATGCTCAGCTGTATTAATCATTAAGAAAATGTAAACCAAAACCTCAATGATATACTTCCTCATCCCAGGAAGAATGCTTATTTCCAAAACAGCAGGAAAGTTTCTTAAAATTAGAAATAGAATGGCCATATGACTCAGCAATCCCACTAGTGGACATACAATCAAAAGAGATGAAGTTAGTGTGTTAGAGAGGCAGCTGCACTCCCTTGTTCATTGTAATGCTATTCAAAACAGCCAAAAAGTGGAAACACCTAAGTGTCCATCAAGTGATGAATGAGTAAAGAACATGTACTTATACATAATACAATACTGATTGGCCATAAAAATAGAATTAAATCCCACCATTTGTGGCAACATGTATAGAATGGAGATCATTATGTTAAGTGAAAGAAGAGAGGAACAGAAAAGCATTTTTTGTACAATTACATATATATGTAATCAAAAATTATCTCATAGAAGCTATACAGGTATCAGTTAAAAGTAAATTGACTTAATAAATCAAAATAAAAAAGAAAACATTTAATTCATCATCCATAATATCTTCCATCTCAATTTTTTTCTTTTTCTTTGACGGTATGTGAGTGACTCTAAATATAAACACAGAAATATGATGATGTGTCAGGTTTCCTAATCCAGTAAGTATTATTTAATCCCTCTTGGTTTTTCCTAAAGAAAGGGATTCTTTGGGCTAGTCAATATAAGTTGCTCTTAAATATAATGTCTTATATATTTAGGTGAAATTGTAATTGCATCAATTTCACTGGTAAAATTTAAGTAGTGAAGTTGTATTCAAATACAATATTGAATTCAAAATATACTTGAAAATGACATGCAATCTTCTTTTATTTATATATGATAACAAAATGCATTACAATTCTTATTACAAATATAGAGCAAAATTTTCATATCTGTGGTTGTTTATAAAGTATGTTCATACCAATTTGTGTCTTCATACATGTACTTTGGATAATAATGATCATTACATTCCACCATCATTAATAACCCCATGTTCCCTCTCTTCCCTTCCAACCCTTCTGCCCTATCTAGAGTTTGTCATCCTCCCTGTCCCTATCCCACTATAAATCAGCCTCCTTATATCAAAGAAAATATTAGGTTTTTTGAGATTGGCTAACTTCATTTAGCATTATGTTCTTTAACTCCATACATTTACTTGCAAATGTCATGATTTTATTCTCTTTTAATGCTCAGGAATATTCCATTGTGTATATATGCCACATTTTTTTTTTATCAATTCATCCACTGAAGGGCATCTAGGTTGGTTCCACAGTTTAGCTATTGTGAATTGTGCTGCTATAAACATTGATGTGCTATAAACATTGATGTATCCTGTTTTTAAGTTCTTTGGGTATAGTCTGAGGAGAGGGATAGCTGGGATCTTTTGTGGTTCCATTCCTAATTTTCCAAGAAATCTCCATACTGCTTTCCATATTGGCTGAGCCAATTTGCAGTCCCGCCAGTAGTGTTTGAGGGTACCTTGTTCACCACATCCTTGCCTACACTTATTATTGTTTGTATGCATAATAGCTGCCATTCTGATTAGAGTGAGATGAAATATTAGAGTGGTTTTGATTTGCATTTCTCTAATTGCTAGTGATGAAGAACATTTTTTTCATACATTTGTTCATTAATTGTATATAATTTTCTAAGAAGTATCTGTTCAGATCTTTGGCCTATAGTATATGAGTGTATGCATATATATATATATGTTCTACATAATAATCCTTTGTTTCAAGTACCATTTGAGTAGGTGGCAGAATGTTAGAATATTAAAACAAGATGCAGAAATGTTGCTTAATGAAACTGAAGCACTAAAATGTAGAACTTAAGCAAATTTAGGAACATTGTGTCATATAAGTCATAAGCCTAGGTTGTGTCACATGTTTTATAAGCAAATATATAGTTACTCAAAGTTTAATGAACATTACAGTTTATGTTGTAAAAAATATCAACTGAACTAGCAAAAGCTAAAGAATTTTTAAATGTTTAGAAGTGTATTAAAAAAGTGAGAAATAAAATAAATTTGTGTTCATTTTTATTGGGATTAGCATTATAATAAATGTGTTATCTGTTGTAAATCTCTTAGCAGTAATATGTATTAGAAATATGTACTCAATTACTAATCATATCCCTTTTTTTCTATGCTATGTGCATATAATAAAATTTATTGTAAAAATTTTACATAAATTTGGTGATACAGTAGCAAATTATGTGAAAATACTTATGAAGAAAGCTAACATATTGTTACACATATAGAAGTTATTATGGACCCATTATTTTATGGAAATACAAGATTATAGAACATCTCTGTTTTGAAAATATTTGGATAGCATCTACATCGAATTTTACTTATTTAAATGGAAGCATGAAACCTGAGAAATACATAAGGATTACAAAGATGAGGAACAACAAAAAGGTGAAAAGAAGGAGAAACAGAAAAACCTCTTGCAAAACTATCACTCATGGGTGACCTTCCCACAGGGGTCCTATGAAAAGTTTTAATATTGATGATCATATTTCCTGACAAGGCTTTTCAGGGAACTTGGCAAGTTGATCCAGGGTTCTTGTGCTATTTATAGTTTTAAAATGATCTCTAAATGACAATTTTTAATTTGTGGGAATAACTGATACACCCAAAACAGAGGAAATTTCTTGAATAACATGAAACAAAGTCACCAGTGCGCCTCTCTCTCTCTCTCTCTCTCTCTCTCTCTCTCTCTCTCTCTCTCTCTCTCTCTCTCTCTCTCTCTCTCTCTCTCTCTCTCTCTCTCTCGTGTAAACAATGTGACAAGGAAAATTAGAAACAGACAATGAAATGTCATCTTCATTAAAACAGTTATAAATATTCCCAGTCCAGAATAAATATTTTTCCTATGTTACATAGGAAAAAATATAATAAGACCTGAGTAAAAATGAAGAGCAGGAGGAACGCAGAAGTGGCACGGAGTAGAGTTGTCCAGGGGTGGGGATTGGTGAAAACCCCCTATTTAAAATATAAAGGTAAATTTCCCATCACGAGCAGGAGGGCCATAGAGAAGAAATTAGTAATATTTGGAAATTCAGAGATGTGTGATCTTTCGGGCTAATGAAGTAAAATAAGAAGGCCTGAAGATACTACTCTGTAATGGTGAGGTTAAAAAAGGAACCATTCCTCTGTCTCTGTTTCTCTCTCTTCCTCACTCTTTCTAAGAAAAACACATGCATATGATTTAAAAGCACATAGCTTTTTAAGAAAATATGGTGCATATACACAATGGAATAGTAATCAGCCATAAAAAAGAATGATTTTATGACTTTTGCCGGTAAATGGATGAATCTGGAAAATATCATGCTAAGTGAAATGAGCCAATTCCTAAAAATCAAAGATTGAATGCTGTCTTTGATATGCAGAAGCTAATGCACAGTGAAGGGGAAGCAGAAAATAGAAGTTCAGTGGATTAGACAAAGGGGAATGGCAGAAAGGGGGGGGGATGGAATAAATAAATAAATAAGTTATTAAGTAAGTAAATAAGTAAGTAAACACAAATTTACATTAAAAAACAAACAAATAAACAAATAAAAACCAATACCATGTCAGTTTGCTCATAGCCAAGACAATTTCTGCTTGTTGACCTTCAACAAGGACAGTGCCTTAACTCCCAAGTTTCCACTATATTCAGGAAATGAAAAATTAATTTCACTCAAAAGTTAAATAAAATCTGAAAAGTAATCAGCACAAAATGGACTCATGTTTTTATTTGTGTTTATATGAATATGGAAAAATTAATTGAAAATAAAAAGAGCAAACATGGCATATAAATATTACTTGAATATAGAGATTAATATTACAAACTAGAGAACTTTAAGAAAATTTTAAAAACTAATAAAAATATAAATACTACCCCCTTTTTCTGTGTGTATGTTTGTGTGTGTGTTGGGCGGCGGGGTGGGGTGTCGGGGGGAATGGAGGCGGAGATCAAACATAGGGGGAATGGAGGGGATCAAACATAGGGCCTTGCACATGCCAGGGAAGTGCTTTACCACTGAACTACATGTCCAGACACTTTTGTTTTATCTTGAGGCCTGATCTTGCAAAGTTACTCAGACTGGCCTCCAATTTTTGATCCTCCTTAGTCTCTCAAACAGGTAGGTAAATATTACATCTTTATAGCAAAGTATTTAAGCAGACATAGAGGACTCAGGGAAGAAATTTAAATAAAATGATAAGAAATATAATGGCAGAATTCCAGAAAAAAATGAGGTTAAAACTAAATTTATTATAAAAACAGAGGTTTCATGGAAAGCTTAATAATAATGGTAACTAAAAAATACTGAAACTGCAGCTTATGAAAAATAAGCTTAACAATAATCCATTCAATAGTAACAAAAGGAGCTGGGGATGTGGCTCAAGCAGTAGCTTGCTCACCTGGCATGCGTGCGGCCTGGGTTCGATCCTGAGCACCACATACAAACAGAGATGTTGTGTCCACAGAGAACTAAAAAATAAATATTAAAAATTCTCTCTCTCTCTCTCTCTCTCTCTCTCTCTCTCTCTCTCTCTCTCTCCTCTCTCATCTCTCTCTTAAAAAAAAATAGTAACAAAAGTAAAGGTTCTTTCAAAAATTGGAAACAAGCTGTTAGATTTGTAAAGAGTCAAAAAGTAGGAAATTATCATCCACGGCAGCTTTCTCCATAATAAAGACACAAGTATAGTGACTGGAATGGCATAGAAGGTTTTGCTAACTCCAAAAAACAATAATAATGCTAAATGTCAATCAACAATGAAAGTTCACAGGACAAAATTACTGTATTTCAAAGACAAAAAGGAAAAAAATGAAACATTGTTCACAGAAAACAAAGTATAAGACACCCATCAAGTACAAAGATCAGCCAGTTTCATGCTAGCAAAATTCAAGAAGACAATAAAATAGTGTTAACCAATCCTTTAAAAGAAAGTGGCAATTAATATTCAATATCTAAAAAAGGAGAACTATTACAAATGTAAGCAAATGTTGATAATCATCCAAAGACTCAGAAATTATGTCACATGTTTTTTTTTTTAATTTTAGTTTTGTTTTAGTCAGCTTTTTAGCTGCTGTAAACTAAAAGACCCAACCAGTACAACTATGGAAAAGGAAAAGTTTATTTGGGGCCTCATAGATTCAGAGTTTTGAGTTCATCAACATCCAGCTCCATTCCTCTCGGCTCAAGATGAGGCAGAACATCATGATGGAAGAATGTGGTGGAGGGAAGTGGCTCACATAATGATCAGAAGGCAGAGAGAGAGAGAGAGATCTCCACTTGCCAAATATAAATTTATACACAAAAGCCACACCTCCATGATCCATCTCCTCCAGCAACACCCTACCTGACTTCAATTACCACTCAATAATTCTACTAGATGATTAATTTGCTGATTGGTTTAAGACTGCCACAACCTGAACATTTTTCCTCCATACTTTCTTGCTTTGTCTCATACATGAGCTTTTGGGGCCACCTCAAATCCAAACCATAAGAATTTTGTGATTTCATTTTTAATTAACAGATAATAATTGTACATATTATATATTCCTAGAGTACACTGTGATATGTGCTTATTAATAGAGGATGTACTGGAGCCAACTATACTATGAATTAAGAAGTATGGTTAAGAAAATATAATAAGCTTTTCATCCATTTAAATATTAATCTAAGATTAACTAGGACTAGAACAAATTGCTAAAAAAAGAAATTTGCAAAATCTTTAGCCAAGAAAACTCAAACATAAGGAAAGAAAAGGAGACACAATATTAATCAGATTAAGTTGGTTAAATTTTTTACATTTTTCAAGTTTTGTAATTTATTTGTGTTTTATTTTTTGTTTCTTGCCTATTGCATATAATTTGAAGCATGCAAGTTTGTTATGTGTTAAGATACCACTGCCTCTTACAGTGGTTTTACATATGTGAAAACACACATGGTCTGGATGTTAATATAATTGTGGAATTTGCAGCTGGCAGAACTGTGATATCCAAAAGATCATAAAAAAAAAAATAACAGAAGAAATCTTGTGTTGGAGCTAGCATTATTACTAGCTCACATTTGGCACTCACTCTTGAAAATTTGGGAACATTGATAGCCCAAACTAACTTGAAAAGAAATACCCAAATTTTTGTGGAAAATAATGGTTTTCCACAAAAAGTTTAAGAGAATGAAAATCATTCTCTAAATCAAAAGTTCAGAGAAATGAGCAAGTCAAATACTGCATTTTATGTTAAGTGCTAAAACTGGCCATGTTCTGCAAGTGGTCCTAGAAACCTTTTTTGTGTGTGTTTGCCAAAATAATAAGGTTTGTATTTTTCAGAGGATGTACCAACTTCAGTGAAGATAAGTGTTGATCTTCCCCAATTAGCTAGGACTGATTGTAAGATGCTATTACAGAAATAGGCTCCCTGATATGACAGTGATTATAGAATTTCAGAAATAAAACAGGAACAAACAAGGGAACATAACCCTCAGAGCAAACTAAGCATAATTACAATGAGCACAAAGGTTACAGAGGAAGTTCAAGACTCTATAGTTAATAGAGACTCAATAGAACATATTTCAATAAAAGCGAGGTAGATAGGGGTACAGAGGTATTCTCAAATCGACATGATCCAAATAAATAAAATGTAATGATCTGGAAAGCTAGGGCAAACAGTTGAGATACAAATGATGTCTGAAAACAATGTATCTCTATCAAGAATTCTCCACCTTTAACCTTTCTGCATGCCAAACTCCATCTTGGACTTCATTTCCTGGGGAAGTCAACCTGCAATGCATTCACCATGGGTGAATGTCAGATGCTGTTGTTCTACTTCTAGAAATATACATGTGCAAGGTAATTAAGGCGTGTGTTCAGAGTTCTGTTTCATTGTCGGCTGTAACAAACTTCAAAAGAACACAGAGAACATTAAAAGGGCACTGATCATAGAATTTGCAGTAATTAAAGAAATGACCTCTTTATACATGAGTTAGATATATAATAGTTTATAATATTACTATATAATATATGATATAATATACGCACCTTAGGGTTTCATGATTACAATTAAATCAAATGTAAATATACATATATAGATGTACATTTGTATATGTTTATTTTTGTATTTGTGTGATCTCTAGAAGCATACAAGAGGCAATAAGGAGTATGGTGTGAAAACATATTGAAAGAATTATGTTTCAGGTTCAAATTTTAGGTATCTCATAATATCTTAGTAAACTGAGTTATTTCTCAGATTCTTACTTCCTTATAAATAAGACCAATAAAATACGTTTCCTGGGTTGGGATCAAACTAGCCAATACCTGTCAAGTACTTAGAAACATACCTGGGAAAATAATGGACATTTTGATTAAGAGTATCACTATTAAGTATGGATTTATTGAGAAGTGGATGCATAGGACATGGAAGATTTTATTTTTATTAATATAATTCTGTAAAACTAATTGTCATTTAAGATTTAAAAATATTCAGAGTAAATTCATTTTTTTCTCTTTTAAAAATGGCTTTTTTATTTTAATTTGAAGGCTTCTTTTATTATGTATCATTCCATGTAATTATGGTCAGCAACCCATACTTCTTGCTTTTTCCTCCATTTGATTTGTTTCATCTCTTATTTATACAAATCTGGCTAGGCATAGTGTTTGCCCAAAAGGAGAGTTTTATCCTTTTTCGATCTCCTCACTGTCCACCTGGTGGTTTTTCAGTCCTCTAACATGATTCATTGGAAATGTGATAAATATGCACTTCACTCTTTCTTTGCACTACAACTCTGGGATTGGGCAACAGTGCCAGAAGTCATCATCCAGCAATTGACTTCCTGCTTAACTTAGCACCATTCCAAGTTAATGATACAGAAGTGCTTACCTTCCTCTCTGGTACTAGTTTTGTCTTGGCAAGAAAAAGAAAAGCACTGTTCCACCAGAGAGAAGCTCCTTTTTCTGGCTAAATTTCTGCTGAAATAGCCTTTGCACAAATGCTGAAGCTTCCCAGTTTAGTAACTTCTGAATATAGTTGGTCTACAGTAGTGCATGGAATTCTTGCCTCTGACCCTGACTCTTCTAAAATGAAGATAAGATTAGCACTTCTTAATTTTTTTCATTATTGACTTAATAAGAACATAAAATTGGTCAATTAGAAAATTACACTGTATTTGAAATCCTAAAATGTTGGTATTACTATGTCATTAGTGGTTTTGTAGAAATCATTTTTTACCCTATGAAGAATATGAAATATTTATTGAAGAAAGCTTTATCATTTCTACATATATGCTCAAAAGTCTAACATATGACTTCCGGTAAAATAATTCAAAAGTTCTATTCTATAAAGATTATGTGGAATGAGTCAATGATTTCATTTTGTTTTGAGATGTATTCAACAGTTAGCAGAATTGAATTCAAGTTGATTAGTCAGAGTAGAAAAGTTGGATGTTGGAAGTAATAGGCTAGATTTTGATAAATGTGGTATTGAAACCTGGAAAATTGATGATATCAGGTTGCTGAAATATCATTTTGCTTTCCAGAGCATGATTGTAAGCAAATAAAAATACATGATCTTTTGGTGTTTCCTTTTGAGTGCCAGTCATGCATACGTTAACAATCAATATACACTGTTTCATAGTGCTCAAGAAGTAAAAGGAACTCCAATTTGGAATAATACATGGTTGCATTTAATTTTTTTCCCCCAGGTTTTCTGAAGGAAATGTTTAAAATTCAACAAGGTTCAATACAAAATCTACTACTGTATTTATGTCTTTGCTCTATTTGGTGTGAAACTTCAGAATAATTAGTAATTTTTTAAAAATTTTATTACTACTATTGGGTCACATTGTGAGGTATGCAAAATTTGGAGGTACAGAGGTTTACAGGCTAACTCTCATATTCATTCTTCAGTTGTCCAACGAATTTAAACTGTTGTTCAATTGATCACTCAGGATAAGTTCCTTTACTTTTTAGCTTTCCTGTTATTTTTTTCTCATTAAATCTTATGTGTTTAGATCCTGCTTCCTTAGAAATTTGTTTAGTGTCTAATTAATATGCTATTTTTAATAATGAGTAAAATAAAATGTTTATTCTTTTCCCACTCATTCTCATTTTAATAAAATTATTTGATGTCTCTATGTTGCACATTTGCCATTGAGGCCAGATAATATATGAATTTTGTTAAAGATAATGTGTGTTCTAACATCCGCTATTATGCTAATTTTAATTGAAATAAACAAATTCTCTAACTTTTATGACAGTAGTAGCTCACTCTTTTCCCAGTTTTATTATATCCATAAAATTTTTATTACCAGAGAGAACAAATATAGGAAACTTTTATAGGAATTTTTGTATGCTTCCTTGTTTTTCCTATTTTTATACATGAATCAATACAACATTTTAGAATCTGATTTAACATGATTTATTATATTTTCATGTCCTTTTAAACTCTCAATAAATAACTTGATTTTTCCCTCACAGTCTTTTTAGCTTCAGTTTAAAAATATGTTACGGTACAACCAGACAGGCAGTATGGTTGTATTTTAACATTGTACCCATTCCCCTTTGCCCATTTCCTTATTTAACTGATTTCATTCAGGTGGCTTCCCTTTCCTGTATTACATATGTTAAGTAGAAGTTGATCTTATGCACACACTTCATTCCAGGGGTGCATCTGATTGTTCAAAGACAGTGAATTTCAAATTTGCTGGCAATCTGAATCTTTCACTAGTTTATAAAATTCCTAAATTTCAGACTGCATCTAAGACAGATTAAATATGAGTCTCTCAGGGTGGAACATATGTCTTAGCATTACTCAAAGTGGTTTCAGGGTGTAGCCCTGTTTACTAATCTTCCTTCAGGGTCTGGTTAAGGAACAAAGGCCTAAATGGTATTGACTTGGCATGAACATTTGATACCTCAAGTCAGAGTTATGACATTTGCTGGAATCTTGGGAAAAATCCTCTTTCTCATCCTAATGAGGCAGCCTCCAAAAATGATACTCTCTTTCATTATACTGCATGGTGAGTCAAATGAGGGTGAAGCCTGAATGTTTGATTGCACTCTGCCACAGTGCATTTTGAGGCACATTCAGCACAGAGGATGTGAAAGAGCTAAGGGTACCTAAGAGAAATGGGTTTATTTTTCTACTCCAGTAGTTCTCTTTATCTCTGAACTTCCAGGAAAATGAGTTGCTGTTTTTGATATTAGTCAAAGCAGTTTAAATCATACTTTTTCATAATTACAGTTGAAACTCACTTTATCTTTCACTGTCAAATTATATATATGTAAATATATAAAAGTATAAATATATTGTACTATATATACATATTATATGTATATATATACATATTATATATTATATATATTATTAATATGTATTGTATATATATATATACACACATATAATATATGTATATATAATATATATATACACACACACACACACACGTATATATACACACACACAGACGTGTACATACATTCACATAAAGAGGGTCATTAATACATGCCTGTAATCAAAGCTACTTAAGGGGCTGAGGTGGGAGGATCACAAGTCCAAAGCCAGCCTCAGCAATTTATTGTGATTCTGTCTCAAATTTTTTTAAAAATAAAAGGCCTTGGGATGTTGTTCAGGAGTAAAGTAATGCTGGGTTCTATCCCCAGTATTAAAACAAAACAAAACAAAACAAAAACAAAGAAAAACAAACAAAACTGGTAGTTAGTTTGGCAGATTGAAAGGAGGACTATGTGTATGAAATCAACACAGTTTTTCCATATAAAAATACATAATTTGGCTCATATCCACTTATTTCTATTGACATTTTACTGCTTGAAATAAGAATGTCTACAATCCTAAATTTTTTGTAATAATCTTGGTCATTTTAGATATTACAGACCGTAGCACTAGTTTTGTCTGATCACTTTTTGACATTTAATCATATCATTCCTCGGTTTATGTCATCATTATTAAAAAGCAATGTGTTCCCAAAGTATCTGAATTTCTTTATTAATCCCTGTTAAATCACATTTTTCTTGTTTATTCCAAAACAATCTCTACATTTAAAGGTTTACCATCCCTCTTTAAATAATATACAGTTATGCATGGTTTGTGTGTGTGTGTGTTTTTTTAATTTTTACATTCATCATAAGTCTTTGTGTGGTGTGTGTGTGTGTGTGTGTGTGTGTGTGTGTGTGTGTGTGTGACTGAGGATTGAACCTGGGGTTCAATTCAGAAATCTAGTTTAACCACTGAGCCCCAGCCCCAGCCCTTTTATGTACTTTATTTAGAGAAAAGTTCTCCTAAATTCCTTAGGCTCTCACTAAGGTGCTAAGGCTGACTTTAAACTTGAAACCTCCTGCTCTCAGCCTCCTCAGCCACTGGGATTACAGGCCTATGACACAATAAGCCTTCATTTTTTAATAAACTCTTTGACATTTAAAAATCTCAGATATCCCTTCTTCAGTGTATTTAAGAAAAACATTCACTTCTGATGTCTTCCAAAGTGAATCTTAATGAATTTTAACATAATAATGTGCTGGCATGCTGGCATTAGCAAGTGAGATTGAATTTTAGTTCCAGTATAA
The DNA here is from genome assembly GCF_052094955.1 of Ictidomys tridecemlineatus. NCBI lineage: Eukaryota > Metazoa > Chordata > Mammalia > Rodentia > Sciuridae > Ictidomys > Ictidomys tridecemlineatus. The sequence continues at coordinate 91,721,797 of NC_135484.1, read as the reverse complement.
CAATGTCTGAAGACACACTGGCCTGCTGATGAGAAATACTAAAGTTTCCATTATTAGAGAGCTCTATATTCACCTGAATTTAGCTGAAGCCTAAAAAAAAACAAAGTTTTTTTTTTAATAATAGTCTTTAAGAATGCTAGCGAATAAAATTAGAGATAGGAATATTGAGCCAAGAAAATTAATATTTATAAATTTTTGTACAAAATAATTTATTTGGGACTATACTTATACGATTTCAAAACAAGATTGGAAAAAGAACAACTCATTTTAGTTTAAAAGACAGATCTTTAAGGATAACCCCAACTTGCTCAAAAAATATCTAAAATAGGGTAGGGTTTCAAGCAGGTTAGTAGATTTATACTTAAAATGTAAACTGGTTAGTTCTAGGAGATAACTTGAATTAAAAATAATATTCCAAAGTGGCTTCTTTGTTTGTTTGTTTGTGGTACTAGGGATGGAGCCCAGGGATGCCCTACCACACATTTGAAGCTCTTTTTATTTTGAAACAGGGTCTCGCTAAATTGCTCAGGTTGAAACTGAACTTGTAATCTTTCTGCATCAGCCTCCTGAGTCTCCAAAGGGCTCATAAAACTCAACAAATGGAAAGAACTCAATATAAAAATGGATAAATTAGCAAAGACATTTCACCAAAGGAAAGACACAGATGGCATATAAGCATGTGAAAAGATGCTCAAATTCACATGTCATTGGGAATTGAAAATAAAACAAAATAAGTTACCAATATACACATAGAATGGATAAAATTCAGAAGAGCAAACTGAACAAATGGTGATGGGAATTAGCAGCAATAGAAGTTTTAATTCATTGTTTGTAGGGATTTAAAATGGTGCATTCACTTTTGAAGACAATTTAATAATTCCTTACAAACTTACATGTAGATGAAACATACAGTCCAGAAATCTAGCTTTTATGTAGATACCTAAATGAGCTGAACACATGTCCACATAAAACATATGTGAAGATGTTATAGTAGTCTATTCATTATTTCTGAAAATTGGTTAAATCAAGATGTCCTTCGATGGATAAAAGGACTTTTTTAATTTTGCTATATCTGTTCAGTAGAATATTGTTCAGTGGTAAAATAAAACTATCAAGCTACACAAAACAGTGCATTGTAACAAGTGAAGGAAGACAGTATGGGAAAAAATATCTACATAATATATCATTTCAACTAAATGATATTCTGTAAAAGGATAAACCATAAAGACAGTAAGATATATTTTTAATATTCATTTTTAGTTGTAGTTGGACACAATACCTTTATTTCATTTATTTGTTTTTTATATGGTGCTGCAGATCGAACCCAGTTCCTCGCCCTTGCTAGGCTAGCATTTTACCAGAGAGCCACAACCCCAACTCAAGACAGTAAAATAATTTAATTTTCATAGTGGAGATAGGCTACTCAGAGAAATAGTCTCCTTCTTAAGGGATATATTTCTCTAAAGGAAAAAAATGTATTAAATTCATAATTTAAAAGAAGTTAACAGCATTAATTTTTCATCCCTAAAATTTGTTGATAAAATTTCTATTGATTGAAAAAAAAAAGAAAAGGCCCAGAAGCATTATAAAACAAGCAAGTGTGTGACAATAGAACAAGTTCAGTAATTATCCAAAAAAATATCATGCCAACCTGGAATTTTCTTAAATGGATAGGAAGGTGCACTTTTATTCATCATAATATTAACTTAATGAATATTCATTGATTTACTTTTTCATAAGTCCTAATCAGGTGTCTTGAAGTATGCAGATGCCTTATGTACAGTCATGCTCTGATGGCATAGAGCACCTTTGCATCAAGTAGTGAGAGAGATGGGCATGAAATAGAGAACTAGGTATGGAAACAATTTAAGTGTCTACATTGCAATACACACACACACACACACACACACAATGCATTTTTATATCCCACATTTTCTTTATCCATTGACTTTAAATGTATATACATATACAAAAACATGATGAAATACCAGTCAGCTTTATAAAGAAAGGAAATCTGTCACTTCCATCCACATGAATGAACCTAAATGCTTTATGCTAAATGACTAAAATCAGAAAGAAATATACCACATGATCTTACTAACGTGTAATCTCAAAAAGTTGAACTTATTGAAGCAGAGAGCCAAAGAGTAGCTACCAGAAGCAGGTGAAGGAGAGTGGATAGAAAAAGTGAAGTGTATTAGTCAAAGGATTTGAAGTTTTAGCTAGAAAGAGTGAAATGAGTTTTACTGACTTATTGAATGAAATGGTGACTGTAAAAATAATATATATTTCAACAAAAATTAGACTTTAAATGTTCTAACCACAAAAAGTAAGTTTGGGGGGTAATGGATTTGTTAACCAGCTTAAACTAATAATTCAATAATGTAAATGTATATCAAAACATGACATTGCATTCCATGAATTAGCAGTTGTCAGTTAAAATAAAACTTAAATTTAAAAGTAGATAAAATAAAATGTCATTTATAAATTTTGATAACATAAAAATAAGAGAATATCAGGTTTAGAAATTAAAGAGGTTTTCTATGGTCCATTTTAAACTGATTTCCAAAGTTTATTGCTGTAGAAGGTAAGGTTGAGAATAAGAATGTGATTTCTAGGCTGAAGGAATAATGAAGACAGAAAAAAGAGAAGGGGAAAAAAAGAGAACGAAAGAAGAAAAAAGGGAGGGAAGGAAAGAAGTATTGGGGATGCCTTGGTGTATATGGTGAGATCCATAAAGAACAACAGTACAAAGGTTGGTGAAAGAAATTAGATAATTACGATAGATAATATATAATTATCCAAAAATTAGTTGTATTTTAGTTAATTGATTTCTATTAAAAATAATGTGAGAATCATGTATATTTGTTATTGCCTAAGCTTCTCTACATACTAAAACAATAGAATTACATAAAGCAAGGTCTAAAGGTCTGACATAATACCACAAAATCCTGATCTACAGTGAATAATAAAGTAATATAGGCTGGGTATATAGCTCAGTTGGTAGAATGCTTTCCTAGCATGCATAAATTCCTGGGTTCAATCCCTAGCACCACCAAAAAAATAATAAAAATAAATAAATAAATATAGAAAATATTAGCCTTTCAATATTCTGTATTATGTACAGTATTCATCCCCCATTGATTTTCTAACTTCTCAAAATACTACAAGTGACTTAAAACTACAAATATAGCCTTGTGCCTGGAAAATTAAACAACAAGGTTTAAAATCTTTGAAAAAAAAGGGGAATAGTGAACTCTAAAAGGTAAGTACCTGTAAAGAATTGCTAAAATATGGCCTGTGTTAATTGTGAATAACTTTGATAGTGAAGACCAAATACAATGAGTATTTAATTTAACATATTATAATTTCTGAACTAAATAAAGTGTGTGTTTTCTTATGCAAAGGGTTATTTCTGGACTCTGAAGTCAAGGAAGAGTTTTATGCCTGGACCTTTTAATATAGGACATTGGAAAACTAATGGACCATGTCTTCCAATATGACTTTGCAACAAATATAGAAATGTTGAAAGGTCCATCTCGTAAGCTGATTCTGCATGAAAATTGAAAGCATAATGTAACATGGTAGCTTTGTGGAAAAAAAAAAACGTATTAGCTCGAATAACAGGCTTGAGGCACAGATCTAGGAGAAGAAAAGTATGTAATAGATTTCTTTCCTTTCCTTTCTTTTATTATTATCACTATTATTTAGTACTGGATTGAACCAGTGCATCACACATGCTGAGCAGGCATAATACCACTGAGCTATATGTCTAGCTCAATTTCTCAATTTTTGTAAAAGCCCATTTTGTCTTATCATTTTGGAAACTTATCAGTCTCAGAGGTGCATTTGAAATATATAAAAATTATTTAGCAAAAAATATGTGAAAAGAAATTAACCAGATATATCACTATTTTTAATGTATTTTAAGTATTTTAATGTTCTCCTAGGCATCAAGAATGTAGGGTTATGTTTTCTTTATAGACTGCAGGTAGTCTTTGTCAAGATTCTTATTTTCAGACTAGAATATATGTATATATAATATTACAAGGAATATGCAGGAAATGTACATATGATTAACAAAACTTTTCATTTATATTTTTCTTCTTTTTATTTATTCTTTTAAGTTATATGTGACAGTAGACCCTAATTTGATATATTTATACAAATATGGAATGTATCTTATTCTAACTAGGACACCAGTTAGAATAAGATACATTCCGTGACTTTGATATTCAGTGTGTTCATGTATGTTTTGGATGATAAATAATACTGATTTGGAGAGTTGAATATTACATGTGGTTAAAGCCACTTGCACATTTTCATTGCTCTAAGGGGAAAAGTCATCTCATAAGAAATATTTCTAAAGTATTAATAACAAATTTTATTTACTCAGAAAGACAATAGAAAATGTTATCAATTTATTTACATGATCATTTTTTACTGAAACAACTTAGAATAATAAATGTAGCTATAAAAGTTTTCATCATTACATTTATATGAAGACTTCCAAATATAAGAAAAAGCAAAGCATTGAAAACCTATTTCATTTCTGAATTGGTAAACAATGGAAGGTAAAAATTAAAATAACTGAAATAATTTAGGTACTTCTTAAAAACTGAACAGAGCCCAGGGGAAGAGCACTTACTTAGCAGGATGTGGCCTCTGGGTATGATCTCAGCACTGGGAAAAAGGAAAAGAGAAAATTCCAGAGAAACAGAGAAATATGTCCTAAATTCTATCATTACTTCTGCTAATAACATCTCATTTGGAAAAACAACTAATCTGTATAATTTTGTGGTATTCACTTAATAGAAATTGTATCAGTATAGCATCTGGCCACAATTATGATAATAGTCACATTAAAAAGCTTGTTTTTGTAAACACTTTGTTAATATGAACATAATATATAAATCATTTCCATTTACACAAATATTTTTCTGGTCAAAAAAGGAATGCATTGGTGTTTTGTGAACTCTTTACTTGGAAATCATTACAAAAGAAAAAATCTAAAAAATACTATCAAAGAGCCAGAGCAAGAAAGATATAATAAACTATAATGGGGCAAAAGAAGATTTGAGGATTGATGGAATATATATACACACACACACACACACACACACACACACGTGTATTTTGCTGGATATTTACAGTAAAATCTCTGTAGTTATTTGTGTATACTTTCTATTTTATTATATGTAACCACAATTTCAAACATCTTTAAAAAAAATTTAATGACTTATGAAGGGCACTTTCTCTTAAAACATTGTCCTCCCCACAAGATAGGAAAAAAAAGAAACAAAAGAAAAACTTAGAAAATTGAAAAAAAAAAGTAGAGCCCAATGTGCATGATTTTACCTTTTATATAAGAATGCAACATAAGATTCTGATTAATCACCTTTCAGAAAAAAGAAAATACAGGTTTTACACTGAGAACATTATCACTTCATTCTTTCCCTTTATTTAAAACTGGTTATTAGCTTTCTTCAACTGCTCAATAAAAATATTATTTCTGAAAATACCATAATCTAAAGTTTGTATTTTGTGTTTGTGAAAGTAATAGGCATTGTCCTCATATGCAATATTTAATCTGTTGCAAACAATGACCAAAGATTTTCAATTTATTTCTAATGAATCCTTTCTGAATGTGTCTGGATCACTTTTGTTTCATTTTGTCACCATATGTTTTTGCATTTTCTTAAATTTTACCAGTTTTATGACTCTGCATAAAAACAAGTCAACATTATTTAAGGCAAATGCTAAAAAAGCAGCAAATAAAATCCATTCTTCTGAGACTAACACTTTCTAAATTTAATATTAATGTAACTATTTTCAATTGATAAATAATAAAAAATAACTGTTTTAAAATTTTATTTTATTGACCCTTCCTAGTTATACATGACACTAGAATCCACTTTTGATCAAATTTTACAAGCATAGGATATATCTCATTCAAATTAGGACCCCATTCCTGTGGATGGGCACAATGGTGACATTCGCTTAGGTAATTTCATGTGTACATAGGAAAATTATGTTAGTTTTATTCTTCTGTCTTTCCCACGTCTATCTCCCCTCCCTTTCATTCCCTTTGTCTAGGCTACTGAACTTCTATTCTTCCCCTCCAACCTTCCTTTATTGTGACTTAGTTTTCACATATCAGAAGAAAAAAAAATGACCTTTGCTTAATTGGGACTGGGATTGGCTTATTTCGCTTACATGATATTGTCCAGGTCCATCTATTTACTGGCAAATGTCATAAATTCATGCTTCTTTATGGATCAGTAATATTCCATTGTGTCTATATGCCACAATTTCTTTGTCCAATCATCTGTTGTTCATAATCTAGGTTGGTTCCATAGTGTAATTATTATGAATTGTGCTGCTATAATCATTGATGTGGCTGTGTCACTGTAGGAAGATGATTTTAAATCTTTTGGTGATATGTCAAGGAGTGGGATAACTGGGTCAAATAGTCGTTCCATTTATAGCTTTTTGAGGAATCTCCATTCTGCTTTCCAGAGAGGTTGTACCAATTTGCACAAGCAATGTATGACCATTCATTTTTCTCCACATCCTTACCAATATTTGTTGTTACTTGTATTCTTGATAACTGCCAGTCTGACTGGAATGAGATAAAATCTCACTGCAGTTTTAATTTGCATTTCTCTGATTGCTAGAGATCTTGAATTTGCTACTCATTTGTATTTCTTCTTTTGAGCAGGGTCTGTTCAGTTCCTTTGTCCATTGTTGATTGGTATTTGTTTTTTTTTGTTTGTTTGTTTGTTTTTTAGTCTTAAGCTTTTTGAGTTCTTTGTATATTTCACAAATTAATGTACTGTCTGAGGTTCAGGTGGCAAAGATTCTCTCCCATTCTGTAGGTTCTCTCTTCACACTCTTGATTGCTTCTTTTGGTGGGAAGAAATGTTTTGTTTTGTTTGATGCCATCCCATTTATTGATTTTTATTTTATTTCTTGTGCTTTAAGAATCTTCTTCAGGAAGTCAGTTCCTCTGCCAATATGTTGAAGTATTGGCTTACCTTTCATTCTAATCTTGGTTCTATGATTCAATATAAAATAATGAGATGATCTAACAGCAATTCTTTTCTAACTCTCTTTGTAAGTCATAAAAGTAATCCTTAAATATGATTCTACAGAGTTTTGAGAATAAAATTTAAAGGATTTTAGTATAGCTATGTTAAATAATTAAATTGAGGGCTGCCACAGTCACAAGAAACATTTTAATATCTGCATTCCTAATACATCAGTGGTTGTGATAAGTTAAATATTATCCTTCCAGACCTTACAATATGACCTTTTTTTTTGCAATATGGATAACAGATGCCAAAACAGAATTAAGATACATTCAGTAAGTTCCAGTGTTCTCTGGTGTAGAGGGGGTAATTATAATAGTTCTAAATAGCCTGTTATAAATTTAATTAAAAAACTGAAGAAAGGAACTCCAAGTTCCAAACATAGAATAATGATGAGGAGATGGAATGTGATAATCTTGATTTTACCAACAGACATTATATGCATGAATTGAAGCAACACACTATACCCCATAAAAATGTATAATTATGTGTTAATCAAAAAATGTTAAATGTTTAGAAGATGGAGATGTAACTATGCTGAATTGGTCAATGCACCACATAAATATGTGTAATTAAAAATAACAACTTATTAAAAACTAAAAGAAGGTTTTTATTGCAGTAATCAAATTAAAGTCAATTTTTTAGGGTGGCTGTAATCTGAGCAAGGTCCTTATAAAAAAGGGAAATTTGGATAGCAATTGACATGTTCACAGCAAAACACTAAGAGAAAGGAGAGTGAGAGGTTAGGGGGATGCAGCTGAATAAAGGAATACAAAAGATTGCCAAAATAAAGTGATGTGGAGAGTACAGAGGTAATTTTTATATGTTTTTAAATTTGTGTATCATAATTACACATAAAGTGGAATTAATTATTATAAATTTACATCTTCATATAATTTGGTCATTTCATTCCTCAGGCCCTCTCCTTTCTCAATCCCATTCCTTTCTTCTACTAATCTCTCTTCTATTTTTATGTAATTTATTTTTTTTTCTATTTTTCTCTCTAGCTTACACATTTGAGAGAAGACAAATGACCCCTGACTTTCCCATACTAGCTTATTTCATTTAGCATGATGCAACCAGCAATTATATCTATGAAAAACATCTGGGTTCCTGATAAAACTGTCTCTCTTTTGCTCTTCAACACAGCTTCATTGAAAACCAGCTTCATGTTTTTCATTCAACACATGTTTTTAAAATAATTCATCCTACTAATATATTCAAAAAATATTACATCGCTTCACACATATGCAAGAGTGGTACTGCAAGATAGCATGATTTCTCCTTCCCTTTCTTTGTACAATTGCTAATGAACCTGAAGTTACTTAATCAGTGCATTCTAAGGCTTATTTATAAAATTGTAATTTGTCTTGAATTTATTCATCTGTTAAAGAAGGTGTACATGAATCTTGAATTATTCATTTCTGATAAAAATTAAACTATGTGACTTTTCCATTGAGAAAGGATAAGTTTTATTTATTCATTCACAAATTCATTAGAAATATACTGGCACCTGCTCTCCAAAGGAAAATGAGAAATGGTGGTGACGATACATTTACTTATTTTTTTTATTCCTGTTTCTAGATGTTATTCTTGCTATTCTTGCATTATTCCTTACTTTAACTTTTATTTTCCTATGTGATAAGCAAAACGACAAGAATTATATTTATTAATGGGATACCATGTAATACTCAAAACATGTACATACTGCATAATGTTTAAAGAGGTTAAACATACTTATCTAAAATATTTATCATTTCTTTGTGGTGAAAACTTTCAAAATCCCTTCTTCCAGATTTTCAAATTTAAAGTTACATTACATATTATCTATAACTAGCATACCATGTAATAGTAACCCAGAACTGTAACTTTAATATGCACTGATCACAATTCCCCAAACCTCCCTTCCTTTATCTCTATCCATCTTTTGATAATCACCATTCTATACCTTTTTTTCTATGAAATCAACTATTTTAGGTCCCACATAGGAGTTCATGCAGTATTTGTCTTTCTGTCCCTGATTTATTTCACTCAAAATAATGATCTCCGGTTTAATCCTTATTCTATAAGTTACTGTTTTAATTATTTTTTAAGGAATGAAATAGTATCCCATTGTATAGGCCTACCACATTTTCTTCATCCTTTCATTATTAGATGGTCAGATAATTCATTTCAACTTTTTGGCTATTGTGAATAGTGCTACAATGAACTTGAAAGTCTCTTTAACATAAGATATCATTTCTTTTGGATATATACCCTATTATGGGATTGCTGGTCTTATAGAAGATCTATTTTTAAGTTTTGATGAATTTTTGTACAGTTTTCCACAATGGTTGAACTTATTTATATTCTTACAAACAGTATACAAGGGTTCTCTTTCTCTCCATCTTAGCTAGTACTTGTGATCTTTTATGGTGAGTATCATTTCTAATGTGCTTATTGGATTCAATTTGCTAGTATTTTCTTAAAAATATTTTCATCAATTGGTGCAGCCAAAATGGAAAGCAGTATGAAGAATCCTTGGGAAACTGGGAATGGAGCCACCATTTGACACAGCTGTTCCTCTCCTCAGTCTATAACCCAAAGGACTTAAAAACAGCATACTACAGGGACACAGCCACATCCATGTTTATAGCAGCACAATTCACATTACTTAAACTGTGGAACCAACCTAGATGCCCTTCAGTAGATGCATGGATAAAGAAAATGTGGTTTATATACATAATGATATATTATTCAGCATTAAAAGACAATAAAATCATGGCATTTGCAGGTAAATGGTTGGAGGTGGAGGATGTAATGCTAAATGAAATTAGCTAATTACAAAAAAAACAAAAGCCAAATGATTTCTCTGATTTAGGGATGCTGATCCATAACATGGTACAAGAGTGTGGGGGATGGGAGGATTCAATGAACTCTAGCTAAGACAAAGGGGAAAAGGGGAGGGTGGGATGGAAGGGGGCATTGGGGTAGGAAAGATGCTGGAATATGACAGTCATCATTACCCTAAGTCCATGTATGAAGACATGAAGGAATCTACTTTGTTTACAACCTGAAATATGAAAAAATAGTGCTCTATATGTGTAATATAAACTTTAATACATTCTGTTGTTGTATATAACAAATTAAATTAAAAAAAGAAAAAATGTTTGCCTCTAGGTTCAAAGATATTGGAGTATAGTTCTTGTTTTAGCATTTCTTTTTGCTTTTTTCTGGCTTTGATATCAGAGTAACACTGCCCTCCTAGAATGTGGTAGAGTTCTTTTCTCTTTTGTTTTTTGAAAACATATTTTTATTTTCTGTTGTAAACAAGACCATATTTTGCTCCTTTGTGATGTAAAATCACAGATTTTGAGTCTTGGAGACCTTGTTCTGATGGTTATATTCACCACTTTCTAATTCTGTTATTTTTGCTTAAAATTCTGAAAATATCTAAGCCTCAGTTGACTCATGTACTAACTGGCCATAAATAAAACCTCAGAGATTTATTCTATTATAAAATTATATAAACCACATTTCTGCTATGCAGTCTCATTCATTGCTTGTGTGGATGCAATAATAAGTCTGTACAAAAGATAGTTTGCTTAAAGTTGTTCAAATCTTGGATGCAGATATATTTTAAACAGGCAATTTCCCTTGTAGGAATGTATTCCACAATTAAACAATCTTACTGATGTAGAGAGGCATTTAAAATCAAATCCTCAAATAATAGGTTGTAATTGCAAAATGTTTAAAATTGCCTTGTGACCATAATGTTATGTATATAATTTAATACATGGTGCAGTAAACTTAAAAGGGATTAAATAAAAACACTCACATATAATTTTCAAAAACTCTGCTTTTTTAAAGGAAAAAAAAATCTTTTAATTTTTAAAGCTAAGTATTATGCCATACATTGCTGTTGCCTGAATTAAAAGCTCATTGTGATGTTACTTTTATATTAGCACTTAGGGGTTTTATATATAAATTCAGCAAAAATAAATAAGTAGCACAAAGAAAATTACTAACACACCAGAATTTTCATAGTTTTATTCCATATACGTGAAGTACAAATAAGCATAGGTTTTTTATTTATGAAACTTTTTACCTTTTCAGTTATTATAATCATTAAAATGTTTCTTAAAAGAAACATGAAGTTTAAATGCCTAGTGCTTCATAATGTGAGGCATCTAGTCAATTTTTTCATAAGTACTGAGAAAAAGAAAAAATAATATCTTAGAGTCAACTGGCAGCAAACATTAACCCTGTCTGAAAGTCTACTTTGTTGTGTCCATAAGAAAAAGCAGGCCAAGCAGCAACATGAATGTCAATTACACAGGCAGAAAAGGAGCCAGATGCTGTTGGCAAAACATGCTCCAGAGTGTGGCATCTGGGTCCAATAACTGCCATACAGAGCCCCATCTGTAGCTAAAGCTGTTGACTCTGCTTTGGGGGAAGAAAAATCAGAAATAAAGAAGGCAGTTAAATTCTAAACCGTGCCAGGAATAGCAGAAGGCAGGTTGCACTCAGCATTCAAATTACATCCCTAGCCCAATTTGCTTTTTAATGTCTTGAAACTGTGTAAACACTAAACTGTGTTAACTCCAGTTGTTTAGAGAGTTGAGTACATTTTAAGTAGTTTGGTAACGTAGGACACATAGATCACCTAAAGAGATTTAGTATCCTAGCTGATGATTATTTTCCTAAATTTTTTCTCATTAAAGAATACAATCATAAGATCAATGAAATTCAAGTCTCACTTGATATATTAAAATATGCCACTTTAATAAGCATTTTATGTACATAATTTTATTGTCTTCAAATAGTATGATGTTTAAGGATCTTCTTTGCAATTTATAATAGGCTTTTTTAGAATCTGCTTTCATAAAATTAAGTATAATATTCACTCTGTTCTTTACTGACACTTCTGACATTTTTGCTCCGAAATTTGTGAGAAAACTGTAGAGAGCTCTAAAACTTAACTAAGTAAACTCTTCCTTAATTAGAATGGAGTAATTAATCTCTTTTTAATGTTCTTTATTTGCTGTACATATACATATGTAAAGTGGAATGAGTTAATATTCACATAATTAGAAGGATTCATCATTTATAATATGGCATTCTAGCTATATTCATTTATATACATATATTATATTCAAATATATATAAAATATTCATATGTATATATGAAAAAAAAGATAAAGGTTAGGGATAAGAAAATGTGTGTTGTTTAGAGTATATCATTTATGAAAAACTGAGTTAAATAATTTGTGGACAAAAAAAAATTTAGTTATAAATTTACTGCCATAATCCTACATTGCTATTATTAATTAAACTTTCCAGAGGAGGAAAGAGGAAGTTTGAAAATGTGAACTGGCTAATGATCAACCATAACAACTTTCAGAGATAGAAAAAATTTATATTCAAAATTTATGATTCTATGACTCACCTGCTCTGTCTTCTTCCTGTCTTTCTCTTATCTTTCTTTGTCTATCCCAATATGAGAAATATAAGTGTAGAATCACTTCTGTAACAGCAGAAGAACTTCTGAAAAATATTCCTTTCCACAGAAGAATCCAGAACACTGGCAAACATAGTCAAAATATGCTTTTTCCATATTCCGGACATGAAACTAAAGGTTTGCAACAATCTTCGTGTTTATTTAAGAAAAATGAGTGAATCACATAAGTAAAATCACCTTTGTAATGGTTTCCTTTGCATTAGTCCCATCTTCCTCTTTTCATCTCTGCAATGAACTTGAAAGTCAACATTATAATTAGGACAGTTGTGAAACCAGCATCCTTGAATAGATACTGGAAGAGAGAGTATAGGCATTGCACTCACCAAAAGACCCTTCCCAGGGAATTGGTCTCTAAAGAACTCGATTCCCTGGAATTGATTTAATATGATCTAATACAAAACTCCCTGTGTTCAAAAAAGCTCCATTTCTAGAAATGTGTTAAAATAATCAGTGGCAATTGTTTAATATTGCACATCCTTGCAATAATGATTCCAACTGAGGGTAACTAGAGGCCAATTTTTATACTTATAAAATCTAGGGGGAGAGATGTATTTATTGTTCTTTGAAAGCTAAATATCCTTGGAAAGTAGAAAATATCACAGCATGAAAGGCAATGCACAAGTCAGGAAAGATATGAATAGGCCCTAATCTTTGATCTCTGACCAAACTTGAGATTTTGTACAGGCAAAACTGTAGAGTTTTTTCAGGCATGGTGACCAGCATGCCTGTAATCCTAGAGGCTCAAGAGGCTGAGACAGGAGGATCATAAGTTCAAAGTCAGCCTCAGCAACTGCAAGGAGCTAAGAAACTCAGTGAGACCCTGTCTCTAAATGAAATACAAAATAGGGCTGGGGATGTAGTTCCGTGGTTAAGTGCCCCTGAGTTCAATACCCAGTCATCCCCACAAAAAAAAAAAATGTAGAATTTTAAACTGACAGAATGTTGAAGGCCTGCATCAACACACACACACACACACACACACACACACACACACACACACTCTGACACAAAGTCCTTAAGTCTGAAAGACTTATTAGTTCAAAGAGTTTAAGAAAATATTTGCCAAATCGTGTATCTTAGCTTATCAATAAATTTGGCAAGGAGAGACTTTGATAACCTCACATGACTGTCAAATATTATAGCAAAACACTAAAATAAAAAAGAGAAAAAAAGTAGAAATAACATACTAAAGCAATAACAATTGGGAAGGAGCAGAATATGATTTGATTTTCCACATTAGGTTATTTAAAATTTCAAGTTTTCATTAAAAATTAAGTGGCATACAAAGAAAAATATGGCTTATATACAGAAATAAAAACTCAATAAAAATTATCCATGAGGAAACCTGGATATTTGATTATTGTGACAAATATACTGATATAATAAATATGCCAAAGACAGAATCATATAAATAATTAATCAAAGAATGAGGTTGATATTTTGAAAATTAATATTAATAATGGTAGCAGTTATAACAAATAGAAATTAGAGCCAAAAAGTACAAAAACTGAAATAAAGAAGCTTTCTAGATGGACATAACAGATTTAATTTGGTAGAAAAAAATGTCAACTTGAAGATAAGTCTGTTAATGTTATTGTTCCTGAGGATCAGAAAGAAAAGAAAAAACCTTTTTAAAAAAGAAAGTATAACCTAAATTTCAAATATCTGTGAGATGCTATCACAATATATACATTGACATTTATGTATGAGAATCATAATGAAGAAACATAAATCATTTATTTATTTATTTGTTTATTTTTGAAATCTTTTTTAAAAATTTTTTTTATTGGTCGTTCACAACATTACAAAGCTCTTGACATATCATATTTCATACATTAGATTGAAGTGGGTTATGAACTCCCAATTTTTACCCCAAATGCAGATTGCAGAATCTCATCGGTTACACATCCACAATTTTACACAATGCCCTATTAGTAACTGTTGTATTCTGCTACCTTTCCTATCCCCTACTATCCCCCCTCCCCTTCTCTCACATCTTCTCTCTCTACCCCATCTACTGTAACTCATTTCTCTCCTTGTTCACACACCCATGATGGTCACAAAGTTCAAGTAGAATAAATTCAATGAGCTCAAATTTTAATGATATGGTAGTCAAACTAAGATCAAGACATAGAGACTCTTTTATGGACAGTGTTGGGAGCCGGCGACCGCACCCTGAAAATGGCGCTGGCCTCCTGCTACTGATGACTTAGCGGTTAGAGTTGTTAGAAGTAAACAACTCCTTGCAAGGTTGTGGGGCTGGGCTCTGGCCTGCTTCCGCTGAGCTGTACCTATTAGACTTCTCCACGTGGTGCTAGTTCATTGGCGAGGCTGGGTACTTAAGCTAGGGCAGACCGGCCGCACACGCTCTTCCCTTTCTTGTTCCTGTTTTCTCATCATGATTCAAAGGTCCTGAGTAAACTGCTGAAAGAAGAATCCTGTGTCGTGTTTCCTTTGCCGGCGAGGGATCACGACAGGACAGCAAAGGTGATTCATTATATATTGAATTAAAATGAACTTTTCTACATTAGCCTCTGAAATTCATTTTCCTACTGTTGTAGGAATTCATCTTGAATGATGAATAAGGCAAAATAGGCCTCCATATATAATGAGCTACAACCTAGCTTGATGTGCAAGCAGATTATAAACTGAGTATACTCTTCAATCACAGTAGATTATCCCTCAGCCAATCCCATGCTCCAAACTGTCAAATTATGCCTCTATAATGTAAAGAACAGACTACCAATCAGGTAATCTCTGGATGTCAGTTTTGGTCTTTCTGGTTATAAAAGTAGCTCATCACATTGGAAGGGAGAGGTGATTCAGAACCTTTGTGGTCTTGAATGCTGTGCAGTTCTAGAATCTTTTTCTTGCTCAAATAAGCTTTATTAAGTATAACTGCTTCAATTTTCCCCCTTGTAGCA
Source organism: Ictidomys tridecemlineatus (assembly GCF_052094955.1). NCBI lineage: Eukaryota > Metazoa > Chordata > Mammalia > Rodentia > Sciuridae > Ictidomys > Ictidomys tridecemlineatus. The sequence goes on along the minus strand of NC_135484.1, from coordinate 91,706,282 downwards.
ATACAAGTATTCTTAGTAAGATTAACCATTAATTTATCAAGAGAAATATGTAGATCAGAGGCAGTAGGATGACATATTTGAAGTGTTAAAAGAGAAAGGCTTTCAATAAAAATTCTGTATCCCATAATGATAATTTTTAAGCAAAAGCAGAAAATAATATATTCCCAGATTAAAAAGAATGAGAATTTTTCATTAGCATGCCCACCTTGTAATAAACACTAAAGGAAGTACTTTAGGAGAAAAGGAAAAGCCAGTATAGAGGCTGATTTAGAAAACAATAAATTTATAATATGCAAATCAAATGTATTAATGACCAAAGGAAGAAAAATTTTCCACAAGATGAGGCAAAAACAAAATGGTTTTACCAGTAAATTTTGCCAAATGTTTGAAAACTAATACCAATTCTCTGCAACTCTTACCTCTTACAAAAGAGGAGAAAACAATACTAAACACATTTCCTCTGGATAATGTTTGTCTGATAGCAAAACCAAAGCCTTCATACAAACACAAAAGAAAAAAGGAAGGAAGAAAGAAAACTACAGACTTCTATCCCTTAAAAATATATTTCTGACATTTTACAACCTAATTATAGTAAATGGAATTTTGCAACATGTGAAAAGATTAGTACACCATAACTAATTAGGATGTATACTGAAAATGAAAGATTGATACAAAATTGGAAAGTCACCAAATTCAATCTTCCACATTAAAAGAGGACAAAGTGCATATATCCATAGTAGTAGTAAAAGCATTTGACAATATTCAAGTTCTTTTCATGAAAAAAAAAATCAACAAACAAGAAATAGGAAGGAACTTCCAGAATCTGGTAGAGTGCATCAATGATAAATATCTTATGTCCCACACCCTTTTTGTGATCCTCCAGATTGAAATTAGGGTCTTGCTCATAATGGGTAAGCTAATGTTATAATGGTGAAAGATTTCATAATATTTTTCTACACTTAGGAACGAGACAAGGATATTTATACTTGTCATTCTATTCAATATTATAATGAAATTTGTTTGGGTAATTAGGCATGAAACATAATTTATCAATATTGGGAAGATGCAAGCAAAACAGTCTCTACTATAAGATACAGAAAATCCTAGAAAATGCACCAAAATTGTTGGAAATTACAAATCAGTTCCTTGAGCTTGCCAAATCCGTATAAAAAACTTAATGCTATTTCTATATAGTCAGCAAAGAACAATATGAAAAGGATGTTAAAAGAATGATTCAATTTATAATATCATCAAAAACATCAAATTCTTAATAAATTTAAATATTAATTTACATTAAAATCTACAAATTATGAATTATTGTACATTAAATTCTAGAAAATATGAATGAAATATATTAAATGATTCATAATGAAATTGAAAGACATTCTGTGAATATATATTGAAGACATTATTATAAACATGCCAATCCTTTCCAAAATGATTTCCATATTCAATGCAAGCTCTATCAAAATCCTACCTGTTTTCAGAAAATGACAAATTGATAATAAAATTCATGTGAAAAATCAAAATTTCCACCATTGCCCCAAATTTTTAAAATAGAAAAAAATATATTTGATACATACTTCGGATTTCAAACTTACTTAGATCTATGATAAGAAAGTATGGTACAAGGATAAGAAGAGACAGTGCAATAGAATAGATTTGAAATTCCAGATATAAACCCTCATTTTTTGATTGATTCTGAGTTAAAGGTAACAAGACAAATGAATATGAAAGGAATAGTCTTCTCTTATGGTTTGGATGAGGCAACCCTGAAAGTTCATGTAAGAGACAATGCAGGAATATTCAGAGCTGAAATGGCTAGATTAGGAGTAGTGTAACCCACTCAATGGATTAGTCCATTAGCTGGATTACTAATTTGGCAGACTATTCTACTAAGTGGTAACTAGGCATGTAGGCCATGGCTTGGGGAAGTCAGTCACTGGGGATGGCCTTGGGAGTTATATTTTATTCCTAGCTCCTCACTCATTTTTTCTGCTTCATAGTTGCCATGAACTGAGAAGCTTTCCTCTGTCATGCATTTCCACCTTTATGTTCTACCTCAGCAAAAGCCCAGAGCAATTGAGTAACTGATCATGGATTGAAATTTTGAAATTGTGAATCCTAATAAACTTTTCTTCCTCTAAGCTGTTGTTTTCAGGTATTTTGGTCACAGCAACAAAAAGCTTTTTATTTTTCTACATGCTGAAATTCTCAAGAGTCTGAATATCAGCATTCAGAAAAATAATATTAGACCCTTACCTTACACTTCACACAAAAATTAGCTAATTAAAAATGGATTATCCTTAAATATAAGAGTTTCAAGTAGAAAATTTTTTGAAGAAAATAGAGTATTAGCAATCCTTATAACTTTAGATTAGGGAACAGTTTCCTAAAGATGACACTGAAAGCAAAAGTGACATAAGAAAACATATCAATTAGTCTTTATCAAAATTAATACTGTTTTTTCATTAAAGGACAAAATTACAAAAAAGACAACTGACAGAATTAAAGAAACTATTTACAAATAATATCTGATAATGTAGTTGTATACAAAGTATATTAAAAAAAGTTCTTACAACTCAAAATAAAAAAAAGATAACTGAATTTTCAAGCTAAGCTAAGATTCACATAGTCAGAAAGCACATTTTAAGATGATAACCCTCATTAGTCTTTAAGAAAATGCAAAAGAAAACAACATGAGATACCCCTTCACAACAACTGGAACTGTTAAGATAAAACCATATAAGGAATGGCCAGATGTGGAGGATTTAGAACTCTAATGCATTGCTGGAGAAACTGTAAAGTAGTATATTTACTTCAGAAGATAGTTTGGATGTTTTACCATAGCATTGTCAAGTGTTACAGCAATTCGACTCCTGGATGTATACTCAAAAAATTGAAGATACATTTCCATACACATATGTGCACAAGAATGTTTATGGCATATTCATTAGAGTCAAAACAAGTAACAATTTATATGTCCATGACGTGAAGAACAAACAATGTGGAATCACCATACAATGAAATATTTGGCCATTAAAAAGAGAATGAACTATAAACATTTGGTTTAACATAAAAATTCAAAATATTATGGTAAGTAAAATATACCAGTCACAAAAGATTTATCATTCTGTTAAAATGAAATTTCAAAAATTGATGAATCCACAGAGACAGAAAGTTTATCAGTGGTTTCAAGGCCTTGGGATAATGGGGAGGTACTGCATAGATTCTTCTGGAGTGAAAACATTCTAAAATTAGATGGTGGTAATAGTTGAAATATTTTATGAATATACTAAAATATGTTGCATAGTACACTTCAAAAATGTCAAATGTGATATGTAAATTATTTCTCAAAGTTATAAAAATATACATTAGTGAGGGAATTCATAAATAAGAAGATGTCATATATAACATACATAGTATATAAATTGATAGCACATCTAGTGAATGCTGTTTTCTTCCTGCATCCTGGTAAAGCTAACATGAGTATAACATTAATAATAATACATGATCTTTAAAATCACAAATAGAATCACAATCAGAAAGATTACTTGACCCTAGACTTATTTTTATGCCCTATCCCAAATGCAAGTTAATATCTTAGATATAAACCAGCAATCTCTCAAAAATCTCAAAAATGATAAAATGACTATGACACTTTGTGCTAATTTAAGTGACAAAGTCTTCTGACACATTTATAAATTTAAGTCATTAGGAGTTCACAATTAGTGGTGTCAGAGTCATCTAGAAAGACTGATTATGCCTCATGAATATTAAAATAAAGCACATTTTAATTAAGCCCTATTTTGTTGCTTGTCTTCTTTACAATTCTTAATACCTCTGTATTAAGAGCAATATTTTTATTTAAATAAAAGCACTTCCACAATAGATAATAAATGAATATTTGAGTGTTCTCATTTTGCTTGATGCACGTTTTTAGAAAAATCTATTTTTGAACAAATAAGTGGACTAAGATAAGTCTTGAATTCTTCATACATACACACACCCATTTATTACTCCAGTTTGAATTGTGTGGGGTCCACTTATATGTGAATAATTTTTATGAGAGTTGTATCAATTTGAAAAACCTTGCAGATAAACCATATAGACTGGAAATATCAAAAAATTAAACAAATGTAGGTATGTAATGAATGGAAAAAACTGTGTATAGAAGAATATTTTGTAATATACTACCATCTCTATGCACAAATTTACTAAAAAAGTTAAAGTTTATCAAATTTTAAGCACATACAGCACAACATGGCACCATTCATAATAAAAAAATAAAAACAAAAAGATGCAGTATTAAATCATATTGCATAAAATGAGCTGTTCTGAATATTTTAGTACTGTAATAATTTAATCCATACTTCCTGTTGCTAGTTGGTGAGCTCCAGTGTTGGGAACTGGCACTTAAAACACTGTGTGATAATAATCATCTTGGTATGAGTAGTTTGTCTTTCCAGTAAATTGAGTATCACAGTTTAAAAGTGATCTTTCACCATTCTTGGATATTTTTTGCAATATGATACATACAACATACAATATCTGTTATCTGTTTTTACTAATGGGACTTCTAGTCTACAGCAGGCTCTAAGTTAAGTTTTGGGAAAATCAAAAGTTAAAGACTAATTTTTGATTATACAAATGTTGGCAACCCTATTCTCTGTATGATTCATAGGATAGGTAGGCAGATAGATAGAGAGATAGACAAGATAGATAATTTCACATATATATTGAGACTGTATTATTTTGGGAGTGAAAACATCTCCTGATACCCAGGATATCAGGGAGCTGGTAAACTACTATAAACTAGGTTCACAGGGGGATCTTGGTATTCTCCTTTTGAACATTTCAACAGACATATCGCAAAACATCAGACAAGGCCACACTCTATGACCCCAATGGATCATATCAGAAAGTAGACTAGATCATAATCATATCTGCATAGTGATCACATCATACACATCATTCAAATGTAAAATTACAACCAGAATATTCCTCCATTGTAGCTAGCATGAGAAATTCCCCCTCTTTAAGAAAACTAGGCTTTTATCCCCTCTTGTCTTCTATCCTTCCAGGTAAATTTTGTGAACTCAGACATAATAGAATTTTGCTCAATTTCTAACAAGCTCCTATTGAGAATAAAGTCTCACTTCTTAAACCCTTCCCCCAAAGTATATAACAGGCTCAAACTTATAATTATTTCTAGCACCTGTGTCTAAGATTGCCATGGGTCAAGAGGGGTGTGCCTTTTCCCTCATTGCAGTGCATTACATATCTGACTTCCCCCTCCACAGGTTTGCTCCTGCATGTGTTTGGTGACTGTCTACATCACCAATACCCTGATACATGATCTTTGGGAATTAAAGAACTACAGGCTAAAAAGTACATATCGGCATCTCGATGAAGGAAATACTGTAAAAATTTAAATATATTAGGAATTATAATTCATAGAATTGCTTAAGACAAACAAATATAAATAAATGTGACATCTTTTTTTGTTGTCCATCAAAAACTGGTTATTTCTCCAAATAGTAGACAAAGAGGCTACTATTATCATTTTGCAGTGATATATCATTTTTAGTAATTGATTAGGTCACAAAATTAGCTCTGGATTTTTATATTTTTCTATATTTTAAATTAATATCATCTATCAGCATTGTGGGTCTCCATGTTACCCAAATTATTCATATATTTATTATTATCTTCAAAATTTCAATCCAACTATCATAAGTTATGTAAGAATTTTGTTCTAATAAAGTAAATTGCCTACTGTTGACATTCTTAGTCTTATATTCTACTTTAATCACTAAAATTGAGGGACAAATTTTGAAAATCTTTAAATAATTAGTATAATCCAGAATTCTGAACTGTAATCATAGGGCAAAAGGAAGTGTATGAGTTATTTCCCAGGACATGTTATGATGATTGTTTTGATTAATCCCTGGAAAATAATCATTTGAGTATATTTATATTTAATTATAATATTATTTTCTGTTATATCTATTATTTTCTTTTGCCTCCATGACTAGAAGTAACGCATTCTGATTATAATACTTGTGATCTTGCATACACTTGAGAGATCTGATATTTACTGAATGAATCAAGAAGTACAAGTTAAATAACAATGCAATCTGTTTGTTTGTCAATTGTTAGTATTGAATAATATTCAACTATAGAACACAATGATCATTTATGTTGTAAAACTTGGCACTAATTTTACTAAAATAATACAGACTCCTGGTAATATCTGGGTAACAGACTGAATATTTTAATTCAATTGACCCATTCCTTCCTTGTCATTTTGTGTGAATGGTCCACAACAGCACTGAGATGAAAAAACACACTTTGAAGAAATAAATGCATCTGTTACACGCCCACATCTGCAAATTGCCTTTCCAAGCTAAATCTGTTTATTCCTTTGCTGATTTGACATCTGGACTTTGGTATTTGCAAATTTCAAGCTAATGTGACACTGTCAAGTCAAGAAATGACTCTTCATCTTTGGATGGTTATTTTAATTAAATGGAAAAGTGAAAATAGTATCTGGATGCATCCCAAGGACATTGAGCAGTCCAAGTAATTTTATGAAGAAAACTAAAAAATATATTACTCACCGATAGCTTTTGTAAAGGTCAGTACAGGTGGAATTGTTCTTGCAAGGATTCTTTTTGCACTCATTGGTTTCTTTTTCACAAAAAGTTCCTTCCCAATCAGACAGGCATGCATGGCAGCTCTAAGAGAGTATGAAAATTATAAAACTAAGTTATTTATTGCTATTATACCTATCATCCAGTCATCACTCTTAGCTATTCTGATGTCTCTGGCAATTTGTAAACTTGTTTTCAGTTTTAATAAAACATCTATTCTCTCCCCAAATGAGTTTTACTCCAATGGAAATTTATGTGAACCACATTGCATTATATATAATTCAAAAACTATTGTAGTTTGTCAATACAATCTATACAACATTAACATTTTGTACATTATGACCACAATATATAACTATCATCTGGCTAAAATTTTTAAAAAGTAGTATATTAATAAATTGATTGTTACTAACATGAACAAAACTAAAGAACTATTTTTGCAGCTTAGCAACTAGATCACAAGTTAAAAAAATAAAAGTACAAAAAGTGAGCCTTCTGAATATATTTATAATATTACTGACAAATAAGTAACATAAATTTCAGTAATAATAGTAAATTAAACTGTAAAATTTTGCATGACATTTCACACAAAGAGTTCATGTAAAACAATATTATTCACATTACAAAGGTCTTGTTTTTACTGTGTTAGGTAAACAAACAAAAACCTCAAATTACTGAAGAGCAATAGTTAGTTACTAAATAAAAATACTTTGAAGAATGTCTTTGTGATAAATTAGAATTGAAGCATTTATGTTTAGAGAGTCTAAAGAAAGTATTATGAAAAATGCCAAAATCAATGATAGTTGTTATCTACATCTTCAGTTTTCAGTAGAAGTAGCAACTAGATTTAAATGGTTAGAGAGCATTGAAAATGGCTAGTACTGATATATGCTCTAAATAATATATATATATATATATATATATATATATATATATATATATATATGTTGGATTTTGAAAATTCACTGTGAATAAAACTAATGGTAAGTATGACATTTACAACCTTTTTACTTACCTGTAAAAATAGCAATAGTTAGGATAAACATTTTGAAACAAAAATATTATTAAACCTAATTTTACCTGCTTTTAAAATTTCTTTTAATGTGATATCTAGAAAAGCTGAATTACACACTTGCATTTATATTGCAAGGAGCAATGCTAGATAACATCAGCCCAGTCTTTCCATTTGTGAATAAAGTCTATTCAGTTATAAACAGGTATATGAGGAGCGTGAGTTCCAAGAGATTTGAGAATGAGACTTAGTTTAATACATCTCAGTGTCTTGTAAATTTCCAGGATACATGCTTAAGTTATGTTGGTTGAATAAACAAACAAACAAAAAAATAAGCAAACATAATGTAAAGACTACAGTTAGTACTCAGATTTCAAATGGAATCTATTACTTTTACTCATTATAGACAACAAATTTATTTTAAACTTAGTGAAACATCATATTATCAGAAGAACAAAAAAATGCATGCTTTATGTATGGTACACCTAAATTATGATAATTCAAATATGTAAGTTTCCTTTGGTGCCCTGTTTTGGCTTACTGGGGCCAAATGGTTTTCAATGCTGTATAAACAGCTGAAAAACTGGGATATGAGAGACACACTACTGTCAATATTGGGCTTCATTCCTGCAAAGTGTATTAATTATCCACTCAAGGTGTATTAATTTCCACTCAAAGTGGAAAATCAAAACATGATTTGCTGGGGTTTTGCATCAATTTCACGTTTTGTGCTCCATACATTGCTCTTATTCCCTGAGTAAGGTACCTCAGATTTCATGAGTTGTGTTTGGCTTACTTTTGGTAAATGCTAAAAGAGCACATATGCAAATGTTGAATGCAATGATAAAATTTTATCATCCTGCTATTTGTAGTGGACACTGTTCTTCAACATAAAAGAAAATGCTGACTCTGAAATTGGGGAAAACTGCCTCATTCAGCAGTGGAGACCAGAACAGAATAGACTGGGCAGAACAGGAATAAATTCTGATGGGCAAGTCATGTCTCTTTAGTTCTAATCTGAAATTTCACTTTTTAATAGGTATGAATCACTTCTTTAAAGACAAAAGCACAAAAAAAATACTGGTTTTACTTTTACTGTATCTGTAATACAGAGAATCAAAAAACAGTTATATTTCTTTCTCATTAAATATGTTTATTTCATAAAAGATAATAATTTTGGCATTTTGTATTTAATAGTTAATAGAAAATTATCACAATTTCAGGGTATACATATCATTGAAATATTAGATATTATAGCAGTGATCTGTAAATATGATGGAATCTGTACAAAGTGGAAACATGAAAGAATAAAGAAAATATATTTTTAGATATTCTAAAACATTAAATATATGAATGTTGATGGAAACACGAAAGAGTATAAAATAGAAACAACCCAGAGTTCAACTATGTGTACTCATCAGTACCCTACTTGTGTTAGAAGCATATTTTAAATTTTGACATTCTTTTTAAAAGTGGTTTTTCATGAAGCATTAAAAAGTTAATTTCAGCAATATTGAATAATGACTCAAGGTAAAATACTATTTTTAAACCAGACTGTGAATTTATAAAATAATGATAATATTTTGAGCCACTTTTGGTAGAAGAGGGAAATATATTTAAAACATATTTATCAAAAAGAATAAAGGTTTGCACAATTTGGAAAATTAGATCCTCACGATTTTTATCTTCTTTTACAGAGTAGTCATTATGCTTACTGAAAAATGCATACAAAGCACTTTCTCCAATTGAAAATATGCAGATAAGAAGGAGACAATAAAGATAAAGACAATAAAAGATGACCTGGGTCCAATATATTGAATTCCATAGCCAGTGAGACAAAAGAGACAAAGCCCTCAATTTAATGGTAATAATTCAATGAACTCTATTGTAATTTAGTTTTTCAGATCCACAAATATGGTAAATGTCTATTACTGGGAACAAGTATCACAAAGTAAGAAGTGTAGCACAATTATGAATATGAATTTTGAAGTTAAAGGGTGTTTAAGTTGTGAAAACCATCTTTTTGCTGCTCATTATCTATTGTTATAAGTTTTCTATTGCTACATAAAAATAACAATTCTATAATCCTCCAGAAAATTTATATATATATATATATATATATATATATGCTAATATATAAGTGCTAATGGCATCTACTTCATAGGCTGATATTTAGTGGCATGAAATGACGTCAATATATCATTTTACAGTTTCCCTGTTCAAGTGTGCAAATTTCAGATAACTTAAATCCTCTGTTTAGGGTTTACCAGGCTGAAATCAAGGTATTGACTGGGACTATGATCTCATCTAGGATTGGGAGTTGTTCAAAATCAGTGTAGTAGCAGCAGCTTTTATTTCATTCTTCCTGTAGGACTTAAGTATCTATTTTTCTTGTTAGGTGTCAAACAAGGATGTCTCTCAGCATTCAGAAGCCATTCTGAGGCCTTTAACTCATCCCTTCATAGCATGACCACACTCCTTCATGGTCAACAGAAAAGCTGCTTCAAGCCCCTTCAAAGTCCCATCAAACTAGGTCAGCACAGCATAGGATACTCTCCTGTTTGGCTAAAACAAGGGCAACTGGTTGGAGTCCTTAGTTACACTTACAAAATAATTTTCCATATAGTTAACATATTCATAGGAGGAATGTCATATTCATAGTTTTCATCCACACTCAGGGCATAAGTAGCAGGAAGCCTTAGTCCTGAGGACCATCTTATAATTTTGCCCACCAAATCTACTAACCTTAAATTCTCTAAGAAAAATTATAAAAGAGGGATAAAGTAGACAGATATGAGAAAAAGTAAATTGGGAAAATTCATTCAGGAAGAAATAGAAAATCATGCTAAACCAATGAATATATCATAATGCACCAAAGTAGGAAGATTGGTGGTTGAATCACAGGACTCAAAGAAAATTATTTCCAAATCTTTATGCCATACAGGTACAAAGAACAGAAAAACAGGGAAACTGCTGACCTTATTTTTTTTTACACTAATAATGTCTATCTATTAAAATCTGGCAAACATGTAAGAAAAAATGCAAAGACAGCCAATTTCACTCATGATTAAGAAAATAAAGTGAATATATATTATGTTCGTTTTATTTTGTATATATTCATTATATATGTATATATACATATATATTCATTTCATGATATCTAAAATTTTCAATTTATATAATGCATGGGTAAAAGTTTTTGTAGACATATAAGTATGCATCAATACAAAAACATCTATAAAGAAAAGCAAAAAATAGTTTGATTATTTCAGATGCAAAAAATCATAAAATTCAATACATATTGATGAAAACTCTCAGCACATGAGAAGTTAATGTCTATATATTAATCAAAAGTGATCTGCAAAATTATCATGAAAGCCAGAACTATGCTAGACATCATTTTCCAAATATAAATAGACAAATTTAATAAAATAATATAGAACCATTTTGAATTATTTTATTTAAAAAATTCATTGGTGCATATTAATTATATAGAATAATGGATTTCATTTGTAATAGTTGTACATGTATATAACATAATTCGATTGATTTCACTCCCCAAAAACCTCCCCTTAATCTTCCCTTCTTAATCCCTCTAATCCCTTTTCTCTACTGTAATGTTTCTCCCTCCTACTTTCATGACAACTTTTCTTCTAGATTCTACACACAAGAGAAAATATATACTATACAATTATACATACTATACTTGTCTTTTTGTATCTGGCTTATTTCATTTAACATGATGTTTTCCAATTCCTTTCATTTTCATGCAAATAATTTTTTATTTTATTATTCATAATATTTATGGCTGAATATAACTCCATTATGGGCTGGGCGAGGTGGCCCACACCTATAATCCCAGTGGTTCTGGAGGTGAAGGCATGAGGATCACAAGTTCAAAGCCAGCCTTAGCAATTTAAAGAGGTGCTAAGCAACTCAGTGAGATCCTGTCTCTAATAATATATAAAATAGGGTAGGGGTTGGCTCAGTGGTCAAGTGCCCCAGAGTTCAATCCCTGGCACCCCTCCCCCACAAAAAAAACCTTCATTATGTGTGTGTGTATGTGCATATATGTATCACATTTTCTTCGAGCATTCAACTGTTGATGGATACTTAGACTGCTTCCATAACTTATAATTGTGAATTGTGCTGCTATAAGCATGGATTTGTGTGTATCTCTGAAGTGTGCTGTCTTTAATTCTTTTGGATAAATACTGAGGAATGGTTACCAGGATCACATGGTAGTTCTGTTTTTAGTTTTTTTGAGAAATTTTCATAATTATATCCATAGTGGCTGTACCAATTTACATTCCAAAAAGTGGCATATAAGAGTTCCTTTATTTCCACATTCTCACCAGCATTAGCTGTTGTTAGTGTTCTTGATGGTTGCCACTCTTACTACAAAGATGGAATCTCAATATAGGAATGATTTTCATTTTCCCAATGACTAAAGATTTTGAAGATTTTTTTGTAAAAATTTTGGCTACTTATATTTCTTTTTTAAAAAGTTGGAACATTTAGTCCATTAGTAAATTCATTAAATAAATTATGGTGTTTTGGGTGTTGATTTCCTTGAGTTATTTATATGTTCTGACTATTAATTGCCCATCACAATGGTAGTTGTCATTTTTCCTCAATCTGTAGGCTCTCTCTTTACACTATTATCTGTTTCCCTTGTTTTTCAGAAGCTTTTAAACTTGATGACATGTATCAATTCTTACTATAATTTCCTAGGCTATATGAGTCCTATTCAGGAAGCCAATCTTTGTTGGCTTGTGTCCAATATGTTGAATTGTGTCCTGTATGTTTTCCTATAGCAGTTACAAAGTTTCTGGTCTTACATATAGGTCTTTGATACATTTTGATTTGATCATTGTACAGGGTAAGAAATACAGATTTAATTTCATCATTCTACACACATATATGTAGAGAGCCATCCCTGGGCTGTGTATGGACGGTGTTGCACATTGTATTCTAGTGAATGAGATAATTGGTGTCTGGGAACTTTCAATGGATATTTCCTCTGGTTGACTGCCCAGATCCCCGGAGAAGGGGTGATCTGCTGTAGCCCTATAGCCTCTCTGAGATGGATGTGACCTGCCAACCTGCTGACTGCAAGACTTCAGAAGCAAGACTCCACCTTTGAAACCTTACCCCTGCCTTTGATATACTCCCTTAAATAAACCACAGGAGCATTTTTCTAATTGTTTATCTCCAGTTTCTGTATGGGCTGGACTTATTAGGAGCTCCTCTTTTAAAACTATCTTTTCTGACTTTGTCTTTTGTTCTTTACTAATAATTCTAGACTTTAATTTCTCACATGGCTTACATCCTCCTTGGCAGCAAGAAGAATGCCCAAATGAGGTGCTGGCTGCCTCCCCAAACATATATCCAGTTTTTTTTCCCCACAAATTATCAAAGAGGCAGCCTTTTATTTTTTTGTGTGCTTTTGGCACTTTTGTCAAATATTTGATGAATATAGCTGTGTGTTTTTGTCAGTATATTTTCTATTCTGTTCTACTTGTCTATATGTATGTTTTTATGCCAGTATCATTCAGTTTTCTGTTACAATATATCCATGGTGTGATTTGAATTTGGGTATTTTGATGCCTCCAGCATTGGTCATTCAGCTCAGGATGGCTCTGGCTATTATAGGTCTATTGTTCTTCCATATAAATTTCTAGTATAGTTACAATTGTAACATTTAATTTCTAGGTCTGTGAAGAATACCTTTGGTATTTTGATGGGAATTACATTGAATCTTGACTACTTTTAGTAACATGGCCATTTGGTAACATTAGCCATTTTGCCTATCCATGCATAAGGAAGGTCTTTCCATTTGCGGATGTCTCTATTTCTCTTTGTCAGCATTCTTTAATTATCCTTGTATAGGTCCTAGATATTTTTAAAAACATTCTGAATGGAATTATTTTTTCTGATTTCTTTCTTAGTGGATTAATTATAGGTATATATTATAGAAAAATGATTCATTTTTATTTGTTGATCTTGTATCCTGCAACCTTGCTAAATTTATTAGCTTTAGATGTCTTTTGGTGGAGACCTCCTCTATGTAGAATCATATCATATATAAATAGTAATTTGACTTCTTTACTTCTTTCTGTTGCCTAATTGCTTGGGCTAAAATTACAAGAACTATATTGAATTGGAGTGATTCCAGTGGACATCTTTGTCTTGTTTCTGATTTCAGAGTAAATTCTTTTAATTTTTTCTATTCAGTATGTTTTTGGTTTTGGGTTTGTCATATAATAGTCTTATAATGTTGAGGTAAATTTCTTCTATCCATATTTTCCTTAGAGTTTTTATCAGGAAGAGGTATTATATTTTGTTTAGGACTTTTTCTTCATCTGTTAAGATGATTACATCTATCATCTATCATCTATAAAGAAGAATTAAGTACAAAACTCATGTAATCATCTTAACAGATGAAGAAAAAGTCCTAAACAAGGACATAGTTAGGTCTTGTTTTTAAAAGTGATTTATGCCTTTTAATTACCGAATTAAGAAATTTACAGTCAGTGTTATCATAGAGAGGTTTATATTCTTGTCATTTTGTTTTGAGTGTTTGATGTTTTACTAATTTTCAGTTACTTATTTAATCTTCTAATGAGATTTTTCTTTCCCTTGCAGTATTGGATTTTTATGTTTTTTTGCTGTGCATATGATACCTTTCAATGTCTTCTGAAATGCTTCTTTAGGTAATAAATACCTTCCAAGGCAAATGTCTAATTTTTTTACCTTGGAAGGTATTTATTACTCCTTTGATTCTGAAGACTAGCTTTACTGAATATAGTAACATAGGTATGGAGTTGTTTTCTTTTGGGGCTTGAAATACATTTTCCAAAACTTCCTGGTCTTTGGAGATTTTGCTAATAAACCTGCTATTATTTTGATGAGTTTGCCTTTTTTAGCATCTTTCATTTCTTTCTGTAGCTTTTAAAATTTTTTCTTGTTCCCATTTTTTTTTCATTTTAATTATCTCATGGAGAGATTCTTTATCATCTTGTTCATTGGTGGTTCTATATCCCTCCATTATCTGAATGCCTATCTCATTCCCGAGGTCTGGGAAAATTTCTGCCATTATTGAACTGAATAGATTATCAATGTCATTAGTTTATATCTCTACTACTTTCTCATGTTCTATGTGTCTTAAATTAAGCATTTTCATGTTGGCCTGGAATTCTTAAATATTCTTTCCACAGGGTTTTTTTTTTTTTTTTTTTTTTTGGTGTTGTTGCTTGATTTCTTTTTTTGTTGCTTAAGTAACAAAAAAGAATCTAGTTCATATAACTTGTTTTAAAGCCCTGAAATTCTTTCTTCTGCTTGATCTAGTCTATTGGTGATATTTTTAACTGGACTTTTTAAATTTAAGATTTTTTTTTATTAACAAGATTTCAGACTGTTTTTTTTTTCAGAATCGCTATTTACTAAATTTTCCATTCATATCCTATATTATCTTTCTTAATTCATTCAGTTATTTTTATCTTCTTTTAATTCATTGGCATTTAACATTTTAAAAATTCATTCTTTAGAACTTTATCCACTTTAGTATCTATGTACTCAATTATGAGGGTATTACGAACTTTTGAAAAAAATATTGACTTTTTCTCATGTTTTCTGTGATTTTATATAGGGATTTGTGCATCTGTTTGGGGATTTTTCTCCCACCATTATGTAAAGGTCTTTTAGTGAGTAGTTATCTCTTTTCAATATTCCCTGGTCTGGGGGTGTATTTCATAAAAGCACCCTCTCAGTATGATCTAGTTCTTTATTCAGCAATTATTAATATTTTGAAAGGAAAGTATAATCACAATTTCCAGTGGTAATTTAAGAGAAAACTATATATCATAATAATTAAAGATGTATTAAATATACATATGTATCCATAACTCTGCTAACCAAAAAGAAAAGAGGTAATACAAAGTAGGCTGAAAAACTAGGCAGTACTGTTGGTATACTTATATTAAAATACATAAAGAGAAAAAATTGGAGTAGGGGAGAGAGATAGGAGAAATAGGGGGAGGGAGAAGGGAAGGAATTATAAAGAAGAAAGAAAAAAGATATCAAGAAAAATCCACTTAATTGAAAAATACATAAAATTTCATTGAAATATGTAAAAATAACTAATGAGAGACAAGAGAACAACAAAACAATTTATAAAAGAAGTAAAAAAAATAACAAATCCATAAACAAAAAACTGATACTTTTCCTTGTTGATATAATTAAAAAAGAAACTTCTTTCCAGGGCTTCAGTTTTAGAATCAATGTGATTCTGCAACCTGTACAGTCAGAAAAATGAGAAATTATACCCCATTTGATTCAAATGTATGAATTTTCAAGATCATTGTACTGTCATGTGTAGCTAATTAAAAAAATAAAAAATTAAATTACAAAAAGAAGTTTATGGGACACAGTTAAATTTCAGTTTGTCCCTTCTCATTTCCAACTTTAATAAGCCAATTGTTTTAGGGGAGTTTGTATGCTCTGCTGTGCCTCCATTGCGCACCATGGAGTACTGAGTGAACATTGTCTGCTTTAGAGCTAAATTCACCCTCAGTATGTGTTCCTTTGTACCTACACAGTGGCATAGTTATTTTATGAGACACCAGTCATGCATCTCACCCATGAAGCCTGCAGATTGACCCAGACCTAATTGAGCCCTATTCCAGAGAAGAGCTTGAAGTCTATTTATTGGGGAGTATGTGTTGCTAGTGTCCAAGTCACAGGAGTGAATTCTCTAAAAAACCTCTGAGCATTGAGGATGTGGCCAGCCCATCCAGAGTCTGGGTTGGGACATGGTGTTTGGGACAGCATGTTTTTTTCACTTTTATACTTAGACCCATACATATCCAGCCTATTTTGTTCCTCTTCACAAAGCTTAGAATGACAATTTTGAAAGAAAATGTACTCTTCTTTCTTTTGCTTTGTTCACCTGCAGAACTTTCTCAAGGTCCCCAAACATTACCATGCAGCTGGAAGTCTATCTATAGTATTTAAACTCCAGGAGCCTTAGATAATGCCCTGGATCACTACAGTCTGCCATTTTTCTTCTTC
The DNA here is from genome assembly GCF_052094955.1 of Ictidomys tridecemlineatus. Taxonomy (NCBI): domain Eukaryota; kingdom Metazoa; phylum Chordata; class Mammalia; order Rodentia; family Sciuridae; genus Ictidomys; species Ictidomys tridecemlineatus. The sequence goes on along the minus strand of NC_135484.1, from coordinate 91,689,542 downwards.
CTGCAATTGTTGAATTCTTAAAACTTCAAAGGAAGACCATACCATCTAAATTTTAGAAACAAGGATTCCAAATTCAGGTGAAAGCACACTGAACTCTTCTATTTATGCCAGGACATTTGCCAACTTGAATTGTATGAAATGGAATCTACACAGAAAGAAGTTGTTGACAAAAATCTCTTCTAATGGAAAGAAAATAGTAGCATTCAGCCTGACCAAGAATATGGGTACATGAAGAAAAGAATAGGGAAGTGAGTACAGAAGTTAACCTGCAATATTCTTTATTTATCTTTAAGAGGCATTGGTTCCCTTCTAACCTTGCATTTATAGTGTCAAACTCCACAAAAGCAAAGCTTCAAAATCTAATGGTTCTAAAGAGACAGAAATTGGTATTTAGGGCTTACAAAAAAACATGGAATTGTCCCATTAAACACACTTGGCTGTTAGTTGAGACCCACAGAGTTAGAAGTAAAGACAAACCAATAAAAATCTCAAACCAGATCACGCCAAACCCCACTTAACTAAAATGAGTTTATCTATTTATAATCTATATGCATGCCAGGAAAATAAATCCTCTTTGGAGGGTGCTAGCAGAAGATAAACTTTTCATTGTCCAAAAAAAATGTGTGGTATTAAAAAGTGAAAAGGAATACTGATGACCAACAACCAAGAGATTAATAGACAGTACAAACCTTCTTCCCATATTTTGAGGTTATTAGAGAATTTAAAATAAATCGATTATTAAACATAATAAAATAGAAAACAAAAAAAATGCTGAAACATGGAAGCAACAACAATTCAGAATTTGAAAATTATAGTAACCTGAAATTACACTACTTAATCTATTATTATTGTTGCTGATGCTGTTATTATTTTTTGGTACTAGGGATTGAACGTTGAAGTGCTTTATCACTGAACTACATCCTCAATCCTTTTTATTTTGTTTTTATTTTGAGGCAGGGTCTTAACTAAGTTGTTGAGGGGCTCAAACCTGTATTCTTTCTGTCTCAGCTTCCTTAGTGACTAGGATTACAGGTGTGTGCCACTGCACTATCTATTGTATTATTTTAAAAACAGAAACATTAAGACAGGATTAGTTAGATGGTTAAAAATAAATATCCAGATTGAAATATATAAATAAAAAGGAAAAAGAAGTCAGAAGATCAATTAAAAGAGAAGGACAATTAATTAAGAAGTAATATAAGTTTATTTGGAGTACCAAAAAGAATAGAGATTTGATAGATCAACCAAATTATGTTAAGTTCATGTACAAATATGCCTCAGTGATACTCACTTTTCTGTATAATTATTATGCACCATTTTTTTTTTTAATTTCATGAAGAACAGCTAAGAAAAAGAAAAATCATTGCCTAAGAATTTTCCAAAGGTGACTAAAAGAGAACAACCACAGAATTAGAAAGTATTCCATTCCAACATTAGATATATAAAAAAATAACTTAATATGATTAAAACTACTGAAAATGACAGACAGAAAAATAAACCATAGTGCAACCAAGAAAGAAAGACACCTTCAAGGAGATATGAAAATTTACAAATTATTCTTAAATAGTGTAAGCAAGTACCCACGGTGCCAGCTTAATAAAGTAGTGATAGAATGTAACTGCAGACTTAGAAGTCTCTCCCCTTAATATCCTTCAATTATGAATGAACTATAAACACAATTTATAAAAACAAAACCTGAGAAATTAGTGTTGTGAAACATTGCTGGAACTTGGTGACAGTCTAGACTTAAAATGAATTATTAGTTACATATTATCAAGCATGCTAGTAAATTTTAAGAACTGAGGACAAAATGTACATGTCTGATGAAAGTGTGAGGATTAGAGCACTAAGTATAGAGCTTAGTATGCCATCTGACTTCTAGAAAGACAGTCCATTTTTACTACAGTATTCCTATACTGTACTTGTACTGTATCTGTCAAGCTGAACTACTTCTCAGACTCTGTGATTCCTGCTTCCCTGTTTTTCTTCCAACTGGTCTGTCTTTGCATATTGCCACCAACCTCTTCCACCACTCCCCAGTTTTATCCATCTATGAAGTCCAAAACAAAATCTTGCTCATTTCCTCAAGTGTACATTCCCATAATTACTGTTTTATCTTTTATACTTTTTATTTGTATACACATTAACCTGTTTTCTGCTTAGAACTTACTGTTCTTTAAAAATTATATTGCCTATTTTATTCTCTTCTGATTTATGAGGTATCAATTTTAAGAGTCATGTTCTTCTTGGTTCACTATCAGTATCTGTCTAAAAGAATGGATGCTATGGATTGCAACTTTTACAACGATATCAATTAGTAATGATTTAGTCATTGAGAACACTTTGCTTATAATTCCTAGATATTTAATAATCTCATTACACTGTGAAAAATATTTTTCAAATTTATAAATAGTTTTTCATTACAATCAAACAAGTCAGTTCTGTAAATGAAGATTTAAAATCCCAATGAATGAAAAATTGAATATTTCATTTCAAAAATCATTTACATATTAGATTCATGATATTTGATTTAGTCTCAGCCACATTCAACTTACTGAAATGATTTTTCTTGTGTGTGTGTGTGTGGGGGGATACCCAGGATTGAACTCAGGGGCATTTGATCACTGAGCCACATCCCAGCCCTATTTTGTATTTCGTTTAGAGACAGAGTATCACCGCAATGCTCAGCGCCTCACCTTTGCTGAGGCTGGATTTGATATTGCAATCCTCCTGTCTCAGCCTCTGGAACCACTGGGTTTACAGGTGTGTACCACCATGCCCAGATAAACTGTGTTTGTAAACTTACAATTATGTTCCTAAAAATTTAGATAAATTCTTTAAAAAGTTAAATAAATTTTCTTTTTCTTTTTTTTTAAAGAGAGATAAAATTTTTTTTTAATATTTATTTTTTAGTTTTCGGCGGACACAACATCTTTGTTTGTATGTGGTGCTGAGGATTGAACCTGGGCCGCACGCATGCCAGGCGAGCACGCTACTGCTTGAGCCACATCCCCAGCCCTGAAATAAATTTTCTAATTGTGATTTTTCTGATTCATTGTTCATATTATTCCAGATAGGATAGAGATTTACTTTTTTCTTTAATAAAAGAAAATTTTGAATTAAAATACATAGTGAATTCAATACTGTAAGAATAAATGGCTCTATTGACATGTTGTCTGTTTTCTTTAAAAGTTATTGTAAGTATTCATTTTAATCTATAAATACTTATAGACTTGGTCACAGACACAACAATTTTCAATGCTGAATAATGCTACCCAGGGTTAAATATAAATATAGTAATTTTTTGTAAAGGCAAATAAACAAAACTATGTTAATACGATTTCATTCAACCAAAGAAAATGATTTATCTTGGTACTTTAAATCTAAAGTGAAATAATATGTATTATTCTGACAGAAAGTTAATGGAATATTTAAAAACAATTTCTGTAAAAAGCTGTAAATGCCGAATTTGATTGAACACATTTTGAATAAAACAGTGAAAATGCATGTTACAGAGAATAATACTTTTGAGACAAAACTGTTTTAGAGAAATACAATTTCTTTAACTTTGTAAAATGTAATATAAATGTGAAAAGTACAAAAAGCAAAATGGAAAATATGTATATTTTTTAGTATAAATCAAGCAATGCTGGTTTGTAAAAACATTTTCTAAAGTAAGTTTAAACCAGTGAGGAATGTAGTCATTGTTTTTACATGGTTATATTTATATATAAATATATATATAAATTTATATATAAAAGAGCAAATATTTAGGACCTAATATTCTGAATGAGGAAACTAGCACCAACTGCAAATTTTCACTAGCTTGATTTACTATGTTCTAGTTAATTTACTAATAAAATCCATATTATATTGGTCAGAAAACTCCAGCTCATTGTCTCCAATGTTATTTTAGACCTGTAGTTTCAATTAGTAACCATTTCTTATAATTCAGTTATCTTGTGACATGGACTTACCTTCCTAAACATCATATAATCTTTTTAAAAGGGTTCTCAACTTTTGGCAGTGGTTTTAAAAAACAAAAGGAAAGATATTTAACCTAGAATAAAGGGTCTAAGAGTAGTAGTCTCAGATAAAACTAAAAATAAGGCATCTGTCATTGATGTGTGCTGTCCAAACACGTTTTTTTAAAAAATATCTTGAATACTATTTGACATATTAACTCAATTTGACAATTGACTTTGTCTATTACCTAAAGCATTATGCCCAGGACACATAAAATACTTAAAAATAAAGGGCTGGGGTTTTGGCTCAGCGTTAAAGCACTTGCTTAGCATGTGTGAAGTGCTAGGTTTGATCCTCAGCACCACATAAAAATAAATAAATAAAATAAAGGTATTGTATCCAACTACAAATAAGAAAAAAAATTTTAAAAATACAGAAAACATGATCTTTTGAGAGACCATCAAAGCATAAAGATGCCAAAATGTGAGTGCAATTTGCAATCAATAGTCTAGATGCTTGGGATCTTTACTGTGTTAATCTGAAAGCCAACTGACAATGATAATACAAGCACACTATGGACTAAAAGCCATATTTTTTTTTCCATCAAGCATTTTTCAAAATGCTTTGCAGAAAGCTAACCTATAGGTTCTTTTCTTATATTCAGTTACTTAACACATTAGTAAGCCCATATAATTTTAGATCATTTGTTGTTCAAAGGTATCTTGAATGTTTTATCATTTAGTTCAGTGGTTTTAAATTTTGTTAATTTTAAGAAAAAAAAAACACTTTATAAAAAGACCTGTTCCTAGGGTACAAAAAAACATAAATCAGTGTAATACAGATCTGTAAATAAATAAAGCAGTATAATGCAGAGCTGCTCTGACTGAAATGGGAAAAGGATCCCAGAGCCAGATCAGCTTATCTACTGCACCACCCTGATGACACCTTTATCTGCTTCCCCGTGAGACCCAACATAAGACCCAACGCACAGATTAAGAAACACAGATGTATCCATTTTATTTTATACTGAAGACTGGGAAATTAATTGTTCAAACTACTACAACTAGTTGATGGCAAAAGTGAATTAGAATTCAAGTCTCTGATTTTCTCTTTAGTAATCTGCAACTTTAAAATGAATTTAAAATATCTGGTATGTATTTTCTGAAAATTTTGTTAACATGATCTTCTGATAGTTTATTTAGTTGTCCCTTGGTATCTGTGAGGAACTGATTTCCAAATCCCCACTGTATACTAACATTTGTAGAGCTCCACTTATATAAAGCAGCATAGTATTTGCATATAACCTATGCACATTCTCCCATATACTTCATATCATTTCTAAATTAACTATTACATTGTAAATGCTATTTAAATAGCTGCTATGCTATTTTTTGTGAGGGGGAAGTAATGATAAGAAAAAAAATATCTCACATGTCCAGTATGGATGCAAACATCATAGGTCATTAGAAATTGTGGGAGGTAACTGCAGGATATTTCCACACTTGACTTCATTTATGTGGAGTTAGAGTAGCACTTGCATAATGGGCAATTTAAGTTTTAGCTTTTGGAACTTTCTGGAATGTTTTATTTCCAAATGTTTTTGGCCCAGAGAGCCAACTACACATTTGGTAATCCTTTTAAAATGGAATCTCATATTCATGTATAAGAGTAGATCATAAAGTTGTTAGATGATAGAATTGACAACAATTTGATGTCACAACAGTAGGACTGACCAGTAGGCATTATCCTCACCCTCAAAATAGAGATGACCATGGAGAAAGTCCTAATACTAACCTGAATTTATATAAATGTGAGGTTTAAAATGAGATATGAGGAGTAAACAGAAATATACTGACAATAAATATTATTTTCAGGATAGATATTGAGAACATCCTTACTGAGATTGTAAGGATGAAACAATAAAAATCATGGCTTTGATGGATACATGTAGTCATGAGATATATGCAGCCCCAGGATATAGACATATTAATGTGTCTGTATGTTTTTACAAAACTCATTTCTGGCATAGTGGCCTCCCAAAAAATGAGCATCTATGAAAGAAGAAAAGTAAGGTGTGCTTTTTCACAGGAATAATGGAACCATTATCAACTAATATAATTCTGACTTCTTGTTTTTACATAATTTTCATAATAGCATACTTCATCAGTTGATAAAGTCAAATAAAACAATACATATAAGATATTGTGCAGATTTTAGACTGTATTTCAACCTGTTCTGACTATTTTATGTTTTGTGATTCTTTTGGTTCCTGATAATAATTTATATTTATTAGGATTTTTTTAATTCTCTAAGATTTCTAAGTTTCAACAGAGAATACTTATGTGCAACTATATATATATATATGTGTGTGCACCAATAATATATATTATATATAAATTATGTAATTAGATAACTTGTTACATATTGTTACAGAAACATTTAGCATATATGTGTATAGTATGAATTATACTTTTATATTCTATATATAATAACATATCAAACTAATTCTCTCTGAATCTAAAGGTTACTATTACAGAGAGTAAAAGAAAAATCCTCAGCAAATACCATATAGATTTAACATTGCAGTGCTTCTTCATATTTTTCTTTTTTAAAATATAATTATTTCCTAGCAATCTGAAGAGGAATTTGGAGCACATCACAGTTGGAAAAGCATTCACTAGAGAGAAAGTAATCTAGAGCAGGAGGTGGAACTCAATGGTAGAATGTGTGCCTAGCATGCAGGAGGCCCTGGTTTCATATTCTAAGCACTGCCAAAAATATTTTTTAAATAAAATGAGAAAAGGATGTAAATTGGCTTTATCACCCACAATCTTAATAATTATTGAATGCTTTGCATATTTGTTGGTTATAATTCTTTGATATTAGGACTCTTTTGTTTTATGGTTAACATCATAATTTTATAAAGCTACCTTTATAGCAGCAATTAGTAATGAATGAACAGGTGATATAAGAGCCCAGCTGAGGGAAACCTAGGAGGTAGAAACAGGCAGGGAGTAGAACTGCTAAAAAATGTTTAGAAAAGAGTGTGAGCTACCAACTAAATATCCTTTCCATCATCTTCATGTTGAGGTGCCATGATCTTCCAATAATTGAAATAAGAAAATTTATTATTCTCAAAGTTCAGTAATTCACTACAACTTGATCTACAAGGTTGTTTGTCATTTTAAAATTTAATGTTATTGACTTAATCACTGCTCTTTTCTTTTCTTAGGATAATCAGACAACAGAGATATAGATAATTCTTCCTTCTATATCTTCTTTATTCTTATTTATTTTTTAAGGAATGAAACTCTTGCTGTGCTTGCCTCCCTTGTAAATATTTGCTACACATGCTATACCACTTATGTTATTGACTTAATGTGAACAGAGATATGAATGAAACACCTAGGATTGGTGTCAGTGTATTTAAAACTGGTTCAGAATACAAATAGGTGGAAGCTATGGAGCATCCCATCTAACTGGTCATAACTGATCTTAATTTTAAATCCATAAATTTGTAATTAGTATTTTTTCTAATCTGTTCAATTCTAAAGATAACATATTTTATTTCTTTATTTTATGATTTCTACATGAGCTAGGTGTTAACAGGGACAATCTGTCTATTGTGCTAAGTATTCCCACAAGCTGTCTAAAGCATTCACAGTGATTTGTTAATTCCTGATTAACAAAATTATGTTCTGAAATTACAGATGGGAACAAAATAAGTGCTTTAAAACTTATGGTTTTTCTTAGGAGAGCCACTGCAAAATTTTGGCTTTGTTTCCATTCCCTTAAAACAAATTATGAGGAAAATGTGTCTTTAGAAACATGGGAAAAATTATATGTCACACAATTAATATTTATAGCATAAGAGATATTAATCAGCATCCTTTAATTAAATAAAATCAGTGGTAATTGTCATTGTCATTGACTGGAAGCAGAGCTTCTAATGGCTAAATTTAATTCATTATTTAGGGTTTATAAATAGTTTTACAAGTATTTTCTCTTAATCCTACTACACTAAATAATCACAATAAGGGGGTATTTCTAAGTAAATGAAGTAAGAGTAGTGTATGATTATGTGCTATCTGTAGTTATTTTATAATTATGTATTATAAAGTCATTTCCTTATAAATTAAGCTATAAGTTTTATCAATTATCTAAAAATTTCAGAACAAGAATGGTTTCGGAAGGATTTTTCACAGTATTTTCTTTTAAGCAGTCACAGTACTTTCTGAAATTGTTATCAATGATTATTTTACTGATGTTGATCCCAGTAACCTAATACAGATCTTCCTATACCTTTCTCTTTCACAGTACATTCCAATACATTTAAATGTTTGCCCTTTGATCTTTTTTATTGGTTCTTTTTAGTTACGCATGACAATAGCATTCCTTGTGATATTATTATAAATTCAAGGAATATAATTTGCTCTAATTCAGTCCTCAGTACTTCCCTTTTCCTTCCTCTCCTCCCTTCCTGTTTCCCCCCTCTACCCATCTTTCTGATATATATATTAATTAGCGCCCTGTGGATATATATACAGGTGAGATTCACTGAGGTATATTAATATATACACATAGGAAAGTTAGGTCAGATTTACTCCACGGTTCTTCCCTTATCCTTTCTCCCCCTCTCAATTCCCCTCCCCTACTCCATTGATCTTTTTCTAATTTTGATGAAATTCCTCCCTGCCTACCCCTTGGCTTTTTCCCCTCCTCTCCCCTTCCCTTCCCCTCTCCTCTCCTCTCCTTTCCTTCTTTCTATCTTTCTCCTCATTTTGGACTAGCTTCCTCAAATCAGAAAAAACATTATACCTTTGACTTTCAGGGTCTAGCTTTTTTTCCCTACTTTCAGGACAGACAAGTTTTGATTCTCAATTTCAATCTAAAAACTTGAACCTGTCCTCAACATCCCCCCCTTTTTAAATGGCTTCATTAGTTTTAATTTAATTTTAATTTTGTTCTAATTAGTTATATATGACAGTAGAATACATTTTGACACATTTTACACAAATGGAGAACAACTTCTCCTTCCTCTGGCTGAACATGGTGCAAAGTTATACTTGTAGTGTAAACATACATGTATATCACAAAATAAATCCATGCCTTCTTCCATTTGACATTTTTCAACTATTGATTTTAGATATAGTCCTTTAAATGAAAGTGTCCCAAAGTAAGATTTTGGTGTTTTCCAATGACGTTTTATGAATTTGTGTCAAAAATGGTCAATTATTCTAAGAAATTTGGGTATAAGTAAATGAAATCTTGTTATGATGTGATTTTAGTAAACAGGAATAATACTCAAGCAATCAATTACCTCCTTAATATTCACAATTTATAAATAGAGTCATGCATCATATGACAGTCTTCAGTGTAATACATGTATGATATGCCAAATTAAACCTACTATACTTTAAGCCATGAAAAATTATGCACATGCAATTATTTATAAAAAGCAACTCTGTTACTGGTTTATGTATATTCTATAGTATATTTTCTACAATTCATTTAGAATGTTATCCTTCCACTTACAAAAATGTTAACTTTAAAATCGCCCTAAGTCCTTCAGGAGTTATTCCTGAACAAAGTTGTCTCATGGGAGATGACAGATCCATGTGTCATCATTACCCTGAAGACCTATTGGACAGAACATAGAGATAAGACACAGAAACTGGTGATATTGTCCTGGTTGTAGGCCCAGGTTTATGTGTATGCTTGTGTTTTAGTTTCTAACAACAACAACAACAACAACAATAACAACAAAAATAAAAGGTAAAAAAAGATTCAAATAACAAAAACCTTACAGAATAAAGATATAAAGAAAACATAGTTTTGTACAGATGTATGATGTATTTGTCTTTTAAGCCAAGTGTTACTGTTAAAGAGTCAAAAAGTTAAAAAAGTTACAAACTTTATCAAGTAAGAACAAGGATCAAGGTATAGTTCAATAGTATAGCACTTGCCTATTTTATACAGATGAATCATTTTTTATCCTTTATATTGCATTTTTATTGTAGTTTTCTGCATTTGGACACACAAATCTTACCATTTTGTTACTGTTGCCTCAACTATTCAGTATAGTAATATGTTCTTCATGTTTGTAAGGAGTAATAGGATATACCATACAGCCTGGGTATATAGTAACCAATGCCATCTAGGTTTATGTAAATATGTTTTATGATGCATGCACAACTAAAATTGCTTAATGATGCATTCTCAGAATGTATTCCAATCATTGAGTAACACATGACTCTGTGTGTTTTTGTATAAATTCATATCTGTATCTGTATCGCTGTTTAAAAATGCTCAACAGCCATTCTGTTCACCTTTCGGACACATCTGCAAGCTGGAATTGGTAGGTATTACAAAAAATGAAAGCCTTTTCAGTACAGTGGTGTAAGTACAAAAGGAATTCATAAGACATTTTTATGTATTCTATTCATTTCATTAAAGTATTTGTCACATCATTTGTTACATCATTAACTCTCTCCCAATTCTCAATTTACTGATATGCATTTACTGTGAGCTTGAGTTGGTATCCACCATCTGATTCATGCCAATAAGTTAATGGGTAATTTATCTTTTGTATGTAAAACTGGGCTAAGAACTGGTGTATTGGGAAGATACATTTTTGAAGGAATCTTTTCTGCACTGATATGCTAATAATTCATTGTAGTTCTTGTATTGTTGCTATTATTTTCTCATTCCATGAGGATTGTAAAACTCATCAAACCATAGTTTCTAGTCTTTAGTAAAGTCATCAAAAGCATAAACACAATGTAACTTTCATTTCTCCTATCAAGTTTTCAACTAAGAAATTATAATGGTGATATTCTGGTTTTTGGTGTTATTTCCTGTAATCTCCTTTGCCCTTACTTTTCACATTTACTCAACCCACTTTATTAATATGTATTAATTTGTTTCTTTGATTGCTAATACTTAGTTCTCTTGTTTCTTTTCCCAGTTTAACTGCCAGCTAAATATTGATTGCCTAAATGGGATACCTATACTTAGTGGTATATGGGATAATTTGAGAAATACCAGATAATTTTATTTTAAAGTTTATTTCTTCATAAGTAACCTAAATTGTATTAGAAAAATAGGATAAATGCATTTTGAATATATTAATTAAGGACAAACTTATTTTAGTAAAAACTTAGTTAATTTATTTGGTATTATAATTTGTATCAGGAAGACAAGCTAAAAATTGTGGGATCTTGGCCCTCCGATTATCACTACTTCTTCGCTTTCTATTACTATGCCATGGCTATTTGAAGAATGTTTCTTATGTAGTTTAAAATATTCACAATTGTGTGATGAAAGGTATGCATATCAGAGTGTGTGTGTATGTGTGTGTGTGTGTGTGTTTGATTCTGAGTCCACTTTACAGACAATGGTGTTTGGGGGCAGAATATTTTTTTTCCTCTATCCTAGGAAAGCTAGTGTACAAATGAATACATTTCAAAGATGATTACTACATGTAATCCAGTTACCTTTATGTCTAATTACCAAAAGCTTTTTTAATTCACTCGATGTTAAGTAAAAAAATGGAATTGATTAGTGAAAGGATCACTCAACTGAGATGGCTAAATATTTTAGAGCCGTCCTTTGATCATATGTGACCCCAGTGTAGTGAGCCTTTGGCCATAGGGTTGATACTTAAATACTTCTCCCTTTGTTCGGGAAGTTCTCATTCCTGTGATTCTGAAAGCTGTTAACTGAGTTCGGTGGCTGGAATTTGGTCAGCATTGCCTCATGTGAAACTTTCCAGCAAGTTATTCTGAGACTGCCAAAGAAAAAAAACAGCAAAAGAATTGACATAACATATGATGGCATAATAGCATAGATGGCCTGCAGCTTGTTTTAGTCATAATCTGATAGTGAAGTAGTGAGGGAAGAAGGCAATTCACATGTATTTCCATTTCTAGCTATGGATACCTACGAATTCAAAGATAATGATTTCTGTGATCAGATTTCAGTTTCACTTTCCATATCTTTAAGTTCTATTCTTGTTAATTTTTCAGATCATTGCACATTTTCTTTTATTGCGCTATGTCATTGAATGTGCGTGATTTATAGTAAACACATAAAATACCACTAGGAACAAAATATTACCTTAGAAAACCAAAACATGTTTCTCAAAAGCTCTTATATATAATTATAACATATGCTATAATATGCCCCTTTTTATTAGATAAGTTATGAAGAACACACTGCTTACCTTTAGGACAAAGGGATCAATATTTTCTGTGAAAAGTTGAGGAAGTAAAATGTTTATTAACTATATTTTACAAAGCATTACACGTAGTAAGTTCTAAATGAATAATTTGTTTTATCATCACTACTATGACAGATTAATAAATGCAGACTTTTCAAGCAATTTGAATATAATATTATCTCATTTGGGGTTTAAACTTGAAAAAAAAATTCCTTAATGATTTTTCAAAATAAGACACTCAAAAATAATATACATATATATAAATTAAAAATTGAATTTTTATTTTTACTATTTATTTGGAAATAATTGCTAATTGTAAGGTATCTCTTCATTCTCCCTCCAAAATCTTAAAATTTATTTTCCTGATCATATAATTATTGAGTATTCTTGATTCAGTATTTTTTATTCTTCAATAGAAAATCTTTTAAAATTAATTTTATTTGTTAGAAATTTTAAAGCTATGTTATTAATATAGTTGTTAGTTTAAATTGTTCTATGGTAAATATATTTACTTTTATTTTCTATCCAATGAGATTATTTATACATATTATTTTCTTGAACATTTATTTACTTATTTATTTTTAGTTTGTTAGGGAAAATGTTGGAAAATTTTCTATCACAGTAGCTGGCTGTAGCAAATAATTCACTGAAACATAAGCTTTATTCTTTTTTTAAGAGAGAGAGAGAGAGAGAGAGAGAGAATTTTCATATTTATTTATTTTTTTTAGTTTTTGGCAGACACAACATCTTTGTTTGTATGTGGTGCTGAGGATTGAACCCGGCTGCACACATGCCAGGCAAGCATGCTACTGCTTGAGCCACATCCCCAGCCCATCATAAGCTTTATTCTTTGCTCTTCAGTAGATGCAAATAAATGTAAAATTGGTCTTTGCCTTTAAGAAACAAAGGCAGGGAAATTTTATATTAATAATAGTAATAACAGTTGAACTCACAGAAATGGATTCTGCATAAAATCATTTATGCTCATGATCAGGGGTTACAAATAAATTGTATAAAATCACATAATATCAATGAATAAAAATTCTATAGTAATAAAAATTCATATAGTCTTTTAAAAAAACCACATATTTGCTGAATATATATGTTCCATATTATAGGTGTTTAAGATATTTCAGTGAAGAACAGACAAAATAGTTCTGTTTGAACATGTGCCTAAAAATTACTATAATTTTCATATGGAAAGATAGTGGTATTGACCATAGAAATATATAAAAATTCCAGTTATTTATATAAGACTTTTAATGCAATATGCTCCACATGATACAACTAATTTAATGAAAGACATTGTTGTATTGTAATTGGCTGATTCTTCAGCAGAAATTGAAGAATCATACAAATGAAAAACATTCAGATTTTGTTCTTGAGAGTAAGTGAAGAAAGAAAATTTATGAAACAAAAGAAACCTCCAAAGGCAAATTTTCTAAATCTAAATTACTCATGAGTACCCACATGTTTTTGATATTTTATCTTAAAGTCACCATAACTGTTTTTCACATTTATATGAATACCAGTCCTCTTACAAGTATTTTCACAAGTCATTCAGCTTTTATTTGCTGCTTGATTGCTGTTTTTTTTTCACTTTTTAGCAAACTTTTGTAAAGTGTTTTTAGATATAGCTAACAATATAAATCATTACTAAAAATAAGACACATTATATATTACAATGTATGGACTGAGAAGGAGTTTGTGGCTTGGAATATGTTGTTGAAATTTTTTACATTTTAAAAATGGCACTCACTTGTAAAAATAAGGGATGAAACTGGGGAACATCATACTAAGTGAAATGGCCAGACTTAGAAAGTCAGGGTCCAGTGTTTTCTCTCTCATGCAGTAGCAAAAATGGGTGGTGGGGCATATTCCAGAAAAATAGAAGGAAGATCAGTGAAGTAGAGGAAGGAAATAGTTGGGGAGGGAGAAGGCACAGGAAAAGAATAGAACTACTAAATAAAATTGACCAAATTATGCATGTACACACATGAATATACCACAGTGAATTCCACCCTTATTTATAGTTATAAAGCACCAGTTTTTAAAAAAGTAAATAAATAGAAGACCAGTAGAGTAGAGGAAGGGGAATGAGGTGGTGTGGGGGAATGTGGGCGGGGGGAGGTTGGGTAATACTAGGGACTGAAATGGAGCAAATTGTATTCCATGCATGTATGACTATGTCAAAATGAACTCCACTATTATGCATAACTGCAATGCACTGGTAAAAACATTTTTAAAAAACTAGGTATTTTTTTCTAAGAAATGTTTGATATTCCAATGTAAAGAAATGACATGGTTGCTCTTTTAAAACAAATACCTCACACAACATGGCTTCCTTCAGGTAGTTTTAAAAGAGAATGTGTTTCCTTTTTCTGCTTGCAAAACTGCTTCCTTGCAGTACTTGGTCCATTACCTCCCTTTATCTCCATCCTTAGAGTTAACAGTGTATTATGGTTACCTTAGTCTCACTTTGGTGCCTTCATCTGTCAGGTCTCTCTTCTTCCCTGTCATAAGAACACTTGTGATTATAGTAAGGGCATACCAGGATAATCTGTTCAGAGATTTATTTTAATCACCTGTTCCAAGTCCCTGTTACCACATAAAGGAAAGATTTATGGCTTCTGACCTGAATACTTTTAGGGACTATTATTCAGAATATGCTTTGTCCATCTGGCTATTCTCTGACATTGTGTACACAAAACAGTCTTTTAGTTAGCACATCAAAAAAGCCATAGTTTTCCAATTTAAAGCCATTGAATCTTGAAATTTCATTTTAATAATTTTATTAAATTTCTTTTGCTTTTTCTGGATATTTATTTCTAAATTAACTACCACTACCTCACTATCTTGCTGTTATATTTAGCATTAATCATGGCATGTATATGATTAGCATGTGTCTCTGACCATACTCATTCTTACTTCATGGCAGCCAGGGATGCTTTTCTAATAATCAAATATAGCCAATGTGACTCTGCAACCTGTACAATCAGAAAAATGAGAAATTATACCCCATTTGGTTCAAATGTATGATATGTCAAGATCATTGTACTGTCATGTATAACTAATAAAAAATTTAAAATCAAATATAGTTATGCAGTTCAGCTTCTATAGAGACTCTTCTTACTTTAATCATGCATGGAACTAATTCTAAAGTCTATTTTTTTTTCTAACAAACTGTTCATTCTAGTCTAGTCTGAAATCTAATCCCTATTTTCTTTTTTACCACTCAGCATCATACCATGTAATAAACCATAGGCTCCAACTACACTAAAAATTACCACTGTTTGATACCTTATACTGGAGAATTAATTCTAGTTTTCTGTTTGGGGAGTCATTGTTTATCCTTCAAGGATGCAGAAAAATTTTCATGGTAATTTTAGTTTTTCTGCAGTAAAGAAGAAATGGTGGTACCCTTGGTTCATATTTCTTTTCTAGTTAAGTCACGTGGCCTTAACTTAAAAATTATCACTCTATCTCCTCAACATAATTTGTATATCTGGGAAGTCCTGCTTTGAGCTCATCTTTAGACTCTCAGAGTGTAGACCTTGCAGAAAGAAGGAACATCACAAAGGTGATTATGGCAATTAAATGAATGAGGCCACCAGAAGGAAGTGAGGCCACTTAATGCCTCACTTTGAAATAATACAGCTCAGGAGCCTTCCCTCCCTGAGATTTCTACCATATTCTACATCAGGTTACTCTTCAAAATAATCGTTGAACATCAAATTAACTTCTATTTATGATTTTTTAAACAAATACAAATTTTACTCTTTATTTCTTACAGAGACAATAAAATACATATAGATATATAAATGTATATATATATATATATGAAACATACACTTGACCCAAAGTTTACTTTCATAGAATTTTTAAAATTACTAAATGAAACATTTGTATATAAATTTCATGCTGCCTTTCCAAGTATCCTGGGTCTTGAAAATTTAAATTGCATATTGTAATATAAATAAAGAAACAAAAGGATGAAAAATTATTATTTCAAAATAATTATACTAATAAAACTGATTATCCTTTTAACATTTATTTACCTTGGTAGTATCATTAGCCTATTTAAAAAAAAACATGTTTGCAAATTTTTCTGAATTTAAAATCTTTGAGTCCTCATTCAAAGATGTCTTTCTCAAATAAATCTCTCTTTTTGAATTAGTATTAACACAAAGAGAGAGGGTCTGATTATTCTTCATAGAATCTCAAAGTAGTATTAATTTTTCAGAAAATAAAATAAAAATCACATTACCAAAGCTACTTAATTTGGTTTCCCAATTCTTCTGGCCAAATGTTGAGTTGTTTAGTCAGGGTTCTTTCTTTATTGTTACAGTGCAGCTGTGGTGTGCTGTTCAGATCCCACTACCACTCCTCTCAGGCTATCTAGTCCCAACTGTGGGGAGAGTAGGCAGCCAGATAAATCATAGCTGAGTCCTTTCCTAGTATTTGACTTTACCTGAAGGGAGCTTCCTTACACAGTTTATGCTATATCTACAACCTCTGGCCCACATCCAATTATTGCTTTATGAAGAGATACGAAGACCAAGCCCTTTTGGCTTCCATTCAAGACATGTCTGATGAGGTACCCCAGCCCAAGCACCATCTGTGGAATCACCTAAAGTCTCTTAACAACCATGCTGCAGTTTAAATCATCTCTCTGCACATTTCTTTTCCCTTTACTCCCTCACAGACATGATTCTCAGAGTATTTCACAATAAACTCTGCTTGGAAAAAAACTCATTCTTTATATACTTTTTTGAGGAATTATCATGATAGAATTATCACCAGCAGTATCCTCAGAAGTAGACAGTAAAATGATGTTTGGAATCTGCTTGTCTGCTAGTCATCTGTGTAAGAAAACTCTCCCTGTAGTTGTAGGTAGAATTAGCATGGTTCAGAAAATGGGGCAGTAGTTTAACTATTAAAACATAATAAAACCTGGGAATGTTATACCATTTCATACTGAAGATGGAGAGTAGAGTGGAAAATGTAATACGGGAGTGCCGCAGTCTGGCTGGGCACAAAATCACGAGCCACCACACACCTTGTAAATTCAAACAGCAACTCTTTATTCTCGAACTCACAAGGGCACTCTACAAACACGTTCTGGGCCAAATTCACGTACTCCAACCAGGCTCTCATCAGCAGGATACACCCTATTCCTGGCAAGGTACACCTTAAACCTGGAACCACCCTAAACCCAAGGAGCAGGATACTCCCTAAAACCTGATCCTCCCTAAACCAGATCCACCCTGGTCCTTGAGCAAGGTCACCTTACTCAAGCATACATGCAATGTCACTGCAAATGACCAGAGTAAGACAAGTCCATTTCCACAATGGAGAGTCCTTCCTCTAAGCAACATGGGGTAGGCTGACAAGAAAATTTCGATGCGTCATTCCTACTTGGCAATGGCTCTCAGCATGGGAGGTATGGTAAAAGTAGAAATTATAATAACAGAATCAGGTAGCTCTTCCTAAATGCCATCAAGGAAAGGAAAAAGTGAAGATTCAAGGTAAATAATTACCATTTTAAAGAAAGTCTTAAAACAACTAAAGATATATTTCCATAGCTGGAGAATTTTAAAAACTGAGGAGCAGGCCAAGGATTTACCTATAAGCAGAACTGCAACATTTTGGAACCCTCTAGTGGTTAACCTCCTCTATTGTTTGAAGTGACATAGAACTTCTGACTTGAAAGATAGTATGCAACTTCCCTGCTCTAGAATTTAACACCCCCTAAGTGGGTGCTTCACGATTTTGACAAGACTTCAAGCTCAAGTCTTCCTTCACCCAGAGGTCACTGAACTGTCTTGTATTTACAGAGGCAGTAAAAAGTTTAAAAACTCTTCCAAAGATCTCATAGAATCTTGAATTGGCATTGCTCAGTTGGTGGCTCTTTCTGTTATCTTTAACCCCAGAGTCTTCTAGTAGGCAAGATTACTATACATTGTGCAATAATCATGTCACGTATAATTTATCTTTAGCTTTAGTAAAGGTAGACCATTGTATAAGAATGCAATACCTGAGAACTACAAATATTAAAAGACACATTACAGGTGTTTCTGTATGTAATTCCATTAAAATTAGAAGCCTACTTCCTCAATTCCCCTGATTTATATGTACTAGAATGAAATGAATGAGGGATTGAGAAGAAACGCTAGTAGAAAAAATCTGTAGGCTTTTCAAATTTTAAATATCTTTCACTATATCTAGTACCATTTAAAAATATGATAATTTATAATAAATATAGATCACAATTCTCTCTTATTTTACTATTATTTTATACTTTTTGTATGCATATTTACATGTATAGTCATGCATACTGTTCGCTTCATAAAAGGCAAAATATATTAAGTACAAAGTTAATTTTCTTTGACAAAATAGCACAGCTATGAGAAACTTAGCCTTTCAAAAAAACAAATCTATTGAAAAGACATCTTGTTCATTCACTTAACAGATAAATATTGACAGGCAATAAATGCTGGGTATACAATGATCAATAAGTTGGGCCATATCACTACCTGAAGTCACTTTATCTTAAGGCTTACAGGCTGTTAGAAAGAGAAAAGGGATAAATACAGACACATTGTATGCATAAAATTATCACAGTCTATGTTAGGAAGAAAAAGAACAACTGGCATTCAGAGTGCTATCACATGTATCTAACAAGAAGGAACAATTTTGCTTGTGGGTCACATGATACATTTTATCACTTTCTGGTAATGACAGATGATTTCTCTGTGTCTATAAGAGTCCTGAGGGAAGGGATTGTGTATTGCTCATCATCCTTTGTTCATTGCCAAGCACAACATTTTGAACCTTTTTTTTTTATGAGTTCATAATCTCTAGAACTAAACTGAGAGCACATAATATCAGTGTTTTCCTGACATTTATTGACTAAAAACAGTAGTAAGTTGTGTTCCAGGTCTCAAAGTTTCAAGCTGCATATTGTGTCATAACAGCAGAAAACTTGATGCACAATTATTATTTTGAAATCTTATCTGGCTTTTTCATAAAGACATACAGCCATTATTTCTCATCTTCAATATGAGATTTTGTCTCATATGCAAGTCAAAATCATGAATATCTTTTTGTTTTGTCTAAGCCTGGATATGTAAAGTGTGGGACAAAAATACATAGAAAAAAATGGCCAGAAATAATAGCAGAGACATTGATTTCACAATTGTCTACAGTCTGAAGCATGGGAACAGCAACAGATTTTGGCTAAAATCTGTTTAGCCAAAAGAAAGAAACATGTTACAGGGGATAAAATGTATTTAAGGACTCTGGGTTAAATTATATAAAATGAAATGCAAGTCTCATAAAGTAAAATATAATTCAACTCCTAAGATTCAAAAAGTGATCTTTGCCTGTTTGACCTGAATCACCTCAGTTGCTTGTTCAAAATGAAGGATTCTTGATATGCACAGTGCAGAATTACTCAACCAGAATATCTAGTGGTGGTTTCTAGGAATCTGCATTTAACACTTTCCTAAAGGGTATCTGAACTCTTTGATATTCATTCTTAGAAAGACTCTGATCCTAAATTTCCAAAATCTGTTATTTTCTACAAAAATAAATAATCCCTGGTAAACTGTGCTTTCCCCCATCCTGCATAGTCATAGCAATATTTGCATTCTTTGTTCTTATGCCATTATGTTTTCAGTGACATTATTTGCATGTATATATCTTCCTCTTTATTTTTACATAAGTTTTAAACTTATGGATAGTAGCAATATTATCTTGTTGGTCTGTATATATTCCATAGTAAAAGCAGGAATTTTAATATATAAATCCTTAAATAATTTTGAATTGACTTGAGTGACACTGACTTACAATACACATGTGACAGATGGTGGGATAAGTACTGTGTTGAATTTATTTTCAGGTGTGTGTGGGTGTGTATATGGATGTTACTTTAAAATTCTTAAAATTAATTCTGAAAGTTATTATTTTATTCATTTTAAAAAAGAATATAACAGACTCATATTTAAACATACTGGGAAACACATTTTCCCAGAGAATGAAAATCACAATGATTTTATTTCTCATATATTTTAATGATATGTTCTAAATCTATAAATCTTTATTTCTTTGAATTGTGTTTGAGATTGATTAGGTAAGGAATTGCACATATTTTAATATGATTTAGCTGTTCATTATGAAATCTATCTGAAAATTTCAAATGCTGATTTAAAAATGAACCATATATCATATAAGACATAACTATGGTAATTTTGTTTCTGACAATACCCACCTGTATTAGTTTGATTTGCAGAAATTAACTTCGTTAAAAACAAAGTATACAGTACTTTGAATTCAGCACTCAAAGATAAAATCCCTCTTCTCTATTCTATAAGTTAAGAAATGTTCCCCAAGAGGAAGTCCTCTGGTTGTTTGAATACTATGTGTATCCATAACATGTTAGACAGAGACATCTGTTAGCACATTTTTTTTCTCTTAAACTTTTTTCAGTTTTAATTACAACATTTTCCACATATATCTTGAACAGTTGTTCTCCCATAAATGTTAAATAAAATCCTAAAGACTGATCATTAACAAGTGGTCATTTTATGCAAGCATGGCTTAGGTAAATGACTTTGCACACATATGAAGGTCAAATGAAATCACAGAGGCCTCAGCAAATTGAAAGTACCTTTTGTTGGATGAACAAATACCCTAAAAATATGCTTTGTGGTTTTGATAATTTATAAATTTTATTTAAATTTTCTAAGCAAAACATTATAATTTAGTAATTTTTACATTGAAAATACATTATATATTAAGTAAATGCCTACTCAATTAGAACAGTATATTGCATTAAAGTTTGGAGGATACTTTTATATGGTTAAACTTTATTAGAAAACTGATTTGATTAAACAGTTTAGACTGTACTTTAAGGTAACAGCTGGACTAATTTCCAGTAACATTTAAAAATAAACTAAAGGGAAATGGCATTTGCTAATCTTTATATTTATTGAACAAATTTATTATCATGATATACATACATTTTAAAAATATAAAGAAAATGGACTAAGAATACAAACAATTATTACTGAAAAGAAGTGACAATAAAAGAACCTGTCAATTTGACATGTTCAGGTATATTGAATGCCCACTTTGGGGGAGGAACATTTATTGGCAGAGGTTCACTAAACAGTTGGTGATGAATATGTAATGAGGAACATGAAAAGTACCATGACTTATAATTTTACAGCATTGGCTCACTTTACAATAAAAAGCTCCATTTTTTTAGCATATTCATTGTTGTAGTCTATTTGTGTTGGTATAATAAAATAATTTATGTGACTTAAATGCAACAGGAACTTATTTCACATAGTTCTGGAGGCTGGAGAGACCAAGATAAAGGTGCCAGCAAGGTCTGTCTGATAAGGACCTACTTGCTGGTTCACAGACAGCCAACTTCTCACAGCAACCTCACATGGTAGAAGGGGGTCTTTTTCTAACTTATATAGGCACTAACTTCATTCATGAGTGTTATGCTCCATGACTTACTGGTTTCCCAAATCCTTTAACCCCCTATACCCTCACTTTGGGGATTGATTTCAACATCAATTTTGGAAGGACATAAACCTTCAGACTATAGCAGCTATCTTTGTTAACTAGCATTTGTTGTATATTGTGAAATCCATTTCCACTCAACTTGAAACAATATACAATGGTTTCTGTTACTAGTGTATTTTAATAATTATATGAAATAGCCAATGCAAACATAAAATGAGATGAAAATTTTATTTACCAACATGGAAATAAAGCCATGATAGTGTGTTATTTGCATGTCTCTAGATCATGGCAAACTTGGTAGGACTGATTTAGGCAGGGCTAGTTGCCTATTTCCTATGCAAAGAAGAAGAGTCAATGACTTTCTAAATGTCCAGTAGAGTAATTGTGATTGGGAGATATATTACACTTTACTTTTCTAGGCCTTTTTTGAGCTAAGAGGTTTTATAGAGAAGTTCGTAGATAAGGAATGTCTCTTTGAATGGACCTTGTCTGATGGACCTTGCCTGGGGAAGATTAAGATGAAGTTGTTTTACTCCACAGAGTGAATTTATCATCCCAGGAAGGCATCTTACTTTAACAGTCCACTTGACTGTCATCACAGGACAGTGAAGGAAGTTCACTGCTGACAAAAGTAGGGAGTCTAGAATCCAAGCTTACCACCCACTGACACATCAGAGTGAGAACATGAACCAAAAGTGGGAAATGAATTCACATGAGATCATATGTAAAGGGGGGGTCAAAGCCAAGTCCAATGTACTTGGATGTTGCGAGCCATCCATGGGTGTATGTGTGACTTATATGCATTTGAGCATATGAGGGGACTGGTCTGATGTTGCATGCTTTTCTCATGATCAGCCTGTGATCCCACAAAGTACCTGAGATGGGCATGACTTGCCAAGATGTCAGTCAATCTGTTGACTACAAGACATCATCAAGCAATACTCCACCCTTTGAAACCAAGTCCCTTGCCTTATTTGGGTGGAATTTTCTCTCAAATGTCCTTTCCCCAATAAATAGAGGGGTTTGGGGTGTGCTCACTCTCTTGCTTGCCTTTCTGGCTCCTCTTACCCTCTTTCCATCATGGGAGCTGATCTTTGAGGTTGTAGAGGTGTCCCTGAACCCAGCAATTGAGAAAAAGGTATTTTCATGTTTCTGAGGTTTCTTCACCATTTTCTTAGTTACTGATACAGCCAGTTCCTTGAACCCAGCTAATCTTGTCAGCTTGGCCAGCTGGCGACATTTAGAAGAAGAAATTCGAAATCCTAGATAATTCAAAAGACTTATGGATGTTTTTCTCAAAGAATCATGTGTAGGATTAAAATTTTTCAGATATCACCCATTCTTTCTGATTTAATAGATATGAGGTGGAGCCCAAGAATTTGTGTTTCTAGACAGTTCCCAACTGATATTGATGCAGTTGGTTCCAGGATCATATTTTCCCTCCTGGGATCTTATAATCATTTCAGAATAGAATGAAATAAAAGTAAAAGTGATGTATCTTTCACTGTTCAGGAAGACACCCTACAAAATAAATACTTCTAATTGTTGGAGGAGCAGGTAAAAGAAATAGATAATGATGAGAAAACACTTATTTTTAGAAGGAACTTTAATACAGATAATGACTTGTAGTTAATTAAGAGTCTTTTGACTTTTGCGAGGGAAACTACTCCAGAACCTGTACCCTGAAAGCATCTGACTAGGTTGAAGAATGAGGAGACAAAGCAAAAAATAGTTGTTGACAGTAGCTCTTGGGGACTTGACTCACACCTGCAATGGAGTATATTATATAAAGGGAATTACAGAAAAATAAATCACCTATGTAATGGAAATTTTTAGAATGAAGCAAAATAGTTACTCATATATAATCAAACTGAAGTACTCTTATTATACAAAACAAATGTGTTTAAGCAACATAGTCACTTGAATAATTATGTCTGTTTAAAATATAGTATTGCTCAGAATAATCAATGAATATGCATCACAATTTTAAAAATTCCTACTAATCTGTCATGTCCTGTGCTATAGAAAATTACTTTTAAATATAGTGAAATTACAATAATATCAAAATTACTCTGAGTTAGGCATGCATGGAATCCCAGTGACCTGAGAGAGAGACTGAAGCAGGAGGATCACAAGTTCAAGGTCAGTCTCAGTAACTTAGTGAGGCCCTATCTCAAAATAAAAAATAAAAAAGTCTTGGGATTTAACTGAGTAATAGAGTGTTGCTTGGTACAATACACAGAACTGAATGAATGAATGAATAAATAAATAAATAGAACATTACACTGAGGTATCATTAAGGTAAGAACTACACAATCTTTGGAGATATTGCCAAATACAGATCATTGTATGAAATAGAAAATCCTGCAAGTAAAATAAATGATACCCTTTGTTTAGTCTTTCATTGCTCAAATTAGAAAAAAAAAGGTAAATGAAAAAAATAAACACAAAAAGACTTTTCATCATGGAATAGACAACAGTAGAAAATGCATTGTAAGATTTTTCTATCCCTTCATGTAAAAGATGGCAATGCTAAATAGTATTATTATTTCAACATGCCACAATAATATGCAGTGATTATGCAGAAATGATCTTAGTTTAAATCTCACCATACTCCCTTAAGGCATTAAAATAGTGCAGGAAAATTTCAGAAGTCAAGTTAAAGCTAAGTCATGAATAGAATATATGGCTGTATTCATGAAAAAGCCCAGAATATGTGATGAGAATAATCATATTTTAAATTAGTCTATAGCCTCAAGATAATTCTCTAGAATGCCACAATAAATATATCATACATTCCTTTATATGCTGTATTTTTATGGTACATTATTAATGAAACATGAATTATTAAATGCATATTTCAATAATTAGTGGCTGAATTCATATCAAAGCCTATCTGGTGGTAACAAATACAGCTGCTTTAATGAAGCTGCATTGATAAATATATTTTAATGTGTCCCTGTCTCCTTCATTTTGAAGAGTGATGTAGGTTTATGTGTTACATATGCTTTGTTAAGTTTTATGAATCAGACAATATAAGAGTATAAGGGGAAAAATAGATTCAAGATCATTAGTGATATCAAATAGAATGGGAGAAGTCATTTTAAAGTTTTACAAAACTAATGATTTCTCAACAGGCCTAAGGCTTTAATAGTTGGATATAGTTTGTACTCTTCAATTTTATTTAAAAATACTTGTGAAATGGTCCATTCAAGTGAGCTAGGACCAAAATTCCTTGAGGCTCAATGTATCCTTAATTTATAACAGGGAACCTTGAAAGGAATAGTGTTTCTAGCAGGCACAGCTCTACTGTAAAACAAAACAAGCACAGAAACAAAACAACCAGGCCTATAGAATTTAAGAGATGCCACAATTTGATCGTGAAATTCACTCAAAAACTGTTTGATGGATGACTGAATAATTACAGAAGTGGCCTAAGGTCACAAAGCCAATATTCCTGAACAAGAAACCCCAGATCTACTGAGTTTCAGAGCAGAGCTCTTCCTATGACGCTCTTCCTATCACACTCCTGTTTCAGAATTAAACAGTTCTCCACTTGCCAATTTGTTTCTTTTGCACATAAGTATCAAGCACCTACTTTAGTCAGTGTAGTAGCCTCTATAGATTCAAAGATGAATTGTAAGTGACCTTGGCTTACATGCGGAAAAGGCGCATGTGAAGCGACTGAATTGGATGGCAACATTACAGAGTGAAGGAAGAAATTAACTCAGGAAAAAAAGAGATGACGTGAGTCAATTTGTCCCTTTATTCAAAGTCCTTCACTAACTTTCTTCATTTTCAGAGTCATAAAGTATCTTTACCTCCAAGTCTGCCATACCTGCCTCCACACCTTCTTTCTGAGCAAATCTACTCTTTACTTTATTTGCCCACCACAACCACACCCACCTCCATGTAATGTTTCTTCCTAGGCTAAGCAGATTGTTCGAGAAATTGACATACTATTGTCTTCACATGTCCTTCATCTTAATGCTCCCACGGACACCCATACAATATAAAGCCTTATGCACTTTTAAAATATTTATACAAATATAATATTTTAACTATCCCTGAGAACCTCAGAAAAATAGCATTTTTGTCTATTACTATGTCCATGAATTTCATAATATTTGTCAGACAAGACATAAATACATGATTTAATTTCACCTCAACAGTAGAACCTGTGGATGGTTGGATCACAGTTCCATATACAATACCTTAGCCACTTCTTAAATTTTACTATCTTATTAGTAGAATCTAGAAAATTGAAGATATATATTGGATCAGCTTTAAAAGGGATTTTTCTTTGTGTTAGAAGAGAATGGCTGCATATATAATGTAAGGAGGAGGGCCATGTCCAGATGGAGGAGAGAGTTTGACCATATTCTATGGGTTGGATATGCATGATCCCTCGAAGTTTCAATGTGCTGGAGTTGTGGTCCTCAGTGTGGTGGAATTAAAAGGTAATAGACTTTTAAGAAATAGAACCTGCTAAAAGGAAATGCACCACAGGGCACTACTCTTGTGAAGGGTTTAATATTGGTCTACAGGAGCTAGTTCTCATGACAGTGGACTGATAGAAAGTTAGGACACACCAAGAACTTGAGTTCTTCTTCATGTGGCTATTTCCCTTTCTGTCTCTCTGCTAAGGTGTGACGCAGCCAAGGAGGAAATCATCAGGATGCCAGTTCTATGCTCTTAGAACTCCAGAACTATGATCAAAATCAATGTACTTTCTAAATAAAGTACCCACTTCAGGTATATTTTTATAGCAACACAAAATGGACCAATAAACCAGGTTCAAGCTATGATCAGATGCTTTACTGTAAGTATCTCCAAGAAATTAAATATAAATAAATAAATAAAAATTAATTAAATATAAATAAATAAGTAAATTAAACACAAAATAATTTACTTCCCTGTAGGAAGAATAATCTTTTTAAACATCAGAACAACAATAGTACTTGTAGCAAAAGGAAGAGAAATAGAAATGAAGACCAGACTAGCAGCACCATCTGTTTACAGAATTCTCATCATTAGTGGGGATAATAAAGGTAAATGTAACAATTTAGTAAACACAGTATCACAACCCTGCTTTCTTTTTTAACTATGTATTTCTTCATAAAAACCTTTTCATTTTGATCAGTGCTTTAAATAAAGCATTTAAAAATTGAAATTAGAACCAAACTTTTAAATTACTAAGCAGAATTAATTCAAGAATACAAAAGGGAAGACAAACTCAATTTACATATACTATATTCATGAATCATTAAATAACTAAAGTACACTAAAATTTTAGATTAATAATTAACACTTAATTTTTTCATTTAGTGCATTATTGGCAAGAGGACCACAATCCCTGGGCCTGCCTGGGCAACTTAGCAAGACTCTTTCTCAAAATCAAAAATAAAAAGGCCTGGGAATCAGGGCATAGTGGTGTACACTTGTAATCCCAGCAGCTTGGGAGGCTGAGGCAGGAGGTTCCTGAGTTCAAAGCCAGCCTCAGCAAAAGTGAGGCACTAAGCAACTCAATGAGACCCTGTCTCTAAATACAAAATAGGGCTGGGGATGTGGCTTAGTGGTCAAGTGGCCCTAAGTTCAACCCCCAATACAATAAAACACAGGAAAAAGGTTTGACTTGTTAGGGACATGGAATAGATTGCAATTGAATCTGGATGCTGCTTGTATAACTGACAAGTTCAGCCTGAATGAATATCTGTGTTTTTAAAAATTTGGGGAAAAATTTTTGCACACTTAATTCTATTAACTATTAATAATTTAAAGTAGATTTATTATTTTTAGAGTTGATAAATATTTTAGACAACACTAGATATTCTTAAAACTTATACAAAAATATAATTACTTTCATAGGTTGCCTATATACTTATAAATTATCAATTATTTTACAAAACCAAAGATATACTTACTAAAAATTATAATCCTTTTTTTGGTACAGAATCTTAAGTTTTCAAGAAATAAGATATGCATATGTATGTATATCTTATTTCTTGAAAACTTAAGATTCTGTACAAATATACATATATGTGTGTATATATATAATCATTTTTTAAGAAATTCTTATGAAGCTTTCTCGTGCCAGAGAAATGAATAGCAAGTATAAATCTATTAAATAAATAGATATCTTGGATTAAATGATTGCTATTTTATAACATTATGAACTTCATGTCAGTTTTATTTTTCCTGCACATTGATATTCTCAATCCTTTAAAAAATAAATTGTTCATATTACACTTCATCTTTTGATTTACTTCAGAGAACAGCTGAATAGAAATTAGCTTTGAAAGAGGTCATCCATGGGCAAAATGTCAATAGGATTGTTATCCTGCCTAAACAGAATAATGTACAGTATAAAGTAAGAGTGACTTAATTAACTGAAACTGTCTCAGTAGAGTGCACTTTTTATCCAGTGAAAACATAAAAAAGATAGATAACCACATTATGTCAATTAATCTACTCATATTTCAGTGTGAATATAAGAAATGAGGAAGTATATGAGCTATTTATGTCATGATAAATAGATAATAAATAGATACAGATTCACTCATTTGAGTCTTCACCAACACCATTATTGTCACACAAAATTGTACTTAAATGTTTCTACTCATAAAAGGTGTTCCTTTGGACATAAAAAGATGAAAAAATAAAAACCACTGTTCATAACATTTTAAACCATTAGTTAAAAGATAGTCTGATATTTTTTTTAAAAAGAGAGAGTGAGAGAGGAGAGAGAGAGAGAGAGAGAGAGAGAGAGAGAGAGAGAGAGAGAGAGAGAGAGAATTTTTAATATTTATTTTTTAGTTTTCGGTGGACACAACATCTTTGTTGGTATGTGGTGCTGAGGATCGAACCCGGGCCGCACATATGCCAGGCGAGCGCGCTACCCCTTGAGCCACATCCCCAGCCCCTAGTCTGATATTTTTATGAAGTCTATTCAATGATCCCTCCTACTTTTTTCTTTTCTCTATACTATTGTTTGTTAACGAGATTAATGAAAAGAGAACATGCTGACTTTCCATCAGGTACAAAACATTTTCTTTTCTTTCATACTATGCTTTTTATTCTATTTGGGGGTGATTTCTCACTATCTGAGCCTTGATTGGAGAAATATTGTAGCCTACTCTTTAAAGGAAGAGCTCATAAAACCACAAGAACAAGTGACACTCTTGGCCACAAGTCTCCATTTCTTCCTGGCATGTAGCTCCAGGGTTTTAAACAGTTGTTATCAGACTTCATGATCTAGTAACAGAAGAAGAGGTGTAGAGTGCTAAGCAGATAAAGACTGCTCAACTCTAGGAGTTCTGTCTGGAATAGAATCTGGCCTGGAATTATTGGATTTAATTACTTTAAAGAAGATAAAAACTTTAATTCTTACATGAAATTTGTTTATTATTAAATTTTGTAATACAATCTGAACTTTAACAATTTTAAATATCTAATGGTTCCAAATTGGATTTTTGAGGTCAGATTCAGTGCTACACTTCCAGATAAACTACCCCTGTTCTTACTGTTTCAGTCATGTACAAGGGGTAATACTGTTATGGACTGATTATGCCACTGGACAACTTATTTTCTAAAGGAATAGAGAGGTTATCAAAGTGTCAATTCAAAACTAAAAGGTATTTGATAAGATTTTCCAAACAATTTATTGAAGCACAATCTACTAGTTATGACTGTTTTGCTAGTAGATTGATTTTGTTTCTGTCTTTTTAATTTTAATTGTCTTTTTCCCTGTCTTAACTGCCTACAAAAAATCATGTATTAATTTTACAGCCAGATTTTAAAACGTTATTAAAGAGTTATTGATAAAATTATAATAGGAAGCTCAGCTCTCTGTAGAATAATCAATTTTGGTATACCAGAAAAATAAGATAATGAAACTATTTCAAAACATAAAAAAAAGCTAGCTATATATTATTGCAAGAAGAGACAAGGTTTTAAATTGGAAATGAATGTGCTTTCTTGCAAAGCAGTTTATGGTGATTTGTAAGATGCCTTACA
Source organism: Ictidomys tridecemlineatus (assembly GCF_052094955.1). NCBI lineage: Eukaryota > Metazoa > Chordata > Mammalia > Rodentia > Sciuridae > Ictidomys > Ictidomys tridecemlineatus. Next base: position 91,659,799 of record NC_135484.1, on the reverse strand, counting down.
CAATACAGAAATCTCATCCTTCTCTATGCTACATTGCAGCCCAGGGTCTATTTTTCTGGCGAACTTCTCCCTCTAAGGTCATCCAGGTTTTATTTTCATCCTTCCTTCCATCACTCCCATTGTAGCCAAAGTTTCTGGTAACAGAAGGAAAAGTTTCTTGCCTGGCTTCTGAACATTCCAGCTTTTTAATAATCTTTAAGATTCTACTTCAAATGAGCAAATAACAAATAGACTTTATTTTAAACATTCATAGGGTAAAAATCTATTGTTCAAGATCAGAAAATAAGTACATATCTGGGATTTCATTAATACCATATATATTAATTTTCTCGTAAATTCTTTTACATGCATGTGAGAAGAAATGTCTCTTGACTAATGAATATGCAGATGCAAGACAGACCTTGGTGGCAGTTCAACCTACATAATTATAGGTCATCATTGAAAATAGACACAGTCACTAAAGACAGTCTTTGTCAGAACATTGCCAAGAGCTTGTGAAAGTTCTTAACCTATAGATATGTTATGACTTTGCTTGGGGCTAGAATTTATCCTTTACAATCTGTCAATTGAATGAACAACAAGAAGTGGCAAATTATTTTGGTATCTGACTAATTAAAGCCTACCTATAAGCACCTCAGGCATTGGCCCTATTTGTTTAGTCAAATTGCCTGTCTAAACATGGAGAGAGATAACCTTTCCTTCTTTGCCCTTCATGATTTTCTTCCCTCTCCATATCTAAGTAGTTCTAGAAGAAATCACTTGGAACAATTTTGTCTTCCTTTAGTCAAACTCCGCACCTAAGTGATATATGAAAATAAGTATTTTAAATGCAAGACTATTGCTGAGGGCCATTACCAAGTAGGAATGACTCATCGAAATTTCCTTGCCAAGCGTACCCCATGCTGCTTAGAGAACATTCGATGGGACATTGCACGCAAGCTTTAATAAGATGACCTTGCTCAAGGACCAAGGCGGATCCAGGTTTAGAGCTGATCAGGTTTGAGGAAGTAACCGGCTCCTTGAGTTTAAGGCGTTGCCAGTTTAAGATAATGGGTTTTAGGGAAGTTGGAAGTTGAAGATTATTGCTGGGATTAGGGTGTTCCTGCTGCTTGTTCCCGTTGAGTTCTCGTGAGATTAAAATGGGATTTGGAGATAGCCTCATGGAGTAGGTGAATTGTGCGGGAGACGGCAGAACGCGTTTTGCCCCTGGACCTGTGTGGAGGCGGTGTGAGAGCGGGAATAAAGAATTGCTGTTTGAACCTACAAAGGTGTGTAGTGGCTCGTGATTCTGGTGCCAAGCCGAGACATTGGCCTTGGCAGACTATCCCAGTAGGATATATAATGATTCATATATAAATATCTCAGAAGTAGGGCTGATTGAATAAGAATTGTTAGATAAACTACTGGACATGCTGTTGATTTGAATTTCAGATAAATTTATATTTTAGAATACGGAACTATGTCTCATGGAATATTTTTGGTGGCTGAATCTGGCAATTATAGATTGAATTTATATTGTAGATCAAGTGTAGAGTGAGTATATTGAAAATTTAGTTCAACTTGGAGATCATTAAGTTGAGATAAGCCAAGCACAGAAAGACAAATATCACATGATATTACTTATATGTGGAATCTAAAAAGTTAAACTCATACAAAAAATAAGTAGAATGATGGTTAACAAAGGCCAGCTGGGGCGAGGTAGGGTGGATAAGGAAAAGAAAGATGTCAATCAAAGGGTTCAAAATTTTAACTAGGTAGAATAAGAATTAGTGATTGTTTTGCACAGAATAGTGACTATGATAAAAATAATAAATTGCATATTTTAAAATTGCCTACACAGAAGGTTTTTAAATATTTTCACCATAAAAATATTATGGTCAAATATTATTAGTATGTGAGGTGAGGCAATGAATTTGTTAATTAGCCTTATTTCATAATTCATAACTTTAAAAATATCAAAACAACATCTTGTACCCTATATATATATATATCTATTATTAATCAAAAACAATATGTAAAAAGTGAGTTCAAAAATTTACAATAAAAATTACTGTGGAAGTTTTCCTTAATTTGCTGAACATATTACTGTCCTGTCCCAATTGTTCAGTAATATTCTCTCTTAAGCTTTTCTTTTTAAAAAATTAATTAATCATTATTTTTTTAAAGTTGTAGTTGGACAAGATTTCTTTATTTTATTTATTTATTTTTATGTGGTGCTGAGGATCAAACTCAAGGCCTCAAATGTGCTGAGCAAGCACTCTACTGCTGAGCTACAACCACAGCCCAAGCTTTTCTTTCTTATCACAGTTTTCCAGGATCCAGCTAGGCTCTCTAAATGCATATCACATCCATTTTCACCTAGGCAAATCTTTTATTTGTCATTATCACAAGGGTGACTTTTTCATGTAGCTTTTTCTATTCTGTTTGTTTTACTTCCCAAGATTGAGGCAAATAAAGACTTGTGCCAGTTTAGATTTCCATCCACAATGCTATTAAGGCACAGGTCAATTTCTATTATGATAAAGAATAATGTGATTAAAAGAGAATACAGAGAAACAAGAAAAAGCCTTAACACGTAGATTCTAGGTTCGTTAATTAATAGAAAGCTATTTCACATTCTTTGCTTCTCTTTTTTCTATAACCTCAAATATCATATGGCAAAGAAAGTATATACATATGTATATAGCAGTACAATTTTCTATGGTACAACAATTTATTATATAGTATGTACTCTTTTCACAAGAAGGAGAACGGCAATGTAATACAAAATAAATTTACTTCACTTTAAAATCTTGACTCTCTGTAAGTATTGGAGGACCCTATATAATGTGTATTGTAAAGGTTATTCTATATAATTTTAAAAATTTAGTCATACTTCATGACTTATGGTGTTTCCTGTAATGTTTCACTAATATCCATGCAGAAATTATCATAACATTATTATAGTATAGGTATGATGTTTTTTTATTTCTGTGCATTAAGGACTGTATTTATCTAATTTTCCTCTTTTAAAGATAATTAAAAGGGCCAAATGTCATTGGACAATACATAATAAATTGAAAGTGTTTTGCACACTATATTATTTTTCATTTTTGTGACTTAAATTTCATATATATATATTTTGTATTTTACTGACAATTCATTTACTTTAAGTGTATATTTGCAGTTTGCCTCAGAATGCTAAAATATATTTTTAAGAATCAAACCAAAATTTTATTGTAATCACTGATATATCTTTTCTCATTGGTCAGACTGAAGACAAAAGAAAAAATAGTGGGCAAATGACAGAAGTCGGGTGACATCTGCTAACTGGATTGGCAAATCTTAAGAGATTCGTCAATTTTCTCTGTCCATTAGAATACAGCAGAAGCAAACTTCCTAAGGGCTAAAATACAGCATTGAGACCATATCCTTAAAGAAAGATTTCAAAACCTTTGGGATATTTTGATGTTTGATTATCAGCATAATATAATAGTTCTCAATAATACAAAAGAAGCTGAGGACAGTTATTTTTCTCTAGTGACATTTTCCTGTTAAATTTAATTTTTTAAATTAAAATTAAAATTTGTGGTAAATTTCTAGTTTTTCCTTAAAAACGTATTTCTGACTGAATCAAAGTGCAATATTTTAGAATATTTACCTATTATAAAAGTCATTCTTTCTTGTGTGTGGTACATTCAGTAAAACATCTTTAATGTCAAATTTTGGGGAATTTTGTTCTTTGCATGTTCATTTAAATTACTCTTTTCCCAGGTAAATAGCTTTAGCAGTTGACCTATACTTTGATTAAATAATGCTTTTACCCTCACCTCATGGGTAAATTACGTGGTTGAGGCCATTCACTTGACAAACTCCCAGCCATCTGAAGGATGAAATCTGTGGCCAGGCAATAAATACTTGCCATGAAAATCATGGTGCCGCAGTTACCATCTATAATGTGCTTCTGTGTATTTCGTCTTAACCTGCTCTCATGCCATGACACTATCGCCAACTCTAAATGTTTTTTTAATGCCTATTTGCTGGATTCTCCTTAATTTTCCACCCCATTCCATGAGTGCTTCTTATGCTCTGTATCCTGATTATTTCTGATCCTCTCACTGATCAAGCATAAAAATCACACCATGCGTAAGTTCTAAAATGCATTCAACTGCAATAATAAGGATAATTTAAACTCCTTTCCTACTCCTTAGTAGTAGGCAGTTGGATAAACTGATCCAAGTTTTAATCAGTTTGAATGCTCAATTCTTTGGCTATCACCTGTTCCAGTTACTTTAATCATTAGCTTCTAATTTAATGAACTGAATCTCCTATGAAAAAAACAGCTGCCAAGTTAATAAGATTACAAATTATTTTCCAGTAGTATATTTTTAATCCAGTAGTAAATTTTGTTTTAGGATTTTAAAAACACCATGGCTCAACCTCACCTCCTGTTTACTAAATCAGAATCCCCAGGGCAAATCCATAATACTCTTACTTTCTTAGAAACAGCAGGGGCGATTTAGATGTGTTGTGGAGCCTCTGAAATATTGGTTTGTCTAGGAATCTGTGCCCCAACCCCAATTTTATAAGGAATGGAGGGAAATGAATTCAAGCTCTACTTCTTTCATGGGTACAGCATGGCTTAGGACACAAAGGGAAACTTGAGGAAAATTTGTGATCAGTAGACCTGTCCTAACTCTGCTGTGTTTTATTGTGTGATCCTGAGAAATCTGCTTCAACTCCATTCATGTCACTTTTTCTCTGCAAAATATCTTCTGATACACCAGTGAACTATAAAAGGTGTCCAGAAAAAGCATACCACAGAACAAAGTCATATCTATACTTTTTGACGTGCAACTAGTCCATAATTGTATATTTCAGAGAGTAATAGAATTAGTAACAACTTCTATACCTGTTTCTATGTCTCTACTTAATTATGTTCACCTACTTATCCACATTTATTTCCATATCAAGCACATTTGTGTCTTCCGTTTTCATTTCAAACTTTCTTAAGTATAGAGAGCAGAATTTTGTTCTTAGTCTTTTAAGCACAACAGTTAGACCAAGGGAGATTTTCTTGTTCTGAGAGGTCAGAAAAGGCCAACGACTTAAATCAGGGAAGCTGACCTGGAAGGCTGCAGCACTGATAAGATTTAGGTGGAGTTAGCCAGATTAAAGGCTGGATACCTGAAGGGAAAAGGATCAGGCCATGGTGTTCTGCTTTGTGTCTATCAGATGCAGAACATTTCAGTAGAAATGTAGCAATCTTACTGCAAGCCTTAAAAGATGACCTAAGATTCCCAAGACGCTGAGATCATGTCAAACAGAAGTTAGCAGTAGCTGCCAAATCTCTGGAATGCAGGCTTGAGACTCGACAGCGGGCTTTTCACTCCATGAGAGAAATTTTAAAATAGTTAAAGAAAAGTGAGTAAAATCTGACTCCTGTGCTCTCCCTCCCTTTCTCTCTCTCCTCCCTCCTTATTGGCAAACTACTGTGTTCTAGCCACTGTCCTAACTCAGCCTTGAGGATGTAAGTTTAAAAGTAAACATAATACTCACCCACAGGAACAGGAACCAGTACATCATGATAAAAACTACAATAAAACAATGCAATGTTAGCTGTCATATATTAATTAGCATTCATATATATAAATGTATATATGTATATATGTAGAAATTAGCATTCATATATACATATGGCTCTGCACCTGGATCCTTTGCTGTAGATTTTAAAAACACAGCAGCTCAAACTCACCTCCTGTTTACTAAAACAGAATCCCCGGGGTAAATCCATAATACTCTTAGATTCTTAGAAACAGTAGTGGTGATTTGGCATTCATATATACATATAAATTTAGCATAAAATGAATGTATCAATAATGAAATTAAATGGACAGTAAATAAATTATTTTTAACAAAAAAAAAATACTGGATCACAGTTTATTGTAACTCAGTACCACAAGCTTGAGTAAAGTACTCTGGCTTTGAAATTCAAAGGGTTTTAGCCCTACTCAGTGAAACTTATTTTTCTTCAGAGTTAAAATCATCACCATGATGATGATCATTATCATCATTCAGCATGAGATATATTTTATTAGTGGCTGTTTTATTGTTGTTGCTGTTGTTGTTTTAATATTTTTATTAGTTGTTGATGGATCTTTATTTTATTTATTTACTTATTTACATGTGGTGCTAAAAATCAAACCCAGTGCCTCACACATGCTAGGCAAGAGCTCCACCATTGAGCCACAACCCCAGCCCTCCTGCACCCCCGCACCCCCATCCTCTTATTTTTGTTTTGTTTTCTAGGGATTGATTCTAGGAGCACTCTGCCACCAAGCTACATTCTCAGTTCTTTTTATTTTTTTATTTTGAAACAGATCTTGCTAAGTTGCTTATGTCCTCGCTACGTTGCAGAGGCTAGTTTTAAAAGTTAGATTCTCCTGCCTTAGCCTTCTGAGTTGCTGGGAATACAGGTGTGTGCCACCACACCCGGCTGACTAGTTGCTTTTTATGTGGCAAGCAGTATATTACAGATTTAATATGCAGCAAAAGACAAGAAGCATTTGTATTTAATTTCATAATGATCTACAAATTAGCTACTATTAACATATTCTTTATTAAATTGAACTGATAAGGCACAGAAAGTTAAGTATCTTTTTTGAGATAATACAGCCAGTGAGAGCAAAGCTATCTATCTCGAATCCAACTTTCTCTTCCAAACTCATCCTTTTGATATTAAAGTATATGCTAACAGTGTAACACTATTATGAATACAATACCACCGACTTTTATTCCCAACCAATTCTCTTCATCAATTTAAAGAAAGAGGTTATTCATGTCCTAGCTCTAATAAATGTAAATTAAATATATATCTCATCTATATCCACAGTCTATAAAATAAGCAAGACAACTTCATAGTATGAAGCAAATGATTTCATTTCCAGAACTATTTTTATGAAACATAGAATTTTTCTTTTACTTAGAATTGTTAATGGATAACTGTGGAACACCTGTATTCTCTTTTCTGTGTACGTATATACATGCATACATACACTCTTGCACATAAACTTATTTCTACACATAGATGTCCTATTTCTAGCCTAAATTTCCTAGATTTTTCACTTTGGATAAAGCCTTTTACAGACAAAGGGGGGAGGTTGAATGAAATGGGAAGCTAGTAATTGAGTTCTTCGGTGATGAAGATAAAGGATCTACTACTCTTTGAAAGGTATGGTTGTCAGTTTATAATATATTGTTGAAAAAACATGTCATCCTGAAGGAAGATGTGTATTTTATTCCTTTCTGATTTTCCTAAAAATAATATGTGAACACAATGCCCACAGAACATTAGTCTGGGGTAACAATTTATAAAGACTGAAAAATAGCATACATCTGAATGGCAGAAAGAACGTTTTCTAGGAAAAAAAATAAATAAACAGCTACTGTGGACTGTAATCTCCCACTGATTTCTCAGAAATAAGTTTTCCAGAGAGGAGTCACAATTATAGTTATTCAAATAATACAAAAGTACAATGTTTATTTTGAAATGAACTTAAGCTTAATTGGTTCCATAATTCTTTGAAAATGAACAAATTCACTTATTTATGCTCTTTGACTAATATTGGCGATAAAAATGGTGTTCAGTTTCTTCTAAATCATTTTTTAAACTAGACAATTTCTAGGAACTGTCCATTTTTATTAGAGAGACTGAAAATGGAAAATTCCTCTCACTGATCTGTTATGTTCTCACACAATATTTATGAAATTCAATACTGCTCCATGGATTTCTTAAGCCTCAAAATTCAACCATCTATAAACCTCTTTTTTCTGTAATGAATCTTGAAATAAGAAAGAAAGAAAAATATGTCTGAGCTTCCAAAATAGATTTCAAAAGTCTAAAGCATTAATGTTCATTTATTTGTTTATTCAGTTGGATCAACACATCTTTTCTTAGGTTCTGTTTACTTCTACATTGTATGTAATCCCCCCAATTTTGACTATTCATTTCAGAGCAAACATAGATTCCAAAGAACAGATTTGAGGGAAAGAAATGGGGATGCTTCAGGCAGGCATAATAACCATAATTAAAATTGACAATTAACAGGAATGTATTGAAAAAAAATGTATAGACCATGAGATGAAAGAACTAAAATTCTGTGTTAGTCATGGTCTGTACAGGAAAAACATTCCATACTCTATTGTAGAAAGGGTAGAATCATAGGAATAAATGCAACACTAAATTTTCTCAGTATATTCTTAAACTTAGGATCTATATAATAAAAGTTGAACTCTGAGCATTAAATTATAGGCAGATCTGAAGTCTGTATAAACAAATTACGGTATTTAGAATGGCCAGGACCAAAGAACCTTGTTTTGTGTGACCCAGTCACTGCAGTGCCTCTTTTAACTATGAGATTGGTTTTCAGCTTACACATCAAGATTTAGATTAAAGTTTTGGCTATGTATTCACTGTTAGAGATGTTGCAACTACTCAATTTAATCAACAGTCTTAACTGAACATTTGGGATATAATTAAAATCAATCAATCATTGATTATTTTTAATACTCCTAAAATGATTTCAAACATTTTACCCAGTTCTAAAAGAAGCTATAATTTCATGCACTGATTTTCTGATTAGCAAATGTCAATATACAGGGAGGATGACAGTTCACTAAGTTATTACAACAGTGAGTGGAAAGCAATATATTGTTATCTAGTCACAATATGAATGTAATGCAAAGTTTAGAATTTATTCCCTTTGTCTTAAAAAAATACTGAAACAGATGGCCAATCAAAAAAAGAATAGTATTATAAAAGGAAGATGCTATGAAATATGAAGCTGAAGGAGAGGCTAAATCTCTTGACCTTTCAGATAATTCTCTCTTTTTTTTCTATTTTAGGAGTTTTGTAATATTATGATCAATTATCAGTACACACGAATAGAAACCCTTATGTTCCAGCCTTAATAGTATGGAATTTTAAAGCTAGGAAATGCCATCTAAATACATTGTCCAGTAAATCTCAGAAGTACACACCAAAATCACAAGGCATAAATTATCCAGGTGTTTGGACCCACATACTAAATAAGAATGCTAAGTATACGCATGCTCCAATGTTGCAATTTTTCTTTAGGGTAGATTTATTTATATCATTTCCTTCCTTCCTTTATATTTCTCTCTCTCTCTCTCTCTCTCTCTCTCTCTCTCTCTCTCTCTCTCTCTCTCTCTCTTTCTCTCTCTCTCTCTCTCGTTCTCTCTTGATGCTGGCGATTCAACCCAGGCCTTGCACATCTTTGCATAGCCTACGCATGCACCCTAACTACTGGATTTCATGCCCAGCCTTCTTAAAGTATGTGTATTTTCAAAGACAATGTCCTACTTAAAAACAATTTATTCCAATTCTTAAGTTTTATTGAAGAAACTGATACAATTGGTACTGCCCATACTTAAATGCCTGTAATTGGCAATAGCTTGTATATGTGTGTGTATACACATATATAATGATATGAAAGTAAAATGCAAAGCTATATAGTCCTTAAATCAATAAAATAAAACTATATGTAGTGAACTTGAGTAAATATTACAATATATTTTTTTTGATTTTATGGCTCAAATAAGTTTAGCAGTAAAACAGAGCAAATTCATGTCAAAGTCAGACAATTTCCAAATTCTCTCTGTACCCTTTTAAGTTACTCTTAAAAGAAGTTTAACACAACATGTTAAACAATGAGTATAGAAAAACTAATTCTATCAGGTTTGACATTTTAGGCAAAATTCCATAAAACCCATGATTTAAATGCAATATTGTGACATAACACAGTCAATACAAAGGTTATATTTATGATCTAAGATATTTAAGGCTGGAAAATTTTGCCACTTTCCTATGTAACAGGGAAATTGTGAATAATCTAATTTACCATTGTCTTTGTTGTTGTTGTTGTTGCAGAAATTATTTCTTTCTTTTTCTCCATCAGGACATTGTTGAAACAATTCTTTGAGTTTTAAGAATTCAGGCATTACCAAGCTCTGACACTGAGTAGGAACCTCTGTGTTAATTTCCATCAAATCAGATTAAGCAAATCTTTACGGAGAGGAAGGGCATGAAAGAAATGAAGATTGAAGAATGTGACAGTGAGCAGTGGATTGTGCACTGATAGGAGATTTGTAATCCTAAAGACAGTGCAGAATCTGGAGGTTACAGATAGTGCAATTGGACATATTGTAGAAGCATTAGGACCTGCCTACTAACTAGCTAAGCATTATGTGCTTTCGGGGAGAGAAACAGAAAAGGTCCAGGGCATCAAATATGGCATGCAAGGATTAGAATCATTTAGCAGATTAACCCATCTTTAAAAGGGATAAGAGGTGGCACAATAGGCATTTTAATAGCAGCCACTTGATCCAACCCCTGAGTTTATAATCTCAACAGGAGAAAACAGCTAACTCTCAAAGGACTAACATGAACTTTCCAACCATGTAGTTGGCAAAGGGAAAAAAAATATTTATTTATTACTAGAACACTCAGTTTGTTTTGACTACACAGGAGAAAATGTAAGTCTGTAGTGTATCATATGTCTGAGTGTTCATATAGTTGTATATGAATAAAAACTCTGTTCTTTCCACATATTAGTTCTATTGCACTATTTTTGTTTCTCCTGCTGTTATTAAAATTAATCATTCATTATTCATGTAAGATACAGAGGAAACTGAAAATAAAATGAGAGGGAAAATACTAGACTAATTTGATCATACATATTTAAACAACTACAAAGAAATAGTTACTTTCAAATATGCCTATGACAGTTACAGGAGGGGCTAAGTCTCAGGATACCTGTTTTTAACATTTGTATCTTATTATTTGATAAACATTCAACATTCTTTTCTCAGTCTCATTGTTTATTTAGGTTTATTGAACCATAAAAACAAAAGGAAAAGAAGAAAATTGGCCCATTGTTACAGAGAACCTCTTACTGTGCTTGGAAAGTCTCCTGATTTTCTGCTTTATATTCTAAATTCAACATCATGGTGCTGCCATATAATCAGAAGATAATGTGGCATGTGTGAAAAGGTTAACTTAAAGCTACACATACACCAAGCTTAAAGAAGCAGCAAGCTTCCTGTGATTGGGAGTGCCTGGGCTGGTCTAGGGTCCTGCCCTGCAACAGGCAGGGTGCTGACTCTTGCCAAATGTGAATGAATGCCTTGTAGATGAAATAAAGTCACCTTTCTGTGTTTAAGGATTATTACAAATTCTTTAGAAAAATCCTATTCTATATCTTTCTAATTTTATCTTCCATCACAAAACATTCAGCATTTCATAGTTTATTTTTTCACCAATGAGTTAGTGAAAACAAGAAAATGTAAAGCTCAAGTTGAACCTTGCTCTATTTCATCTATTTATAATGTCTAGTTCAATCTTTATTTCAAAAGTATGAGTTTTATTTTAGCCCGTTCTCTTTGACAGAATGTCTTGGGGATAATTTTTTTTTTTTGGTTTCAGTGTATTATTATAGAATATGTTGTTTTTCTAATTATGTACCATTTGTCATAATACCAAAATTCAATACTCACCCAAGTATCTGAGTAAAAAAGTTAACTGAGCAAACTTGGATACTCCAACCTTGAATATTATGAAGAAAGGACTGGAACATATGAGCCATTGAATATCATGACTGATAATGATATCTTTGAAACTTGATACCTTCAGTTATGCAAACTAGATCATGCTAATGATGTAATTAATGCTGGAAGTCTTTCTTTCCTCTATATATTTATTTATTTATTTTTTTTTTTTTGCATGTCTGGGGCTGTAGTGCTGCGGCACTGTAGGTCAATGCTATGTCACCTTGATCACTACAGGAGTGGGAAACCAGTCAGGGAAACTCAATGATGTAGGACCTCCATGCTTTTGTGAGTGACCCACAATAGAAACTCTGAACACCATGCCATACATGAGCTTCCCTGGTTGGCAACACTCTATACACATTGTTCCGAGTTGTTTCTGATATTTAAACACTGTCCATGTATCTTTAAGAGTTGAACATGTGGGATGTAGATCCCAGGTTTTTCCTAGACTTGATCTTGTGTGTCATTTCCCTTTTCTGTTTTTAACCTATAAATATGCATTGTAATAAACACTATCAAAGAGTAAAACAACTCTTCTTAGTCTTTCTTGGGAATTATCAAATGTGAGAATAGTATTGGGGCCCCAGATGCAATATCAACAAGCTACAAAATACTTTGAACATTACTTAACTTTTTAAAAACAAATTGTTGTGTTCACAACACTGATCTTGGAAAAGATATCACAAAGCCAATGACAATTCTTTACTTGAAACTGATATATAATGTGTGTGTATTTACATATGCATTAAATACTTTCAATAGTCCCCTTGTATATAAACACAGGTTTTAATTAATTAGTCACATAGATAATCTAGGTGAAATTTATTAAGAAACTTGATTTTTTTAACTTTGCTGCTTTCTCTGTTATTCTTGTTTTAACAATTTCTAGAAATAGTTATCAAGAATTTGAGCTGATGCTAAAGTTAGTCTGAATAAGTTCTTATAGGAAATTTGAAAAGTAGATAATGGAAAAAATAGTATATTTGCATGTTCTATGGTTTGGTATGATTCATCCTCTAAAGTCAGCCCCTGATTTGTCAAACGACCAAGCTTAGTGTCATACACAAAAGTTGTGGTCAGGCCTAGAAGTGGAATGCTATGTTTTGGGGTATGAAGTTCTTTCTACTAAAAAAACTATTGTTTTTGAAGTTGCAGCTGAAGCCATAGGATTAAAAAAAAATCAATCATACATGAATGTGCCACATTGTATAATTTACCCACAACTAAAAGAAAATTAGTCTTTCTAAACAAGAGGCCATAATGATTTCTTATAATTAATTCCACCTATTGAGATGGCACCTGGGAAGTTCACTTAGGGATTCAACAATGGATCATAGGTCTGGGTTTCTCAATTGTGAGTCTTTGCTGCTTCAGAGTCATCTACCTGAGGCCTGAAAACAGCAACTAGATTTATACAATCCAGAAGCTACAAGTTCTAGAAAAGGACACACCTACCTCTTACATCCTATGTGCAGGTGAGGTAACCTTTTCTTTGAAAGAACTTGTCTTGTCTCAGAGACCAGTGTAGTATCTCCTGCCCATTCTTAATGTATTCCCTGAGTCTAGGATTAGATTAACATGATTTAGATAACACATTTGTTATGAATCAAGATGAAGCTACAGGAAATTACACATTCCTGTGTAGTGGCTCAATAACCTATGGATCATCCCTGGTGCTGGTCATGTATATTCAAACATTAACTACAATTATTCTTTTATGTATCTGCCTTCCTTGTTGGAAACAACAAAAAAAAAATGCTGCAAATTATCCCGTCGTTGTAAAAACAAACAGTGTCAGACCCTTGATGATAGTCAAAATATTTTGATGAAAACATTTGTTTTTGAAAGACTTGCTTTCTAACTTCAACTACTGTAGTCTTTTTGTAAAAATTGGTTCTGTTGCTAAAGAATAAAGTATAAGCCTATACCAGTGTTGTAGCATTAACTTTTGTTGTATGTCATTTATTTTCTGAGGCCTGTGAGTAAGTGAGTCCACCTTGAGTAGATGTGTTTTATGTCAGGCTTTCTGAGAAATGAGGAGCCTGAGGGGATCCCATTGATTTGCCAACTGTGTCACAGTTCATTTAAGGCAGAATGGCACATGCTTGTGACAAAGGCTATGACAAATGGATATGTACAGAAGGGACAGCACCAGTACAGATGAATGAAGGAAATGATGGAACATTCAACACACGATGGAAATCACAGCAAAAGTTAAGATAGTGAATGACAGTGAATGAATGTATGTGAATTTAGTACCTCAAGTTAGGCAAACAAAAAAAAAATGACTGTGAGACTTATAGCACTTTTAGAAGAATTTCTGAAAATTTATATAAATGCAGTACTCACTGATAGCTAGGAATCTATTTTTCATATAGTATGTATACCAACTGGCATAGAGTAAATATTTTAACACAATGAAGTTAAAAATAATATTGTTTGATTTTCTGTTTCCTAACCTTAAAAAAATATGTGTAGGTGTATTCAAATGTGGACATACCATAGAGCAAAAGTTTACTGTATTTGTAGGGGTTAAATTATGTTATTCTTCATTAAGATGTATTAATAAGACCAATGGATACTAACAAGATACAGATCTTTGCGGGTGGAATTTTGCTCACAGACATTCAGGATGCAGTCATCAGTGTCCCACTCACAGCTTTGTCCAGCATAACTTGAGTTGCATAAGCAGGAAAAGCCACCAACAGCTGAAACAAAGAAGAGAAAACTTTTTTATTCTCTTTTAATCATAGTACAGATACAGTAATGTAAATTACTCTTAAAATGTTGTAATCAGCTATGCATTTCACCTTTAAACCAATAAAGTGTGAATTCCTATTTTTAATACTCTATTACACGTTTCTATATTTAATATTCTATCACACTGTCTCCTACACTGCTACCTTGTTCAGTTCTATTGACTTAAAAAACTTTAATTATTTGAAATAAGAAAGATTACAATGGACATTTGATAACAGTTTTATATATATAATTTCCATTTTTCTCACACTCTCAGTCTTTTTGGCAGCACACAAAACATAATTAGTAGCTAATTTCTGCATCAATGAACTTTCCTAGTTTATTTTAGGTTTAATATACAAGTTAACTTGTTTTCAAAGTTATATGGGTAGAAAATGAATTGCAAAGTAAGTTTCAAATAGTGGTCTGAAAGCTAATATTTATCTACTTAACCCTTAGTTTAAAAAAAGAGCTTTCACATGTAAGTATACTATTTTTAAATAATTAAATTATCATTAACGATGAAAAAAAAAAACAGTATCTGAAATGTTTCAGGGAAATGGTGACAGCATGAATTGTCATTGGAGCAAGAATGGACTTATAGTTACTTGTAGAGAGTTCCTGGGTCCTTCATTATCTCCAGGATTCACCATGTATCTACATTCCCACTCTGCCTCTGGTATGTACCTGCTATTACTCTCATTGAATGCTTAGGTCTTAGGTGGCAACAGAATTTTCAATGCAATGTGCAGAATTTAAGCAGCATCTTGATTTCTTTCTTTCTTTCTTCTTCTTTTTTTTTTAAATAGGAACATTTTGTACATTCTTTATCTGGTTTCCTCTAATGTTAACATCTTTGATAAACAGCAGAGTTATCTAAAGAAAGAAATCAACACTGGTACAATACTATTAGTTAATCTTTAACCTTTCTTGAATTTCTCCAGTTTTTCCATTAGTGTCCTTTTTCTGTTTCTGGATCCAAACCAGGATTCCACATAGGGATTTGTTATGTTTCTGGTCTCTGCTAGTGTGAAACAGCATCTGGTCTTTATATTTTTGAAAATATGTAAATCTGAGTTTGTACAAATTCTCTGAACATAATTTTGTTTCCTTCTTAATATCCTTAAAAACAGCATACTACAGGGACACAGCCACATCAATGTTTATAGCAGCACAATTCACAATTGCTAAACTGTGGAACCAACCTAGATGCCATTCAATAGATGAATCAATAAAAACTTGTGGCATATATACACAATGTAATATTCCTCAGCAATAAAAGAGAATAAAATCATGGAATTTGCAAGTAAATGGATGGAGTTAGAGAAGATAATGCTAAGTGAAGTTAGCCAATCCCCCCAAAAAGCAAATGCTGAATGTGTAATAACCCTTTGATATAAGGAAGCTAATTAATAATGGGATAGGGAGAGGGAGCATGGGAGGAATAGATGAACTCTAGATAGGGCAGAGAGGTTGGAGGCAAAGGGAGGGGGTATGGGGTTAGAAATAATGGTGGAATGTGATAGACATTATTAGCATCTTGATTTCTGTAGCTGTGCGTCAGTAAGCATGTACAACTATGGCTTCTAAGAAGAACATGGCAGCCCAGCCAATAACAAGAGAAAAGGGAGACACACAGAATTAGTAGACTTTAGACAAAATTTACTTCTGTTTTACTTATATTTTCATGGAGCATTTATTTTTAACGCAAATGATTAAAAAAATAAGTGTAGTTTTAAATAAATCATTGTGATAAAAGTGCCAATTAATGCTTCTTTGTATGTTATAGATGGAATTATGTATAATAATAAATTAAATTAAAACTGTGTGCCATATAATATGTCAGTAAGACATTGTGAAATACCATCAATCATAATGATAATTAAAATATGTTTATAATTAGAATTCAGGTTTGGACACTAATGCATATTAGTAAATAACAAACAAAAAGACTCAAATTAACTTTTATCATAGTTGTTTATAAGTAGATGAGTGATAAATTATTTTTAAAGGAAAGTAACAAAAAATAGGTAACTTTGAATTATCAAAGAATCTGAAAGACAGAAAATGTTGTTAAAAATAAAGAGTTTTATTTTACATAAAAATGTTGATCATTTTTGGCTAAAAAGATAACAAATGAACAATGTACCAGAAGAAAACCTGGGTTATTAAATTGGATCCACAGGAAAAAATGGACATCACAAAAAATAATTGTTTAAGTACGTAAAGTAAAGAAATAAAAGGGTATTTTTCCCTACACAATTTATGAATTATATGACTTTATGACAATTAATAACCATTTTATTGAGATATTTTAGGCATATTATCTCACTCTAATTGTTCTTGATTTATACTAGAAAATCTAGTCATGGATTTATATTAGTTTTGTTTATAAATATTATGTAAAGGACCTTCTATTGAAATGAGTTTTTATATTATTTTCACTATTTACACATTGACTAAAGGATTATGTAAAAACATATTCAAAGGAGGTAAGATAAGGCAAAAGAAGGTGGACTCTTAGTTCACCTGTTTTCCTTATCATACTACTTAGTTACATCCCCCTGCAATGTCATTTTATGTCGTTTTTCCTGAGTCTCAACAAAAAATGAAACAGGTCACCCCACATAAATATCAGTGTTTAAACATTCTGTCTCTTGTTTTTCCTCTTTTTTCTCATATTTTTCTTTTCTTTCTTATTCTTTCCCTCTATGAATTTATATTATTTCATCAGGAAGAAGTTTGTGGTTATGTGTGTGTGCGCGTACACAAGTGTGTGTGTGTGTGTGTGTGTGTGTGTGTGTGTGCATGAGAGAGATGAGCTATGAGTTAAAATAATAATTTTAAATATCATTTAAAATAACACTTTCTCATGACTGTAAATAACTACCTTTAATAATCTACAGTTTAAAATAAATTGCAAAAATAGTTAATTCTGATAACCAGAACATAAGAGCTGCATCCTTCATTTTCTACAATCGCAATGAACAAGAATGTAAACAAATTTGTCAGAAGAGCGGTACCTAGTACTGCTGGCATTGGCTTTGATGTTCAAGAGAGGCTATGTTCATATATATGGACCTTCCTGTTGTTATGTCATGTTCTAAATTAGACTGCTCTGCAAATATTACAACAGTGGCTGAGTGAACTCACTGTCACAGCAGTATCTGTACAGGTAAGTGCTGGAACTGCATTCATTGACATTGATCTCACAGGGTGAAACTGAAAAGCTTTTCTCACATTGGCATTGGAACCTAAGGGGAAATATTTCCAGATCTATTTTCTTGCTAAATGCAGCTCCATTCTCACAAGGGTTGCTAGCCTCACAAGGCCCAAATTCACAGTGCAAACCTGGAAAGGAAAGAGTCCAAGTGTCAGTGTTTATTTGATGAACCAATTCCTGCAAATGCTGTCATCTGCCTGGCAGATTTCTGCATAAATGCATTCAATTTACTCACTGTACAGGGACTTATTCCTCCTCCACATTGTGATTGTGATTCTCTCCCTCTCTCTGTCTCTCCCTCCCCATTACAATTTAAGTAATGTTATTTATGATTTCTATGCTTCATCTAACAAAGTACCAGCAGGAAGCAATGTTAATTGACAGTACTTTTAAAAATACCATTTTTAAAAATAACTGTTTTTTTTTATTCCCCAACTCTTGTTCAACAGTGTTCTCTGAAGATGCTGCAATTAGGAAAGTACATTATTAATAATTTCATGCTCCTGTGTTTTCTTCCTGGTACCCCAGAAATAGTTATCACTATAAGCTTTGCTTAATGGATTTGTTGCTGTTCTCAAAACAAATAAACACCAAATAAGAGTATTGGAATAAGCTTTTGAGCTTAATAGAAACACCTCATTTCTGAAATTAAGATTTATGTTTTATCAGAAAAGTAGCTAGATAAAGTGATTGCCATTGTCTGGAATGTACACAAATATTTAGAGATAAGAAACAGGATGGCTGACCCAAGAGAATCCCTATCAAACATATGTAAAGCATGAACAGATCCAACTAGTCCATTAACGCAAAATGATTAAATATCTGTTTTCAAGGTATGTTAAAAATATTGAGAAGATCAGCTACTGGGGATATATCCCAGTAATAGCATTCGTTCATTAAAATGCAAATCAAATATGTATAAACATACATCTAAAGTTACTGGCTATATACTTTGAGAAAACAATGTCTTCTGTGAGGAAGGATGGCCAGTGACTCTTTGTAGGGTTCTTTCTTCCCAGGGGAATCCAAGCCACCTTAAAACTTACAATTTCAGGTAATTAATAAGTAATAAAACACAGATACTCAGAAATGTATTTACATAATGCAAAGCCCCTGATAGATCTAGTCCACATGGATTCTGGAATGGGAAATTGGCTCCAGTGGTTTATTTAAGAGGGTACATCAAAGGCAGGGATAAGGTTTCAAGGGCAGAGTCTGGCTTCCTGATGTCTTGCAGTCAGCAGGTTGATTGACATCTTGGTAGGTCACGCCCATCTCAGGTGCTGTGTAGGCCACTGCAGAACAGGAAAGAGATTCACAATTTCCCTGGGCAATTGACCAGAGGAAATGTCCACTGGTTATTCCTAGATACCAGATGTCTCTATCCACTAGGCTTCCATGAGCAATGACATACATGCTACCCATGAATGGCTAGTGACAAAAGCCCAGTTAAAATTAAATCTTTAAACTTCTTGGATTTTCTAAGTAATTTGCCAACTACAGGGATGAGGGGATAATATGCAGTATCAGAGTAAGAGATTTAAGATCTCAAAGTTTATAAAAACAATGGTAGTTTGAGAAATTTAAAAACTTAAGGATCCTTATAATTTTCCCAACTGTGATCAAAAGAAAAAAAGATATAAAAGACCACCTAAAGGTTGCTGAAGACATCAACAGTGTGTAAAGGAATCAACAGGATATAGTGTCCATAAAAAAGAATAAAAAACTGTACCAAATATAATAGATCCTCAGATCTTTGACTTCCAAATGTGACAAGCAAAAAAAAAGGGTGGGAACCACAAAAGTTCTTTCAAGTACCCATTTTTAGAAATAAAGGTTTTCTTCAATAAATAAATAGATTAATAAGAGCTACTTTTGCAACAGCTATGGTAAGTTTGTGTTAACAATTCAAATGGGCACAAGACCTCTTCTTTGTAATTAATTTATGAGATTGAACATGGCATATTAAAGTTATTTGGATATTATTTCATCATAATAAAAGTATTTTTCTTTGAAAAATTAGGGAAATTACGTTGTACAAACATCAGCCACAAGTGCATAAAGAAATAAATTGTCCTTTACAAAAATTTGTCAAACATACCTTTTTGTTCTAATTATCTACATTTAGTATTTATTTTTGAGGCTAGTTTTTGGATTTTATTTTTGCTAGTAGAAAGTTAATTTAACTGTCACTTCATAAATAATTTTATGCATAATATATTGTATAGCTGAATAATAATTTTTACTCATATTTTAAAAACGTCTATATGATATTTTATTTTGCAGAATACACATGAATTCAATCTACCTTCATACCCTCATGATTTGTATATTCACTATACAAATATGTTGAGAGTTTATACTATGTGGCAAGGACTATGGTAAGATGGTAGGGTCATAAATAGTGAGGAGATCAAATCAATGAGGTACAGAAAGGGGTAAATGTGTTTAATTTCTCAGCTAAATAGTTACTGTAGTGAGAGGAATTCCAATATGGCCAGCAAAATACCCACCATTAGTTTGCATGCCTTATGTAATTCTCTTTATTTAAATGTGGGTGGGATGTGTGAATAAGATAGAATTTATGCCATGGTTAGGTTCCATTGTATTGCAGAAAAGATTTAGATATATAATTCAAGTCCCTAATCCAAATAGAGATACTCAAATGAAAGATCAACATGGGATCATTTTACCAAATCAGGTGAAACACTAAGTCACAGGTAATCTCTTGCTGTCCATGAAGAATCAAAATGAAAGCTGTATAGAGTACCATATGTCAGGGTATGGCATGTAGATCCTAGTTGCTGTAAAGACTCTAGGAGACCCCCATTTTGGAAGCAAGACCAGAGTCTTAAAAGTACATGGAACTAACTACCAACAGTCAGGAAGAGGAACTCTTTGTCTTAGCTCACAGCCATGAGTAGATAGCACAGAAAAGCCATGCATAGACTTCTAACTTTCAGAAATTATAAAACAATAAATATGAGTTGTTTCAAGTCTCTAAGCTCATAACAACTTTCTGTACAGCAGAGAAAATGAATACAGTCAAATATAAGGATGACTAAGACATCTTAAGTAACACTTGAAAAACTTCCTGAATAGATACATTTAAAATGAAGCCTAAAGAATTACCATATATCATCAAGGTTAAGCATAAGGGATACCTAAAGGAAATGGAGGGATGTCTATACAGAAAACATTCAGAAAATAAAGAACAAATCAATATGAATGGAACCCGGGACTTAGGAAGGAGAAAAACACATTACTACATTTCATTGACTCTAACATGCCACTGGCTTTAAAGAAGCTTTACTTTCTGTACAATATGGACAAATCACCTTGTCCCTCTCCAGGCCAAGAGTATCCAGGCCCTAATTCTGGAGACCTATGACTACTACTTTATTTGGCATATAAAAATTCATAGATGTGATTAAGTTAAGAATCTTGATACAGTGGTATTATCCTGGTTTATTTGAGTGGAACTAAAATGTAATCATAAGGGCATTTCAAGGTCTTTTAATAAAAGAGAGACAAGAATTTAAAAAGAGGATGGAGATAGTATGATGACAGCCAACAGTCTGGATAGATAGAAGGAAGGAGTATGAGTCAAGGAATACAGGCAGCCTCTAGAAGATGGTAGAGGCAAGATGATAGACATTTTCAGAAGGAATGCAGTACTGCAGCAACTTAGTTTAGACTTCTAGCCTCCAAGGTTATAAAGTAATAGATCTGTGTAGTTGACTTTCTGTGAATTAGTTACAGCAATCATAGGAAATGAATGGAATAAACAGAAATTAGTAGATAAATTTTGACAAAGTGAAAAATACATCATTGTTGTGAAAATGCATCCTAATCTAGAAGACGTCAATATTAACATTATGATATATTCATCATTATGCTAACATGTGATAAAAAGGAGGGTGTATTAAATTAAACTTTCTAATTTGAAATAATGTCTCAGTAGGTTGGGCAAGACCATAATAGGCTTTGTGATCTACAGAAACTGTGGACTTTGAAGCACCATTGAAAGCTTTCCAAAAATCATGTAAGTTTAGTTGTCCTCCTTATACTGAGAATCACGTTGTATTTCCAAGTTGTATTTAAAAAATACACAATGTTTCCTTCTTTCCCTGAGGCTTTATTTTGCTGAAAACTATATTCTCTTAAAATTGAGAAAGTAAGATAATATACATTTTATTTGCATATATATGGGGTAAGAAACATTAAAAGCCTATTTTCATTAATTTCTTTTTTACAACAAAGTCATCAATTTAGAAAAACACAAAGGATAAGGTTCCCACTGAAATTGTACTGATACTAGAAGTGTTCATTTAACTGAACTATTTTTTCTCTAATTGAAATCTGCATCGATCAAATTAGCATGCTATTTTCAAGTGTATGAATCATTTTACTATTTAGTTCCTTATGATAATGTTAAAATTCTTAAAGAAAAAGAATTTAAAACTTCAAAATGGATGTATATCCTTATAAAAATTAAAAAGCTAAACATGAGAACATATTAGTCTAGTATTTTGAATTTTTTTTATAATTATATAAATCTAGAAAAAATGCTGCTAAAATTTTAAAGTCATAGAGAATTTGGATATTTTAAAAACAGGGCAATTTTTAAAATAAGTCAATAATAGACTTGAGGTTACATTTGAGTCTGGGAGATGTTCTATAAAAGGTGTATATGACAGAAATAAAGGCATGATGGCACTCACCATAAAGATAAGGAACACTGAAATGCATTCCACAACTTCTATAATCTACAAAAAAGGAAAAAAGTGAAAGATCAGACTAGATAGGGAGTGTCTGCCTCTACAGTGTGATCCAGGGATCTACACCAAGTAAACAGAGTCATTCCTCATGGAGCATACCTCAAAATATTAAAGATATGTTCTAAATCTCCTCACATACTCATAAAATCCATTGTGAATCTCTTTCACTTTTTTGTTGGTGTGTTTTACTACAGGGAGGAATCAGCTGATTCTGCATATCTTTAATGGACATTAAGTAGTAATTCATTGCCGCAGTCTGGCTGCAGCAAAATAACTGGAGGGTAAGGAACAACTTGTGTACATTGACACAGCAGGAGTAGGAGCCCTTTATTGTAGGACAGGAGGGGTATATATACATTACATACAGCTTATTTACCAAGAGGTGCTACTTTTCTATCTGCTGCTCCCTCCATTTAAGTAGTATGGATTTGATTTCTTCTCAAAGTTAGAATGGTCAGTAAGACAGAAAGAATGCAAATAATAGTATTTCCATTTGTAATCTTTAGAAATGATTTATTAACTATAAAATCTTATAGATGTATAAACTTTGTTCATAAATTTATAAGATTTAGTTTTTATTTATTAGACATTGAGAAAACCAATTGTCTTTCCATGGTGAATTCTAGCATGCAAAGTCAACTATTTTCATTTCCACTTTATAATTTTCTTTCCTTCAGAGAATTTTAATTTTCTTCAGAAAATGTATACCTTCAAATAGGAATAAATAAAATATTAAAATCCATGACAAGATGTTCTTCTTATATCTGATTAAACATATAACACCCAAATTTATTATCACATATAATATCTTGTGAATAGCTCTAGTGAGACAGTGAAGGAGATCATCCAGATTGTCTGGCGAGTTTACTAGATTTCTAATCTGAACTTGGGTTCTCCTGCTGAACTTAAATAATTTATGGAGCTTCAATATCAAACCATGCCTTTCCATGTCCATGAAAAGCCTGATATAAATAATATCACTCAAAATTCATGCATGAACATAGTCGAAAATCAAGAATGTTATGTAAGGTACAAAATGGCTTTTGCCCCTTTTCTACCTTTACTGCTGCTGCTCTACCAATAACAGATGCAAGTTAATTTGTTTCTCCCATCTTCTAGACAGAAATGTAAAATAAAAGGCCAAACATCCTGTAACTATTCCCAAAAGTCACTAAACACAAGCCTGAATCCACCAAGCCTCTGTCAAAAAACTCATCAAAATACCCTCCAGGTTCTCCTTGGTATGTCATTTTTTCTTTGCGTGAAACCAATAAACTCAAAAGTTTTTCAACTACGGATGAGTTTCTTCTGGTCTTTGACTGAGTGACATCAGTACAAGATATTTCTACTTTAAATTAGAAATCAGAAATCACTTATATTCCCTTTCCAAGCCTGGAAAAATTTGCTATTCTCCTAGAAATGTATGATACACTTATGTATTAGTTTGATAGGGCATTATGACTAGAAGCTGTTTGACTTAACCAACAAGAATTTATTTCTTCACAATTCTGGAGGCTATCATTGTGAGAAAAAGGTCTTAACAGGTTTGGTTCTTTTTGAAGTCTGAAAGGGAAAAATCTGTTCATACATCTACCTTGGCATCCAACATCTTGCCAGCAATCTTTCACACTCTATGTGTATTAGTCATGGTTCTCTAGATGAGAACCAACAGACAACCAGAATATCAGAATATATATATATTTGTATGTATATGTATTTGCATCTATATTATATGTATATGTGTATATATTATACATATATATTACATATATATATATATATATATAGAGAGAGAGAGAGAGAGAGAGAGAATGAGAGAGAGAGAGAAAGAGAGAGAGAGAGACAACAAGATATATATGTGTGTATGTGTGTGTGTCGGGGGGTTGTAAATATCTCCAGTTGTCTGTACATTGAACATTTGGAGGAACTAGTAGCTGCTCAAATGTATGAAGCTGGAGCCTCAGAAAAAGAGCAAGAAATGATGAAGCCTCTGTTCAAGACCAAAGTCCCAGAAACTCCTGGAGAATTGATGGTGAGGGTCCACATTGACAGAGCTGAAGTCAACATCTACAGGTGATGGAAGCAGCAAAAACACACCCACTCAAGAAGAAAGGAGCTTGCATTCCCTGTATTTCCTTCCTTCTTTTGCCTTTTATTCCATTCGGGCCCTGAACCTATGAAACAGGGCAGCCCACATTCATGAAGGTTCTGCCCCTTAGTTTACTTTTCCACATGCTGAGCATCTCTAGAAACACCCTCATGAACAGAAAGCTCATAATCTTAGTTATTTCTGAGTCATCTCTCAATCCAGTCAAGTTGACCATCCAAATTAACCATTATACCTTGGTTTGTAGAAGTTAAGTCCCTACCTCCATCTTCACATGGAGGTCTCTTTTAATGCATTTTTGTGTCTAAATTTTTGCATTTGATAAAGACTCCAGTCATAATGGATTAGGGGCCCTCCTGCTCCAGTACAACTAAATTTTAGTTTAACTAATTACATCTTAAATGATCCCTTTTCTAAAAAAGTTCACGTTGTAAAAAATTGGTGGGTTAATATCATCAAGTGATTCTGGAAGACGAAACAAAAGGTTTTGTTTAACCTTTTGCATTTTCTGGGTTATTATCAACATGTGATTTTGGAAACAAAACAAAAAATTTTGATTCACCTTTGTGTATTTACTGGCTATTTATTTGGTATTTCTGAAATTTTTTTTCTAAAAAAATAAATAAAACTGATATTTTTGCAACATAAACTTATATTATTAAAATCACAGATGACAAAATAAAATTTAACTTTCTGAGTTATATGATTTTAAATTCAGAAAATAAAAATAAACCTTATGAGATTAGTTTGCAGTTTACAAAATTTCCAAATAAAATAAAGTGGCATATAGGCAAAATAACATGTGTCCAACAACTGGAGAGCCTTTTTTGTTTAACCTAATTATTTCTGCATTAAGTTTGTATTTTGAAACACCATAATTTTACATTCAGATAAACCCATTGACAATGATGTGAGAATAACAGGAAAAAATTTAATACTTCACATATACATGTTTATGCATCTAGGTAAAACATAGAAGCACAGACTAAATTCTCTTACCGTCTTGTTTGTATTACCTACCTCTTTCAAATTAATCATTATATCTCAAACCACCTTCACTATTTAAGGGGACATGTTTATGGTTTAGATATATGGTGTCCTGCAAAGGCTCATGTGTGAGATAATGCAAGAAAGCTTAGAGGTGGAATTATCAGGTTGTGAGATCCTTAACCTAATCAGTGTGTTAATCCACTGATAGGGAGGATAATATAATAAAAACATTAAGACATTGAGGGAAAAACTAGCAAAATGATAGGAATTAATTCTACATTATAAATAATTATGTTAAGTAAAAAGGAGAGAGTCACAAAAATCTCATAACATATGATTCCATTATAATAAATATTGGGGCAAATATATAAAGGAATGAAGTGGATTAGTGGCTGGCTAGAGTTAGGAAGAGGAAGGGAGAGACAGAGGCAGTTCTCAAAAGTTTTCTTTTGTGATGGTGGTGCTTAGATTATGGTGATGGTGTGCCAAAATACACTGCATAGTTCAATTTAAACAAGTAAATTTTAGGCATATGAGTTATAATTAATAAAGCTATTAAAATATTACAGGAAATATTTTTAATAACATTAACTAATATTCTCTTTAGTGTTTGTTGGTCTCACTGTACCCATTACTTGACTCAGGGAAAAGTTAGATATCAAATACAACAAAGAACTCGATTGGATTACTGAATGATTTTTTTTTTCTCTGTTCTATTGGAGGATATACAATAGTCTAAAAATAAAGATATTTTGAATGCAAAAAGCAAGGCTTTTGAGGAAAAATTATTTAAACTTTCCTTGTTCTGGGGGATACTTTAGTCTTATGACTGTTAGTGCAATGATGGTAGCAGATGGTTTGTCACTAAAGTAGTTTTTCATCTAAAGGATAAAGGGGGAGAAAGAAGAATGGGGGGGGGGGAACCACAGTCTTCACAATTTACAGGGAAGAGGAGTATTAGATAACAAAAAAATCAGCCTGGCTTTCCCAGAGCCAGCTTCCAGTTTGGGGAAGCCAGTTGAGACATCATGGGTAGACATAGGAACTCCCCAGATAAATTTCCAAGGACAGAGGAGACTCAGGTTTGCTAGTACAGAATGGTAAAAATAGCATTTCAATATGTGTTTGCACCTGTAGCACAAGAAACCAATAAGGTATCAATGGCAGTCAGGCAGTACAAACTCAGAGAAGCTGACGTAACTTGCTTGCACACCATCATTACTGCCACCAGTTTCTTATTGGCAGAAAGATAAGATCATTCCTAAGTTTTTAGAGTTGCCCCAATGACAAATTTTCCAGGGAGGTGTTTCTCAGGGATGGGTAGAAACATTCTCTTAGTTATGAAGAATTGAAGTCATAATTTCGATGACCCAGGGAGTTGTAAGATAGATTTAGCATTATTGAAAGCTAAGGTAAAGATTCTGAGCTAAAGTAAAGGGGATAAGGTGAGACTGATACAGAGAGAAAATCATGTAACAATTATTCTTATCTTACAGAAGAGAATAGACCACCATTTTCATCAATATTTGTCTCACAGTGTAGGATACTATTATGGACAAAGAAAGAAAATAGATCAAGAACAATGAAGAATTGTAACAGAAGCTGGAGAAAACTCACCACTGCTATGGTATCTTGCACAATATTGGGGTGGATTATGACTAAGTTAAAAACATGCTTAAGTATTCCGCTCATGCGTAGAACAGTAAGCATTTACCAGGGAACACTTTCTAGGAGTTGAGCCTAGCTATCTGCCTAGTCATTTTCCCAAGGACATCTCTTAATGCCACTGACAGGGTTAAAGTTTTCAAGGATACTCCTACAAAAAGAAGGCATTTTGTTGAAGGCTGAAATCAAGTCAAGATGGCGCCTGGCAATTTGCCAGGAGGAGTGGTTTGTAAGGCAATGCCAAGGAGCCATTAAGTTGGTGGGGATTCCTTATTGGCTGATTGCTGTAAGTGGATGATGCTAATTGAGTCAAGCTGTGTGTAATTAGTTAGGTATATATACCCCTGCTGCCCCGCAATAAAGCAGTTCCCATTTGAACCTTCAAGTTGCTTGTCACCTCCCGGTTATTTGCCCAGCCAGACTGCAGCAGCA
Source organism: Ictidomys tridecemlineatus (assembly GCF_052094955.1). Classification (NCBI taxonomy): domain Eukaryota; kingdom Metazoa; phylum Chordata; class Mammalia; order Rodentia; family Sciuridae; genus Ictidomys; species Ictidomys tridecemlineatus. The sequence goes on along the minus strand of NC_135484.1, from coordinate 91,632,255 downwards.
TTTAAATTTAAAATCCAGATTGAAACACAGTACACAGTAGTCTAATAAATAATCTCAACTAAAATAAGTTGGTGATATTAAAAGTCTGAAGCATGGAGTGATTTTTATCAGGAATAAAGGGGTCTTCTTTAGTTACTTCCTCAGGCCCTCTTCTAAAAAACACAAATATACCTCAGATCCCTCACCCTCGACCTAATGGACTTGCTTTGTCATCACATTTGACAAAATTATTGTCAAACTTTGAAAACAGTCATTCATGTAATCCGTATCTTATGTAATCTTGTATTAGGATAAACAAATAAAAAATAAAGATACCAATATAATGAAAACATTTTTTGGTGTTCAGAGGTTTAGGGAGGTTTTTTCACTAAGGAGTCACATAAAGTCAACGCAAGTCACTTCCTGGCACAGATTTAGATCATCCTCATAATACTAACAATTACTTAGCCCTGAAAAATCCCCAAACAGTATTGTAAATTCTTTCTATAGTCAACTCTATTTGTCCTCACAAATCATGTAAGAAAAAATATCATTATCTCCACTTTTAGGTGAGGAAGTGAGGGAGTGACATCAGTAAAGGAACCATGTTCCATTAGGTTGGCATCAGGGTCCCTGAATCAATTGCAGGGCAATGCTTCTTCCCAGGCTCTTCAGTGTTTCAAAACTAAGTGTCTTTTTACTCCAAAGCATTGCAGGTATTTTTGCAAAAATTAACAATATAAACATCCATTATTGCTTTGTATTTCATCATTGAAATCCCCAAATTTTGAAAATAGATTTTGATGAAAATTGTTATTTTAATTAGCAAGAGTCTATGCAAATACTATATTCACATGACTTCAGAAAAAAGTTTGAAAACTTTTAATATTAACTTGTTGCTTTATACTGGTCCAAACTGACTTATTAAAACAAACAAACAAACAAACAACAACAAAAAACATTAAAGAGTGTTTGCTATAGACCTATAAGCTTTGAGTATTATCAGTCAAATCACTAATTTTTGGAAATCCATGTACTTAATCCTCAACTTTCTCCAGCTTCTGTTACAAATTCTTTATACACAAAGAAGTGAAAAGAAGGTTAAAGTCTAAAATTGAGTGAAATAGAAGCTGATAAATTCCTATCTTGGGCTGGGGATGTGGCTCAAGCGGTAACACGCTTGCCTGGCATGCGAGGGGCACTGGGTTCAATGCTCAGCACCACATACAAATAAAATAAAGATGTTGTGTCTACCGAAAACTAAAAAATAAATATTTAAAAATTCTCTCTCTCTTTCTAAAAAAAAAATTCCTATCTTATTCATATGCCATAAATTATTCTTGTGTATAAAAATTACTATATTTTGAGAAATATTATGCATTTAAATTTCTAAGACAATGCTCTATTGAATATTTTATAGATTATTCAATAGAATTTCAAGTATTTTGTACCCATTATAAAACTGAAAATCAATATTCATTACCTAGAAAATGTACACTTGACAAACCATATTTAGCCAAAATAAATATTAAGAGTTTTAAGTTCTTTCAAACCCATTACATTAAACATTTAAAGAATCACATGTCAAAAATGGAACAACTACAAGTCACCTACAAAATATGGAAAAAGCATATATCAAAAGTTTTGAAATCTGAAACAAAGAAAGTATATTGGTTTTAAACAAATGATTCTTAATGAATAGGTAAGAATACTTCATTTTTATATTAAAATATGTAAAATAATGGCTTGGTATCCTTGTCTATTTAATTTTATCTTTATACATTTTACGAATGTAAGTTACTCAAGTAAAAATATTAGAAAATCATCCACAGAATATAGTCATTGCTCAAAGTATAAGATCAATATTCTGGTAAAGTATACAAAACAGATAAGAAGGAAAACAAAACAATTCCTGGCTTTATGCATCTCAAATTTTAGATGGTAGAGCAAATGTACAGCAGTGTATATTTTTAGGAAACTTTTTAAAGGAAATATTATAGAACAAAAGAAAGGTCATTATAAAAGACTATCTAGGAAAGTGACCCTTCAACACAAGTCTCTAACAATTATCCCACTGAGGCAATGATACACAGGATTTACTTTGAAAATTGTCCTGAAACACAAAATTCTTAACAGTTAAATTGTCCTGAAAGTAGGTTTAATTGCCACATGCAGTTTTGTTATTCAATCTTCTGCCACTGGCTTTAATTATTAATTAGTCATAACTTCTCCATGAATATTCTGTAATACTTTAATACTTTAATCTTCCCAAAGAGTTTTTAAAAAAATACTTTTCATTCACTTGTTTCATTCATGAAATCTTGGCATAAATTTTGTAATATAACTTAATGTGTATCTCAACTCTAACCATTGTTGGTTTAATAAATGAAACAAGGGTATTCTTAGGCAAATGTTATTTAATTCAGTTACTCTTGAATACTGTAGGCCTGATGAAACTTTACTATATGCATTCTCCATGAACAAAAATTAATAAAGAAGCTTCAGAGATGGCAAGAGGTATAAAAGTGATAGGGAAGAAATGACTTTCAGGCAAAGTGGGCTCAGGGACGTGACAAAATCAAGAGGTAGTAGGGCATTGTATACAAAGGGAAGGACCACAAACAAAGCAGAGGATTATTTTATGTGGATCTATTGCCTCCTTGTGTCTGATGCTCTTTTACATACTAATGTCTACTTAGCATTGGAAAACACTGTCAGGAAGCAAGGACTCATTCAATATCCCTGACTCTAACCATCAACACAAGGTTTTGTTCCAGCCTTTCCTCCATGCCTTTTTATGGAATTCTTTTCCCTGACAGTGAGCTGCTGGTTTCCCACTGTCTATAATCAATTTATTTACTTTTTCAATCCTACTATGTATGTAGTTTCAGAGTTGCTAACCTTAATGTGAATGTGAAAAAAAATTTTTTTTGCAAGAGGGTAGCATTTATGTATAATTCCTTTAGTATTCATCTTTTGTTACCAGTCAAAACTCTGTTTTTCAATGTTATTTAGGTCAGTTACATTTCTTCCCACCTAACTTAGTGAAGTTATGTCATGCTTTTCTAGTGAACTTGCATTTATTCCTGATAGTCTGCATTTGTGATTGCCACATCCAAAACCATGATTCATTTTGTCTAATCTGTAGACAATAAACTTCACTCTGTAGACCTTTATTGATTTTGAAAAACACTATCCACAGACACAATACTATATAAAAAAGAAATTACACCATCATAAAAGTTCAGTTGAATGTCCTATTATGATCAAATTCTCAATTACCAGGCAACCACTGATCTTTCCTCTCCTAAATTAGTTCTCTCTTTTACTGAATAACATGTGTTCAGGTTTCAATATGAGGTGTCTCTCAAAAGCTTCAGAAATATTAAGAGTTGAAAAAATTGGAGTGTGAGAACTGTAACCTAATCAGTCAATTCTAGTTTGAGTGGACTAACTGGTATCTATAAGCAGGTAAGGGCATGACAGGAGAAGGTGTGTCAGTGTGGGGGTGTGACCTGTGGTACCTTCCCCTTTCTCTCTGTTTCCTGACTTCCTTGAGGTAAACAGTTTCTTCCACCACCACCAACATGTCCTTGGCCCCAGAGCAATGGAATCAGCAGATCATGGGCAAAATCCCTGAAACCTTTGAGCCAAAATAAACTTTGACTCCTCTAAGTTTTTCTTGTCAGGTATTTTGTACACAGCCATAAAAAGCTGACTAATGCACCATGTAAATCAAATCATGTAACATGTCCCTTTTTTGGATGGCTTCTTTAACATAAAAAAAAATTCATCAGGACTATATTAATAATTTGTTCTTTTAAATTGCTGAGGTATAAACCACTGTATGTACGTTCTAGAATTTTTTTATCTGTTCACCTGTAAAAGGCATGTTGGTTGTTCCCAGTTTTGGGAAAGTAGCAATAAATGTATAAATGTATAATATGAACATTTTCATATAGGTTTTCATGTGAATGAAGACTTTAAATCACTTGAATAATTACTTGAAAGCCAGTTTGCATGGCTCTCATGATGCTAATTCATAATAAATGCTAATTCATAATAAAATGTCAAGTTGTTTTCCAAAGTGGTTACAGGTTGGGTTGTTCTGCCTTCTCACAGCAATTCAGTATTATTGTTTTTTGCTTATTAATTTTAGCCATACTCAGACGTGTGTGCTGATAATGATGAAGTATTATGTTTAATTACTGTTATTTTTTAAATTTTAATATTACTTAGATTTCACAGAAAATTTTAAAAATAGTACATAAACTTTATTCTAGTACACATTTTATCATAAATTGCCTATATTTACATATATTGCCTGAATATATCCTATATAGCTGTATATTAGGTGCATTTCTATTTTATTATTTATTATATTTTTATATACTTTGATTTCTTTTTATGAGACAATTAAGGAATAGTTTGAAATATGTTCCTTGCCCTTATGCACTGCAGTGCAGATTGTCTAGCCTACATTGTTATTCCTACGGCAATCACAGCACAATTGCCAAAATCAGCACCATTGATTGTACTTCATAACAATGTATTGTATTCTTTAAAAAATGTAGAGAGTCAATTTTAAGTACCTAAATCTTGACATTTTGCTTAAAAGTATAGTAATTTTGTAAAATGTCCTTAAATTTTGGTTTATCTGATTTATTTTAAATTCAGGTTTTATTGTACCTGTAGAAGAAATACAACAGAAGTGATATGAAACCTTCAGTGTATAACCGGATCTTAAGTTTAGTTTTTTTTTAATATTGGTCCTATTATTCATATAAAAACTTATAATTTGTCTCTTTGAACTTAATAAACAACCTCAGTGTTATTTTGAAACTATGCAGACATCTTATTCCTCATAAATTTTCACCTACTAGTTCTAGCAAGGACTGATGATTTTCTAACTCCACCACCACTGTCCTGTATTTGTTGGTCTTCTGCTATAAAAAGGGGCTTTCCTTCTATGTGTCCGTGAAAGTGTGCCTGTTTTGTCTGTTCTTTACATATTTATGCAGAAATTTACTAGTCAGGTAATGGTTTAGCTCAGTGGTAGAGGAACTGCTTAGCTATGCAAGATTCTGGGTTCAAACCCAGCTCCAACAAAACAACCAAAAAAAAAAAACCCTCAAAAAAACAAAACAACAACAAAAGAATCCACTTATACATTATTACAGTGTTCAGTGGATTATAATCCATAAAATTCATTATTTTAGTACTTAAATGTTCTTTTATTAAGCTAATGGAAGCCCTTTCAAAATATCTCCTGTGTCCTTTTGATAAATTCTCATTTTTCTTTGAGCACTTCTGCCTTTTCTGCTCCAGGCTTAGAATTAATCTTCTCTCTAAAAAGTCATCATTCATTTAAGTAGAGAGTGGTATTTAGATATCAAGATATTAGTTATGTGGGACACTTACTTATCAATAGACAAAAGTAGGAAATGTGTGGATATTTGAATGTTTAAATATAAAAGACATGCATATACATATTTCTATATTTAGAGATATATACACATAGATATATATGTAGACATAATTATATGATACACACAAACATACACCTATAAATTTCATAATGATACATATAATTTTACCTAATGATTCAATAGCACTAAACACATTCTAAAGAGTATAATAAACACAGGCATGTCAAAAGAGTATGTATACATCTATTTTATTTTTTATAATAATCTATTAAAAATTATGAGGAAATATTCATAATTATTTTATGGACAGTACCTCAGGGAGCCTTCTAATTTTTCTCCTAATATTTATAATTTCCTTTTCCAACAGTGACAAATTTCCTTCAGCATTTTCAATATAGTTACTTATTTGTTCAATATTGGAAGACACAGGAAATTTTATATATATATATATATATACATATATATATATAATTGCTAATGAAACCACTGAAGAAAGCAGTAATAATAAATTAATAATAAATAAATAATAAAGAAGCTAATAATAAATGAATTTTAAGTTCTATTTTTAGCGAAACTTTACATACAATAAATGCATAATTATTGAGTATACATCAGAACATATGTTTATTCTTTTAAACTCTTTTAGATATAGAACATTTTCGTAATCTGAAAAATTCCTTCATCTTCCTCCCTAATCAACTCTGCTCCTGATGTTGACAAATTTTATGTTTTTTTTTTCTATTTGAGAAATAATGTGTTGATACCATACAATAGCATCTCCTTTTTGCCATTGATTTTCTTCAGTATAGCATTTGAGGGTTACTTGAGTATTGGTCATTTTGTCTTCTTAGTACTAACTGTTCATAGTATGTACATTTTCGTACACTTTGTCACATCCCTGTTACCAAAATACTTTCAAGAATAATTTGTGTTTACTGGAAGAAAGCAGCTTAGAACACAGCAATAAAGAAGTTGAAAAAGAATGCTGCACTCACCAGGGCCAAAATATATATACATATATATATATACATATAAACACTTAATTATAGTTTCTCTGTTTTAGTTTTTGATGATACAAATTTATACTCAAAGATATACAGACTTAAAATCGGTATCTATTCATTGATTTTTTTTTAAAGAGAGAGTGAGAGAGGAGAGAGAGAGAGAGAGAGAATTTTTAATATTTATTTTTTAGTTCTCAGCGGACACAACATCTTTGTTGGTATGTGGTGCTGAGGATCCAACCCGGGCGCACGCATGCCAGGCGAGGGCGCTACCGCTGAGCCACATCCCCAGCCCTCATTGATATTTTTAACACACAAAGCTGGGCAGAGAAAGGAATACTGCAATGAACATACATTCAAAAAGGAGGGGTGGAGGAGGGAGGTACAAACAGAGACTGACCCATGGTACTTCTGTAACCCCTACTCTGTAAGCGCAAGCAATGGCTCATGTGGCAGTTAAATAATTTTCTCAGTCTTCTTCCAACAGACCTACAAATCTCTTTGAATTATGCCCTACTTACTTCTGAATAAGAGTTAGAAAATGTCTTTAAGGTCTATAGAAACATTATTTTGTCAACCTAAGGAGATCTACATACCTCTTCTATATCATTCCATAGTTTTAACAAAGATTTAAAAACCATAATTTTTATCTTGCACTGAAGCCCATTTTACTGGTAATATCCTAGATTTGATCATTGCTCTAGTCTGTTTTGAAAATCTCTTACCAGCTGGAAGTCTAAAAATAAGAATTATATTTATTTTTGAACAGAATAATCCTGGGTTAAAATATTTTTCCCCTTAATTCTAGCTGAAAGCTTTCACATAATCTCATGTCTTTTCTTTCCTATTTTATCACAGTCCAGTAAATGAATCTATTTTGTAATTTCAATACCAGTAAAACAATCTATTTTGTAATTTTAACATTTTTCTCTGACATCATCTTAACTCAATCAATAATATTATCACTTACATTTTCAATCTTCTACATGGATGCAGGGGATTGTTTTACCAGTATTTGGTGGAAACATAACTTAATCTCCTATTTTTAAGCTTGCCATAAAAGTGTCCTCACTGTTTTTCAAGAAATCAGTAACATTTTCAAACAAAATTTGAAGCCTCTTTCCAAGCTTCTTCCAATGTCAAATGTATCAATGTTTAGTCATAATGATGCATCAATTCTTGGCACAAGTTTCTGTTTCAAAGATCTTTATCTGTGTTAACAAATAACCAACTCACACAGGGACCTACCACACCAACTTGTTGTTATACCTCCCTGTGAGTTGACTCCATGGCTCCACTGTTCCAAATCTTGTGGTACGTAATCAATAATGTACATATTTTGTTATAATGATAATCACATTTTACTTCAGGCTGGGATCTGGATGCTCTGATATATGCAAAGATGACCACATTCTTTTGCTTTTCTTTTGAAGAGTGTATCTTTATCTTTTCCCCCGATTTATCTGTGTCCTTTGTTTATGTGCATTTTTCATAGGCTGAATAAAGTTGAGCCTTGCTTTTTTATTTATATATGTTTATATTTATTTTTTAGTTGTAGATACATTTGGACACAATAGCTTTATTTTGTTTATTTATTTTTATGTGGTGATGAGAATTGAACCAGGGCCTCGTATGTGCTAGGCAAACACTCTACCACTGAGCCACAACCCCAGCCCCAAACCTTGCTTTTTTATCTAGATAGACAATCTGTCTCAGTTGGATTTTTTACAGCTCAATGACATTAAATGTAATCATTTATATAATTGGATTTATGTCCATTATTTGTTTTTCAATTTTTTCCTATTGTTTCATTTATTTATTTTATTGTACCTATGTTTAAATTTTCTTATGTTTAGTTAAATATGTTTATTATTCTACTGGATTTTACCATAGGCATATCTCTTCACATTAGTTTTTTACTTATTGCTTTTGGGATTTTTATTTGCATAGTCTAGTTAGGGAAATTTGTACTATTTTTCATAAGGTATAAGAGTATTATACCAGAATATTTCCATTTACATCATTCATTGTATTATGGTTGTCATATACATTGTGTTTACTTATGTTATTTCTGCATCCCACAAATTACTACTATAAAATTTGTATTAAACATTTGAACATGAAGAAAAGGAAATTTTATATATTGTAGTAAATTTGTCTATATTTTTTCCACTTGCAAGCCTCTTATGAATTCTTATAGATGTAAAATTCCATTCAGTACTATTTTTCCTCAAGCTGAAGAACTTCCTTTAATATATATATATTATATAAAGTACATATATATAAGTATATATATATAAAGTACAGGCTTTATGAAAATTATTTTTAAATATGTTTTTAAAAACTTTAAAAATAAAAGTTTGTTTCACATTACCTTTCTTCTGAGAAACACTAATTTTGACTGACATCTTGAACTTTAATATGCATTAAATTTTCTCATCAGATTTTGATTCTATTAGTATTTTGTTGGCTTGAGTATTTTATTTTCTTATTCAATTTTACTTAATGTCATTTTAATCAACAAATCATAATTATACCCACTAATGATATATATATATATGTGTGTGTGTGTGTGTGTGTGTGTGTGTGTGTGTGTGTATGTGTGTGTCAGTGTGTGTGTGTATATGTGTGTGTGTGTGTATGTGTGTGTATATATATATATATATAAATTTTGATAGATGAATTAAAAGTGGAATGGTCACATTGATCTATATAGCATATCCATCATGTCATTTTATAATGAGACATTTGAAATTCACTGTCCCAGTTATTTAGAAACATACAGTACTTTATCCAAATGTGCAATGCACTCCAAAACTTAAGCGCCTATCTATCTAAAGCTTGTAGCCCTTGATTGGTAATTTTCCATCCCTTTTCTCCCATCTCACCATTCTGTGGTAACTGTCATTCTATTCTTTATTCCTATAATTTCATTTTTTTTCTTATTTCACATAGATCTTGCAGGCTTTGTCTTTTTGTACCTGGCTTAATTCCCTTAATATAGTGTTGCAAGTTTCATAAAGGCTGTCAAAAATGACAGTATATTCTTTTTTAAATTTTATTTTTAAAATTGATATATAAATATAAAAAATGTACTAGTTATGTGTACCATGCACTGTTTTGACAAATGTGTGTTATTGTTTAATTCTTAAAATTAAGGTAAACATATCTGCCTCTGCAAACATGTATAATTTCTTTTTCTTTTTTGTAAAGAGAGAGAGAGAGAGAGAGAATTTTTTAATATTCATTTTTTAGTTTTCAGCAGACACAACATCTTTGTTTGTATGTGGTGCTGAGGATCGAACCCGGGCCACATGCATGCCAGGCGAGCATGCTACAGCTTGAGCCACATCCCCAGCCCAAACATTTATAATTTCTTTATGATAATAACCTATGAAATCCTTCTTTATAGCTTTTTGAAATGTACAATGCATTATTGCTATCTATAACTACTCTACTGTGTACAGCACACCAGAACTCCTATCTCCTATCTAGCTACAACTTTGTACCCATTCCCCATCACTCACTCTCAACCACCTACTCTCATCAGTCTCTAGTAATGATCATTCTATTCTCAATGTCTATAAAGTCAATTAATTTAGGTTCCTCATATGGGCCAGATTATACAGTACTTCTCTTTCTGTGCCTGGCTTATTTTACTGAAGATAATGATCTCCACTTCCATCCAAGATGTAAAAAATGGCAAGAATTTATTTATTTAGACTAAAGGGTATTTCATTCTGTGTATGTTCCATAATTTTGGCTGATTAGGGAAATAGGACTCTAGAGAACAGGGAGACAGTGTACATTCTGCAAAGAGGAGGGTCATTGGACATGGAAATGTTCCTTATGCTTCCAAGAGAAGCCATGTATGATCAGCAAGACTCTGACCCATCCTGGCAGATGGCAGCACTAATAGAGGAAAGCTAAAGGAGTTAAGAGGCTTCCTACATGTCCCCTGATTCCTCTGAGGAATCCCAGCTGATTCTTAAGATTAGATAGTAACAAGGTCAGTTTTGACCATCTTGGTCTATATATGTACGATATTTCTTCATCCATTCATCACTCAAAAGACAATGAGGTCCTCCCTTCACACACTTCTTGGCTATTAGGCAGAAGGGGGTGAAGGGAGGGGAGGGACTATGGTGGGTAGAAAGAATACTAGAATGAATTGTACATTATTGCCCTATGTGCATATATGACTACACTACTGGTGTGATTCTACATCATGTACAATCAGAACAATGAGAAGTTCTTCTCCATTTATATATGGTGTGTAAAAGTGCATTCTATTGTCATGTATACCTAATTAGAACAACCAAAAAAATTTTAGAAAGCATTTAGAAGAAGAAGAAGAAGAAGAAGAAGAAGAAGAAGAAGAAGAAGAAGAAGAAGAAGAAGAAGAAGAAGAAGAAGACGACGACAATGGCATCCTGCAATGAGCATAGGAATGAAAAAACTCTGTGACATATATATTTCATTTTCTTTGGATAAATTTCTGGATCATATGATAGTTCTATTTTTATTTTGTCAAGGAACAATCAGAATCTTTTTAATAATGGCTATACTAATTTACATTCCTACAAACGATGTGCAAGTTTTCCCTTTTCTCTGATCCACAGCAGAACTATATAAACTTTTTGATAATAGTTATTCTAAATGGAGTGAGGCAACATTTCATTTTGTTTGGCATATCCCTGATAATTAGTAATATTGAGCATTTTTTTATGTACCTGTTCAGCAATTGGATAGTATTTTAAAAGAAATATTGTTCAAATCCTTTGCCCATTCTAAAATTTTCACTGGTTCATTTAAATTATATAAATTAGTGGGTTTTATTGGGGCATAGGCATACATGCATAAATCATGAATTACTCCCAGATACCTCCTTTATGATCTTGCTATCCTCACTCTACTAGTACCATTGTTTTGTTCCTTTTTTTTTTTTTTTTTTTTTTTTTTTTGGTGCTGGGGATTGAATCCAAGACTTGGGACTGGATCTTGCCAAGTTGCTGAATTTACAATCCTATTCTCTCAGACTCTCTAGTCACTGGTATTACAGGTGTGCACCACTGTGATTATGATTGATGGTCATTTTTTAAAATTCTGTTATTTATTTTCTTGTAACTGAGTTGAGTTCCATAAATATTTTAGATATTAACCTCTTATCAAGTTTGTAATATTTTATAATCTTCTGTAAATTCTCTCTTCCCTCTTAGCTATTGATTGATTGTTTCCTTTGCTATGCAGAGCATTTTAGTTTGTTACCATCCTTTTGATCTAATTGTGCCTTCTTTGCCTATGCTTTTTGGATCACTTCTAAAACATTGTTGCTGTGAACAATATTGTAGAGATTTGCCTTATGTTTTCTTCTAGTAGTATTAGTATTAACAAAAGTACTCAAAGGAAAAAATCTCTGTCATGATAATTAATTGCATTCTTGACATTGTACCTGATAAGCTGTATAATCTCTGTGTTCAGTTTTCTTCTTCTAAATAATCATTATTTATTAAAGAAAGCCATTAACATGGCTGAACTCAAATATCAAACTGTTTTATTGTGCTTTCAGTAGCTGTTTTCACTGAATAATGAGGAATTCCCAATTGTGTGCTTTTCAGGCATTAAATAAAGTTTTGTATAGTTTGAATGATATGTCCATGCCCTTCCATATGAGGCTTGCTCCTTCCATGAATACTTCTATTGGAATTTACTTTTCTTTCATTGTAGAAGCCTCAAATTCTCCTCTGGCTCTTGATGCATAAGATTGCAGATTTCTTCTATTATTTTAACTCCCCAAGCAGTGTTAGCTACTATATCTTTAAAACATCAACTCCTTTTCAATTCCTATCTGCTTCTGATCACTTTGGTACCTTCATAAAGTTGCTTTTTTAATTTGTTGAGAGCTTACAATCATCATATGAGAAATGACTTGTCAATATGTTACTCTATTACGAATAGCCGCCATAATTTATCTTTTTTTAAATTGTGTGCTCTCCTAAGTTCACAATATCTCAGATCTCTGAAAATTCTGATTTTTGCCAAAATATAACTGTGCAATATCTCCTTTATTCTCTAGAACCAACCTCCCATTGGCTTCTCTCCCCAAAGCTTACCATTGCACTTTGCAATGAATAAGTGTGCCCCACAGCCCCAATTCATAGATTGAAAGATAATCCTCAATGTTGGAGGTGGAGTCTTTGGGTTGTGATTTAGTCAGGAGAAGAGAATATCATTAATGTAATTAACCCCTATACAAAATAGTATCCAGTAATATTCCTTGTCCCTTATGTGATGTTAGAGTGAGTACATAGACTTCTATGAGGAAGCCAGCTTTGCTAGATGTCAAATCTAATGGAACTCTCATCTGAGAATTTCCAGCCTCCATAGATTTTTTTTTGTTGTTGTTGTTATAGCAGACCATACTAAGGTGTTTCTATTTTTGCTAACAATAACTTTTACCATATTATTTATTTAGCAAAACCTTGTAACTTTGGGTCAGAGCCTTGTGAATGCTAGCAAGCACTCTACCAACTGAGCTATATTCCCAGCCCAGGGCAATATTTTCTATACAATTGGAACTCCATGGTCAAAGTGTGGGACTGCAATCCCCTTATTAGTCAATTACACAAAAATCCTATTATTTTATCTTTATTTTTTCAAATCTGAACTGCTTCAACCCTCTTCTGTGTGTCTCCTCTTAGGATACTAAGGCTGAGAAAAAAATCTTACAAATTTGAGGATCAATGTCAAGAAATTTATGATTTCTACTTTCAACTAGATTCAACACTTCCTAATTTTTTAAAAATTAAAAAAAAAACTATTTTGGAGAAATAAAAAAGAAAACCAGAAGAATCAGTGCTGGTGCTGTGAGTAATATATTGGCTGAAGGAGTAAATCATGGGGTTGGTGAAAGTGCAATCGGCCCAGATACCTGAGGGGCTCAATCATGATAGGGGTAATCATGGTAATCCAAACGCAGAAGTGAGTGAGGTAATTCTTTTTTTTCTGTCATTTTCATTTTCTTTTCTTCACACCACAACTCTCATTTGCCAAAATCAAAAGAAAGTATGAGAAATGAAGGTCATGTAATTTAGCTTCCCATACACAGAATGGATTTGAAAGGGCAAATGCGTGCTAGCTATTCTTCCTTTCAACCATTAACATTTCAGAGAAAAAAAAATATTTTGTCTTACATTCATTCCATTTGGCCAATATCTCCTTGTCAAATATTTTCAGGAAGGTAATCTTTTCTTGGTATTGCTACCTTCTTATTTCATCTGTTATACCTTTTCACCATCAAAAAGCAAACTCTATACTAAACTCTTCTTGGGATGGCACAAAAGCCTCTTTCATAATTTTTTTGGAATATTTTCAAAACAAATCACCCTGGACTCTTCTGTTATATGCAGTGTTACACTGCTGTGACCAAAATGTCTGGCAAGAACCACTTAAGAAGGAAAATTTATTTGGGCTCATGTTTTCAGAAATTTATTCCATGGCTGGCTGACTCCATAGCTCGGGGTCCAAGGTTAGGGGAGGAATCATGTGAAAGAGAATGGCAGAGGAAAGCAGCTTAGGAAAGGACAACCAGAAAGCAGAAAGGGAGCTCTACTCACCAGGAGCAAAGTGTAAACCTCAAAGGTGCACCCCCAGTGACCTGCTTCCTCCAGCCCCACCTTGTTTGCCTACAGTTACCACTCAGTTATTCCTGTCAATCAATTAATCCAACCATTAGGCTAAAGCTCTAATAATCTAATCATTTCACCTCTGAACATTTTTGCATTTTCTCAAATGAGTTTAATGGGACAACTCATGCCTAAACCATAACGACTCCCAGAACCATTTGACATTTTCTTATCATTTCTTACTAATTGGAACTCTCTTTTCTTTTGTCCTTACCTTGTGCTTTTTACTGTATATTCCTTTCTCTAGCAATTCCACGTTTCAGTGTTACTCAGCGCCTATTCTAAGGAAAGAACTTGGTCATTCTCTCTCTATATATTTTCCTAAATGATGCCTTATACAATTATAGTCCTTCCAGAACTGTCTCCTATATTTCCGATACACATTAGCATACTGAAGGGAAGCACCAACTTTAACAAATGATAATAACCTAATAAACTCAGGATGCCTGAATTTCTGTTGCTTTCCTTCTTTATTAAAACTGTTTCTTTAGCCCATGTGGCCCTGAAACAATAATTCACTTACTCATCCAGGAATATGAACCTTATTTTTTTTCTCCTTACTTTACACATCTGAATATCACAAAGCCTAGCCTATTTTGTGTATTACCTAAATACCTCTTGAAATCATCCAATTACCTCATGTCTTTTTACATACCTCTACTCTAGACCATAACTTGATTATTGCAAGTCTTGGTTACTGTCAGTTTTCTCTAAAAGAAAAAAAAATCAGAAAGAAAAAAAGTAGATTTCACTTCAGATAGAGTGATCTCTCATAAATTTGATTATGCTTTGCCAGATTAATGATTTCCTATTATCCCTAATATATATATATATATATATATATATATATATATATATATATATATTCTTTTTAGTTATACATGACAGCAGAATCCATTGTGATATAATTGTACAAGCATGGAATATATCTTATTGACATTCTTGTGGATGTACGTGATGATGTAATTCATTGTGGTATTTGCATATATACACATGGGAAAATTATGTCAGATTCATTCCACTGTCTTTCCTTTTCCTATCCCCTCCTCCCTCCCTTCCACTCATATTCTCTAACCCTGTGAACTTCTATTCTTCCCCTTATCCCCTCATCCCCTTATTATGGGTTAGCTTCTACCTATCAGAGAAAACATTTGACCTTTGGCTTTTGGGGACTGGCTTATTTCACTTTGCTTGATAGTCTTCATAGTTGGCATGCCTGGTTTGGACTCAGTACTAAGCATATCAGTCTCATTCACACAGGGAAAGATCTGGCTACACTTAGTATCTTTTGTCTCTATGCTTTTTCTTTCTTCATTTCTTTTTCTTTAGTGTCTCTGCTCTCCACTTTATTTATTTGTTTTGAATTTATTCTTGGAACATTCATAATCCTAAGAAATGCATGACATGTGTTTCTGAATCATCAACATACACTTAGCTCAATTTGAAGAGGTAAAGCTGCTTTTCACTTGCTGGAAAAATAGGTAGTTGACACATTTGAACAGATTTGATCAACCTGGAAAGCATTTATAGTGAAAAGGTAAACATGTGGAGGGAATTGCTGAATAATACTAAAATTTAAAGGTGAGTAGTATTCTGAAAATTAAGATAAGAATTTAGAAAACAATAGCAGTGTCATCATTTTCCAATTCTGTAAATTGTTCAGATTCCTATGAATTCATTTCAGACTAGTCCTTCTCTGTAATTTTCAACTTAATTATAATTTTCCTTCATTGTTAGAGTGTCAAGAACATATTATTTCCTGTTGATAATGCAAATCAAAAATGATTAGTATAAATTGTAGACTATAGGCATTTTTTTCAACTGCCAGACCTATCATCCTATCATTGCTCCTATTAGGTTACCCAGATTAGACTGTCTGTAAAATGACTTGTTGATTAAACTCTGTAGTATATTTAATATGGTATATTGACACAATGGTCAGTGACAATTTTTTTTCTCTTATGCTATTTTTGCAGAAAAGGCATCTAAATGGCGTTATCATTAAATTCTTAAAGTCAAAAAAGATGATTTAATCCTGTTACATAGAATAAATGTAAGACACAATCTAACATCAAGCACTTAATAAATTTTTGCAATTGGATCAGTAACTTATTACAAGCTTAGCATTTTACTTTCCATCTATTTAGTTGATCACTTTTCCAAAATAATACTCCTGTGAACACTTTCAATATTACTTTTTGTTAATATTCTCAATTGATCTCAAGTGGATTTTTAGACATCTGCAAAACATACAGATCATTGTTTGTATAGTTGAACCAAAATATTTTGTCCTCCAAGAATGTTTTGTATAACTATAGACTGAGTAGACTGGAGCATTAAGTTACAGCTTCTGTAAAATCTCATTGTAGCTCAACAGAAGAATGACCAAGGTACAGCTTGTGAAGGCTAAAACTAATTGCTCCATTATATGTTCTCTAGTCTTTTTCACTTCACAAACATTTAAAAATATATACTTAAATCTGCTTTATAATTATAAGTTCCCATAACAGAGTGTCCTATCCAGAAAACAGCATTATTATTTTGGCTTTCAACATACTTAAGCATTTTTATTTTGCTGAGTTTTCTTTCTTCTCTGTTTACTTTCTGTTGCAAACATGTTTAATGGGTAATTACCATTTCAGCTTTTTTATCTTAATTGCTACACATTTAGAGACATGTGTCATTAAAGCTTTAGCAGATAAGACATTCATTCAAACAATATTTACATTTTACTTGCTTGTAAATAGCTTTATTAAAATGACATTCTTATTAATTCAAGCACCAACTTTCTTGAGAACTGCACAATAATTTACAACAAAGCCTTATCCTATTGGCTTAGATATTGAAAACTTGTATATTTTATAAGAATTGAGTAACAACTTACATTTTAGCACCAAAACATAATAGAAATTCAAAGAATATAATATTATCAATGGTATATGCTATATTATTTTCTCCCAAGTCTCCATGGGTATATGAAATTCAATTAGAAAACAGTTGATATTATGAATTACAAAATCTACATTTTAGCTACTAGTACATATACACATACAATTTTGAATTTATGAGTCAAACTTTAATTGACAAATAAAATTTTATATACTTAGAATGTACAACATGGTTCTTCAATATATGTATATGTTTTGGAACCAAGATAATTAACATACACATTATCTCACATATTTATAATTTTTTAAATCTACTGGACAAAATTCAAGTATATTTTATTTACTATAGTCGCCATGCTATATGATGGGTCTTGATTTTATTTATACAGTCTAGCTAAAATATGGTCTCCTTTGACCAAACTTTATCCTTGGATAAACCTGGGGGACATTGTACTAAGTGAAATAAATTTCACACAAAAATATAAATACTGAATGGTGTCATTTATACATGGAATCTAAAAAGGGTAAATTCATAGAATCATACAGCTGAATCTCACTTTTCTGTAGTTAACAGTTTTAAGCTCAAGAGATGTGATCGTTTCCATCCACGGAGAAAATGCCAACTTTTGAAAATAGACTTTGCCACCTTGAGTGCTTCACTTGTAAGGACAACAGTGTTTAAATTCAGACAGGAGAAAATTTTTATTATAGGTAGTCTTCTTCACCCTTTCTATACTACTGTTAGAGTCTGTAAACAAGTCAGGATGACACCTGGTATTTTGCCAGAGAAATGTTAGAGTCTGTAAACAAGTCTAGATGGTGCCTGGCAAAATGCCAGAGGGAGTGGTTTGTGAAGTAACAAAAGTGAGCCATTAAGTGTGGAGATTCCTTATTGGTTGACTGCTGTATCTAGTTTATGTTAATTAAGATAAGCTGTGTGGAATGTATAAATAGCTCTGTTGTCCTACAATAAATGGCTCCCACTCCTGCTGTATCAACGTACACAAGTTATTCGTCACCCCCGGGGTTATTTTGCTGCAGCCGGACTGCAGCATACTACTGTTATACTTCATAGACATTAATTTTAGGGTTTAAATTGCTGATTGGGTAAGAGCTGCATTACTATTTAGCACTGATCATATTTTTTAAGCAAATAGGAATAACCAGTGTTTACAAAACATGGCCACATATACAATCCTCTTTAATGCTGGGGAGAAAAGGAGTAAGTGTGGTTAATATTAGGTGTGTATGTGCATGTATGTTTATTCCTAATAGTTTTCATTTCAGTTGATATGTAGAAAGAAAGCTTGTGCTTTAAGCCATTATTCATTATCATGTATTCCACACATGGAAACAAGCAAAACATACACTAAAGCAGTTTTTATTAGGAAGATAAATTCCTATCAGAATTTATTTTTTAAAGTGTTAAGCATAGAAGTCTTTAATACAGGGTGTGCTAAATTAGCAATGATTCATCACGGCAATGCATTCATAGGACAATGACAACAATATCAATGGGAGTAACTACTTTATATCTGCTTATTGTAATTAAAGTAGAAAGTCATAGCAACCAAAATACAGAAGGTATATGTAATCTATATTGTGAGAATTTCTACAGATGAATAGCGATAATTACCTAAATAAGGTAAAGGAAAATTCATTTGCTGCTATTAAAATTTTTTGTTTATTTCTGAAGTAAACTTTAGTTTATAATAGAAAACAAAATAATAAAGCCCTTTTCTTTTAAAATAAACATATTTTTTAAGTTTGTTTTCTAGCTTTAGTCCCTAAGACTAAAATTTTGAAGGGAGCCCAGATTAAATCAAACTTTACTATTTTCTAAGTCCAGTGAATGAACACTACATGCAAACAGAATTGTATTAAGGGTGTGTGTATTAATACTATTTTGAAAAAAAATCAAACTTTACTATTTTCTAAGTCCAGTGAATGAACACTACATGCAAACAGAATTGTATTAAGGGCATGTGTATTAATACTATTTTGAAAAAAAAAAGATTTCAAAGAGAAATATAGCATTAAAAATGTGTGAAAATGATGCTATTTGTGGAAGATCTAATTATAATACTAGAAACTAAAAAATATAACAAATTGCAATATTCAGCTCTACAGAAGTAATTATAGAAAAATTTTTCTAATTATCTACTTTTGCCTCCATAAACAGACTATATAATCAAGTCCACACTTTGGATAGATTCCTTTATGTAGTATAGACTTTAATGTTACAAATTGTAATGAAATATAACCCTTAAAATGGGAAAATGTTTTCATTAGGTTAAATTCCTTACTTTTATGTCCCCATTTCTTACAGATTCACATATTTAAAAAAAAGAATACACATCTTCTTTATACTTTCTTTTTTATCTTTAAATTTTCAGAAAATGAGTTCATAAACATATAAATTAAAAATGCATTTTTTCTTGTAAATTTTACTCTAAATGGACAAATAATAATTTAATTGTGCACACTATAGAGTCATCTGTTTCTTATTAAAAGAAAGATGATGCATGTATCTTTAACACAATGTATGTTATATTAGTGCAAATATATATCCCCCAGATAAAATGTGCACAGCACTAGTATAAATATGTAGCCTATTTCTGAACTTTCCACACCAGTGGTTAGCAAATGCTTTCTATAAAGGGCCAGATAGTAAATACTTTAGGTTTTATAAGCAAGGAGGACATATGTCCCATGACCATGAAGAGCAGCAGCCAGCCACAAATAGGAATGAATGAATGTTGTGATATTTGTGAGAGGCACAAAATAGGAAAAGGTCTGGATTTTCTCCTATGAAATAGAATTTGCTAAATCATATTTCCTTAACTCTAAAAACTAAACTTTTAAAATTACTGAATCAACTAAATACTTACTAAATGTTATAAGTTTTACTGTGTTCTGCTGGAATTACAATTTTATGTATACTCTTTCTATTTATTTTGGAAATAGATTGCTAAATTGCTAACAGGCCCAGAACAAAATTAATCAGAAAATAAGAAATTCATAAAATAGAAAAAAGAAAATTATTTTTGTGCTTCACAAAGAAAATTGATTAATAATTGGATTATTTGTATACTTAATTAAAGTACATTTATTCTTTGGTTTAAAAAAAATCAATTCCAATGACACCTTCAAGGAAGTCTTTCCCATTAGTCTTCAAAAGACAATTTCTCAGTTAAGTAATGTCGGTTGCTGTGAGTACCAAACCTCTTTAATCACAGTGGTAGCACAACAAAACTTTTGTCTTTTTTCATTTATTTGTGGTTTCCTCACTCAACACAATGGAGGTACTGTTGTTTTTAGGTATCTCTCTTCCAAAAAAAAAATGGAGGAGAAAAGAGCAGTTTGATCTATAAAAAAAAAAAAAAATAGAAAAGGTTGTATAAGATACTTTTATAGATCAAACTGCTAGGTTAAAGCTTCTATCCTTTTCTTTTGGTCTAAACTCATTCACATGGTCTTATCTATATGCAATATAATTAAGCTATGTTTAAGGTGGAAAGAAGAACATATAGTAGGTTCATTAATAAAAGGCCAAGTTTTCTAGCTGAAAAAATTCTATAAAAATATAGATTAGAATGTGTTTTTATATAGCACTGCCTAATGTATCTATAGTATGAATTTTATTATGAGATAATATAGAAAGTAGAATATACTGTCAGAGACATGAACTTTATCATAGTTTAACTGTACTTGCTTTTTGTTCTATTTTGTTTATGTGAAATTCCTTTGAACACTTTAGTGTGTTCTTTAAAAGTAAGGCATTGAAAATAAATAAAAATTTCTTATTTTTATTATAATTTAAAGATTAAAATATTCAGGATGTAATGGTTAAAATATTTATGATTATTTGTAATTATTATTTCTGTTATATACTCAGTTTTCTTTAAATGTAACTTCTTTTACTTCAGAAATTTTTATTTGCAATCATTTATTTTTAATTAAAATTTATATTTTTCTTAAATTTTTCAAATAGTTGTAAAGATAATACATGAAGGTCCTATCTGTCTTGAAACTGGTTTGAACCTTGTTATTTTTTATAACACATTGTCACAATTAAAGGACCAAAATCACCACATTATTATAAACCAAAATTCATACTTTATTTTTATTTTATTGTTTTTAAGGTGATGTTCTTACTTTTTCAAGAAAAATACTCTGTTGAATGACATGATGACTTTATTTTGCTCCCAGATATTATACTACTTTTAGTAGTCATATTTCCTTAGTCTCCTTTTGATATTTAAAAATCACCTAGATTTTGTTGGTTTTCTTGTGCATGACAGTTTTGATGAATACAGATCAAGAAGTTTTTAGAATGTTTCACAATTGGGTTTCTTTGTTGATTTTTCTGTTGAGTAGAATGAGGTAATACATCTTGGGGAGGAGGATTACAAATATAAAATGTCATTTTTCACATTTCATATCAAAATTGTTATTAAAATGACTTATCAATGCTGATATTAAACTTGATGACTTGATTGAGTAATGATTGTCAGATTTCTCAATATAAATTTATTCTTCCCTCTATGAGCTCCTCTTTCCACATTCTACTATTTTGGAGGGCAATCACTATTGTGCTGCTTGAGCTTAAAGGATAGAGAATTAGGTTCCACCTCCTTTTATATAAAATGTTTGCATAGATTTTTTGAATATTCTATATAGAAGACATTCCATTCCTCCCCATTTACCTATTCAATCATTTATTTTTAATCACTATGACCTCATATATATTAATTTTGCATTTGGGTGATAACATTATTTCTTTTTTTTAAATTTTGTTGCTGAAATTAATATAACTTTAGTCAGTGGCCTTCAGTTAGTTCCTTTGTCTCTGACATTCTCTCTCTCTTTCTCTCTCTCTCTCTCTCTCTCTCTCTCTCTCTCTCTCTCCTCTATCTCTCTCTCTTTAACACCTCCCTATCTTCTAGTTTTACAGGAGTGTCCATGATCCAATGATCATCTCCAAATCTCATGCCTACACCTGGAGCTAGCTAGATCTCTGAGGAATGGAGAATAAAATGAGTATTGAAGACCTCAGTGCTAGGAAAATTTTATCTTTAAAATGAAAACTGATTTTTATTTACTTAGACCATTCCCTATATATCTTTTAGAATGTATAATCAATAAACATACATTTACATTTTATATACCCAAATATGATAAAAATATTCCCTATTATGTGAATATCACATAGAAATTACAATTAAACCATAAGTATTAGTTTTGGCAGGCAACATGGTATTTTTATCATACACCTCAGTAATTTATATTTAATTCAATGAGGTAAATATATTTTTATTTCAATTCAACATCTAAGAAAACTATAACTTAGTTTAACTGCATGCTAAACATATGAAGAGGATTGTATAATCTTCAATTTTTGATAAGTAGTTTTAATAAAATAATGTTCAAAATAAATAGGTTTAACATTTAAAAATGTCTAAATCAATTTAGTTGAAAAGTTTTCAAGTTTCATGGCCTGGGATAAAGATACTAACATTGAAGGAAATATTCAGTGAGTTACTTTCTATATACTATCTTGTAGAATAGTTTATAAATAGGTTTTTAAAAGGCAAAATAAGAATTTTTAGATTTTTGAAAATAATGAAATACTTTCAATGAAAGTAAAGAGTTAAAAATCAAATCTGATAGTAAATAAAAAATATCCATGATTGGGTTAGCATATGCAGTGGTTAGGATAAGTGTCTCCCAAATTCTCATATATTAAATGCTTGGGCCCTAGGTTGGTGCAATGGAAAGACAGGTGAGACCTAGTAGGAGCCCTTCTTGTGGATTTAAGCATGTCCTTGAAGGAGATAATGTACCCCAGCCACATCTTCTTCCAGTTCCTCTTCAAGTCCAAGTCATGAGGTGAACAATCTTCCCTCTGCCACACTGGTGCTCATGATGTGCTGTCATGTGCTGTCTTGCTACAGGCCCAAAAGCAGTGAGGCCAATTGATTATGGACTGAAAATCACAAAGGGAGGCTGCAAACCTTTTTTCTTTGCAACTTGATTATCTCAGGTAATAGTTATAATAACAGGAAGCTGAATAACAAAGTGTATCAAACTAACTATGGCTACATTCAAAGATTTAAATGATTAGTTTAGGGGGAAAAAAAGAAAAGCTCTCCAGTTCCATTTGCTAATAGGGGAAATATTTCAAGGAAAATAAGATAGACTATAATAGACTTCAGTTTTCATTGTATTATTTAGTTTCTTTGATGGCCTTTCTAAAAGAAAAAAAAAATAAGAAACTCAGCTGTTTTTATGGATGTATAAAGAAGCTTATTTCACTCTAGTTTCTGCCTAATGGATAATTGGTTGGTCATTTTAGGAACTATCTTTAAGAAAATGAAGGACTAATAATGTTGTTGGGAGACTGAAATGAGTTCAGAATAGAGATAGAAATGCTTTTTAAAGTTATTTATATTTGCTTTTTCTTCTCCCTTGGTGTTCATTACCTTTAAATGGAGCTATGTATTGGCAGAAGTAATTACCTGGTTGGTCAATGCAGATGGCTGATTTCTTAAAGGGCTGTGAGGCATATTCATTAGTATGTTTCACATCTTGTAACTTGAAAAATAATGAAAATTATGTGAAGTTTTAATAAGGCAAGTAGGTTACAATTATAATTCTTAAAATTTCCCAAGTACATTAATCTATTTAGGGGAATTAACTAAGACTAAATTCATTAGAAAGGAATGTCATATATTATTGTCAGAACCCATTTATTTCACCTTATTTGAAACTAACTCTTACTAGAACTAATATGCAGACACATCTTGGAGTTTGTAGGCATTCAAAGTCTGCGTGGACATTAACTACTTTGTCTTATGCTTCAGAGTATAGAATGGAATAGATGATTCAGATTATTGGGAAGGAAATCAAATGTTAGGATATAGAAAATAAAAATTAATGAGATAAAAATAATGGTGAATCAATAGCATTTTTATGTATGTCACTAAGGGCAAAATGTTCTTTGTAAGCCACAGTTATTAAATGCTATTTAGTAATGAATCCACGGGAACAGGGACATTTGGATCTATCCATGAGTTTTATACATGTTATGGAGCCAGGATGATGAATCACATGTCTTTCTGTAAATTTCACAAATTAATACTATGTGGAAGAAAAAAAATGGAAATATCAATTAACTATATTGTCTTAGTATTTTCTTTGGCCCAGTTCTCTGTTTCAGGTTTTCCATTATTATTGCATCCTGAACTTATTTTGATAAATCTGACTTTCCATATTTCAACACTTAGATTGTTAATTTCCTGAGTTAAAAAGCATAACCTAAACTAACAGTAAATTGACTCTTATAAATAATGACAAGCAGTTTTCTTATTAATTTACATCAAGAGAAGAAAAATTGACACTGACATATGATACAAATTATTCACAAATGATATGAATAGATATATTACCTCTATTGTTAAAAGTTATCTAAAATAGTGACAATAACTTAGGCAGGAGGAAAAATGTATAATGTTCAGCTAAATAGGAATGATCATACTAAACTACATTGGAAATGCTGCTTTTATCACCAACAAAATGAAAATGAAACACAAATAAAAGCACAAATGGTTTTACAGTTAAAAAAAATGAAAAGGCAAATGGAAATTCAACTATAGAACATTAAGTTAAGTGGAGGGAGAAAAAAGAGTAAAAATTAAAAACATATATGAAAGTGAATGAATTTCTTATTAAAACTTAAATGTATTTATTCGGTCATTTATATTATGCATCAAACTTATAAGAAAATAAGTCACAATTACATACCCAGTTAATTACAACAGTAAAAATAGGTATTGAAAACTAAATATATCTATTTTTGTGCCTATATTAATATGTAGTAAAGCAACTCTAACATATATTTTATATTTAAATATTCTAGAGAATAAAAAAATTGCAGAAATTAAATATTCAAATATTCTTCTGGAGAATTCTGTTGACTACATTTACTTAATATATTAAGCTCTAATTTCTTTGTAAAATGCATATCCTCTTCTGCCTGGAGACATAAAATATTGGTCTTCAAATAGTTGTAAGTTGCAAAATAGGAAACTTTGGAAAAGAAATATGAAATTTTAGCTTTAATTTTTCTATTAATATTTATATATTTAAAATAATGTAAATGTTGATGGCTGGATATCACTTTTAAACTCAACTTTTAGATAAAGCAGAGAACACTTAAATATACTTACATTAATATAATTGAATGTAATAAAGTCAGATAATGATAATATAAATGCAAAGTATAGGTGGTAGAATATGGTAGGTAGATGAATTGGTGGAGAGGTAGGTAGAATAGTAAAATCACCTATATTTTTAATTTAATAAAATTCAAGATAAATTATATATATTTTATTAAAAAATAAAATTTAATGCATTAAGTTAATGTGATTGACAGAATTAAATTAATATTTAATTTAATGATATTATTAAATTAATAATAATCAACAATACGAAGTATTGAGAGAAAGTTGAGGAAAGGTGGTTTCAGTGATAAGTGAGAAAAGATATATCTTTCACATTGAACAGCCAACAAATAACATACGTAATTGTATCACAAATTTCAAGATGGATATATAAGCAAATTAAAGAAGTAACAGAGGAAATGAAACAAGGAACTATGTAAAATATTTCTTCTCAAGAAGTAAAATCAAGAATCAATAAATGGGATGGTATCCAACTAAAAATCTTCTTCACTGCAAAGGATACGATCAAGAATATGGACAGAGAGCCTAAAGAATGGGAGAAAGTCTGTAGTTCTCTATCTTAGGTGCTGGTGATACATCTTAATCTCCAGGATATATAAAGAACTCAAAAAACTTAACAACAGAAAACCAAATAGCCAATCAATAAATGGGCAAAGGAACTGAACAGACACTTCACAGAACAAGTATGATTGGTGAACAGATATATGAAAAAATATTCGACATCTCTAGCAATTAGAGAAATGCAAATTAAAACTACACTGGAATTTCCATCTCACTTTACTCAGAATGACAATTATGAAAAAAACAAATAACAGTAAATGTTGGTGAGGATGTGGGGGAAAAGGTACACTCAAACATTACTGGTGGGAATGCAAATTGGTGAAACCACTCTGGAAAGCAGTATGGAGATTTCTCAGAAAACTTAGAATAGAACCACATGTGATGCAGTTATTCCACTCCTTGGTCTATACCCAAAGGACTTAAAATCAGCATATTACAGTGATGCAGCCACATCAATGTTTATAATATCTCAATTCACAATAGCCAACCTACAGAACCAACCTAGGTGTCCTTAAGCAGATGAATAGATAAAGAAATGTGGTGTATATACACAATGGATTATTATTACTCAGTCATAAATAAGAATGAAATTATGGCATTTACTGGTAAATGGATGCAACTGGAAAATATCATGCTAAGTGAAAATAAGCCAGTTCCCCCAAACCAAAGGCCAAATATTTTCTCTGACATGTGGATGCTAATACACAACAAAGGAAGATGAGGAGGGGAAGAAGATTAGAATACACACTGGGGAATGAAGGAAAGTTGAGGAGATAAAATAGGAACAAGCAATATAGAATTAATCAGACATAACTTTTCTAACCTTGAATTGTAATATCCAGCCAGAGTAACTCTGCATCATGTATAACAACAAGTATAGGATCCTACTTAGAATGTTATATTTCATGTATTTATAATATGCAAAATACATTCTACTGCCATATATATCTATAAAGAACAAATTAAAAACAGTTTTTTTCTGTCAGACTTGAAGATAAGATCTGGTTTGGGAATATGTTTTTTTTAGAAGCTCTTTTGATTTTATTTCAATGTACACATTAGTTTAAGGTATCTGAGGACCTCCCAAGTGCTAATATATTAATTAATCTCACCTTTTTCTCCAAACTTTTTTATTGGTGCATATAATCACACGTAATAGTGGGATATTATGTGATATTCATATATGCACATAACATAATTTGATTGATATCACTCATCAGAACCTTTCCTTTTCCTCCCTACCTACCTTCCCCTGAACTCCTTGTCCTACTGTACTAATTTCCCTCTATTATTTATTATTTTAATATTATTATTTTAATTAGTTTGTTATAAATATGTGAGATTCAAAACATTCTTTAATTTCTGACGTGTTGTAATTGTTTTAATAACATTTATGAAAATGTTCTGTTATACAATATTGTAAGTAGATAGGTATTAACAAGGTTAGCTTTTGAAATTCATAAAAATGACTGGTATGTTTTTCTGTAATATGTTCAACCATTCTTATAATATTTTATAAAAACTATTCAATCAGAAAAAAGAAAGAAGTTTCATCATTACAACAAACTCATTTCACTATCATTTAGGGTTAATTTATAGCCAATGCCTCTACTTGAATAAGTAGACATTTTTCTGTAATAATGGTTTATTAGAAAGTAATGAATAGTATACCAGCAAAAATAAGGGATTTAACAAGAGATAAAGAATAAATATAGGAAAATGAACTCCTTTGGGAAAATATTAAAAACCAAAGAATGGTGAAATATCCTTATCAATCACTAACAAATTTAATACATATCATATATATAATAAATATATATAAGAAATAAAAATATATATCTATATTTGTTACCTATCTCCGGGAGAGCCTACAGGTGGCATTTTTATTCAATTCACTCATGAATACAATAGGTAAATGCCATGAAAGTGATAGTATGATTTCCACCTTATTAAAAAAAAAAACTGCTTTCTTTAACCATAAAAAAATGGTGCTTTTGTACATCTTGTGCTGTTATTTTAGATACAAGGGATTTTCCCAATAAAGTTCTCTGAAATTGCCCATTTCTGAGTTTATATGTATCTAGGTCAAACAAGAGCTTATTTTTTTTTTTTTGGCTTTCTTTTTCTTCTTCTTCTCCTTTTTTTATCTTAACATATCATACATTTTAATCAAATGGGGTATAATTTCTCATTTTTCCAAGTGTACAGGTTGCAGAATCACATTGGTTACACAGCCACATATATACATATCTAGGTCAAACAAGATGGACCACAATTACACAGTGTTTATATGTTTACATCTACCCACTTCTGTAATTCCACAAAAACTTCCTGACACAAGTAATATTCTTGTCTACATTTTAAAAGTGGAACATAAATGGATAGAGGTTATATATAGCTTTCTATTTCTCTCATCTGATAAGTCACAGTAATATAACTCAAATTTAAGTAATCTACTGTAGGAATTCTCATTTCTTATGTCATAAACTTTAATGGGATCTCTTATTCAATGAAATCACCCTATATATTTCTGTAATTCATGTGTCCATAGAGTGATTCCTTTGGTTGTCAAATATCATGCATTTTCCCTCTCATGTCTTCTGGTTTCATCTTCCTGTAAACATGCTAGCTGTTACAGGTATCTTGAATCTATAAAATGTTAATTAAGGATACCTATCAAACATCAACCCCAAGCAGCTGCAGTAGGAATTCCAGAACCAAACATTCTTGGTGAATTCCTATCATAACAAATCAGCAATACCTGAGTCATCTACCTGCCCAGGTATGTACAACAGCCTGACCTTGCTTGAAGAAAATCTGAAAGCACATGAAATCAACGAGAAATCTTAGATTCAAGTTGGAGATAGAGGAGGTGAAAAGTGGTGTGTTTTTTTAAAGTGAGCTCAAGAAAATGCCAAAAAAATGCTATACTTAAAGACCTATCACTTTCATTGGGCTACTATTATGGTTCTAATATTTCTAGCATGATTTCAGATCGAAAGTGTGCCCATTATATATGATATCCAATGATTTTTTATATAAAAAGTATTATTGACTCATAAGAAAGAACAAATGCTCTTGACACTAAGACCAGAAAGAAATACAGCTAGAGGGGCCTCCTATAAAGAACAAGAGTAAATTTTCTAAGATATTCATGCATATATTAAAAGAAGATTTTTATTAATTTTTATTAAAGATACCTTCAATATAATCTGTTTTCATACACACCAAAATTCAAGCCAGGGAAAATAATTCTGTAGGAATTAAACACATTTTTAAAAATTTAACTATGTTTAGGAATGTATCATGGGATATCTGAGGAATAAGAGGATTCCAACCCTCCCTATAAGTTACTTTCCCACACCTCAGTTTAACTTTTGATAAATATTGATTAGAAAAATGTTTTAGATTATACTCACCAATACATACTGTGGGAGCTGGTGCTTGGCCTTTTTATTGAAGACAGCAATCACCAGGACACAAGCTTTAGCAAACAACAGTGTTTACACAAATAATTAAAATAAGTTCACAGAACTTTGTTTGGAACTTTAAGGTCACATAATTTTGAGAGACTTATTGTCAATGCAAAAACTCATTGCCTAAAAAGTTAAACACACAACACAGATTTTATTCACAGCCATCACAATAGAGGAGAAAGAATAGACACCCATAAGAGACAGTTTTAAAGAACTGAGTTGGGAGAACTCATAGGCCATATGTGTTTGCTATTTGGCTCTACTCCAGAGAAAGATAACTTTACTCAATCTTCAAGATGGGAATCAGCTTTACAACTGGGATCCAGATGCTTACTAGTGTTAACCTCTTATTGAAAAGGTACTATTTTTATTAATGATTTCAAAGAGATGGGACACAGGTACCTTAGGAAGGTAGTTTTGGTGTATAAAACTGATAAGAGGATTTTAAAAAGATTAATGCTTTTTGAGGGCAGAGAAAAGCTTTTAAAAATATGGATTCTAAAGTAAATGCTCTCCAATAGGAAGGGGAGACACCTCTGTATTTAGGCCATTTAGATTGCTTAAAGTGGTTGTCTGAGAAGGTCATGGACCAAGGGCAGGAGAAAACATCCCTAAAGTATGGTGAAGCTGTAGGAAACTTTAAGGTTGTCTTGTGACAGATGAGATATTAGGAAGATTCATACAATCCTTTAGTTTTCAACTTTCACAAGAAAATAACCAGGTATTCATTCACATTCTTAAGATGATAATCTTCTGGTTTTCTAGTGAAGTCTGAGAAACATGGGTGGCATAGGAAAATCCATCCTCATTCCTACACCCAGTCTTGTCTTCTCAAATAAATCTCTGAGATATCTGATACCAGTTTTCCTAAATCAAACTGAATTCTACAGTCTTATCAGCTCATATTTCTAAAATAATGAATAAATAAGTCTTATTAAATCTTAGTTATTTTAGGCTTTACTTGCTTTCTACCCCTTCTGGCTATTTCTCACATTGTCTATTGAAGCAGTCCTAACTAATAAGGATAGAAATTTATGGTCTCAGACATAAAAAGGGTCTGAGAAGATATCAATAAGTAAGGTATTTATCTGCTTTTTTTTTAATTGTTGGTCGTTCAAAACATTACACAGTTCTTAATACATCATCTTTCACAGTTTGATTCAAGTGGGTTATGAACTCCCAACTTTACCCCGTATACAAATTGCTGTATCACATCAGTTACCCTTCCATTGATTGACATATTGCTTTTCTAGTGTCTGATGTATTCTGCTGTCAGTCCTATTCTCTACTATCCCCCCTCCCCTCCCCTCCCCTCCCCTTTTCTCTCTCTACCCCTTCTACTGTAAATCATTTCTTCCATTTGTATTATCTTGTCTTACCCCTCCTTTCCTCTTATATATCATTCTCACTCCCTTTCCCTCCCACCTCTCATCCCTGTTTAATGTAAATCTTCTTCTCAAGCTCTTCGTCCTTATCCTGTCCTTGTTTACTCCCCTTATATCAAAGGGGTCATTTGGTATTTGTTTTTTAACGATTGACTAGCTTCACTTAGCATAATCTGCTCTAATGCCATCCATTTCCCTCCAAATTCTATGATTTTGTCATTCCTTAATGCAGAGTAATACTCCATTGTGTATAAATGCCACATTTTTTTCATCCATTCATCTATTGAAGGGCATCTAGGTTGGTTCCACAATCTTGCTATCGTGAATTGTGCTGCTATGAACATCGATGCAGCAGTGTCCCTATAGCATGCTCTTTTTAAGTCTTTAGGGAATAGACCGAGAAGGGGAATAGCTGGGTCAAATGGTGGTTCCATTCCCAGCTTTCCAAGAAATCTCCATACTGCTTTCCAAATTGGCTGCACCAATTTGCATTCCCACCAGCAATGAACAAGAGTGCCCTTTTCTCCGTATCCTCTCCAGCACTTATTGTTGTTTGACTTCCTAATGGCTGCCAATCTTACTGGAGTGAGATGGTATCTTAGGGTAGTTTTGATTTGCATTTCTCTGACTGCTAGCGATGGTGAGCATTTCTTCATGTACTTATTGATTGATTGTATGTCCTCCTCTGAGAAGTGTCTATTCAGGTCCTTGGCCCATTTATTGATTGGGTTATTTGTTATCTTATTGTCTAATTTTTTGAGTTCTTTGTATATTCTGGTTATTAGGGCTCTATCTGAAGTGTGTGGATTAAAGATTTGTTCCCAGGATGTAGGCTCCCTATTTATCTCTCTTATTGTTTCTTTTGCTGAGAAAAAACTTTTTAGTTTGAGTAAGTCCCATTTGTTGATTCTAGTTGTTAACTCTTGCGCTATGGGTGTCCTATTGAGGAATTTGGGGCCCAATCCCACAGTATGTAGATCGTAGCCAACTTTTTCTTCTATCAGATGCCATGTCTCTGATTTAATATCAAGCTCCTTGATCCATTTTGAGTTAACTTTTGTGCATGGCGAGAGATAGGGATTCAGATTCATTTTGATGCAAATGGATTTCCAGTTTTCCCAGCACCATTTGTTGAAGATGCTATCCTTCCTCCATTGCATGCTTTTAGCCCCTTTATCAAATATAAGGTAGTTGTAGTTTTGTGGATTGGTTACTGTATCCTCTATTCTGTACCATTGGTCCACCCGCCTGTTTTGATACCAGTACCATGCTGATTTTGTTACGATTGCTCTGTAGTATAGTTTGAAGTCTGGTATCGCTATACCACCTGATTCACACTTCCTGCTTAGCATTGTTTTTGCTATTCTGGGTCTTTTATTATTCCATATGAATTTCATGATTCTTTTATCTATTTCTACAAGAAATGCCATTGGGATTTTGATTGGTATTGCATTGAACTTATAGAGAACTTTTGGTAATATCACCATTTTGATGATGTTAGTTCTGCCTATCCATGAGCAGGGTATATTTCTCCATCTTCTAAGGTCTTCTTCTATGTCTTTCTTTAGGGTTCTGTAATTTTCATTATATAAATCTTTCACCTCTCTTGTTAGGTTGATTCCCAAGTATTTTATTTTTGGGGGGGATATTGTGAATGGAGTAGTTGTCCTCATTTCTGTTTCAGAGGATTTGTCGCTGATATACAGGAACGCCTTTGATTTATACGTGTTGATCTTATATCCTGCCACTTTGCTGAATTCATTTATTAGCTCTAGTAGCTTCTTTGTAGACCCTTTTGGGTCTGCTAGGTATAGGATCATATCATCTGCAAATAGTGATAATTTAAGTTCTTCTTTTCCTATTTTTATGCCTTTAATTTCTTTCGTCTGTCTAATTGCTCTGGCCAGTGTTTCAAGGACTATGTTGAACAGAAGTGATGAGAGAGGGCATCCCTGTCTTGTACCAGATCTTAGAGGGAATGCCTTCAATTTTTCTCCATTCAGAATGATGCTAGCCTGTGGCTTATCATAGATTGCTTTTACAATGTTGAGGTATGTTCCGGTTATCCCTAATTTTTCTAGAGTTTTGAACATAAAGGGATGCTGAACTTTGTCGAATGCTTTTTCTGCATCTATCGAGATGATCATATGGTTCCTATTTTTAAGTCTATTGATGTGGTGAATAACATTTATTGATTTCCGTATATTGAACCAGCCTTGCATCCCAGGGATAAATCCTACTTGATCATGGTGTATAATTTTTTTGATATGTATTTGAATCCGATTTGCCAGAATTTTATTGAGGATTTTTGTGTCAAGGTTCATTAGAGATATTGGTCTGTAGTTTTCTTTCTTTGAAGTGTCTTTGTCTGGTTTCGGAATCAGGGTGATGTTGGCCTCGTAGAATGAATTTGGAAGTTCTCCCTCTTTTTCTATTTCCTGAAATAGCTTGAAAAGTATTGGTGTTAGTTCCTCTTTAAAGGTTTTGTAAAACTCTGCTGTATACCCATCCGGTCCTGGGCTTTTCTTAGTTGGTAATCTTTTGATGGTTTCTTCTATTTCCTCTATTGTTATTGGTCTGTTTAGGTTGTCTATATCCTCCTGACTCAATCTGGGCAGATCATAAGACTTAAGGAATTTATCTATGCCTTCACTATCTTCTATTTTATTGGAGTATAAGGATTCAAAATAATTTCTGATTATCTTCTGTATTTCTGAAGTGTCTGTTGTGATATTGCCTTTTTCATCCCGTATGTTAGTAATTTGAGTTCTCTCTCTTCTTCTCTTCGTTAGCCTGGCTAAGGGCCTGTCGATTTTATTTATTTTTTCAAAGAACCAACTTTTGGTTTTGTCAATTTTTTCAATTGTTTCTTTTGTTTCAATTTCATTAATTTCAGCTCTGATTTTAATTATTTCTTGCCTTCTACTTCTTTTGCTGTTGTTTTGCTCTTCTTTTTCTAGGATTTTGAGATGAAGTAAGAGATCATTTATTTGTTGGTTTTTTCTTTTTTTGAGGAATGAATTCCAAGCGATGAATTTTCCTCTTAGAACTGCTTTCAATGTGTCTCATAGATTCCGATATGTTGTGTCTGTTTTTTCATTTAACTCTAGGAAGTTTTTAATTTCCTCCTTGATGTCTTCTAAAACCCATTGATCATTCAGCATCCTATTGTTCATTCTCCACGTGATGCTTGATGATTCCTTCCTTCTTTTATCATTGATTTTCAGTTTTATTCCATTATGATCAGATAAGATGCATGGTATTATCTCTACCCCTTTATATTGTCTAAGAGTTGCCCTGTGACATAATATGTGGTCTATTTTTGAGAAGGTTCCATGTGCTGCTGAGAAAAAGGTATAACTACTTGATGTTGGGTGGTATAGTCTATATATGTCAATTAAGTCTAGGTTGTTAATTGTGTTATTGAGTTCTATAGTTTCCTTATTTAACTTTTGTTTGTAAGATCTGTCCAGTGGTGAGAGAGGTGTGTTGAAGTCTCCTATGATTATTGTATGGTGATCTATTAGACTCTTGAACTTGAGAAGAGTTTGCTTGATGAACACAGTTGCACCATTATTTGGGGCATATATATTTATGATTGTTATGTCGTGTTGGTGTATGGTTCCCTTGAGCAGTATGAAGTGTCCTTCTTTATCCCTTTTAATTAACTTTGGCTTGAAATCTATTTTATTAGATATGAGTATGGACACTCCTGCTTGTTTCCGCAGTCCATATGAGTGGTATGATTTTTCCCAACCTTTCACCTTCAGTCTATGAATATCTTTTCCTATCATATGCGTCTCCTGTAGGCAGCATATTGTTGGGTCTTCTTTTGTGATCCATTCTACTAGCCTGTGTCTCTTAATTGGTGAGTTTAAGCCATTAACATTTAGGGTTATTTTTGAGATCTGGTTTGTTCTTCTAGCCATATTTGTTTATTGATGTTACTAAACCTGATTTGTTATTCTCTTTGACTACTTTCCCCCCTTTACTGTCCTACCTCCCATTGTTGGTTTTCAATGTTATTGTCCATTTCTTCTTCCTGTAATGTTTTGCAAAGGATTTTTTGAAGAGATGGTTTTCTAGCTGCGAATTCTTTTAACTTTTGTTTATCGTGGAAGGTTTTAATTTCATCTTCTATCCTGAAGCTTAATTTCGCCGGATACACGATTCTTGGTTGGAACCCATTTTCTTTCAGTGTTTGAAATATGTTATTCCAGGATCTTCTAGCTTTCAGAGTCTGTGTTGAGAGATCAGCTGTTATCCTGATTGGTTTGCCCCTAAATGTAATCTGCTTTCTTTCTCTTGCAGCTTTTAAAATTCTCTCCTTATTCTGTATGTTGGACATCTTCATTATAATGTGTCTAGGTGTGGATCTCTTATGATTTTGCACATTCGGCATCCTGTAGGCTTCTAGGATTTGGGATTCTGTCTCATTCTTCAAGTCTGGGAAGTTTTCTCGTATTATTTCACTGAATAGACTGTTTATTCCTTTGGTATGGAGCTCTGTGCCTTCTTGTATCCCAATGACTCTTAAATTTGGTCTTTTGATATTGTCCCATAATTCTTGGATGTTCTGCTCATGGTTTCTTAGCAGAGTTGTTGAGCTGTCTATGTTCTTTTCCAGTTGAAATACTTTGTCTTCATTGTCTGATGTTCTCTCTTCTAAGTTATACACTCTGCTGGTAGTATTCTCAATTGAGTTTTTAATTGGTTTATTGTTTCCTGCATTTCTAGGATTTCTATTTGTTTGTTTTTTATTACCTCTATCTCCCTGTGAAATTGATATTTTACTTCCTAGATTTGTTTGTCAATGTGATCTTTCATTGTCTGATTTTGCTGTCTCATGTCTTCCTTGAGACTCCAGATCATCTGAAGCATATATATCCTGAACTCTTTATCTGACATTCCATCTGTTGCAGCTATTACCTCTTCGAAAGTTGAGTTGACCTGCATTGCTTGTGGTCCTTTCTTTCCTTGTCTTTTCATGCTGCTCACATTTCTTTCTGCTTGGTGAAACTGTTGTGATTATGAGTTTTTCCCCCTAATTATTTATATTGCTCTTGTATAGTTGAAAAATCTCCCTTGCAGGGCGGGTAGTGGCTGTGCTCCTTCTCTAGTTGGGGTGATCTCAATACTGCGCTGGCAGGCTGCTAGGCCTGCTCTGCCGGTTGTTCGCAGGTCTGCCCACCCTGTGGGAGCGGGTGGCGGCTCTGCTCTGCCCCCCCCTCCAATTGTGGTGATATGACTATCACTCCCTCGGGTCGTTGGGCCTGATCCGGATGCGGGCGGCTGCTCTGCTCTGCCCCCCTACTCCAAATGGAGTGGCATATCTACCATGCTGGCAGGCCTCTAGGCCTGTTCCGTTGGTGGGTCTCAGGTCTGCCTGACTCTGGCAGTAAGGGGAGTTGGGTGTCGAGAGTCCTTTGGTCCTTGCGGTCACGCCCACAGAGAGATTTTGAAGTTTCCCAGTTGTTCGCCAGGTGTGCGGGGCTATTAGCAGAGCCCGGAGGCATAGCCATGTACGGGGCCATGCGGGAACCCTTCTAGGTGAGTCGGGCCACCGGGAGCCACGTGAAGAGCGGGGTAGCTGTGTCTGCGTGGTTAAGATCCGAGCGGGTGGTTTGGCTGTTCGCCGATTGAGAGCAGGGCCTCCCGGGAGAGCCGATATGGCGGAGGCATCTGCCGGTTTGGGCTGCCACTCCGCTCTGGGCCGCCGCCACTTTCAGAAGCTGCTGGTGGTTGTGGGATTGGACTTCTGCGCCCGCCGGAGGGGCCACCTGTAGAGCCGGGAAGCTGTGACCGCGTGGTAGGGACCGGGTGGGTGATTCGGCTGCTCCCAGAGCGAGCACTAGGCCTCCCAGGGGGAGCCCGGATGGCGGAGGCCGAATTCCGGTTCGGACGGGGCGGGCCAAGCCGCTCTGGGTGTCCGCCGCTTGCAAAAACGGCTGCTGTTAACAGAAGATGATTTCTGCACCCGCCGCAGGGCCACCTGTCTAGCCGGGTAGCTGTGGCCGCGTAGTTAGGGACCGGGTGCGTGATGCGGCTGCTCCCAGAGCGAGCCCTAGGCCTCCCAGGGGGAGCCCGGATGGCGGAGGCCGAATTCCGGTTCGGACGGGGCGGGCCAAGCCACTCCGGGTGTCTGCCGCTTGCAAAAACGGCTGCTGTTTACAGAAGATGATTTCTGCACCCGCTGCGGGTCCACCTGTCTAGTCGGGTAGCTGTGGCCGCGTGGTTAGGAACCGGGCGGGTGATGCGGCTCCTCCCAGAGCGAGAGCTAAACTTTCCCAGTGGGGCCGCTTGCGGGAGCGGCTGATGTCTGTGGGACTAGATTTCTGTGCCCGCGTGGCTGTCCAAGATCCACTTCTCTGGGACAAACTGTCATTTCCAATAAACCTACCAGTTCACGGCAGCTCTCTTCTTCAGGGAATTATGCTAGAAGTTCCTCCGTAGGTAGGCTGCGGCTGTTCCGATGGGTCTTTCTTATCCGGTTAAAGTGGAGACGTTAGAATCGCTGCTTCCTCGCCGGCTGCCATGTTGGATCCCCCAGCAGTGGAGTTTTTTGATACTCAGTCTTTATAGACCGTTCTGGATGGATTTCCCTTCTTTGCTGAGTTTCAAAGCTTCCAAGGTCTTGGCAGCTGGGAATGAAAGAGGGAAGGAGCGCGGGGCTGGAGCGCTGCCCGAGCGTGTGCCCACTGGGATGGCCTCCAGAGGGACTTGGGGGTCTCTTTATCTGCTTTTTGATTTTTCAAATTTGACACTTTAATTTAAAATTTCAGGCAAATCTTGGTTTTTAAATTATATTATATCTGTGTTAATATACATTCTCTCTTATAGTACAATGAACACAAATCTGTAGAGGGGAAACTTGGCAGGCCAAGATGATGCCTTGATCACTATTGCAACTTTCCCTAAGCCTTATATTCACCCTCTAAGGCACGGTGTTCTAGGTGGAGCACTTCAGGGACATATACAAGGTCACTGCATACTATTGACTTAATTGGCTTACTATGCAGAGAATATGTGAAATTACTCCTGCTAACTTTATACTCATTGACAAGTCTTTTCTCTTGCTCCCTTTTATCCTCTTTAATCTATGGGAATCATGTATTATAAATTTCACAGTAGCCAGAATAGAGGATTTCGAATGTTGTACCAGAATGAAATGATGAATGTTTAAAATATTGGTATGCTAATTATGCTGGGGAAAAAAAAAGAAAAGCTCACAGAATCATCTACAAAAAACAGCATCCAGGGGCTGGAGTTGTGGCTTGGTGGTATAGCACTTGTCTGTCATGTGTGAGGTCCTGGGTTCAATCCTCAGCACCACATGTAAGTAAATAAATAAAAGATCCATTTACAGCTAAAAAATATATTTTAAAAAACCAACAAACTATCCACCTAACTTTCAAATACTTGATCAAAGATGATATAAGATAGTTTCTTCCCTGTTCTTTTCATCAAAGGTAGATATTTCTAAATTTCTTGCTGTTTATAATTTCCACAGAAGTCAGTTGTATATATGTGCATATTTTTCATGGAAAAAATATAGGATTACAAAAAGAAAATCCATTATTGCTGCAGTCCAGCTGCAGTAAAATAACCGGGGGTGACGAGCAACTTGTGTACATTGATACACCAGGAGTAGGAGCCTTTATTATAGGACAACAGAGGTATTTATACATTCCACACAGCTTATCTTAATTAACATAAAATAGATACAGCAGTCAACCAATAATGAATCTCCACACTTAATGGCTTGCTGCAGTTATTTCACAAACCACTCCCTCTGGCAAAATGCCAGGCGCCATCCTGACTTGTTTACAGACTCTAACACATTATAGTATCCCTGCCACTGACACATATTAATCCTCAAAAATATTTGTTAAATTAATAAAAAATTAATAGTGACTAAATACACACTAATAACATGGCATTGTGTCTGCAAAATATCGAAAATTATTTTTAGTCCAGTTTTAGGCAAATAATTAACACAATTCTAAAATTCCAAGATATATAATGAGTATTAAAAATATTGCCAGAAATAGAATTTGTGATTGATTTTTAAAGTATCTTTTTTAGTTGTAGATGGACATAATACCTTTATTTAATTTATTTATTTACATGTGCTGCTGCTGATTAACCCAATGCCTCATACATGCTAGGCTAGTGCTCTATCACTGAGTCACAATCCCAGCTCTATTTTTGATTGATTTTTAAAAATTTCAAACTGTGTTTCACTTGACTGACAACAGTAAGTTGCATTGAAGTGATACATATATGTGATTTTAGAGCTTTCATTCCGAAGTGTAGATGGAATTTACATAAAATTTGTTTGACTCAGTGAGCTGTAAACTATGTTTGACAATCAAATTATTAAGCATACCTCATTTGAATATAACCAATAATATTACACTCATGATTTTTTTTTAAATTCTGAGTTTCTGGGTAAACAAAAAAACATTCTACATATTTTATTGTTTAAATAGTTTTAGGTTTAGAGCCATGATGAACAGAAAGTACTGAGCATTCCCATGTGTCCTCTGTCCTCTGCCCTCACACACATAATACCCCCCATGAACACCACCATCGTCTAAGCATTGCATTTGTTCTAATTGATAAATCTACATTAATACATACAACATTTTTTTTTTTTGGATTTACACTATTGCGGATTGAACACAATGGTGTTCCACTAGTGCACTATATTCCACTCAGCTTAAAAAATACATATACTTCAAAAAAAGGTTTCCTTTTCCACATTTAATATCAGCTTCTTGATGATTATTACTTCACTCATATGTCTTAAATTGCTTGCATCATAAGCCACGTCAAACTGTGATGCATTTCTCCCAGAGAAGTCATACTTTAGGAATGATTCACTGATGAAAAAGCAATCCGGATAATAACAGTTCTGCTTCATACATAGTAATCTCAAGTGTTTTATAATTTCTTTATTCTGTGATTTAAAATACTTCATATTCTGTATTCTTTTGAAATGTGTCCTAAACCCTGAAAGTTGTTGATTCTATGGAAGTGAATTATAAAAACTGTGAACTTATGCCTTGGAAGCTGAGAAGCAAATACCTCATACCTTAGACAAAGGGGTTGAATAGGCAGGAAGGAAGGGTCTACCTTATGTGTCTAGATAGAAAGTTTGCCATTTAATCTTAATGTCTACATGTAGACTCTACCACAGAGCCCAGAAGCTAGGCCTAGAAGCAGCTGACTGTCTGCTGACTTGATTCCCTGGGCAATTGAGCCCTCAGGGAGCCACTGGGCCTGTTTGTCCTGGTCAAGAGTCCATGTGTGCTGAGAATGCACATTGTCTAATCACATGATGGAGAGAATAAGTTAAGAAAGCAGATGAAAACGAATGCACAAATAAATCAGAGGGCCTTTCTTATGAATTGAAAATGTTCTCATAATTGGGATACATTTTGTTGACTAAAAATATTTGCATGGCAGCATATAAGCTCTTGATTGGTCAATGATGATTGATTATTTTAGTCTTAAAGAATAAATCATAGGATCTGCTTATGTAGCATTCGTGTTTTGGAAAGCAGCAACTTTTAAATGAAAACACACAAAGTCAGATAAGTATCAATTCCTCTTTGCCTTTCATGTTTACCAAACTTTTAGAACTGGTGATGGGCCTTGTAAACTCCTATTTTTTTTACAACATACAGAATAATATGTCACATGTTTTAGTCTTAAATATCTTCTTTTCCTTCCATCTTTTTCCATGTTCATTTCTATAAGGACCTAATCAATAAATGTCATGATACTGGCTATTTGGGGATATTCATAGATACAATTTAATGGCATTAGTACAAAATAACAAGATTAACTACTTTTCTTTGTTTTTAAATTTTTTTAGTTCAATTAATTCAATTGCAGTGGAAAAATAGGGCTAGGGACCTATTGTTGATGACAGGACATTTCCAAAACAGCACATAAGCTTGGATTAATATCAATTCATTTTATTCTTGTTACCACCCAGGACCCTCATATTAATGAATCATTAATAAAATAATCTAAGTGTTCTAATTAAACGTTACTTCTGTCATTGTTCAAATATGAACATTGTTATTAGAATTGATAAGATGAATTTAGTGAAATTATGTAAGTTTTTAAAGCTATGAGCTACTTAAATGTTAGAAATTATCTCTGATTGTACTGTTAGCAAATTTGAACCTATTTCCAGGTCATGAACAATTGGTAATAACAAGATTACTCTTGGTAATTATACACTTGCAGATTTTCTAATAGTCTATCAGGTGGAATAACAATATGGAAACCCATTTTCCTATAATGCTTAGTCTCAGAAATGAATACTTTTACTGTATAATGAAGCAGGAGTTTATTAGGCATGCCATCAGACTTGAAAGGAAAAGTACAACAGACCTATTTCATGGTACAGTAGACTTTATATCAGAGAGCACTTCAGAAAGGAGATATTAGATTTACAGAAATAATCTCGTTTCAGTTTTTAGTCAAAATTACAACACATTCAAAAGACTGAGTACAAATTGATTCAAGCTTGAATTCATCAGGGAAGCTATCTAAATTGGTTAGATTTTATGCTTTCAAATCAGTTCCTTTCTTAGGAGACACTTGCTAATCATACACTAATCTCACTGCAGTGAAAGTATTTATTTATTCACAAATAGTTACACATGCACTTTGAAGGTACTAATGAGATACTGTGCATACAACAATTGGGAGATGAGCTATAAAATATCTGCTTAACTGTGGACGAATATCAAATGGGACTGGTCATTCAATTGTGATAAGTCATGTTTAGTGTGGAGAATTTGTATTCCTAAAAGGACAGAGAAGAGAAAGTTCATGCTCTATTTCCTAATCCTACGACTAAACAGTTTATGAAAATGGTCTTTTAAGGAGGAAAATGTCAATATATTTTTAAAAGTTTGATGTCTACTCTTATTTCATAAATCCTAACCATCTATGACTGTTGGATCAGAAAGAAAGAGGGAAGAAACATAATTAATTAGAGAAAAAGAAAGCTACATACACTCAAAAAGAGGTAAAGAAATTTGTGTGGAAAATTCAGTTGAAATTTTTAATTTCTAGATTGATCTAAAGTCTTCCAGCAAGTAATTTATAAAATCAGTATTAAAGTAAATGTTTCCATTCAAGGACAGGATGTTTCTTCTGAGTATGTGAACACAATAAAATAATTATATGCCAAGGTCTCGGCTTGGCACCAGAATCACGAGGCACTCACAGCTTTGTAGGTTCAAACAGCAATTCTTTATTCCAGCTCTCACACCGCCTCCACACAGGTCCAGGGGCAAACGCGTTCTGCCGTCTCCCGCACAATTCACCTACTCCACGAGGCTATCTCCAAATCCCCTTTTAATCTCACGAGAACTCAACGGGAACAAGCAGCAGGAACACCCTAATCTCAGCAATAATCTTCAACCGCCAACTTCCCTAAAACCCATTATCTTAAACTGGCAACGCCTTAAACTCAAGGAGCCGGTTACTTCCTCAAACCTGATCAGCTCTAAACCCGGATCCGCCTTGGTCCTTGAGCAAGGTCACCTTATTAAAGCATGCATGCAATGTCCCATCGAATGTCCTCTAAGCAGCATGGGGTACGCTTGGCAAGGAAATTTCGATGCGTCATTCCTACTTGGTAATGGCCCTCAGCAATTATATACCTTTAGGCCATGAAAATTAGATTTTAGGACAGAAATTATAGCAAAAAAACCCTTTCATATTTAATGAGATACATGCTAGATATAACGCAAACATGATAAACCCACTATCAACTGTTGGCTGTCTGGTTTTAGAAATGATAGACTATGAAGAAAAAAAAATGTACTTTAGAATGTGTGAAATTGTACTGCAGCCTGAAATCAATGAGTGTATCAGTCAGGGTCCAGAGAATGGATAGAATCACATCCATAATTTGAACAAGGAAAACAGAACCCTCAAATAGCTTTCACATACTCTGGCAAGCATAGAAAGGCAACCTGAGAAGAGAGTAGAACTTGAAAGGACTTTGTGTACTACTGTAATATGTGATCAATAAAAGTGCTAAAAACATGTACTGATGAAAAGAAGAGTCTTTACAACAAGTAGTGCTGAGAAAATTAGGCATACACATGCAGAAGAATGAAACTAGATATATACATTTCACCAGTTACAAAAATCAACTCTAACTGGATTCAAGACTTAAATGTAAGTCCTGGAATTTTGAAAGTACTGAGTAAAAACATGGAATGCTTTAGGACACTGGAATGACAAGGATTCTTTTTGGATAAATCTCCAAAAGTACATGAAAAAAATAAAATTAAATTAAATAAATGGGATTACATTAAAAATTTTAAAGTGTATATATTTATTTATTTATCTGCTCAGGAAAATAAGTAAATAGATAAATAAAATTAGCATCACAATGAAGAGGCAACCTATAGAATTGGGGAATATATTTGCAAAGTACACATTTGACAAGGGGTCAATATACCCGTCGCACTCCCCAAAACTCAATAGCCAATAAAACAAACAACACAAATAACTCAATTTAAAAATGGAAAATAGACATAACTAGACATTTCTTATAAGAAGACATAAAAGTGTCAGACAGGTACATGAAAAAAATGTTCAACATCTCTAATTACCAAGAATATGCAAATCAAACCACTGGGAGCTATCACCTCACCCTACTAGGAATGGATACTATCAAAAAGAATGAAGATAAATAAATATAACATCTGCTGGTAAAAGGTGTGGAAAAAAGTAAAGCCTTGCACGTTGTTGATGAGAATGTAAATTAGCATGGGATCCTTCCAAAAATTAAAAAGGAACTATCCATGTGATTCAGCAACCTCACTTCTGGGTATAAGCCAAAGGAGATATAGTCATTCTTCTGAAGAGATATCTGCACTCCCATGTTTATTGTAGCACTATTAACAATGGACAAGCAATGGGAAATGGAATGAAATTCTGTAATATGTGACAACTTGGATGAAACCACATTAAATAAGATAAGCTTGACAGACTAGTACTGGCTGATCTTACCCATATGTGGAACCTAAAAAAATGATCACTTACAGGCTGAAAAGAGAATGACAAGGATTGTAGGACAGGAGGAGGGATTGGGAACTAAATTACAGTTAGTAGCAAGAAGTTCTGGCATGTTATTGCATAATGATGTTGCTATGGATAACATTTATGTACTATATATCTTGATATATAACAAAAGTTATATATCAAGATATATAATAAAAGTTATAACAAAAGATATTGAATGTTTTCAACATGAGGAAATGATTGATGATTAAGGAGACAGATATGCAGATATGTTTAACCTGATTTAAACAATATACAATATATAGATATACCAAGAGATATACCATATGGTGCACCATTTATGTATGTGTATGTGAGTGTGTGTGTGTGTGTGTGTGTGTGTGTAAAATTTAAATTCTCCAGTTAAATGTATTCCTATAAACTCACACAATTAAGCTGCCAAAGGTCTCTTTCAAAACAAGACATCACGTACAGGGAGAAAATGCTGAGCATAAAATAGAAATTGAGAAGAATAGGGAAAATAGAAGTAAGATTTGAGAAACAAACAAAACTGGGGTGTGAGAACAAATCTGAGACTTCAGCTGGCAAGTCACCATCTACTGAAACAATAATCAAATAATAAACTAAACCATGAACAGGGACCTGTGAATAGAAAAGAGCTACCCTGAACTGTGTCTCTTTTTAAATACCAGAAAGGCTATTAATGTATGAAAATGAGCAAAATAAAACAGCACATTTCACTTAAATAAAAAATTATTAAAACACAAAGAATTAGGAACACAAATGTATCCTTATAGACAGTGAAAATGTCTAAATGAACACAAATAACAGAAACCACTAAATCTCATTTAAATTGAAAATATCACAAATTGATATTTAAAAATTAAATGTATCAAACTTTACTAGGTCTACCCTGAATGCACTCAGAAGACTGATCCCCATGACTGTGAGAATGGCTGGGAGCAGCAGTTCAGTG
Organism: Ictidomys tridecemlineatus; assembly: GCF_052094955.1. Classification (NCBI taxonomy): domain Eukaryota; kingdom Metazoa; phylum Chordata; class Mammalia; order Rodentia; family Sciuridae; genus Ictidomys; species Ictidomys tridecemlineatus. The sequence continues at coordinate 91,587,558 of NC_135484.1, read as the reverse complement.
CTGGTGTGCAGTACAGAGTATCCTGCCATATATTACATACTGCTAGCCCAGGACAAGACCAAAATTCAAATTATGAAGTGCATTTTCTTCTGAATGCACATAGTTTTTTAGTATTTTTCCCCCCCTTGGGCATAGGTGGACCAAACCCAGGGCCTTCCACATGCTAGGCAAGCATTCTACCACTGATCTATATTCCCAGCCCAGCTTTGTACTATTTTAAAGTCAAAATATCAAAAGTCAGACCAATGTAAATTATTGACTGCCAGAAATTCTGGATTTGAATTGGCAGTTCCAGAAAAGAATGTAATTTTTCCATATACTTTAAAAACACATTTTTAAAAGACATGCAACTAAACTCTGGTGTCAGGAAATAAGCATTTCAATAAAAATATTGGAAAAGCAATTAATTATTTTTTCTATATAATTCATTTGAGTTACTTTTGTGGAAAGTGAGGGGGGAAAAGAACAGTTAGTGTAAAAAATAAATGATTGGGTCAGGAAGATTTGGGTGATTCAAAAGGAAATAAAATGCTAATACCTCCAGAGTACTTCCCCCTCTAACAACCAGTTGCCAAGGTTACCTGGCTCCAGGGAATTATTCCTCCCAGCAAGGAGTTGTTAATGAATGCCTTCTGAGTGTCTCCCTTCCTGCCTGTATACCTGGATAGCTCCTTTCCTGCCTTTTGGTTAATCTACCTTTTGATCACTTGGGCAAGGTAAGAAGAGGAGAGGGCAAGAGAAGAAAGGAAACTTAAGATCTATAAAAGGGGCAGGACACTCCCATTCCCTGGGACACTAGCTTTGGATCCCCTCCTCTGAAGAAGAGTTCCTCTTCTCTCTTTCTCCCTCTGTTTGAAAAATAAAACTTTTTGCTCTTGCCTTAGTGTTTCTCAAGCATTCAGTCTTCAACACCAGGGGAAAAGGACCTGTGAAGCCAGATTTAAAGTTAGGTAGTCAGTGTAGTTAGGTAAATCGGGTCTAATATCTAGTAAGATACAAAATGGAGGCCATGTTGAGAATGAATTCCGGGAAAAGCTGAACAAATCTTGGAATGTTAAGGAAGTCCAGGTAACCAGGACAACTCCTGGAATGTTAATGTCCCCAAGGCCCAGAGCCCATCCCAAAAAAGTGTTAATGAACGAGAGCTCCCAGCAAACTTGAAGATGCTGACTCAAAAGTCCTTCCTGCCCAGATTACTTCTTTGGCCCACCTGTGTCCCACCCTTTAGGCCTTCCCACCTACATTCCATCACTGAAAGAACTATAAAAAGGGGAACACATTTGCCCTACAATGGATTCCATCTCTTGGGTCCCCTTCTTCCTCCAGGAGAAGTCTTTTCTGCTGTCCTTTAATAAAGCTTCTACTTTCCACTCTGATCTTGCCTTGGCATGCTTCTCTGGAGTTATTCTTCAACATTGGGGAAGCAAGGACTCGTCACTGGTCAACAGTGGTAACACCTGGATCCCAATTTTCAACACTGGTATCATTTCTGGTGTCAAAAAGGAGGGGTTTGTATTGCCATTGGGCATATAGAGATCTTCAACTATATCTGGTAAAGTTCTTTTGTTCACCTGGTGGTTGTTATAAAGGCATGTTACTTTGTTCACCTAATAAGATCTTGTTAAAACATAGATTAATTTTATGTGATTTTATGCATTTCATCAATCAAAAATGAAAATACAATACTAGATTTTTTTCTAAAAATTGGAGATGTACAATTTTCTTTGAGACTGGAATTTCCTGATCCCATGGCAAGTATTGTCTCTGATCTCTGTAATTATTCATTTCTTCAGCATCTATAATTAGACCAACATGGAAATCTCAGGTTCATCATGGATATAGCAACACAAAATTGTGTTTTCACTTGCATTGCAACTCCTAAATAATTTTTCTGAGTGAATTTCATACAACCTTTTTCTCGGTGCTTTATGAACTTATCTGCTTCTACTCAAGGTCCTTGTGAGAACTTGGAGAAACCATAAGGTAAAACATTATTAAATAAAAACTCCTCTGGGTCATTGTTTTAAAAAACTTAAAAATCTTATAAAAGATATATTGTTAAATTTCTTTTCAGGTTAAATTGCAACAAGAGACTTCCACTTCCCACATAGGAACAGAATTTATAACAACATTCCCAACAGTGAGACAGTGGGCACAAAACGGTAGCATAGCAATAGCACCCATGGCAAAGACAGATCATAGAAATGAACAGTGCAAAGAAAGAAGCTGCTCTGTGGGACAGAGGAATTCTTTAGAGAGGGTTTTAAGTTAGAAAGTTTGAAGGAATATAATTGAATACAGTGCCAGGTAAATTCAGGCCTCTGTTTTTGGTAGACTGACATACGACGATTGCACGCAGAAAAAGCAGAATAAATGTTCAGACAAACTTACTATAAGAACTAAGGCGTATTAGCTAATAGTTTAAGTAATTTCCACAGATGAAGACCTTGAGGAGATATTAAAAATCACTTGGTATAAGCAAGAAGTCACTCTATATAATTACACTAAAAATCACTGCCTAAAAAATATATATAATTTTCATTTCATGTTGTGTTTCTCACGCTATCTTCTTGTTATATTAAGTATATTTGTAGGAGGAATTAAAGTTGAGAACATGAGTTCTTAGTCACTGTTTTGAACATTTCAGAAGGTTTCAGACTATGTTTATATCCAACCAGGAATTTGAGGGCATGTATTAAAAATCAAGGACTTAATATTTATCTACTCACTTGTACAATACAGTGATACTAGGATGTAGTAAAACACTGCCCACATGGATTCACATTTATTAAATGTTTTTAGAGTCACGAACAACTTATTATAAAACTTTTCACCTTCAATTTATTAAGGATTGTTTAGAAGATGGAAATCATAAATAAACATCTATGGTTCTTTTACTTATATCAATTAACATCTTTTTACATAGTTCTAGATAATTTATGTGCTGACATAGGCACATGTTTACTCAAACTTTTTAATAGAAAAAAGGAGAAATAAACATTAACAATCTCTGAAGAAATTCTACAATTAAGAGCTTACAATGAATTTCCTAAATATTGTGTTACTATTTGTCTTAGTTCAAAAGGCTGCTATGATATCAGGTATATACAACCCTAGTTGCTGAATTTTTGATATATTTCTAAAAATACATGGAAAAGTAAATGTGTCTTTTTCACAGTCTAATATTTCTATGGAGATTATAAGAACTCTTAGAGAGTTATTAACACATTAGAGCTAAACTCCAGTGAATTGAAAACCATTTATTTGAAAGAAAGTTCATTTCATAGGCCTCAAATATATAAATGTCTGATTATTTACCTGGTAGACAACTATAGTAAAATCCTACACCTCGAGTTTTACAGCTTTTGGACATACACTTGTCAGTGTCTGCTGCAGTTTTTATCTGATAGAAAAGAAAATTAAACACAAAAATAGTAAATCAAGCAAGATTTGAGGAAACAGAACATACTTTATAATCTAGATGATGGCTACATAATTTAACTGTAAGAGAATTGTAACATCACATTTTATTTTTGCTGGACAGTTTTAAAGGTGAGAATGATAGGTCGTAACTATTATTTATACAAATTAAATTCTCCAAGGAAAAATGTCTATAAAATTCAAGTAAATTCGGAAATATATTTCCTCATTCTTTTATTGTGGCATTTTAAAAGCTCCATTTTATTGGTATTTAATATTAGTAAAAAAAATGACTGAAATCAAATATGTTTGTCTGATGTTTCTATCTTTAGAAAATACCAAATTATAAGGTGTCCCATACAGATTAAATAAGAGGTAATATGGACAATATAAGACAAAATTACATTTAGAACTGGTTTATTTTTATAATTATTGGAATATGTAATGAGTCAGATAAAATTCCTAAAATTTAATAGTTATGGATGTTATACTATACATTTGTTATAATATGGTTAATTTTTAGTAACTTTTCCATCATCACGTTCAGCATTAAAAATATTTTTGTGTTTTCTCATTCACAATAAATAAAATATGCAAAATAGCTCAAGTGGAATCTTCATTTACATGCAAATTAAAAAACTTAAAACTTCTTATATAAAGACTTATGTAGATATTCAGAATAATAAAGGCCAAATCAATTTTATGTCATAGAAAGTAATTTTCTTTTTATACTTCTTAATAATAGTAATATGTTGGCATTAAATTAGTAAATAATTGTATTGAATTTATAATGTTGAAATATCATTTAAATTGCTTTAATATATATATTTTCTGCTTTTGAGACAGATTTATTTTTTTGTTTTGCATTAGTGGGGATCACACCCATGTGTGCTACGGAATTGTTCAACCACTGAGCCACCTTCCCAGACTTCAGGCAGATTTTTGAACAAATATTATCACAATTTTAGAGATGGAATTCCTTGGAGTTAGACAGTTAAACATATTATGGTTACATGTGTATAATACAATAAAATTTGTATTCAAATTTTGTTTTGTCTGATTCCAAAGTGGAAATTATTCTCTACATGGTTAGAGTGAATTACTAATCTATGTGTGTTCTCCCTCTCTCACACACAGTGTTCTGGGTAAAAAGCATGCTGAGAACCTCTGTATTAGGGACTTGGGAAGCAGTGAGAAACATGTAGGGAGAATAAGAGGTATTGAATACACCTATGTAAGCAACTATTCCTTTAAATTAACTACCAGAAATGGGTTTCCCCTTCTAAGTTAACAACTCTCAGATATTCAGAGAACTCTTTGGAGCTCATCTCCAAACCAGGTAGAAAACCAGACTGAGAATCATGAGTCTTAGAGAGAAGTACTGTAGTCTACACTAAACTGAGGTAGACCCAGGGATGAGAGACCAGTGAGGATGTGGCTTATTTTATCCCCCTCTAAACAGAACAGTGCCAAACATGGGAGCAGGGTAGTTTCATATACAAATCTTCTGGGGCTCCCTGCAAAGTACATTATTCATGAAAGTCTATGCATGAATAAACCTATTAGTAATCAAAAATTATCACAGTAATTTGTGTAGTTTTGCTTTCTTTACAAAGACATTTTCACATAAGGTACAAAAGTACATTGTTATGTGTTATATATGAAGTGTCGCTCAAGCGCTTATGTGTCAGACAATGAAAGAATCTTCAGAGGTGAAATTATTGGGTTATGAAAGACTTTAATCAGTACATTGATCCACTGATGTGGATTAACTGGTTTCCAACTGTAAGGAGGTAGGGTGTGGCTGGAGGAGGTAGATCACTAGAGCCTAGAGCGTGGCTTTGGGGGTTTACATTTTGTCCCTGGTAAGCACAGCACTGCACACTACTCCCTCCCGGCCACACCTCCTCCTTTCTGATTGTCATCCTGCTTTCCTTCTCTATGCTCTTCTACCATGATGTTATGCCTCAGTTTGGGCCCAGAACAATGGAGTCAGTTGTGTATGAAATGAGACCTCTGTAACCTCAAATAAACTTTTTCTCCTCTATGTGTTCTTGTCAAGTTTTTTTGACCACAACAACGAAAATGCTGACAAAAACATACATGTTTTTAGTCAAGGTATACATTCATAAGATAACTGTTTGAATTATGGTCTTATTCTGTCAGCATTATATAAAGGGACAAAAACAATAAAATACTCAAATCCATGCCATTGTTTGCATTAATATTTTGACTCCACAAGCTAAACTAGCCAGGCACAAAAGCAACTGCTCTAGGTTTAAAATGGCATTGCGTGGTATAAAGAAAAAAAAAATGTAGTAACAGCTAAAATAAATATGTAAATAAATTGTTTAGTTAGATACATAAAGGAAAATTTTTTTTGAAAAAATCAAACAGAAGTACAACTTCTAAACTTTCCCAATTCTTCTCAAACTCATTAAAACAAAAATTATTATCAAAATTCTATTATGGAAAGGCATGTTGAACATATACAAAAGCCTTCTCATTGTATTATTTTCTGAATTAATGTCAGATAATTGAGCATTTTACAACCATAATTTACCAAAAATTACAACAATCATTGTAATTTCATTTCTTTTATTCCACCTTAAATTAAGGTTTCTATGCAAGTTTGGAAAAACTGTGTTTGTTGATAGACAATAATAAGAGAACAACTTAAAATTATAAAATAAAAATGCTTTGAGATAATTTTAATGTTCCTGGAAAAATGAATGTTTCTCTCTCAGGTGATTCTGATTGTCATACTTTCTGTCATAATTAAATTAGCCTACTTAATATTCACAGATTAAAAAACTCAAAAAATTATGCCATCAAACTTCCTGTAAAAAATGCACTTTTAATAATTTCTAGTTAATCGGGAAAGTGGCATTATTGAATCATAATTGATTTTCTCTTTTCTATTTTATTCAGTCTAATTTTGTCTTATGTGGTATGTTACTGTAAGATGGTTCCTTAATTTAATTTGTTGACTTTAAACAAACTATTCTATTCCAGCAATCCCACACACTTATTTGCCAGCATGTACTTAATGTTTACAGTCAGATTTGGAATTTCATTTCAAACTGTTAATTCATCATTTATGGTAAACAGTTTCCAAAAGTAAAACATTAAGTCAGTACAGAAGCACTACTGTAGAAATGAATTTGTAAAACATTTATTTCTTAAGCCAGTTTTCTTAGTCCATTCCTGATGAAGCTCAACTGCTAAAGTTATAAAACACAAAAACAAAATAGAAAAAGCAGAAACAAAATGAGATTGCCAAGAATAAAAATGTATTTTAAGTCATGCTTTGAAACAAGTCAGAGGTCAAGTGTGACTGATATCTGACATTTTAATCAATCTAAGCTATTGAAGGTCTTTATACATATATGAATGAAATTCCAATGTACAGTGAATAAAAATTCCAAAGCCGTGTTCATGCTGGTTTTATAATGTGTACAAAGCAGAATAATTGGTAGAGGTCATAAATAAATGAGAAGGGAATTTGAGGTACTTTTAGGCAGTGTAAGTAAAAACTAATTGCAAGGAAAATTAGTGTATTTGATGACTAAATTAGCAGAATGGCATCCATTCAATTTATCTGAGATTAAGAAGTTTAGTTTTTTTGAGAAATGCATTTTATTTAATAGCAACATTCAGAGATATGATGTTCAATACACATGTGGTTTTCAAATAATTGAAAGATAGATATTGCAAAAAGACCTGAATATTTCATTTTATTTAATTTACACTGATTAAATGTAAACTTAAAAACTATTTTAGTTATTTGAAAACTTTTAAGTGTGTTTAGACAATTTGATCTGAATAAATCTGCATTTTTAAGCTAAATTTATGGACTATAAGTATAGATTCAAAGAAAAATTAACATCAAAATTAAGATTTCCTGTAAATATAAATTATATCAGATTTTAAAGACTAGGTTAGAAAAGTATACATTATTTTAGTAATATTTAATATTGATTACATATAATAATGCTTATATATTAAGTTAAAATATGCTATTAATATCCATTGCAATTAATTATTTTTAATGCAGTTGCTGAAACATTAGAATTGTATGTATGGCTCACATTATATTTCTATTGGTTAGTATTGAGAAAGAATAGAAATCTATAGATGACACCAGGCGTGGTGGCACACATCTGTAATCCTATTGACTAGGGAAGCTGAGGCAGGTTATAACAAGTTTGAGACTAGCCTCAACAGATTAGTGAGACTCTAAACAACTTATCAATATCCCAACTCAAAATAAATAATAATAATAAAAAAGAGGGGTTGTAATGTGACTCAGTGTTTAAGCATCCCTGGGTTTAGTCTCCAGTACCCTCCGCTCCCCCCAAAAAAGAAAGAATACAGATGATTGGATTTGAATTAGGACTATATTTCAGGACAATTTTTTTCCTTATCTCCATACTTATCTCTACCCAACTCATCCCTGCTTCCTTTCTTCCTCAATAAGCACTCATGTTTCTTCAAAGATCTCAATTGACATTATTTTTCAGTTTTCAATTAGAGTCAAGCAATACTGTATTCCGTAAAATAGATAATGTTTCCTAGAGCATTGTTTTGATGTGGGAGCAAAACCAGAAGAAAGCCATAGGAAGGTAAATGTCTTTAAGTGTTGTCAAGATATGTGTGTGTATTTTGCAGGGCTGGGGTTGTGGCTCAGCAGTAGAGCACTGGTCTTGCATGTGCGAGGCGGATCCTCAGCAAGACATACAAATAAATAAATAAAATAAAGGTGTCTAACTACAACTAAAAAGTAAGTATCTTTTTTTAAAAAAAAGATGTGTGTGTATTTTTAACCCTATCATGAACTAACTAGAAATCACAAATTTAATAGTTTTCACAAATGGACACAGTAGTGATTCAAAGAAGAATGGGAATGAGAGAACATTGGGGTAGGAGCTCATCTGTCCAAAAATTGTTCTACAGTGTTGTTTGCAAATCCGTGTTCCCTCCAAGAAAGTGGAGAGAGGAGATCAACACACTAATCATTTAGAGCAGGAGGAGGGAAAGAGCTGTCCACAAACAGATTTATAAGACAAGGCCCAGAGATACAGATTGTCATCAGAGCAGTACTGCAGCTCTTGGGATAATCTGGCTGATCATGAACACAGTATGGATGATCTAGAAAGATCAAAGAAAAGCTAAAAACAACAACATACTTGGTTTTCTGTCCTTGTAGGAATTTCACCAGCATTGCCCTTAATTTGACTTTTTACGACAATATTTATTTCATCAATAATAATTTCTCATTCAATTCTATTCTTTTCAGATAAAGATGACTCTCTAAAAGTTTGCTAAAAGTGCCCAGCTTTTACAACTTCATAGCTCAAGACTGGCTTCTATGACTTACTTTTTAATACTACATGTGATCATTTAGTATTGTCTCAAAATACAGGAGCTTATTATGGATAGCTCAAATTAACTGTGGAGCTGCATGAAATGTAGTTTTTTGAAGTAGTAAAGAATTTTTTTAGGTCAGTATTTCTAAAAAAATACTCAAGAAAAAAAAATTTTAACCAAAATGGGCAAATTCTTATTAATTTAAATAAGTAAAGCAAAGCTATTATCTAAGTCCCTTGATGTTTAATAATTTCACTAAAAATTCAATGGGCTATATCAGGATGAATGACATATTCCAATATTTCAAGAACACTAAATTTTGTACTTTTTATTTTCACTGATGTCTTAGTTTCACTGACTTTATTTGAATTTTACAAACAACCTCGCTCCTTCACCCATTTTTAAAAGTCTATCTAATCAGTGGTGCCTAAAGAGAAAAGGGAAACATCCTGCATTAAAATCTCAACAGGTAGCAAGGATCTCACTGGAACCATTTCTCAAGGTAGGTCACACTGTTAGGATCTCAAGTCCTTCCTCTTTGCAGCAAAGTATAATATTGTGATTTCAATATTAGCTTCAATAAGACAATTATACATGTCTATTAGGTAAATTCATTGTGCTAAAATGATAATGTAAATAATTTACATGCTCACTGTGTCAGGTACTGAAATGAACTTTTACAGGATCTCAGTGACCCGTTATAATAAGCCTTTTAGAAGAATGACTGTAATTTTTACTTTAAAGGTGACAAAAGTAAGCTTAGGATAAATAACTAAACTGAGACAACAAAATTGAGACATTTGGAGACTATAAACTCCAAATCTCTGTTTCCAAACTCACACCCTTATGTGTTATGTTATTATGATTATTGAAATAAATATTATGGATATTTTTATAATAAGTATATAATAAACATTTTCATTTCTCATACAAATATTTCTCACAAAAATATAAACTTCTTAGTATTACCTACTTTTATTTAAATAAATATTTTCTTTTATCCTACTCTCTGTTCACTGAAAAAAAAAAAACTGTGAGGAAAAACTAATTCATCACGTAACTGTCACTTAAAGGGAATTCTTTAAAGAATACATTTTTAAGCTGGGCATGGTGGTGCATGTCCATAATCCCAGAAGCTCTGGAGGCTGAGAAAGCAGGATAGCACATTCAAAGCCAGCCTCAGCAAAAATTGAGGCACTAAGCAGCTCAGTGAGACTGTGTCTCTAAATCAAATACAAAGTAGGGCTGTCGAAGTGGTTCAGTGGTCAAGTACCCCCAAATCCAGTCGCCAGTACCAAAATTAAATAAAATAAAAAATAATATATTTCTATATTATTTTCTCTACCTTGGATTGGTAATATGATGTTAAAATTCAGATTATTTAGTTTTGTTTTAAAAATAAACTTAGTTGAATTTTAATTTATATTTTCCTATTCTTCTTAAGATTACTGGGTAGCAATTTCAAGAAACTTGAAGTTCTGGGAATATAAGGGTTCTTCTGCCAAGAACTGCTGAAAAATCTTTACTCCAATATTTGACATTTTATGCTCTTCTGAATGTATTCTAATGCATGGTCACGGTACAAAATGACTATCATTAGTGCTGTCACAGGCCATGGCTATGGGAACACCATGACTAATGCTAAGCTATCAGCACTGTCAGTGCAAGGTGTATTCTCATAATTTCTCAAACTGACCATGGAACCAATTTCCACTGATCCCTAAGTCATAAAACTTTACAATTACCCTGAGTTCATTAATAATGTATTACAGTTCTCATTCTCAATCAGAGTTTAATCAGACCCATGTCTCACAGGAAAGTTGACAAGTAAGCCACAAAATTATCCATATAAATGTCAAGATTTATTTTCCTAACATAAATGATCTAACCTAGTCAAGCATAGTTAATAATAAAATCGATCTTTCTGAGATTACCATTCACCTGATTGTCATGCCCATTTTAGCCTTACATCTCAACCTCTCTAATGATGGAGGTTATGGATATGGTCTCCATAAATAAACCAATTTATAAGAGTCATGTCCATTTTTTATTAAAAATAAGAAATCATGAATATATATACAATAATGCTTATTATTTCCTTGCAATATGCACAGAACCAAATGGTTCAAAATAATTCATGCCAATGAAATAAATGTAAAGAAAAATATATTAAAATAGTAATTTTATTTTATAGATATCTCAGACTGTCATCTTAACAAAAATCATAACAATTTGGACCACACGTATAGTATCTGAATACTTCCAAATAGGGAATTATGTATTAGAATGCTTTTTAAAAGGTATTACTCATGAAATAAGCATAATCTTGCTTCATAATTACATTTTGTATAAATTTTTACATAGAAGTTTATTTAATAATGAAGTGTATTTTTAATAAAATTTCTGAGTTCATGCAGATGTTTTCTGTCATTGTTATATCACCATGTACTTATATTTTGATTTATCTCTTTGTGATTGCTGCTGTTTAGATACTACTATGTTGCCCAGGTTGGTATTGAACTACTGAATTCAAGTAATTGGGACTAAAAATTCATACTACATGCCTGGTTATGAATTTATTGTGGATGTATGTTTTCATTATAATATGACTGAAAAATACTTGATTTTCTTCACTATAAATATGCAAATTCATAAGCTTTTGAAAGGTAACACATTACATAACTAATTACACAAACATTTATCAATTTAAGAAAATGCATGAAAGAGTGTTGTTTATTTGTTTTGGAACATTCATAGAAGACAAATAAACTGATAAAAGAAACAAATGCTGATGAAATTTCAGGAACAACATATTGATAGGAGAAAAATACTAGACTAACTTTCAGGGCTGTTTGAAGAATGTTTTTTCTGTCAATTTTTATCTGCCATCTGTCTTAATAAAAACATTGTTGAGAGTAGCTTCCCTTCTGGGCAGAAACAAAGTTGTTGACATCATTCTGACAGCTCCATTTAGCAGAGAATACAATTGGATTCATATATTGAATTTATATGCACTTTTAAATTCACAGAACTTTTTGTGGATGAGGAAACTTTTCTGATATTTCTTAGAAGCAGAAATACAATTTTCTATAATTCACAGAATCAATAATGTATATTTATCAGTATAAATTAAAAATTAAAAAAACAAGTATATTTATTTCTATTTCAATTGACTTATTCTATCTGGGCTGTACAGTGTATAGTTTACATCTGTTAAAGTTAACTTGATAATACAAAAAAATCTGTAGGTAATCTTCAATATCAGGACTCTTCATACAACTGTGAAGAAGCTGTGATACATTGAGTAAAATATACTTATTTTGTTTCCTAGATAAATTAACTTTCTATTTATTTGCTTTAACAATAGCAGATTAAATACAATAAATGTCTGATACTAGAAATATTATTTTGTTTAATAACCACTTCTTATTCAACTGTGATTTTTAGTCATTGATTTATTTTATTTTCTCAACTTAAGAATACTTTATTTATTCTTATTTATTTCCTTTCCTCTGGTCATGGAAGATTATTTAATTATATATATGTGTATATATATATATATATATATATATATATATATATATATATATATTTAATTATATATGTATGTTTGTGTATACATATATATCACACAAAAAAATTATTATTTTTGTTCAATCTTATTTTAATGCTTTCTTTTAGGAATTTTATATCAATCTTCTTCCATAATTTAATAATTCCTTTCATGTTTGTGTAATATATGCTATTAGATTCAACACTTCTAGTATTAATATAATTTATAATTTCATTTTTAATTTGTTGGTTCTATGTAATACTCTAAGCTACCCCTCAAATGTAAATGGTTAATATATACTAGAAATCTTCTATAAAAGGCTATGTACTATTAGAAATATCATTTTTGTCAAATAAAGGATGCTCATAAGAAGAATATTTTTATTTCTGAATCTTGCTTCATCATTGGTAAAGATAAGTTTTAATATCTCTTGGTTATTACAAATGACCTTCAAACTATCAATAGTAGCAAGATAAATGTTTCCACAGTTTTATGGTAATCTTCTTTTCAGAATCAAAGGGTTCTCTAACATAGCTTGCTGAGTTAAAATTAACCTCTGAAAAGAGATACTTTCTTACTGTAAGGCAATTCTATTGGTTATTAAATTGCCATTAGTTGCTTGGCACAGCAGTGCACCCCTGTAATCCCAGAGTCTTGAGAGGTGGAGACAGGAGGTGGTGAGTTCAAAACCAGATTTCCCTGAGTTTAATCCCCAGTACCAAAAAGAAAAAAAATTGCCATTAGTTTAATATGAATACATATAAACTGATAAAAATGTTAGCATTGAGTTTTGCACAAATACTGGGAAAAAGTCAATTGCAGTTATTAAATGCAGGCTATACTTAGAATTGACCCTACTTTCTTTAGGCTGGAAATAATTTTAACTCAGATCACTAGGGGAATATGGGCTGGCTCCACAAACAGTATACACTGGTCGATGAAAGAAAAACAGAGTGGAATTTTTTGTTGTCTTTTTAAAAAAATAAACAAGATCATTTCCCAAAACTATTTGTCTAAGCATTTCCTTCACAGTAGTGTGGTCTATTGTCTAATACACAGCCTGATACTAAGACAGGAATTAAATCACCCATAGGCAGATAGGATATGGGCCTCAGAGAAGGAAGCATCTTATTGTAGTCCCTGACAGCTTCAATCAAGATGGCTCCTCCTTAGCTACCCTTAGCAATAAAAAATGTATAAAATGTACTCCTACTCCAAGCACTTCCTCTCACTAACACAAATGCCAAATATTATAGTTGGGCCTGTCCTCTTAATAATCTAAATAAGGGATTAAACTTGTGTACTTCTAATTGGCCTATTAAACCCAGTGCTTGAAGAGTTTGATTGGCTCAGGCTGGTATCCCTCATTTACATAGACTCCACAAATCAATTGCACTGGACCATTTGAAATGCCTCTAAAAGCCTCAGACAAAGAACAACCAGTGGTAGCCTCCCCTGGAAGCCCTCCTGTAGTTTGAAAGCCTTCTTCTGTTTCAAATAAATATTGCTTCTCTGTCTTCTCCTTGTCCATGGATCTCATTCTTTGAATTCATGAGTCAAAGAACCCATCTGATATCATGCACCTTGCAACAGTAATACACAAAACTGAAAATTTTATGCACAGGAAGGAAAAAGTCTTCAGAGTAAAGAGATAACCTGCCTAATGAGAGAAATAATTGTCAGATAGATATCTGACAGAAGGTGACAGAATATATATCCAGAATGTATAAAGAACTCAAAAATGTAATAAAAGAACTGAGTTAAATGGATATTTCTATGAAGAAGAAATACTAATGACTAATAAGCATGTGAAAAAAAATCTCAAAGTTATTGACCATCAGGGAAATGCAAATCAAAATTACAAGAAGATATCATCTCAATCCATTTAGCATGGATATTATCAACCAATCAATCAATTAATTATTCTGCATAGGATGAAGAGAAAAGGAAATCATATTATAGTGTTTATGGGAATGTAAGTTTGTCTTTTTCCAACATGAAGAAGAGTACAGAGATTTCTTAGAAAATAGTTAAAATGCAATCTATGTGTTAACCCTTCTGTTCAAACTTCCCTTTCTGATAATCAGCTACTGGTTGATGATGCCCTTTGGAAGACTCCCAAATTTGAAAAAGGAAGCCAGCTAGAGGCATAAGAGAGAGGTGCTACTCTCTCCCTCACTTAAGGTGCAGGTGTTACATAGTCCTCTACAGGACAGCAAAACCTAGGAATTTTCCCTTGCTAAAATTTACATTTATCCATACTCACCACAGCTACAAATATTGTATTTCTTCATCTTCGACAACTGAGAGTTTCCACCTACCCCTTCCATTTTTTAATCTTAAAATTCCTTCATTTCTCTTTCCTTGGGCTCTTAAATCATTGCCTGGATCAGAACCTGTATACTTATTTTTTATTTTTGTATGAAATGTTCAGATATGTGTCAAACATTTTTTTGACTGGTTATCTCTGTAGCAGGAATAAAAGGAACTCTCTACTGAGGTTAGAACTTTATTTTTATGTTATTTTTATTTTTTAAATATGTTTCTTTTATTTATTTATATGCGGTGCTGAGGATGGAACCCAGGGCCTCACATGTGCTAAGCAAGTGCTCTACTTCTGAGCCACAATCCCAGCCCAGGACTTTATTTTTAAATAGATCACTCTAAATTAGCTTTTTGTTTTAATGTTTCCATTTTTTTCCTTCTGATTTTGTCTTTGTCTTCTATAATACATATGAAAATTTACCAGTGAGGTAAAAATGTATCTGAATGCTAAGAGCCACAGCCAAGTAATATGATGCATGGCACTTTTGGTTGTAAGGTGACGCCAGGTAGCCATTGAGATGATATGATTATGTTAAGATTTGCATTCATATGGATATTGGACTCCTGCTGTTCACCTCGGCAGCTACAAGACTCCTGGAGAGTTCCCATTGGTTGGGGAAATACAGCAGGAGGGAATTCAGGGGGAGGAACTGGTTCTGGGGTTCCGGTACAACACCACCTTGTGTGTGGACGTGTACCGGGTTTTGGCGGCATTTTAAAAAATAAACTTTGTTTCTGCTTGAGTGGCTCGTGATTCTGTGCCCAGCCAGACTGTGGCATCTGAAGACATATGTTTCTTCCTGGTTTTGGATGTAACTTTTAAAGATTAGTATTTTTAATATTCATATATTCTTTGAGCCCCCGGGTATCCAAGCTGATAAGGAGTTTAGTTCCTTGCTTTTGACTGTTATAACTTTAGTGACTGTCTCTCCCTGAACTCCACAGTCTCCTTTGTAGCAGGGAAAGAACAATCTCCTAAGAATAAAGCAGAGAATAGTGGAAACCATAACAAAACAACAAAACTAAAAACTTTTTTTTTCTTAAAAGATAAAATTAGCAAAGTCTTAATGCAATAGAAGTCTCTAGGCTGTATGAATTAAGAGTCCCTTGTTGTCAAAAGCTTGTGACTACAAAAGGAAAGTAGAATGTAACCTCTAATAGAATTGGATAAACTCTTTTGCCTTGCTGTACTTACTTACTTATGTGTAAAAGTAAAAGCCCTGCTGTGCTCAGGGTTTCAGACTTTGGGAATCATCACTCTGGGCTGTGGAGCTAGAAAGAAAATGTTGCTTCCAGATCTCTGTGTCCTGACCCATATTTCTTGCTACAATATAAAATGCTCATAGCTACTATCATATTTAGTATAGAAAGAAAGATAGAAAGAATGAAAGAAATGAAGAAAGAAATAAAGAGAGAGGAAAAAAAGGAAAGGAAAGAAGAGAGGAAAGGACTAAGGAAAAAAAAGCACAATACCCTGAAAAAATTTCCTCTGAGATTAGGAAAATGGCAAAATACCAATTTCACCATGCCTATTCAGGAGTATTGGGAATTTGAGGCAGAATTATCAGGCAAGCAAATGAAATAAAACTCATCCAAATCAGAAAGAATGTGAACTTGTATCTGTTGGAAGAGGAAAATGTCATATATGTAGAAAACTCTAAAATCTCTAATAAAAGAAGCCAGTGGAAATGATGAGCTAATTGAGTAAATTTGCAGGATACAAGATCAACATAAAAAATCATGTTTTAAAAATATTTGTTTATCTTATTTAATAAAGGGTGTCTATTTTTAAAAATCAGAGGTGTTTCTATACAGCAAGAACAAACTATCCAAAAAGAAATTAAAGACATAGCTTCTCTAGCACAAAAGAAAGGGAGAGGAGGAAAAGAGGAAGAGAGGGAAGGAAAAAAGGAAGAAAGCAGACACCATTCCAGGTCTGGGGTGTAGCTCAGTTCTAGAACACATCTTTCCCATGGCCTGGGTTAGTTTACCCGTGTGTGTACACTCATACACACACACGCACACAGGCATGCACATATGCGCACACACTCCATTTACAATGAAAATGCAGGAATAAAATATACAGGAAAAAAAATTGATCAAGAAGGTTAAAAAAGCCAGGAGCTGTCATTCCAGTGGCTTGATGGGCTGAGGCAGGGGGATTGAAATTTCAAAGCCATCCTCAGCAATTTAGTAAGGCTTGGAGAGCAGTGATTTGGATCATGGTCTCTGATTGCATCATGGCTGCCCTTTTCCTGGGAACTTCTGTAGCAAAGGTGCAGGTCAACATGGCACAACTGCCATGGTGATATCTACCCAAGGAAGCTCCATACAAAGGCACAGAGCTATATTAGAACCTCAAGCTCAGGCATCAACTCCTGAGGATACAGAATTCTAAGCATAACAAGATAACCCTAATGTCTTGCCAGTCCTGAATCCTTTAGATTGCCTGCTTTGCTAAAACTTTCCCACAAATACTCTTTTGATGAAATCTAAATAATAAATTGTGCTGTACTAGCTCTGAGTCATTCATCCTCCATCAGGGGATGATGTCCCATCTGGCACTAGCTTTTTCTCTGTGTGTCTGTTTTTTCTTTACTCAATGCCCCATCACCCCTCCTCAGCATCTGAATTAACAACTATAACAAAAAATAATTGAAAAATAGATCTCATGTTAAAAAAAAAAAAAAAAGAAATGAGGGAGCCCAACGGAAAGAGGCAGCAGCGACAAAGCTGATGCTCTGTACTTTGTAAAGGTAACTTGTTTCTCTGATTCCTGTTTGTTAAATATCACCATTCACTATGCCACACACAGAATTTCACAATTTAGTTCAACCTACTGCCTCAGTCTGGCTGGGCACAAATCACGAGCCACTCAAGCAGGAACAAACTTTATTTACGAACTCACATGAATGCCACCCACACGCCCTTCCAGGTACACCACACACCAACTGGAACTCCCTCCTCTGGCACTTCCCCAACCAACCGAACTCTCCAGGAATCCCCGCAAGAACTCCAAAGTAGCAGGGCCAAGGAGGATCTCAGGGATCTAATATACAATTGAATACACAGCTTAACATAACCATCATCATCTCAGTGGCTCCCTGGTGTCACTTCTCAACCACTAGGTTCTGGCAAAAATGTCATGCATCATTCCAACTTGGCTCTCAGCAACCTACATCTTAAATTTCACTAAATCCTATGTTTATATTCACCACACTGATTATGGTTTCCCAGTCTTATCAAATCATTTTTCAGCTCAACCTTTCCAGTGAGGCTTTGCAAGACTTCTAAGTGCATTAACCCTTTGCCTTCCTCTAATTTATTTTCTTCTGTCTGTATATTGAGGATCATAATCTAATGCATGACTTTATAATTACCTTTGATGATAGATGTTCAACTTATGAAAGGATTATATCATAATACATAGGAGTCTCAGAAATACCTGAGTTCAATTCTAGGCCATTGTCTTCGGGAATTTGCATAAATCTTGAGTATTAGCTGCCTTATGTAAAAAAAATGGAGAAACTAATAATTATTTCCAGTTTATAGGAGGGTAAAATAGACTTTTTATATAACACTGAATGTGTTGAAGTAGAGCTATGAGTAGTGATAATGCATTTGTTGCTGATATTATTGAAAATTGATAATTAAAGCATACTATGTGCTTAAAACTAAATCCTTCATTAATAAATTATCTTTACAAAACTTTTATAAAGTAGGCAATAGAACCAGACCTATATTCAATTAAGTGGATGAAAATACAGTTCTTATGAAGGTAATTTCTTAGTCCCCATCCATAAGGCTAATGTTTTCTTATTTATTAAATATGTTATTTAATTTAAATTTCATAGCTCCAGTTTGTGGGGATATAATCTCACAAAAATTTCCTGTTTATAAAATATCTACAAGGCTTAATCTGCCACAAATACATCTGGAATATATTGATAAAATAAACTATTTAAATTCATGCAATTTAAAAGTATGTCAATTTAAAATACTTAAAATATCTATAAAAGAACCATAACCTGAGCAAACAAAACATGGTCAATGATTGGTAAAGCTGATATTTCCAAAAAAGTTTTAGAATTCAGCTGTACTATAAAAACAGAAACCAGAATCATATCCAAATATTTCATATTTTTCTCTTAAGTTTAACTATAAAGCAAGTTTTAGAATTTGTTTTTCTGAAAACAGTACATAATAAAGACCTGTACATGAAGTAATTAATCCATATGCCCATATTCCATTGGATAGGTCAGAAAAACTCAATTTTTATGTAGGTCATATATTTTATATTCACCATAAGTATTCATTCATTCATTCATTCATTCATTCATTCAGCAGATAGATGTTTAACACCATTCACTGACTGCAGTCAGGCAGTCATTTACTCAGCTCTTCAGATGCTAAGAACAAGACAACCATGGTTGCTACTTTCTCAAAATCATATTTCTACGGTCCACCTAAGTTACCTTGCTGTGTTTTCCTAGAATTTTGCAAAATATTTCTTTGTTTAGAAACAAATTTGCTTTTAATGATTAAAAATAAACTGCTATATCAAACAAAGCATGATTTTCCAGAAAGTTTTTCCTGTAAAACACCATATTGTTTCTGTGTGATGTTAACACAAGCTTGTATTTTCGCTTTTGTTTTTAGTCTCAACATTTAAAAAGCATCCTCACAAATCCCAGCCAGTGTTCTGTCATTTCTCAAAATGTTCTACATATTGTGAGGCTGCACTCTTTTGTAAAATGCAAATAAAAGCAGATAGGAAAATATTCCGAAGAAGATGCACTACATAAGTATGTTTTCCTTTTTCAATACAGTAGTCAGGAATATATAAATGGGTAGAATTGCCTCTGTTTAGAGAAATAAAGGAATATATTGGAGTCAGTAAATGCATTTTCTTTGAGTAAAAGGGTTATCACACAGATATTTGTAACTTTAGAGATGTCATTGCTATAGCCTCGGGGTTTTAAAAGGAATTTCTATGCTTTGAAATGAAGCCAGCTGAGATTCTGTCTCACTTAATGTGAAAAAGAATGACTTATAAATGAAGATTTAAAGTACTTGAGTAAGCTTTGAGCTAGTCAAGCTGAAACTAAACTCCCATCAGGCCTAGCAAAGTTCTCACTGCCTAAATGTTTTCTGGTTGTGGAGGATAAATGACAACATGGGCCAGCAGTAAATTGGCTTATCTTTTCAACAAGAGGGATAAGATAAATGAAATCTAAGTGTCAGAAAACAAATATAACTTGCATTTAGGGTTCAAATTAGGGTTCAAATATTTTTTTTATAATGTAGTAATTAGACGATGGAAGAATAGACATTATATGGTATTTATAAGGTTACAAAGTTTTGTTTGGCTTTGATCAAAATTTATCTCACCCCTTAAGGTCAAGAATAATGGAATATTATTTATATTTCTATCGAGTTTTCCCTTCTTACTTTTTAACTGAAAGAAAAACTAACGAGAAAAATTCATACGCACAAAAGAAAAAATTCAAATCTATAATAATGGTTTAAAAAGTCTTGCTATTTTATTCATACCTTCAATTAATAGACAAAGTTACATATATTGCTTGGTCTTTGCAGAAATATCATTCAGCTAAACCAATTAAGACTGGCTTAGGCTCACCTTTTTGTTGTGTTCTCAACAGGAAACCCTAATTATTAGTCAATTAAAATACCAGTTATAAACATATTTACTGAAAACTAGATGTGAGAAAAAAATGTGCATTCACCAAATTCAAACACCCTTATTATAATCAACGGTTACAAATTATAGATGATATGGTATGTTATAAACAGACAATAAAGTGTTTTCAATTGAACAAATACCCATAAGTAAGATACTCCTTAACTTACAATGGGGTTATCGTAAGTTGAAAATTTATTAGTAAAATATGCAGCTAATAAACCTATCCCACCAAACAACTCAGTTTAGCAACACAAGGTACTCAATTGTCCTCTCTGGAAGTTCTGGCTTGCTGCATTGCCTCATATTAATCGAGAAACACATACTGAACCACATATTGATAGCTTGAAAAAGACCAAATTCAAAAAGCCAGTATAGTTTCTAATGAGTACACATCACTTTTACACCATCATCATTAGTCTAACCATTGCAAGTCAAGGACTGGATGTATAATAGAGAATATAATTTTCTTAAAAAGCATTCTATTCTCAATAGGTTTTTGCCATTTGTATTTCTGAATAAGACAGAAATTGTCACCAAGATTATATGTTAAGAATGGGGATGTAGTTTCATGGTAAAATGTATACTTAACATGTTCAGAGTCCTAGATTTCATCCCCAGAACCAAGAAGAAAAAAGAAAAATATGTTGAAATCAATTCCATGCTTTAATAAATAGCATAGACTAAGAAATCATATTATGTAATATATAGGAATGATTTCTATAGTTGTTTCAAATACAGTAAAAGATATTAATAAGAAAATCATAACATGCTAAAATTAAATGATACATAAATAGTATAGTCATGGGCTTAAAAGACAGTTGTTACACTGCAAAATAAAGAATTATACCTGAAGACAGTGAGTGATTCAATTGACATGAGAAATTCTGAAATTAACTATGAGATTATACGTGTTTTGGCAGGTTCTTAAATACGTTGGATGGTTGGGGAATATAGTAGTTTTTCCATTAAGTGGATGGAATGGACAAATAATTATTCAAAGGAAATGGATCCTTATTTTGGATAATGTAACATTGTTGCATATCAAAATATCTCTGAGCTGCTATCAATCAGAAGGTTTGCTATTTCCCATTACAACATATCATTATTGAGAAAAGAAGAAATAACATATATGTTTAAGAACAAAACTGAAACAAATTGAGAAATACTTCAAGAACAAAAGACAGACTGGCAAAGAAAGATGCAATGATGATTATCCCATTTTCTACTGTAATACTTGTTTACATAAACAACTGGGTTTAATAATTATTTTTTTAATATTTATTTTTTAATTGTAGTTGGAAAAAATACCGTTATTTTATTTATTTATTTTTGTGTAGTGCTGAGGATTCAACCCAGGGCCTTGCATGTGCTAGGTGAGTGCTCTATGGACCATCTCCTATTCCATATAGAGCTAATATATTAGATTTAATTATAACTATGTTATGTTTACAATGACCAGATATGCAGGATATATAAGAAAAAAGTAACATTATCACTTCATATGTTTAATAAAAGCATTTTAATAAAAGACATTTCTAGTCATCAGAAATGACTCAAATAATATTAAAACTAACATGAAAAAGAGATAAATAATATTAGATATTATGGCATGCATTTGCATATCAGATAAAGCTCTGGGTCAATAATTTGTCCTTATTGTATCTTTATTATGTGAATAAAGAACAATGATGCAAGCATTTGTCTGAAAAAATTCTGACTTAATTACAAATTATTCTAATGAAAAACACAAAGAAATATATAAAGCATTCTATGATATACACAAATTTTAAAATGTCATGTTCTAAACATTCAAAATAAAATCATAGAATCTGTGTCACATATTGATACCCTTGAGGTCTGCCTCAAATAATATGATTCCAATATTTGCATAGTGAATGCTTCCAATACAAAGAGGTTTGTTAAAACTGCAAAAAGTGATAAGAGAGCCACAAAATCACATTGGGTTGTGGTCAAAACAAAAAAGAAAATAAACTTTACTACAGTGCTTGAAAGGTTATTTGATTTATTCCTTGTTTGCTTTAAGATATAAGGAAATTTGCCAAATGATTTGCCCAGGGTCTCCATCCTTGTTCAGGGACAAAGCTGGAAATTCATTGTTGTCCTTATCTATTCTGTGAAATCAAAGGAATCTTAAAACACCTGAAGGCTGAAAAGGAGGAGGTGTTAATTGGTCTTGTTTTTAATCACTCCAGGAACACAATTAGAAAAGTGGAATAAAAGCAGGAAATTAGGAGGACACAGATATTACTCCAAATATGAGTAGATTTTTAATGACCAAACATAAAATGAGATACCTTTGAAAGTATTAAAATTATTTCTCACTGGAGTTATTCTGGCTTAATAGTGATAAACATTAGTCATAGTGCTACAGTTGGGATTCAAGGAACATTGGGACAGTTAGACTAAATGAAATTTTATTCTTAAAAGTCTTAGAGGTAATAAGCAATAGTCTTCTAAAGCACAATGGGGTGACTATTTTTCATAACATATTATATATTTTGTGCATAACTATAAGAGAGAACCTCTAAAGTTTCAAACACAAAGTAATAATAGGAGACAGAAATGTTAATTACCTGATTTACCTAGAAAATATTCTATACATATAAAAATTTCAGTATATCTCAAGTATACATAGTTATTATATGTTAATGAAGCATTTAACAAATACATTTAAAGAGATGAAAAAGTTAACTAGCCTATTTGTTCAGTAGAAATTACATATGTATATCAAATTATCACATTATATCCCATAAATATACTCAAACTAAAAATTAATAAAATATTTTAAAAATCAGTAATTAAAAGCATGTGCTCAATAGGATAAAATTTAGAGAAGTGACAAATATTCACTGACCCCTCACTTTAAAAACTGTGTTCTCTATAATTTGGGAAACTGATCGAATAAGTCTTAGTGTAGGCCTTGAAGTTTGAGACAAAATAACGGTAAAAACACTTTTGTTAGCTGAGTGTGGTGGTGCATAACTGTAATCCCAGCAGCTTGGGTTGAGACAGGAGGATCTCAAGTTCAAAGTCAGTCTCTGCAACCTAGTGAAGATGTAAGAACCTAGCAATAAAAAATAAAAAAGAGCTGAGTATATGGCTCAGTGGTTAAGTGCCTCTAGGTTTACTTCCTGGTACAAAAACAAACAAACAAAACAAAAAAACCCCAAGGCCAAAAAAAGACATTTTTTAAATATTTTAAATGTGATACAGAGCTATTACAAATTAGAAACCAATAAACCATTATGTGCCTGATAACATGTTCTAAACCTAGGAAGTGACAATTAAGTAAATGAATGGCAGATGAAATGTGATGTCTACAAAAATAATGAAGGAAGAGAGCATATTGTCCCTCCACATCACTTAATTCTCTATTATGAATATTCCAACAGGTCAATTCATTTTCATCATTCCATCTAAAAGTTGAGAATACATACGATGTTGAGAAATGTAGGAACATCTAAATCTGAAACAATAAATGTCCACAGATAAGTTATAGCATTTATTTATGGTGTTCTGTGTGACTTTCCTATGCTTTCTGATGTCTTGGTTTGTGAGCTGATGACTGTGATCTTAAGTATACTGTCTTGATCAAAGTGCAGAGCACCTTGTGTGCTTTCTGGTTTGGAGACACAGCTTATCTTGACCTTGCTGTCCACAGGAGTCCCTCTTTGGGCAATGGCCTAGTTTGTCACTATATAGTAATTCCTGGTTACCCACTTGGCATTTATGTTCAGTTTTCTGATTAGAGCCTTGTGTTGACATTTCCCCAGACAATGCTCTAGGTTACTCATTAGCATCAGTGCTCTCTAACCATGGTCTAATGTAAATTCTCCAAGTCTCCCAGTCCTGCTGTGGTATTCTAGTGAACTTGAAGCAACTTATTAAAGGAGCAATTGTTCTATCTAAAATTTTACTGCAAACCATTATTTGAATACATACTGTTTCCTCATTGAAGTAAAATATTTTCTTTAAAACAGGAAAAGAAAAATAAGTTATATTTCATTATGCTTATAAAATTAAATGGCATTATGATGCACAGAAAAAAAAACTCCCTTTAAAACATTGCAATATAATTAAAATTAATTTAAATTGCACTAGAAGATTTTTGGAGACATTCAATTTCTTTAATATATTTTTAATAACTTTATATAAATATATAACTTCCATTTGACCAATTTAAAAGTGAGTTGACTTGTATTAATATGAATTTGTGTCTCTTTGAGGCATACTATTCATTCTCAACACAGTATTATACACTATCATCATGTCATCATATTTATTCTATGCTGATTTACAATATGACAGCCCATACTCTAAAATCTATTAGCAATTTAAATATAGTGAGAAAATGTTAGAAAAAACAAGTATTCCTTTCATTTCTCTTCAACAAAGGATGACATTGCCCTTTTCACTCTTTAATGTAGTTATAAAAATACTCAAGTATTAATAATGCATATTTCATTTCCTTTATTTAAATTTCCTCTAAGGTCCCAATTTGTGTACAAGTCATAATGATAAATAAAGTAACTTTGAAACTTTGAAAATGAATTTTGAAGAAAGTTTAACAGTTTAAGCTTGATTAATTTCATATAGATGAATGAAAACTTAATATGCTAAATTTAAAAATTATGATTGCTGGAAAATTGACGACTTTCAAATAAAGTATATTTTAATAAAATTATAATGACTAAAGTCTATTTATTTCCAGATTACTAAAATATATTTTGCTTTAAACATGCTACTAATTATATACATCTAAGTTGCTACATTAGAATCTGATATTTTAAATATGATTTAATTTATAAATAAATTTTTAAACTACACAATTGCATTTTTACTATAAACTGAATTGAATACAGCAAAAAAGAATGTAGAATCTCAAAAATTGAAGGACACATGAGAAAATATTTTAAAAATAATCTATTACTCCAACAAATCATGAATTGGTTATATACAACATTCACAAAAGGGCCATCAGGTTTTTCTGCTTTTATATCTCTCTATTCATGACGTTTTTATAATACAGTATTTAAGTTAGAGAATCTCCAAAAACAATGTTGGGTAATAATAATATTAATTTTAAATTTTCACTATATAAAATGGAGTCTATAATTTTGGTGGTTATAATGTCATTATATGGAACATACATGTAAATTATTTTTGTCATTCTGAAAACCTACTTACATTTTGTTTCTTAAAAATGCTTTCTGATTCTTTTTTCACTTATTGTTTACATAATTATTTCTTTGACCATACATTTAGGAAATTTAAGACTGCCTATTAATAAAACTTTTAATAGATAGAGATATCGATAGTCTATATTTCTTATTATTTTGTTTGTAGGAGGTAGTCACATTTTATGTAGCAATCTTGCCTTTGAAACTTGATCTGAACTTGGGTGGGAAATCACTATCAACACTATGTAAAGGACTATAAGAGGAAGGGTGTTTTTTGCCTCCCTGCTCTGTTTGATTCTGTCTGAGGTCTAGGCTCTTTCCTGGTCTCCAGAATCTGGGGAGACTCAGAGAAAATGTCATGGGTGTATGAGTCCACTTTGAGGAGACACCATGAACCTAAAACTGGAGGTTAATTGTCAGGTTATTAGAAGAACAGGAAAACTATTGTGTTTTTAAAGATTAATTAAAGAGCAAAAGTATTTGCTCATACCTAAGAGAAAAGCAATTACCTTTACAAGCTAAGAAAACAAAACAAAACAAGAAAGATTCAAACGTTGATTCCCAGGTGACTTTGGTAAAGCAGAGTGAAGGTGATAATAGCATCAAAGGTGTTAGATATTAAAGATGACACAACAGAACAGTCAGAACATCCTGATCTGGAGCAATCACAAAAAAGTGACTGCCTACTTAGTAAATTCTGGAATGAACTTTTGATCAGAGGAAAATTAACCAAAAATTATGTCCTTATCCAGTGTGTGTGTGTGTGTGTGTGTGTGTGTGTGTGAGAGAGAGAGAGAGAGAGAGAGAGAGAGAGAGAGAGAGAGAGAGAGAGAGAGGGAGAAAGAGAGAGAGACAGAAGGATGCTGAAAATTTTTGGACCTAAAAATAATATGATCTGAAAACCTATAAGTTTGGTCAATTTTTTTTCTAATACAACTTCCTTTATATATATATATATATATATATATATATATATATATATATATATATATATATATATATATATATAAAACATATTTTTCCAGCTCTTCCTGTGTCTTTTTCTTATTAGGTTTATCTTTATTTGTAGCTTGTGCAAACTTTTCTAATTTCATGTAACGAGACATTACCACTCAACTTGTTTTAGTTTTCTGTTCATATAGTGTCTATTAAATAAAAATGAAATGTGTTTTAAATACATAACCATATTTGCTTCTCAAATTCTTTGTTCAGTTGTATAATAACTGTTTTACACAATAGACAACTATAGGAATTTTGTGTTTGGAATTGGGGGTCTACAAATTTCGTGATTGTGATATGCTTGGTGACTAGGAAGATTCTGTGCAAAGACACAGAATGCCTGGCTGCTAGGAGATTCGTAGTTATGGGGAAACTCCTGTGCAAAATCATGGGGTGCCTGGCTGCCATAGCATTGTCCTTCATAAGTTTACTCTGTTTCCTAGACCTAGGATGCCCAGCCTCTTCCCTCTGAGGTAATAAGACAACTATGTAGGCACTATCTGGTCTCAATAGTGATGCCCCTGGACGATGGGAGCCCCATGTTTGTTCTTACCTGGACCTTATCTCAGTTAGCTAGGACTCAGGGTTAAAGAAGTACTAATTAGAATGTAGTTTTGGTAACTGGAGATATGTGTTCTTTGAGTTAATAACCTCCCAGGCAGGGAGGAGCGACCACTTCACTTCTGCACTTCTTCTTCACCATTTCAGTTCATTCATCTCTGCTCCTCCTGTCTGTCTGCGTGCACTTTTTGTGTCTCTGTCTGTTCTTTGTGGGCCTCCTCACAGGCGTTCTTCCATAGGTGTTTCTTTACAGACAACTGATGTTCAAGGTATTACATCAGCTTGCAAAACACATATCTAAGTGAATAGTAAAGATAACATTTGAAACCAATATTCTGTTATTTTTGTCCTCCTGTTGAATAGATGCTGATATAATTACAAAGTGTCATTCCTTATATTTGACGCTTCAGACATTTTATGCTCACTATGTGTTGTATGTTATGCCTATTTCTTTCCATCGTCCTTACCAAACTGGGATATAAAATGTGAAGAATCTTTAATGTCACCCTCTATTATATAAATATGTTTCTACAGAGGACAAAGTTAGCATTTTCAACTACTAAGACATAAAATTGTCTCACTGAGATATAATTTTTTTAAATGTCAACACTTAAATGTAGAATTCTCCAGTCTTCCAGAAGCCTCAAGCTGACTTATTCAGCTTTGATTTTAGCCTATGTGCCCATCCTAGGATACAACTGACTGGCTCTTGAAGGCAAAAGAATAAATGAATTAGCTTTTTAAATCTAAGCAATTGGCTTTCATTGGGAAACAACAGCTACTGAGGTAACCAAGATAGTTTGAGAAAATATTTCTAGGAACAGTGACAGCAAATACTACATAACTTTATAATATATAACATTTCTAGAGTAGATACCTGAATGATAACTGAATAATTCAGGGCATGTTTATTTTCCTATGGGTTTTAAAAAATTAATTATGGCAAGTTATGCTTTTTAATAAGATGTTTTCATATATTAACATTTAATGTAACTATTCATTGGGCCATTATTTTATTTTTTACATACTACTTGGTTGTTGTACAGATTATAATTTATATCCTTCATGGTTCATGGGTCAATTATAGTTAATAAAATATTTCAAGAAGATATTTAGGAAAATATTGACATTGTAAACATCTGTATTTTGTTACAAGCTGTGCAGATAATGTAAGAATACTTATTTTTTAAGAAATTGAGAAAAATAAGGAAAAAAGAGGACAGTATATTGTTTTTAATAGAAATTTAACATTTTTAATGCCAGTCTTTCTTTACTGCCTATCTCAGCATTGATCTGGGGTAATTTTTTTTTGCTTGAAGATTTTTTTAGCTCTTCTTATAATATGGGTCTGCTAGAAACAAATGCTTGTAGTTTATCTAAAGATATTGTATTATTCCTTTTTTGTTTAAATGTATTTATTTTGTACAGAATTCAAGGTTGACTTATTGTTTTCCAGTTGTGTATACTTTAAGATGTGTCTCATTCCTATGATTTTGACTTCTGTAGTTTATTGTGAGAAGTCAGCCATTAACTTAATTTTTGTTTCCATATATGTAATATTGCAATTGACTCCTGCTGCTATTAAGAGACTTTGGCTTGGAACGGTTTTTATTATTCCTCAGCATGGGTTCATTTGTATTCATGCTACTTAATATTTGAGAAGAATGTATCTGCCAATTTTTTTGTGTCATTAAATTTGGAAAATCCCAAGTTTTTTATTTTCAAAAAAAAAAAAAAAAAACTTCAGTGCTGATCATGAAATTCATTTGGAAAAATAAAAGCTCCAGAATAGCCAAAGTAATCCTCAGAGAGAAAAGTGAAGCAGGAAGCATCATAATACAAGACTTTAAATCATACTATAGAGCTATAGTAGCAAAAATGGCATGGTATGTGCACAAAAATAGACATGAAGACTAATGATACAGAATAAAAGACACAGAGACAAACCCATAAAAATACAGTTATCTCATACTAAACAAAGGCATCATAAATATACATTGGAGAAAAGATAGCCTCTTCAACAAATGGTTCTGGGAAAACTGGAAATCCATATGTAACAATATGAGATGATAACCCTTTTTCTCATCCTGTACAAGTCTCAACTCAAAGTGGCTCAAGAGCTAGGCATTAGACCAGAGACCTTGCAGCATTTACAAGAAAAAGGAGGCCCAAGTCTCCATGATATCAGCTTAAGAACTGAATTCCTCAACAAGACTCCTAAAGCACAAGAAGTAAAATCAAGAATCAATAAATGCGGTGGTATCAAACAAAATAGTTTCTTCAGAGCAAAGGAAACAATCAAGAACATAAGAGACAGAGAGTACACAATGGAAAAAAAATTAACCACCTGCACTTCAGAGACAAAATTAATCTCCAGGATATATAAAGAACTAAAAAAACTTAACACCAAAAAAAAAAAAAAATCAATGAGTGGGCAAAGGAACTGAACAGACACTTCACAGAAGAAGAAATACGAATGGTCAACAAACATATGAAAAAATGTTAAACATCACTAGCAATTAGAGAAATAAAAATTAAAACTACACTGAGATTTCCTCTCACTCTAGTCAGAATGACAATTATCAAGAATACAGTAAAAATAACTGTTGACAAGGTTGTAGGGAAAAACGTACACTCATACATTTTTGTTGGGACTGGAAATTGGTGCAACCACTCTGGAAAGTAATATGGAGATTCCTTAGAAAACTTGTAATGGCACCACCACTTGACCCAGTTATCCCACTCCTTGGGATATACCCAAAGGACTTAAAATCAGCATGCTGTATCGACATGACCACATCAATGTTCACAACAGCTTGATTCACAATAGCTAAGCTATGGATCCAACTTAGGTTTCCTTCAACAGATGAATAGATAAAGAAAAGGGGGATAATATACACAATAGAATATTACTCAGTCATAAAGAAGAATAAAATTATGTCATTTGCCAGTAAATGGATGGAATTGGAGACTATCATGTTAAGTGAAATAAACCAATTCCAAAAAAAAAAAAAGGCCAAATTTTCTCTATGATATGTGCATGGTGACTCACAATTCAGGGGTGTGTGGAGGTTCACTTGATTGGACAAGGTGGAGTAGGGAGAAGGAAGCGGGGATGGAAATGAGGACTAAATAAATAGGACATAATTTTCTTCTGTTCAGATATGTAGACACCACCAGTGTAACTCCACATCATGTGGAACCACAAAAATGGTAAGTTATACTCCATGTATATATATGTCAAATACATTCTACTGTAATGTGTAACTGAAAAGAATAGATAAAAAATTTTTTAAATTTTTTTCAGGGCTGGGGATATGGCTCAAGCGGTAGCATGCTCGCCTGGCATGCGTGCAGCCTGGGTTCGATCCTCAGCACCACATACAAATAAAGATGTTGTGTCTGCCGAAAAATAAATATTAAAAAATAAATATTAAAAAATTCTCTCTCTCTCTCTTTAAAAAAAATTTTTTTCACTGCTAAAAATGGAATCCAGGGCCTTGTGATTGCTAGGGCAAATAATTATTCATATATATTATTTATATATGTTTATATATATTTATGTATATATAATTATATATAATAATTATATATTATGTAATGTTACATATAAAATATATTAGTATGTGTATATATATATGTATAGGTGTGTGTGTATATGTGTGTGTGTGTGTGTGTATATTTGTCCCATTCTTCATCTTTCCATCATTAAAATTAGAAATATGTTGAATGTGGGATAACTTCTATCAATATGTCTTCAGATTCATTTTCTGTGCACTTTTCCATGTATGTTCAGTTGTTAAGTTCAACCAATGATTTTTTTCTAATTTCCAAATTTGTGTTTGTAGTTCTATGGCTTATTAGACTTATTAGCTGCTGGGATTTCCTATCTCTGCTGTGTTTTATAACATGTACATATGAAGGAATGCTCATAAATAAATATGCTCATAAATAAATACATATATTTAAAATCTTTGAGGATAGTTATAATAGTCACTTCCAATACCTTGTCTGTTAGTTTCAACAAGTAGTTTAGTTTAGGTGCACAACTGTGCTGAATTCTTTTCAATGAATGTATGCTACATTGTCAGGCAATATTGGATTATATTGTATTCATTATAAATGTGAATTATGGAAATTCTAAATTTTGTTATTTTTCTCTAAGTGTTGTATTTATTTATTTATTTATTATAAAAACATTTATTTTTTCTTAATTGTAGTTGGACACAATACCTTTATTTATTTATTTATATGTGGTGCTGAGACTCAAACACAGGGCCTCACAAGTGCCAAGTGACCACTTTACCACTGATCCATAACCTCAGCCCTCTAAGGGTTATTTTTAAACTAATTATTTCTGGGTGTTCACTTACAAATTCCTTTTTCTTGGGTGGCACCTCTGACATCAACTCATATTTTTGCCATTACTTGAATTGTGTTGAGTCCCTTTAGCATGTTATGTGGGTTAAGAAGAATATGTGGGTGACTTGAGTTTTGAGATCGCCTCTTTGACATTTTCTCTTTGAATATTCCCCCATTCTCTTAAAAAATCTTCATTTACTTCCTCACTTCACTTTATTGACTTCTTACATCAAACATATGTTGTTCCCTGTCACAACTATGTGAGAGGATCTTACAGTACTAAAAATGAATCTAAAATCCAAAGACAATAAGTTACTGATTTATTTCCCATTTAATTTCCCCATCTCAGAAAGTCTCTGCAAAAGAGTCTTCCTACATCTGTTCACCTTCCTTACCTTCAGACAGTTGCTTTGTGTATTGTCTATATTTTAATATTATTTTTAAGGAGGATTGTTTATTCCATTATTACTGTAAGTGAAACATTTATTCCCTTTCAATTTGGTGCATTATCCCAAATAAACTCAGGCATTTCTTCTTACCTAAAGCTCTCAAATAGTTCACTTTAAAAGAAATAAACTTCTAAATTTTGTGTTTGGAATTTAAGCTATAGTAAATTCATAGCATCCATATTGCACAATACTTCCCAAAGCAGTTGAGTCATCTTCTGTGAGGAAGATCCCTACAATAAAATTTTCCTGGGCTGGGGATGTGGCTCAAGCGGTAGCGCATGCGTGCGGCCTGGCTCGATCCTCAGCACCACATACAAAAAAACAAAGATGTTGTGTCTGCCGATAACTAAAAATAAATATTAAAAAAATTTTTCTCTCTCTTTAAAAACAAAAAACAAACTTTCCTTTAAAACCAAGACTTTCTACTCTCTTTTGCCTGTCATAACACCTGAAAAGTTCTATTCTCTTTTCACTCCATTGCTATTGTTAACTCAGTCACTATCATTTAATAATTGGTAAATAAGTTCTGTTATTTGCCAAATTCGGGGTAAAAAAAAAATCAACAAAGATTTAAGCCCTGAATTCTGTTGTTTGAATTTAACTTGGCAAACATTTATTCAGGCAAACAAAGTAAAAATCAGTTGTAAAATTGCTGTCAAGCAAGGTAAAATGATTACTTCTGCTTTGAGGTGAGAGGTAAAGTTTCATAGATGATAATGTCACTTTCATTGGGTTTTCAATTATTACTAGGTATTACTATGTTACTATGCAATATTATTAAACATACTATATAGGTACTCATATGTACAGATCATGATTGCGGTAAAGCACTGTCTTAACAAAAATGATGCTACATACATAAAAATATTTTTTCCTGTTGTTTTAAACTTATTTATCTCTACTGTTCTTTCCCATTCTTTTTGTAAGAAAACAAAATTATTTAGCATCTTACTGTTCAAACATTTTGAAAGATGTTTATCTTTTCCAAAAATAGTTGTCTTCTAATATGTCCAGCATATTGAGGTTTACAGAAAGGATTTCAAAGTGGTTTTACAGCTACAGAATGAATATGGGAAGTGAAAATTGTTCACAAAGATCATCTACTGCTTTCAAAAAGTAGTTATAGGGACCTGAACCACATCAATGTGAGAACTGAAACATCAGATTGTTTTGGGAATGTATAGCACATGTCATTGAATGCACTAATTGTCAGTGAAATGATGTACATGTAGGAAATATTAATCAAATGAGACTTCAAAATTTCATTATTGTGTAATTACTTTAGATAGAAAAAAATTGTTGAGTGTGGTGTATGTAATATAAATCATAGAGTATATCAATTAGAAAAACCAAGTAGACAACAAAATACTAACTGGATTTCTGCTTTTATTTTTGATAATTTTAATTTTCCTCTTTATGCCTTGCCTTAATTTTTTAGGAGCACCTCAATTTATGTTAGTTTTTTTTTTTTGTTGTTGTTGTTGTTTTTCCCTCAAAAGCACTGAGAAAACCACCTTGCAATCTGTGGAAAATGTGTCTTTATTAACTCTCATTATCCTTTTTTTCTTGTTCAAAATTATTTTCTCAAAAAACATTCTAAATAATTTGCATACATTTCATATCTTAATTTTGAACTCACTGCTAAAATGGTTTCCTTATCTACTGTGGCAACTTAAACTACTCTATTGCCCCAATATTAACTATATTTTCTTATCCCAGAAAGCATTACTTACTTCCAAACTAAAGCTTATTCATTACAGTACCCATGGTGTGTTTTCAGTTTTACTTCATAGGTGAAATTACTCAGCCTCAGCATTTTAGCATCTTGTCAAAGGTAGACCTTTGACAACAGGTTTTGTGACAACTACATTAGCTTGCTTTCCTTTGCAACATGCCTCCTCTAAGGTTGAATATTTGATTTTTTGACAAATATTTGACATTTTAGTTTTTCTGCTGCCACATAATAATAATCCTGAACCTTACTGAGTATGCAAAATGACAACCTAATCAGATGAGCTATTTTGCTATATTCATTCTTTGAAATACAGTCAATCAAATATAATCTTTGAAACTATTCTTACGACAGATATTCAAAGTTATCTAGGGAGAAGAAATATCACCTGACTCACTGTAATTATGACCTGCTTTAATAATAAATAAATCATACCCAAAGAAAAAGTTCAATACATGAAATTTACATCTTGCAATTTTCAATTAGAGACTATGGCTCAAATTCTTATTAATCTTCAGGGAATATTTAAAGAATCTGAGGATTTAAAAAATAAAAACAGAAAGATTATATTTTGCCTTTTAAAAAGATTCTGAATAGGAAATAGGTCTATGTAAGTCAGTACCGTGAGTTCCCAATAATTAAATTGAGTTATTAGGTGAAAAACCAATCTAACATTTACAACTAAAAAAGTTAAAACTGAGAACGTCTTCCAAAAAATGCTGAATGGCCCATAAAACTAAGTAACGTTATAAATATAATTCAATGAATAGCAAAAAAATATATTTTTAATTCAAATATACTTACACCAAGTTAATGTCCAGTAATTCAGTTAAATTATTGTAAATTAAAGAGAAGTTTTTGTTAATAATGTAACCAGTGCAATTTCTAGATAAAAATATATAACAGTATTTATGATTAATTTACTTAAACCTCTACTAGCATCAGTGGATATGATATCACTCTATGAATTTTGTAATACGAAACAAAAGCAAGCTCAATGAAGCAACTATTTTTTACTATTTGCAGATAGCAAAATGTTTAGCAGTAAGTAGTCATTTGTATAACAAATGTTGTCCTTTACAAAGCATTTGTGCTATATATTTTTAGTTTTGCTTCATCTATGCTATGCAAATATAATCATTATACAAGTTTGCTGACATGTTCAGGATGTTTATACACCTTTCAAGTTGGTGAAAATAAATTTTGATAGCATGCAATATTAATATGAAAATGCTGGGAAAATTGTTCAGCTAATACAATGATCATAGTAGAGATTTTACAGAACCTCAGTTTTTCTGTTGTAAATCTCCTATTAGTTGTGCTCATAAGCAGAAATATGAGGTATGAAGTGTTCCATCTTTAGAAAATGGCTCTTTTCTTTAAGGATTGGAATGGTAATACTGTTTGGCTAAACAGTATTTGTAGAATCAAAGAACAAAATACAATCTTGGTTACATCTAAATCTTTTGTTTTGCCACTTTCGAATTCAGAAAACGTAATAGATTCTTTCTGTGAATAACAAAATGGGAACCTGAAAATCTATCTTGGTGTGTACAGCTATACATTTAACTTTCATTATTATACAGAATATTGAGTTTTTAAACAAAGATGAAATTTTACAGATTTATTACTGGAAAAATTACTGATGGAATGTAGTCTTATGCTTTTGACCAATGGTAGGATTCAACTTCATCTTCTGCAATATAAGGAGCTTTTCAGAGAGAAAACCTATAATTTCTTCACAGTGTCTATTTACTAGTCTTTCACATAACATGTTCTAGCTGTTCTCTTAAGCAAAATTAGGAACCACATATATAGATTTATCTTAAAGTATTTTAAAAAAGCCATGCACTTTCAAATTGGGCTGTAGCACATTTCATAGACATTTCATAGCAGAATTTTTACATTTTGGGACAAGGAGTTGTTTATTTGGAAGTTTCTTTAACTTTTTGTTTTTTCTTCACATCATGTAGTTTTTTTTTTTTTTTTTTTTAACTCTTCCTCAAAACTTTGTATAATTGAATGAAAAGAAAAGAAAAAAAAAAGGAAGAAAAAGTTGTTCAAGTTGTTTGCCCTACTGGGAGCTACAGGGTAGACAAGACAATTTGCCACTTTCGTTTCATTTCTTTCTGACAAGTTTATTACTGGAAATGGCTGGAGGCCAGCAGCATCCATGTTACGTGATTGGTAATACAGAAGAAATACTAAAATTTTTCTGTTCTGAAAGTCAGACTCCCCTGTGCAGGTGTGATTGAAAAAACTCTATCAGTGGAAGCTGGGCTATGTTTTTGGTTTTCAGTTGAAAGAGTCTAAAGAATCTGGGAAAATTCTTACTCTGCTACACTTGTAGTATTCTTACTCTTCACTTGCAGTATTTCCACTTATAAAATGAGAATAGTAAAACATATATGATCCAAATATTCAGATCAAAAATGTGTGCGTATAATGTACATAAAACAAGGAACCTAGAAACATTAAAAGCAGGTTTACTATTATCAAAACAGATATTCTATATATTCCCATTTTGCCAATTTTTCTAGAAAGTTAAAAAATAAAGGCATTGAATGAAAAAATACAAGAAATCACTCAATGTAAGTAACCCTTATGAAAGGAAGCAAAATAAACTATATTTATTTGACTCAAAATGAAATTCAGGCATTCTCCTTCTGGAAACTTTGGAAATCTTTTTTTGTTTGTTTGTTTTCTTGTCCCTAATGTGATGTTTCTGAGCCGTTGAAAGGATCATATGAAAAGCCTCTAGAGCTTTGCCTGTGTCATAGAAAACGTCACTGATTATGGAGTTGGTATACGCTATTTCTTCAAAGATATTAATATTAATTTAGTAGATGAGATTGTCAGTGGTGGGCTATTTCTTGGCTATAAAGCTCCTCTTCTGTTTAGTCACATAGCTCTCTGCACTCTGCACTCCCTCTTCAAATGATTCCATCCATAGTAATAGCTTCACAACTAACTCCAAGTTGATGCCTCCCTAAAATAGAGCACTAGCCCTGATGCTCCTGTATAGTTTAGTCTATATCAAAACATCTTCACAATATTGCTAACACACTATTTTTTCTGCTACTCCAACTTGAGCTTCCCTTATCTATTCCTGAAGTACACTTTATTTGGATGCTTACCTTTTGGCACCTTTATGTGTGCTCTTCCATGGATTCACATGCTGTACAGCCCTCAGATTACTAAAATATCAAGAAATTTGAGACTATAATTCTTATTCCTAAATTTGGACAATTAATTTCCATATTAAAAAACAAAAATAATTTTATACAAAACTTG
Organism: Ictidomys tridecemlineatus; assembly: GCF_052094955.1. Taxonomy (NCBI): domain Eukaryota; kingdom Metazoa; phylum Chordata; class Mammalia; order Rodentia; family Sciuridae; genus Ictidomys; species Ictidomys tridecemlineatus. The sequence goes on along the minus strand of NC_135484.1, from coordinate 91,550,588 downwards.
TCACATACCTTTATAAGAATATTAAGATCTCAAAATCCCCAGACCATAACTACTTGTCCAAATTCACCACTGTTTTTCAGTTTTAATTTAGCAATAGCAGAGAGCATTTTTCTTTCTGTGATTGAATTCATGTCCCCACTTCCTTCCTAAAATTGTCTCTTATGTCTGCTTTACTTCATTAATTGATCTATCTGCTCTTGTCTAATAAGGCTTAAATCAGATTTATTAAGTGTTTTGTCACATGCCTTCAATAAAAATACTGTGAAAAGACTAGAGAAATGTGAAAATCCATATATCACACATTCTCTTTTCCTTAAATTATATTCATACTCAGTCATACTCTAATACTAATCCTAATTAGAAATAACATTTAACATTCTTTGATTTTATTATTTTAATTTTAAATTTAAATTAAATGTGTTTAACAGATATATGGAATCAATAAAATTACATATATTAATGGATTGTCATGTGATGTTTTAATACATGTATGCATTGTGTAAAGTTTAAATTAGGTTAAAACCATCTATCTCCTCAAACATCTATTTCTTTATAGTGAAAAATTCAAAATTCTTAGTTTTTTTAACTACGAAGTACGTTATTATTATAGCCACTCTATATCTACTCTAAAAGCAGACTGACATACAAACCACTGTTAATCCACTAAGAGCTATATTCAACATGATCTTTTATAAAAAAAATATGTATTCATCCATAGTGTTTCCTTAAAAGTAAAATTAAAACATATAAAGTGTAGGATATCATATGACAAAGTGTGTAGTTCTAGCACTTGAACCCAAGTGTTTCCAACTTCCAAGATTTACTTTCTAACATTGTATTTATTACACACTCTCTTCCTGGGATAACTATGTCTGCCTATCTCTTCCTCTTCTATTTCCTGCTAAATGTTTGAATAGTGGCTTGATCTGTACAAATAAAAACAATATATCACAGTAAACAGTCACCTTGTGGAAATCACATCCAGAGTGGTCTATTCTCAATCTGTATTTAAATAAAATACTTACAAATATACATAAAACTAATACATACTTTAAAATACAGTAAATAACAAGAATACTAGTTCATAATGTGCCAAACATTCACATAGTCATTATGATTGTATCACTAAACCTTCATCATCTACCCAATAACAGCAAACACAAAAAGTCAACATTCTTGACTTCTAAATAGACCTTCCACTCCATATGGAATTGTGTAATGTGAGTCACAGATGCATGATTCATGGAAGATGAGTATTTTTTTTTTTCCCTTGAGCTGTCTTGGGTCTACAAGGAAGGGAGAAGGGAATGAGAATCCAAGAAAGTTTCAAGCGGATATGCTTTATGGAGCAGGACCCATCCTAGCACAAGGGCAGCTCCAGCTATCTGAAGCAAGATACAGGAATATGGCAGCCCAGGAGGAACTGGCCATGCTACTCATTCCCCACCAAGGATGATTCTGCCGTAATCCTTGTGGTGGTAGGAAAAAAAAATTGGAAAATAATCAGGAATGCAAATAAATTTAATACCAATCATATGAAAAGAAAACAAGAGATATCTAAATTTACTTCTAAGAGTATATTTTATATATCTATATCAGGCAGAAGGGAATTATGACTGAAATGGTTTGAAAAAGAAGGTAAATTTACACTTTTGCAACTCTATGTATTATTCTGAAATTCATTTCTATAGCAGATTATTTCTTGCAACTGTGTCTCTTTGTTCTCTCTCTCAGTGATTTAGGAGCTTATGTGTGCATTTCATCTCCTTACCAGAATTCAGGTTTTCTCTTCTTTCAGAAAATTGTAAAAAAAATCTTGTTCCTTGATGTAAGATTTGGCCATTAGAGTTGCTTTAGCCAGTTATATGTGGGTAGAGAGATATGAATCATTTTCAGAAACACTTAACTGCTACATTGACACTCTCTGATATTCACTTCTTCAGCTCAATGGCAGCAATAAGCCCCTGAGATTGTAGGTTGTTCTTATATGATTACTTAGCCTAATCCAAATGATCCACAGGCCAAAACACTTTTGTGAAAGCTGCTTTTTATAACTGGAGCTTTTTCCCACACCATCGCAAATTAGACAAAGTGCTTTCTAAGCTATTTGTGCACTATCATTTCCATAATTAAAAGAGGTATAGGGCAAAAGTGTGTAGATGGTCATATTTGCTGTCCTTAATATTAAGGGCAGAGGAGAAAAGCTAGGCATTGCAGGGCAATATGATCAGCAAATGCTGAGTGCTATGGCTTTTCACTCTCCAATTATGTAAAGAGAGCAATTTACAGACTGTTTTACATTACCCAAAATATCTGTCCCTCTGATCAGTCAAATGAACAGGAATTTCCATGGATGAGTCCTTCTTCACATGACTCACAGGAGGACATAAAAGGCATTAAAGAGAAACTAGTCAGATTATTTGAACACCAAATTACTATACAATTAATATATATATAAGAGAGTTCAAAAGCAAGAGCATCATAATATATTCTCACATTTCTAGAAAAGAAATGTATTGAGAGATTTCAAAGGAAGTCTCTCACACAAAACAAACATTATAATGTTGCAGGCACTGAGATATGCACTTGGGATACTGCTGTGAATAAGCAAAATGGGATCTGTTTTATCATGTGGGGAAAAAAATCTGGGGTGGGGAGATTAGAGGGGATGTATTGAATTATTTAAGAGGCTGAAGGAGATAAAATAATGACATAAAAAAGAACACAAAACATGAATAAAGCAATTACAGACAATAATATCTACAAAGACATAATAGAACTGATAGTGTGAGGAAGAATAGGGAAGGATTGTGATAGTGATACAGACTAACATTGAGATAAATCTTTCAACTAGGAGAAACCTCTAACAGATTTGAATGGTTTGAAGAATTTAGTGTTTTAAAATTTTGTTCTCTATGGTGAGCTATGAGTGGCTGCAGTAGAGGCAAAGGAAATTTTCTAGTGCAAATGAAGTTTTTGGAAGCTAAAATAAAATGTGTGACATGGCATGGGAGATAGGAACTCCGCTCACTTTTGACAATGATGGTAGTCATATGCTCAGTACCTCTTGAGGCTTCATTTAGAAAATTTAGACAAATTATAAACCCTGTCCCCTACACACAAGGGATTATTAACATGGATATGTTCCCTACACAGAATATGGGCCCTTTCAGTGTTGTGTGTATTACACAGACTGACTTTATCTCCATCTCTGTACTTATGATCACTGTGAGTTGTGTCATCTGAGTGCTCAATAATCAGCATATATACAGTGGTTAGCTCAATTTGATATTTTGTATTTTATTCTGGCAGTTTTAAAGCCACAAGAGAGTTTTAAGCTTGGAAAGATACATTTTAATAGCACAGATAAATCTAGATTTTAATGGACTACTCTGGCTGCTTTGGGATAAATGGATTAATAGAAGGCAAAAATTATAATAGGGTGACCAGCTGGAAGTCTGTTGTAAAGATTACAAATAATTAAGTTTCCCAGGTGTTTTAAGGAACAAAGAAACAACTGATAATTCTATGCTCTACCAAGTTGTCATTGAGATAAAATTAATAGACTATATTCTAAGATATTAAATATTTAAGTTTAATGAATAAATTTAAAGTGTTAAATAAAAATTCTCTTGTAAAAAATAGTTTTATCTTAAAACACAGCCAGAAAAAAAATGGGGACAAAATAAGGGAAGAAAGAATTATGAATTAAGTAAGCAAATTATCAATAACCAATTTTTTATATTTTCAATTATTGTTTATAGGAAAAACAAATTATTTAATATTTTTGTAAAGTTGAATTATATAATTAAGTAACTGTTTTTCCAAGACTTGATAAGCTGTAACAGGTGGACTCTACCATTCCCCCAAAAACCTTGGAAATAGTAGCATGCTTGCAAATTCTATTATCTGTGCTGAACACTGAGTTATTTCCAATGAAAGTCATCACCTTGTACCAAAACACAAGGAGCTACCAATTCTAAACTTTAACACAAGGAGGAATAATAATATAACTAGTGCTTATACTATCCCCCAAACCAATAATCATATATCACTTTGAGTCTAGTTAAACCTGAATCATTGCCAGATGTCCACACATTGATGTTCATTGTTCATGCAGACATCCATCCCATTCTCCTGCAACTCCTCTCACTCAACCTATCATGCTCACACACTTGCAGGGTGCTCCATTGGATCTCCTTCACACTGGTAAGTATTCATTTTCTCAATTTCTTAGCCTTTTATATTTGCCTTTTTGCCTTGAATCAGTTTTTGTCAACCCTAGATTTGTATTGCAAATACTCATGGATATTAAAGACAGACAAAAATCAAACTCTGCCCCATATTTAGGTCAGAAACCCTAGCAGTGGGCCCCAAATATTAGCATTTTTAAGCTCCCCAAGTATAAAAATATGTTTCCATAAAAACAAAGCTTACAGGAAAGCTCCCAGGAAACCACAAATGACCTTCCTGTCACTGTGATAAGTTTGCATTTTCTAGATTATTTTTTGTAAATAAATTCATATAATGTGTACTTCTTTGGCTGGTTTCTATCACTTAGCATAATCGTTTTTAGAATCATTCATATTGTTGTGTACATCTACTTTATTTATCCTACTCATAAATACTTGGATGGTTTCCAGTTTGGAGCTATTAAAAATAAAGGTGCTATAAAAATTGATGTAAAATAAAGATACACATATATACGGGGCAAGAGAGGGAGAGTGAGAGAAAACTAATTTTCTTGAGAGAGCATGTTTGCTCTGTAGTCTTCTAAAGTTGCCTCTAAAGCCTTCTTTTACGCATCACATGACAGGGACCAGAGGCTGAGTAAATGCCCTCATGATTCATTATAAAGTTTCCAGATATTTCTCCTCTTTTCTTTCAAAGGGAAAAATAAAATTCTTTGAGGTACATATTGCTTCTCTATTCCACTGTGCCTCAAACTGTAATGTGAACTGTATGAGGTTTTCTTTAAAATGCAGTGCAGACACACAGATTCAGTAGGTCTAAAACCGAGTAAGGATTCTGCAGTAAAAACCCAAGGCCTTCAGTGCTGTTGATCTACAGAACATATCTGAGAAGCACAAATCAATTTTATCCTCTCTTCCACCGGCTCCCTGTTCACTTTCCTGTTCTTTTGTTAGAATTTAGCTCTGGTTTAAGTCTTTCTTCTTTCCTTATCTCCTCTCATTAATTCCCATGATAGCACATATCACTGTTAACATTCTAACATTCTTTCCTCCCAACTCCTCAATGCTTGCACCTTATATCTCTATTTCAAATATTTGATCTTCCAACATTCTGCATCGTCCTGTGCCCCCAAATCCTTATAGTTCCCTTCATATTTTAATGTTCACTTCCCTAATTCTATGAATTCATGAAGATACTGATACTTTCCTTTCCAAGATTTTCTCAGAAGCTTCACACTTGGCATTATTGGCAAAGAGCAGAATAAGGCACGAATACTATTCTTCCTTATATCTGCAGTGAGCAGCTAGTCCAACAAGTACTGAATATTCTGGTTCATGTGACTCTAGTCAGCAGTCATAATACCAGTACATATTGAATGTGACTGACAGAACATATAGACCCACTAAGGGAACAGTTTTTTCTGTTCAAAGGTAGGGATATAACTTGTATTTCCGAAAACAAACAAACAAACAAACAAAAAACAAAAAATAGAGAAAGGGTTAGGAAGCTTTGTATTTTATTTCCATTGAGGTCAAATTAAGCTGTCTATTACTTAAATTTCTAGACTTGTTATAAAACCCTAATTCTGGTACCAGGATAATTATCACTAAGTTTTCTTGTGTAGCTTTATGAATTCTTGTATTTTATGACTCCTTTAATAGAATTTGAGAAAAAAAGAATTCAGTGTTATCAAGCTATGATTTTAAGGTAGAAATTAAAATTACCTTAGGGATAGATTTAGGAGGTGAGTGCTTAGAGAATGTGTACACATAAATGATCCACCTTTGGAATACATTCACCTCCTCAGGATCTAATCAACAGGGATTTCTTTTTATTGTGTTCTACCATTTTTCATTTATGAATATAAAATAAATTTCTGCAGTGATTGGAGTTTTAAAGCTATTAATGTTGTTGTTATTGTATCTCAAATCCACTGACTAAAGATCAAAGCAAAATACAATTTACTTAGGTTATTTTCACTTGCTGCAAAGTCTCAGCTTTATTGATTTCTAATTATTAGTCACCTGGTTGTTCTATATAGCTAATTTATTTTTGTTTACAACCTCAAAATATAAATAAAAACACTAAAATCAAATATTAAAGAAAACAGTTTTCACAGCATTCATTTTGCCTAATATTCATAAAATTACTTAAATCACCACAAATATCCTTAAAGTTAAAAGTAATCCCTGCACCTCAGTTTTTAATTATGTGTAAAATAAGCTTTCATATAATGCTAAAACTGTGTATATATATACCACATTTTCTTTATCCATTCATCTACTGAAGGGCATCCATGTTGGTTCCATAGTTTAGCTATTGTGAATTGTGCTGCTATTGAACATTGATGTGTCTGTGTCCCTGTAGTATGCTGTTTTTAAGTCCTTTGGGTATAGACTGAGGCATGGAATAGATGGGTCAAATGGTGATTCCATTCTTAATGTTCCAAGGAACCTCCATACTGCTTTTCATATTGGCTGCACCAATTTGCAGTCCCACCAGCAATGTATGATGGTGCCTATTTCCCCATATCCTCACCAACAATTGTTGTTGTTTGTATTCTTCATAGCTGCCATTCTGACTAGAATGAGATGAAATGTTAGAGTAGTCTTGATTTGCATTTCTCTAAATGCTAGAGATGGTGAACATTTTGTCATATATTTGTTGATTGCTTGTATATCCTCTTCTGAGAAATATCTGTTCAGTTCTTTGATCCATTTATAGATTGAGTTATTTTGTGTGTGTGTGTGTGTGTGTTTAGCTTTTTGAGTTCTTTCTATACCCCCAGAGATTAGTGCTTTATCTGATGTGCAAGTGGTGGAAAAAGAAAATGTGAGGTATATTCACAATGTAATATTATTCAGCAATAAAAGAGAATAAAATCATGGCATATGCAGGTAAACAGCACTTGCTATAAACATGGATGTGGCTGTGTCCCTGGATTTGGAGAATATAATGCTAAGTGAAGTTAGCCAATCCCCCCAAAAAACAAATGCTGAATATTTTCTCTGATATAAGGAGGCTGATTCATAGTGGAGTTGGGAAGGGGAACATGGGAAGATTAGGTGAACTCTAGATAGGACGAAGGAGAGGAAAGAGAAGGGAGGGAGTAAGGGGTAAAAACAATGGTGGAATGAGATGGACATCATCAATACCCTAAGTATATGTTTGAAGACATAAATGGTGTGAATATACTTTGTATACAACCAGAGATATGAAAAATTGTGCTCTATATGTGTAATATGAATCGTAATGCATTCTGTTGTCTTATATAACAAATTAGAATAAAACATTTCAAAAAACTGTTTTTAAAGCTATTTCATATTCAAAAATAAATAGGTTACAGATATTAAAATATCAAAATACAAGAAAGAGGAGAAAAAATCCCAGAAAGGATGACTTAACAAGAAAAAAGATTAAATAAAGCACAGTATAAAATGAACAAGAATGTGTCTTCAAGAAAAACAAGTAATTCAAATTCCTCCAGAGTAACTTGGATTTACAAGATACATAAGAGGGATTCCAAGAACACCTTTTTTTTTTTTTTTTCGCCTGATTATCATGTTTCCAGTTCAGGAGGTGTCTTCTAGTTGGGGACCTAATTAGTCTTGGACAAGATTTATGAATTATTTGCATTGGATTGGTAGATATAATAAGATGACAGTCTTAAAGGAACTATTCATGAGAAAATCCGATGAATTAGACTTGGTAAGTGACCCATATTAAGGGATTTGCAGTCTTATGTCCCTGAAGCAAATAACTATCGTATTTTTGCTTGAAATCATTACTATTTATTGTTAGGAAAGAAATATAGGTTTGGTGCTTATATTATTTAATAAGTATGTCATAATTATGTTATATCCAAGTTATATTTTTGAATACATAATTTGAAATTATAAAATGAGAACTACATTTGCAGGACTTACAACCAAGAAGAATGAATATAAATAAAATTAAATTTAGGTCAGGCTTTTGCAAACTAAATTTATTTTCCCTAATTTTGTTCTTTAACCTTGAGTAAATCATCTGAAATTTTAAGCAACAGTTTTAGAAATAATAAAAATTGAATAATAACACTTTTCTTGCCTTTAGTGAGCAATAACGCAATAAAGTATTCACCCATCCGTTCAATCATTCAACACAATTTGAATATGTATTGTATTATAGACATTATGGGCACATAGTAGAATAAAGACATAACTATTGATTCACTGACATTCCTAAAAATTTGAATGCAAATACAAATGGTTATTTTATGAGTACTTACAACAATATCATGTCTATTTTAGTTAAATAAAATGGTTACATAAATCAAAGAAAACTTCAAAGCAATTGTGCTTTGAAATTCAGAGACTTCTTGGCTAAGTTCCAGGTAAAAACCTTTTCTTCAACTGGAAGAAAAATAGTTATACAAACATTAATAAAAACTGCACATCTAATTGTACATGATTAGCATCACACGATATGTGCGATTGCATACCATGAATCAAAATGCATTCAGCTGTCATATAGGCCTAATTAAAATAAACAAATAAAATTAAAAAAAAAGATTGTACATATAAAAGTTATATCTCCTGGGAAATAATATTTAAGAAAATATTATTTTCTTTAAAAGATCTTTTAAAGTAAGTTACAAAAACAATTAAGGCAATTATTCTGTAATTTTATTCTGCAAAAATAATTACGTTGTATTTTGTTTTGTTAAATTTGGGTTCTGCTGATTTTAACAGAGCCTATTAGACAATAGAGAAAGAAACTTCACAACACCATAAATGAGAAAAGTTGCAATTAAATACAATTAATTGAATTAATTTAGACATATAGATATATTAGGACATTTTATTTTCCAACCAAGAAAACATGTAATTAAATGTTCTTCCAAAGAGTTTGACCTTCTAAGACAAGTTATGATATGATTACTGCTCAAACCTGTGGAATAATTGAAGTTGAGAAACAACACAGGAGCAGATTGACAAAGCAGAATTGGTGAAATATTTATTACTTTAATGCCTTAGAAAAAGTTCAAATAGATGACTGTCTTGGCTCTCTTAATTTTTATTTGCTTATTTTACAGACACAAATATACATAAAGTAATGTGGTGAAGGGAAAAAAGTTTCTCACAATTTTTGGTCAAGAATTTTCCTAAATTCAAACTGGTGAAAGTAATTATTTTATTGAAAATATCTTAATGTTAAATTTAACATCTGAAGCAAAGGCAAACATATAGATCATCTACATATGCAAACAAATAATTTCATGATTGAACTAGTTACAGATAGATATTTCTTTTGTTACAATAAGAAAAATTGTAGATCTTTATTTCCAAATGGATGAATTTGATGCATTAAAAATCTATGGTATACTAAAAAAATGTGATTTGGACTCAATCATCTTTAGATATTTGTAGAAACTGATCATTGCACATATTTGGTTTATAATTCATAAATTATAATTTATATATTGAATGTGATCTGTCCAATTGGGACAAAAAGAGAAACTGATTTTATATTTTAATTGTACTTAGGCCACATTATGTCTGATGAATAGTACAAATATCACTTCCCTTGACTTTATCATTTTGCATAGAAATAGTGACACATTAATAGCTAAATGTAAAAGTTTTCTTTCCAAAAACAACACTGTTTTTTCATTGGAACCACACAAACTTGTACATCTCTGGAAAACAGCAATGACCGAGAACTTAATTGTTCCTGTAAATGCTCTGTGAAGTGTTTGAATAGGTGTAATTTATTTACTTAGAAATTACCCACACAGATGCTCTCACCCATCACACACCTCCTTTGTATTCAACTATGATTTAATGTTTTCTTGTACAAAAGTAGTCCAAGCCAATTAAAAAGCAAATAAATAGTCACAGTGGAGGGTAAATTGCCTTCTCTGCCTTCATGAAGCATGTGTGCACCAGTAAGATAAGATATTGTCAATCTGTTAAAATCTCAGGGAATCCATCCTCCTTCATCACTAGTAGCAGAAAAGCTTTTACACTTTGAAAAACCATGGACAGTCATTTATCTAAGTTGTGGCAAAAACCTAAAGGGGAGGAAGGCCATAGTATTTCTTGCAATACATTAATCTTGACTTTAAAATAATGGAGAATGTTCCAAAGGTTCACTGCTTAAACATTTTGTTTGGGACTTAATTCAACCTTACTTTTCACTTTCATGTATTAGAAACAGAATAATATATTATGTTTCCAAACATGAAGTAAAGCCAATAGCATTAGAGTTGTCAGTGTAGCAAATGCATGCATGTAGTCTCAGTGAAAACATTTGCTGATGTGCCTATTTCAAGTGAATTCATGCTATCACTTCCTTGTTACTCCTCAACCCCACTTGTTTAGAATTTTTGTTTCCATTGTATGGAACCATGATCAGTATCATGAGATATTAATGACATAGAATGATAGAAACATTAATTAAACAGTTTCATGTCAATGTTAGCAATGCATTTTTAAGAATATATGTATAATATTTGCATATTGAATTGTTTAATATTATAGAATAATACTTTTGTAATAAAAATTTGACTATATTTTTATGTTACTGATGACTTTTAAAAGTCTCACTCCTCCCTACTCCCTTATTGCCCAGGTCTTCCATAGCTAAAAATGAATTCCAGGTCTTCCTTATTATGGCACAGGTGTGAACTTCAAACCATGCAAACACCTTCCCATATATAGGAATCCTCATTCTGGCCCAACTCCCTAATGTAAATAGAGCAAGTCAGTCTCTGAGTTTTGATCAGCTAAGGAATGCCCTCCTCTTCCCAGAGAAGCCCATTATATAAACAATAAAACTTTTTTTGTAACTTCTTGGTACATGTACATTCTTCCTCTGAGCATCTTAACCAAATATGCATGATTTTACCTTGTATGTGCAGTTAAGTCTACAATAGAATTATAATTTAAATTTGCTTAAGAAGTGGCTGGTAGGATTATAAAGTGTTGATTCCTAGATCTGCTTCAACTTTTTGAATTGAAAGAATCTAATGAGACACCAAGAAGTAAAACATTTTTGCAAGCTTTGCTACTTACACCAGATTTTGCAAAACAAGATTTTACTCTGTTCCTTTGGGAAATGCATTTATTCTTTCATCTAAAGAACTGCTTTGCCTTATGAATTATTCTTTCACTCAGTGGCTGAAAACATTATGTCTTTATTGGCAACTAGACTCTGGCACAGGTTGTGCTCCATTTACTTCTATCTTAAGAGTAATGAAGTAAAACTTGGTAGATATTAATAACAATAATAAACAAAAAATATCATCATGGTCTCTAGTGTCAATGTTTAATAGTTTTGACAAATTTCTGGTTTATAGCCAGAGTTAGATATGGATCCCAATAGGCTGCTTGAATTTTTCATCACATCTAACTCTTTCATGTATGCAGTTTCCAAATGCCAGTTAATGGACAGGAACCTAGCTAACCACATCAGCATCACATGGGGAAGAAGTAATATCAACATACAAATATTTTCAGCCTACTCAACAGTTAAATCTGGTGGAGGTCCTACAAATAATAATTTTTTTTGAAGAATTTCTTCAAAATTCCTATGCAGACAAATAATGAAATACTAGTAAAACATGTATTCCTGACCTCAGAACAGGTTAGAGCATGATAGCTGCTATATGCAATGCCAAGTTATATTTCCATCTGGGTAGCCCAGAAAGTAAAAAACTGCTACTATCCAAAAAGCCTGGGGAAGTTGGTGCTCAGTAATAAATGGATGGGATCTCTCAACCAATACCTCTCAGCTAATGGGGGGTAACATGCTGAAAGCTGTTGTCCTGAGGCTTTTTGAGTTGAGTATGACTTGTGATCTATCACTATGGAGGACCCAGTTGTAATGCTATTAGCAATCACGTGGTCTGGTAAATTGACAGAAAAGAGAACACTTTGCTAGGGAAAGTCTGACATATTAGGAATTGTCCTTGAATTCTATTTTACATTAGCATTCCTAATTCTAGAATCATTCAAAATAGGTAGATGTCTTTGTATATAAAAATGTGAAAAACAGATCAAGGACCTAGGAATTAGACTAGGAATTTGCACCTAATAGAAGAAAAAGTAGGCCCAAAACTTTATCATGTCTGATTAGATCCTTACTTCTTTGCCCAGACTCTTAAAGCTAAAGAAATAAAAATCAAGAATTAATAAACGGGATGGATTCAAACTGAAAAGCTTCTTCTCGGCAAAGAAAATTATCAATAATATGAGAGAGAACCTTCAGAGTGGGAGAACATCTTTATTACATGCACATCAGATAGAGCACTAATTTCCAGGATATATAAAGAACTCAAAAAACTTAACACCAAAGAAAACAAATTACCCAATCGACAAGACTAAGGAACTGAAAAGACACTTCTCAGAAGAGCATATATAATCAACAAATATATGAAAAAATGTTCAACATCTCTAGTAATTAGTGAAATGAAAATCAAAACTACTCTAAGTTTTCATATTACTCTTGGCAATTATCAAGAATACAAGCAACAAACCCCAAAATCCAAAGATTGAATGTTTTCTCCGATAAGTGGATGCTGAAGCATAATGAGGAGGGGGCAATGGGAGGATCTGAGAAACTTTGGAAGGGCAAAGGAAGGAAGGAAAGGAAAAGGAGGGTTATGGGGGTAGAAAATATGCTGGAATGAAATGGACATTATTACCCTAGGTATATGTATTATGGCACAAATGATGTAACTCTACTTCGTGTACAAGCAGAGAAATGAAAAATTATGCTCCATCTGTGTACTATGAATTGAAATGCATTCTGCTCTCATGTACAACTTAGTAGAACAAATAAATAAATAGATTTACAAAAGAAGAATACAAGCAACAATAAATGTTGGCAAGGATGCAGGTAAAAGTTACACTCATACATTGCTACTGGCACTGCAAATTAATGCAATCACTTTGGAAAGCAGTATGGAGATTCCATAGAAAACTTGTAATGGAACCACCATTTGACCCAGCTATCCGACTCCTCAGTCTGTACCCAAAGGTCTTAAAATCAACATACTTCAATGTTGCAGCCACATCAATGTTTATAGCTGCTCAACTCACAATAGCTAAACTATGGAATCAGCCTAGGTTCTCTTCAATAGATAAATTGAGAAAGAAATTGTAGTATATATACACAATGGGCTATTACTCATCACTAAAAGAGAAATTATGGCATTTGCAGGTAAATGGATGAAGTTAGAGAATATCATGCTAAGCAAAGTAAGACAATCCCAAAAAACCAAAGGTAAGGGGGGAAGGGGAGAGGGCAAGGGGGTAGGAAAGATGGTGGAATGAGTAGGACATCAGTACCCTAGGTACATACATGTATGATTGCCCAAGTGGTGTGACTCTACATGGTGTACAAAACAGAGAAATAAAAAGTTGTGCTCTCTTTGTGTATAATGAAACAAAATGCATTCTTCTGTCATGTATAACTAGTTAGAAAAAAATACATTAAATTCTAAATCATCAAAGTAAAAAATGTGAAAAATATATGCAACATAGTTCTACTTGAATCACTTTCCTTGGGGTGATATTATCAGTAATCTAATACATTTTTACAAAACATCCTTGAGGCTACACAAGTATTTAGATAGTATACTGAAATGAAAGAATATTTTAATTCGCTCAAATAGTAAGTATATCCATATATATGTAGATATATGATGATAATATAAAAATAATTATCACAAAATAAGAATGAATATGTCATAAATATATACCCTTAATCAACATAAAAGTATTTTCTTTTGTGCATTTTAGAGAAAAGGAACTAATCTCTAAAGCATCTATTAAAATTTTAACATAACAAAAAAATACAATTAATAAACTACAGAAGAGATCAGACAGTCAATAAAGTAAACATTTGCAATATTTTCAATCTGTAATTATAAATTGAAGGCACTAAATGATTTAAGCATTTTCCATCTGAAATTCTGCACTGTTGGGACTAATTATTTAATAACATGATTAATGGCATGTCTTATATAATTATTTATAAATTAGGCATCACATTTGTACACTAGTTGTTAGTGAGGTAAATCTTTAATCAACACATTAAGTTTACTTGTATTCAGTGAGGCACATACAGTCATAAATAAATAGGTTGCCTAGTTCAAGGAAATAATAACCTTAAAAATTAATGAGAATCCTGAGAAATCAATTCTATATTCAGAATTCTGCTGCATGTTTCATATGTGGATATGAAACAGGCACACATGTATGTGTATGTGCATGTATACATATATATAATTATAACAATTGTAGTATATAATGATATATTTTATTTCTTCACAAATAACTCATGAAGGGTAGGAGTAAATTAATTAGAAAAAAGTAGATATTAGGTAAAATTTAAAAAGTTAAAGTATGTAAATTTTATATAAAAGTATATAAAACAATTAGCATCTACATTGTAACAGAGGAAAACTGTGCTTGCCATTTCCCTTGGATACAGACATTTTCTTTGCAATCTGGGTCATAAGGAAGTCTGCTTTTAGCTCTGGAAGGAGGTAACTATCTCTGTATTTTGAGACTATAGGCAAACCTACCCTTTATCCATTTATAACAGTGCTTGCATTTCTAACACTGTTCATTCAATAAACATTCTTCAAAATACAGTACAGAAAAGATTTTTTTTTCAATGTTTCTGGTTTCAAGACATTCAGTTAACTCAATAATCTATGAAAAATTATTATCCAACAATATACTGAGAGTATATATTTTACTTAGTAACATAAATGTTAAGGCTGACCATGTAAAATTTCTTTATAAATATTGATATGTATATAATATATCAAGCATAATTTCCTTAGAATGGAAAGGGAACATATGTATGGGAAAACCCAATTGAGTTTAATTGCAGACATTAATAATTTCACCTTGAGGAAAATTTTGCTAAGGAAATAATAATAAGTATGGAAGGGCCAAATGCTTGTAATTCCAGCGCTACAGAAGCTGATTCAGAGTTGCAGGTTGAAAGAACTTAGCATGATTCTTTCTCATCAGCGTGAGGTGAGGGAAGGGAGAGAAAAGGGCTGAGAATGTAGCTCAGTCTTACATTGAGTGCCTAGTATTAATGAGCACTTTGGTTCCATCTCCAGTACCACACATACACAAAAGAAGATATTAACGACCAAAAAAAAAAAAAATTAAAGTTGTGTTTTTGGCTTTTCTTAATGAAATAAGAAAGCTAAGCATCTAAGAATAAAGCTAATTTCTACAAAGCATAAACACACAAAATGAAATGTTTTACATCATGCATTGAACATCAATTTAGTATACTTTTCATGAAGTATATGATAGAATGACAGTGCTCCCCTCAGTATGTTTCCTTTGTTTTCAACCATATGATCTCTCCAACAGTTGACATTTACTCAGTCCTTAGGCTAACTTCTCAGATGTTAAATATGTGTGGAATTATGTGTGTGCCAAATATCTTCTCAATAGTTTAAAAATAAACTGCTCTCTCAGGACTTCCTCTATTCCTACTTACATAAAGCAAAATTACAGACATGGAAGACAGGGAGTTTTAGCCACGAAAATAATAGTAATAACTGAAGCGATGTCAGATCCCAAGATGGAACAAATTGTCTTTCTGAATATCTTTTATAAAATTTATCCTAATTAGTTATATAGGACAGTAGAATGCATTTGGACACATCATATATAAATGGAGTATAACTTCTCATTCTTCTGGTTGCACAGAATGTAGACTCACACAGGTCATTAGTCATATATGCACATAGGGTAATAGTGTTTGATTCATTCTACTATCCTTTCTACCCTCTATCCCCATCTCTTCCTTACACTC
The DNA here is from genome assembly GCF_052094955.1 of Ictidomys tridecemlineatus. Lineage (NCBI taxonomy): Eukaryota > Metazoa > Chordata > Mammalia > Rodentia > Sciuridae > Ictidomys > Ictidomys tridecemlineatus. Next base: position 91,534,559 of record NC_135484.1, on the reverse strand, counting down.
CCCTTTACTCAGTCCAAACTACTTTTATTCTTCCCTAGCTCCCCCTTCTTATTGTAAATTAGCATTGCATATCAGAGAAGACATTTAGCCTTTGGTTTGGGTGGATTGGCTTTTTTCGCTTAGTATAATATTTTTCAGCTCCATCCATTTACAAGCAAATGTCATAATTTCATTCTTCTTTAAATCTGTGTAATATTCCATTGTATATTATATCACATTTTCTTTATCCATTTATCTATTGAAGGGAACCTAGGTTGCTTCCATAGTTTAGTTATTGTAAATTGAGTAGATATAAATATTGATGGGGCTGCATAACTTGTAGTATGCTGATTTTAAGTCCTTTGGGTACAAACTGAGGAGTGGCATAACTGGGTCAAATGGTGGCTCTATTACAAGTTTTCTAAGTAATCTCCACATTGCTTCCCAGAGTGATTGCACCAATCTGTATTCCCAGCAGCAATGTATAAGTATACCTTTTCCCCACATCCTCGCCAACATTTATTGTTGCTTGTATTTTCAATGATTGTCATTTTGACTGCAGTGAGATGAAATCTTAAGGTAGTTTTGATTTGCATTTCTCTCATTGCTAGAGATGTTGAATATTTTCTGAACGTCTTTTGTGGAGTAGATCTGGTCTGCCAGTAAGAACCTCCACCTGTCAAATTATTAAGAGATACACAATTATCTCTTCTGAATCATATATTTTGGGGACTGAATTTTATAAATGTTTAATCTTTATACTACCCAATTAAGAGGGATAAAAGATAATAAATTATATCCTGTCCAAAGAATAATATAAAATTAATACAAATAGGTAAGTAGAAGAGATCATTGTGTTAATAAGTTACATTTGGGAAATTGTGAATAGACATTTTATTGTATTTCTAACATATTTTGAAAATAGCTTTAAACAACAGTTAAGCAATGTTTTTGAAGTTAGAAAACAATTGAATGTAATTTAAAAATCCTGATTATTTGAAAGTACCTGAGTTTTAAAATGTACCATCAAAAATGGTTTATCATACCTGGTAAAAAGTTGTTTAAACTAAAAGTAATTTTAATTGAAAAGAATAAAATACATGGAGAAGAATAAGTTTGTCCTTCAGTATATAAAAGAGAAATAAAAATTATTTTTTATTTAAATATATACATTTCAGTTTTACAACATGATGTTCAGATATGCATATATATAGTGAAATTATAATATAGTCATTCTTACTAACATACCATTTTTTTACATAGCTAAGTGGGAGGGGGAGGGTACATAATATTATTTGGAACTGATATAGTACTTTGTGATAAGTAATAAATATTCAAAGTAAGAAAGGAAGGGAAAGAATCAATTTAATATCATTATTGAGTTATGTATTGGGAAGGGCAATTTATTTATTTTCAATTAAAAAAATTATTAGTTGCTCATGGAACTTTATTTTATTTACTTATTTATATGTAATACTGAGAATCGAACCCAGTGACTCGAACACACTAGACAAGCACTCTACCATTAAGCCACAACCCAGCATGGCAAGGGCAATTTAGACTGAATTTAGACAGATATTATAAAGAATTAAAGAACAGCTCTTCGGACATCATGACAATAACAGAGTTGAGAAAAATGAAAAAATTTTGGAGAAATTTATGATCATATTAGTGATATGAGATTTGTGAGTCTAGAAACTGGCATCTCTGTTTTCCAGGTTAGAGATACTTTAGTTTGGAAATTTTTCTGTTCTACAAAAGTTGAAAGGTTTATGTAGTCACATAGTAATTTGAATTTATATATATCTGTTACCTTATATTTTGGAAAATGGATTTGGAAATAATAGAGGAATTATAGGAAATTATAATAGGAAATAATAGAAAGAAATCTATCATTTCAACTATAAGCAAAATGCTTGAGATGTTTTAGTATTTGGAATATAATTGTTAGATGAGCTAAAAAAAAATCAGGTGGCATTCTTTTTTAATCTTAAAACATTTAATCCTATATTTTCCCTAAGTTTTCCTCAACTAAAAAGTTAACTTTTCAAAAGACAAATACATTTTTAAAAATTGTTTCTTTTTTTCAATGCAAATATAAAAGAATCAGTTGTTTTCATTCTGCCTTTTACTAATTTATCAATATATCAATCTTGTTTGCCTAAGACATGTTTGAAATTGATATAGGAGAACTGTGGCTTAAATACTATACCATTATAGTTTTATGATTATGGATATAGAATTGTTTACTAAATAAGTCTTAGGTACACATACAGGCATTTATTTTTAATTCGCTTATAAATTGTATAGCCTTATCAGATGGCATTTCAGTTAACATTAAAATGACAAATCCCATTTTTTTCTTAATTTAGAATTAGAAACCGTCTGTTTAATTTGGCATGATGGCATAAATTGTTATTTGTGATTTTGTTTGATCAGGTATTTTAATACTAAATATTAACTGTGATTTTATTTTATTATACAGAGCTCTCTGAGATGCTTGCTGGAAAACAAATCCATAAATGCAATTTTTTCTATATTTCTCAGTTACAACAAATTGGTTTAACTACTTGGATATTGTGGACCAGAAACACATCTTCAAAAACTTGTTTTTAGCTGGTCATGGTGTCACATGCCTGTAATCCTAGCAACTTGGGAGGCTAAGGCAGGAGGATTGCAAGTTCAAAGCCAGCCTCAGCAACAGTGAGGTGCTAAGCAACTCATTGAGACCCTGTCTCTGCATAGAATACAAAATAGGGCTGGAGATGTGGCTCAGTGGTCAAGTGCCCCTAGGTTCAATCCTTAATACCCTCCCCACCAAAAAAAAAAATAAAAAAGAAAACCTTGTTTTTAAAATTTCATAATATATGGTCCTTAGCAAATGTATTTTGAATATTTATGTGTAAATTTCATAGACAAATTCACTTTCATGTCAGAAATATATATATATATATATATATATATAGGTATTCTAAATGATTCATGAATAATCAAAATTAGAAGACATAAATAAAAATCAAAGTACCCGCCCTTATGGCCTTCACCTTAACTAATAAGTGAAAGGTATTATACAATGAAGATTATGTACCTTTGTTACTAGAAGTTTTTGACCATTAATATATTCTTTATGAATAAAATGTTAGCCATAGGTAAATGTGTATAGACACATATAAAATATTAGGCAATATACAGGTTTTTTTGAAATATAATTAAGTCAGAATGAACATCCTTGAAATTAGAAATTTTGAAGCAGAGTTAAGTAAGTGTAGGTACCATTTTTAACTGAAGTAAATCATTATCATGGCACAGACAAAATGAAAACTTTCACTCTTTCTCCGTTTAAAAATGAGCATTGTAAAAATGCTATTTTATAGCAAAGTATTTCATTCTATATTGTAATTACTTATTTCTAACTATTTCTAATAGAAATATTTGAACTACTTTGAAAAAACTAGTAAAATCTACTCTTCTGATACATCAAACACAAAATACGTAAGCATTTAATATTTATGATACATAAACAAGATATCAGGTGATGAATCACTTTACTATAAAGAAAACATGGCAAACATAATTGAAGGCAAATAGAAAAATAATTTTCTAACATATATGATGAGTAATATGCACTCTACATAGACACACATGTATCAAAGACTACACAATCCTCAGTGTGTTACTAGACAAAAATTACAAAATTATAAATTATTTCATTCTTAATTAATTTAATAAACTTTCAAAGTAATGGGTATATGCCATAAATATTTCATTCATAATTAATTCAATAAAATTTTCAAAGTTACAGGTATATGTTATGAATTGTGTATAATTCAGAAAACATTGGTGAAAAAGACCAAAAAAGTTTTCTGATATCTTTGTTTAGAGAATTAATAGTCCAAGTGAGAAGATAAATGTTAAGCAAATGATCCCCTAAATATGTAAGTAGAAAAAATATAGTCAAAACAAAAAACATATCTAGTTCCAAGAGATGCTATAATAATAAAATTTATTACAATTAATTTATCTAAGAAAGTAAAGATTCATTTATAATGCATTATAGTAAATCAATAAGGCACAGAGTTGAAGAATAGGTAGGGAAAACAAATTCAATCAGTAAGACCAAAATGTTAAAATGTCCATACTGGAGACTGTGTTAAGACTTACCAGTTAATATTAAGGCAATAGAAAGACATTGGTGCATTTAAGCCAGGGATGGAGTGGAGATTCCATGAAAATATCAGATTTGTGTTTTGGAAAAACCTGTCTTCAGTGTACAAAACAAAACACAAACCAACAAACTGAAGACAAGAAAAAACTAAAGGAAATAGGAAGCTACCAAATTGGCTCAGGTGAGTGATAATGGTAGATTGATATAAGAAGGTGGAAAGAATGGGAAGAATTGTTGGTAGAATGAGGGAAAAAAAATCCCTTAAATTAGGGAATATATCTGTTTTTACTAATAGTAATAGAAATTCAAGTTAAAATATTAAAGCATAATTTCAAATTAGTCAACATAATTTCAAATTAGTTGAATGGTATTTATAACTTCATCATTAAATATCACAATCTCCATATATCTACAGCTTTTTTGGGAAGACTTGCATTTCCTAAAAATGTAATCCTGAAGATAAAATAAGATGTTTATAAAAACCTTATGATTGATATATAATATTTTTTAAAGTATTAAAATATTTTAAAAGGATATAATTGATTTTAAACTGAAAGAATAAATGCATTCCTCCCAAATACACTTGCTAAGTACAGTCTAAAACCCTAGGCATTTTTTATTAAAAAAAAAAAAAAACAAGAAAACTAGAAAGTAGAGAGAAGCAATACCAGGTAAGAGCTTTGGGGTCTCAGGATCAATTAATTGGTGAGTTATGTGGGATTTTTTTCTGCCTTATATGTACCCTAGGTAAAGGTGCTAGAGAAGTTATCCATCTTAAAACACCAACAACAGCAGGCAAAACAGCATAAAAGAAGCCATCTGTCTTTAGCCAAATACCAGGAAAACAGTAACCTATCAAGACAGAAAATAACTGATCTACTGTAGCTAAACCTTATGGAAAAAGATGCAGACCCACTCCCTTCCTGGTCATTAAATATTAAGTAAAAAACTAGATTTGCACCTAGTCCAGGTGAAAATTAGGCACTGCTCTTAACTCTTAGCTCTAGAAATATCATCAGAGGCTTACTGGAAAGCCTACTCTCCCATTTCTACATGTACCAGGAAATGTCAAAGGATGCTATAAAAGCATTCTAGATCTTCACTTCCTCCTGTGAGTGGTGAGGCCAAGTCACTTTCCTAACCAGTAAAGTTCCAGAGGATGCCAGCTGAAAGAGAAGATTTTAAAAATATCCAAAGTTTCATAACCCTGAATCTCTAGGATATAATTGAAAATCGTTGTAAATACAATGTTAAATATCAATAGCAAGATGATGAAGATATTGAAATGAACAGAAAACAATTTTAAAATTGTCATCAAATGATTCAATAAACCACTAGGAACATGTTGAAAACAAATGAAAGTCTCATAAAAAAAAGATATTTAGAAAAATTTTAATTTCAGAATTTTAAATATAATAATTATTTAAAACTAAATGAGTGGGCTTAATAGGAGAATGAAAGTTATAAAAAAAAGAATCAGTGAATTTGGAAATAAAATAATAGAAATTGCCCAAGCTAAATAGTAGAGAAAAAATATACTGAAAAAATTATGAATTGAACCTTAGGACCCTATGGAACTATAACTATAGGGACTATAATTACTATAACCTCTGGAACCTATGGGAGCATAGCTTCTTTGCCATCAGAGTCCCAGAGGAAAGGAAAAAGAGGGTGGAATCAGAAAAGTATTTGAAGAAAAAAAATGACAGAGAATTTCTTAAGTTTTCAAAAGATGAACTTACAGGTTTAAGAGGCTGAGTATGTACCCTATTTGATAATTCTAAATAAATCTATGCCAAAATACATCACAGACAAGCTTTAGTAAACTAAAAGAAAATGTTTTTAAAAATAATGAGCAAAAACCACCTAACCTATATGGGTTAAACAAATTAATTTACAGCAACTTTATAATCAGAAGTTTTTGGACTCCAAAATGAAGTGGTACAAGTAGTTACACAAAACACCTATTAACCCCAAATCCTGTGTTTAGCAATCCGCAATCCATTGTCTTATTTGGTTATTCTTTGCTTATATATGACCTAATGCCAGGTCATTTGTACAGAATATGAATTTATTTGACCTTAGTTCTGAAAACTGGGAAGTCTAAGGTAGGGATTGCCATCTGATCAGCAGCTGGTGAGGGTTTTTTGCTACCTCATAACATGGTGGAGACATCGTGTAGTAAAACAGAGCAAGTGTGCTAGCATGGGTATCTCTTCCTTTCCTTACAAAGTCATCCTGTGTGTATCCTACCTGTGAGACCTCACCTAATTTTAAGAATATTCCAAAGGCCCTATTTTAAAATAATATGAATATAAAACTGGAGACTGTTTCCTAAACATGAATTTTAAAAGGGCACATTGAAGTTACAGCATCCATGTTTCAGAATAGAGAATAAATGAAGATATTTTGCACTGAACAAAATTAAGTTAAATTTCAATCAGCAAATTTCCTTTATAATATTTTGAAAATTCTTGAAACAGAAAGAAAATGATAAAAGATGGAATCTCAAAACATCAAGAAGACAAAACAATAGAAAGAAAAATGTATTTTCTCTTTAGTTTCTTAATTATGTTTGAAGAAAGAGGTATAAAATTATCTAATGGAATCTCAGTGTACATAGAGCAAATATTTGAGACATTATGAGTAGGGGACATAGAGTGACTTTAAAGAAATTAAGACTTCTGTACTTCATTCAAAGAAGTAAAATATTTCAGTAGATCTTCATAGAGACAGAATAGTTTTGTACTCGATTCTGTGGGTGGTTACAGTAATCTATGCATGATAAACAGTAAAAAGCTATATATACATATTGTTCTAATATGAATTTCCTGATTTTGTTATATTATTATATGTGGATGTAATCACTGGGAAAATTGGATGATACGTTAATAGACTCACCATGTGATATTTTCCATCTTCTAGTTATCCTATAATTTATTGAAATTTAAAAGTTGAATAAAGGGTACTTTGAGGGAGCTCAAGCTTGGCTCAAGATATTCCACATTCTAGATCAAGCATAAAATATGTTGACTATTTCAAAATGTTGCCAAGATTTAGGGTACATTTCGTGACTTCCTTTCCAAAATTGTGGGGCTAGAAGATAATAGGTCATTTTAAGTGTCAAAACACTTTAAAAACAAAACATGTTGATTTTGAATTTTGAATTTTGAATCTACCTTTTGTGACTAAAGCAAATAAAGCCATTTCAGCCATCACTTTTGACAATTGTGTGATCTTCTTATAAAATTAAACATACATCCAAAAAGAAATTCTATTCCTACATAATTATTCAAGAAGGGAAAAACATGTTTGCCAAAACAAACTTTTTGTTTAATGGTTACTTTTTGATAATATACCCAAAATTTATTTAAGAGTTCATTAATAGTAGAATAGATTAAATACTTTGACATACTCATACAGTGGAATACCATGTGGCATGAAGTATAGCATACTATTAAATTAATCTGAAATTCTAGAATAAACAAATGTAATATATTGAAAAGAACTTCAAAGCAGTGGTCATCTTTGGGTGTATGTAGGGCATTCATACATAAAGAGAACAAAGGGAAATTTCTGGGATACCTATAATGTGCTATATGCTTACAGGGATTTCTGTTTCTGGCGATACAAATTTATCATGATTCAATAATATTCCACATAACAAGAAACTAGTCCAAATTATTTTATTCAAATGAAAAAAAAATATTAACTGTACAGAATTAAAACCTACTATTGCAATTTGCATATAAACATTTTTAGCACCAGGGAATTAAAAAAAGATGATGAAAAACTCAGACCGAGATGTAAAAAAAAGATTATTCATTTCATTTTCTCAAGTTGGATTCACTATCCTACAAAACAATGTCTCCCATAGTTTCCTCTGTCAACTTCACTAGAGAGTTGCTGTGCTTCAATCGCATCCTGTGGATTCATCTAATACTATTTCCTTTTATGCTATCTGTCTTTACTACTACACAGCATACTCCTTCAGGCCTGAGAATATGCTTCATTCATCTTTTGCCCTATTGCTAATGTTTGGCACAGAATTTGTCTGAAACTAGCAGTTGGTAAAGGATCAGCAAAGTAATTCGAAACCAAACAATAATTAGGAAGAAAATTCACCTATCTTTTTCTAATAGTGTTCAATAGTGAGTTCCTCCATATTGGGTTAAAGTGGGGTTAATAGATTGAAATGTCCACATCACCCATCTCATATAAATGACTAAAACTTTCTAAGTCAAGTGATTTTTGAATAATGTCGAAAAGCTTAAGATCTATCTGAAGGAGAGCATATGCCCCTCAATACTGCTCCATTTTTATCTTGTTAGGAATATGAATTAAACATTTCAGAGCTTCAGATTTTCAAGAAAAGAGCCATGTCAGCTTTTTCCTAACATTGCCTCCAATTTTACATATAGGCTAAATATCTGAGTTATGTATGTATCAACCAATTTTTAGATTGTGTTCTGAGAGACACAAGTTTGTGATCTTTGCTGTGAAAAATCTTGATCTCAAGTAAAGAGAAGTAAGATAGCAACCATATTAGAAAGTGAATTAGGCGATTCATTTGAGTATTATTTCTTTATTCATAAAATCAGAAAATTTGAGAAACATAGTTACATTACAACTGGGTAGAAAATATTTGAGCAGAGATATGTATAAACTTATTAGAAATAGTTAAACAATCATTTTTAAATATCTTTCATCTTGGCTTTTAATTCAAGTAACCCAAAGCATTTAAAGGATTCTTCATTAGAAACAGTACAGAAATATAAAGCAAAATTTTTGTATCACTCTTACTTTTTCCTGTCACCATGTTCATAATTCATTTATTTAAGATTAAACAGTACATGATTTTAATTTGCCCAAAAAATGCAAGTAATTAATTGAAGTACATCTACTTATAATCACAAAAGGACAAAATTCCTTTAACCCTTAGTTTATTCACCTTTTGAAACACACGCAAACACACAGAAGTGTGTATGCACACTATTCTTTACCTTAGTACTTTGAACTATCTCCTATATGATTACATAGGTGGCAAAAAATAATACTCTATAAAATAAATTTCCATACATTGTACTCACTGAATATCTAGTGTTATATTGCCAATCCTAATTTGATAGTTTTAGACCCTTGTAGTTTCTGAAACTGAAACAAAAAAGTTGAAGAAGGTATATTAGTTTTCATTTTGCAGTTTTAATAAATGCTATTTTTATTTTTATGCTACTATTGTGTGAGAAATTACATGTAAATTCTTTGTATTTTTCTGTAAACTGGTTCATGAAATTACATATTGAATCTTAATAAATTCATTGGATGAAGTGGTTTATTAAAAGTCTGTACCTTTAGACACTTGTGTCTGAAAGTCATTAAGTAAGAGTTGGTTACAGTGCATATTGCACTGCTATATTTTAATTCATGTATCAAAGACTGCAAAAACATAAAAAAATAATGTGAAGGAAATAAATGCCTAAGTAATATAAGTGACAATAATGTATTGAACAATGCTTAAAAGAAGATTTCATAGACTATATAACATGGCAATGTATTCAAGTTGCTGGAAACTAAAATTTAACAAGTGAGTTACAACTACCAGTAAGCTGTGTACCCTTGGTAAAATACTTGGTACTCAATAATGCACAGTTTGATCCTGAGATATTCATCATTGCTTGCTATTCACATATTTTCTAAATTTAACCAGTGGGAATTATTCTTTATAGGAAACCACCTCTGATTTCTTAACCAGTATCAGGAGAAAATTAGTAATTTATAAACAACAAAATTAGTAATTTATAAACAATTAGTAATTTATAAACAATTTGCATGTATTGCACAAAATAATATAAAACCAGATTCACATATTACATTTAACAAATGTCTTTATTTGGGATTGTATTGCTTTTAATATTTTCCATAATTCTATATCTTTATTTCTTAAAATTATAATAATTTTAAATTCAAGTTCATCTTTTATTATTGTTATAGTTCATATTTTATTATTGTTCCCAACCTAATTATCTCAAATGTTATAGGAAGAAATTTTTGACTACTCTATGCTAATATCCATATGAACTATTCTTAAGTAGATATGATCATATCTATTTAAATATACAACATAAGTTTTATATTGTTGAGTTAAACATACAACATAAATTACAACTTGAGAATGAAGTACTTTCTGAAATTTATTTGCAATATAAAGCTTTCTATAAGCAATTTTTGGATTATCAATAGGAAGAACACATTTTCAAGGCAAAACAGCAAGATCCTCTCATGAGACAGAAAATTACTAAGAAAAAAAAAACCATAAATAAAAATAATAATGGTCAAATTAATATTAATTATTTTGCATTTAGGAATAATATTATTTCTAGAGAATTATAAGAAGGAAAATAAGAAATGTTAGCAGGATATGAATAAATAATGGAAATATGCTCATTATTTTTTCTCATTCCTCTCCAATATAAAATCTATACTAATTGTTCTCTAAGCCCCAGACAAAATGAAAAATGCATTTTTTACATTCTCTTAAATTAATCCTTACAATGATACTTTCAAACAATGAAACAATTATTTTAATTTTTTCTTTGTGAATAAATTCTGATATTTTGCTAAGAAATTATTTTTTTAGGCAAATTTCCCCCCAGGCAGTGTTATTATTTGTTTATTTTTCTATCCATTAGTCTAATTACATATTATTACACTTTGTCCAGTCTTATATTTCTTTCCTTTATTCTTAATCTGGTTTTCTGTGAGTTTGTCTAAATTGTATAACATTTAAAGGAAACATATTTGGATTATTGTATCCTTTCTACCATTTGTGAAGTTCTATTTATCAATTCAAATTTTACCTTATTTATTTTCTGATACAGATGTTTCTCCATTTTTTACAATTTTTCAAAATAAGTATAGAAACTTATTTTCTTGTATCCTAAAATGATGGAGATATTTTAGGCTGCAAAGTTTTCTGGTGACCACTTACAGTTTATCCCATGAGTTTTAGGTTATGTTTGCTTTGCTATAAGGGTTACATAGCAGTATGTTTCTTAGTTTTCAAATTGCAATTATTATCTGAATGTAAAACTATGCATTCTCCGTTTGAGGGGTACATGATTAAACATACATACACATGTGTTTGTATAAATACTGAAATAAATATATTAACTAACCAAAAATGTTCCTTATACTTATTTATTAATCAGAATATTTCACTTATATGGAAGATATTTACATTTTTTAATTTTTTAAAAAATAACTTATTGTTACATTTATAAACTTAAATATTCATTTCAGAGTTTTTTGGAATATACAGATTTGCCATTATTATATATTCTTCTTATGTTTTTTCTTATCAGAATATAATGTCCCACTTTATCTACTTGAGGTCTTCATTTTAAATCCAACCTTACCTCAATATTAATGTTATCACCCTCTCTTGGCACATTATTTTCAACTTTCGTTTATTTCATTTAAAAACATATTTCTCTTACTCAGCAAAGAGATGGCCACATGCATATTATCTGTTATTTTATGGAAAAATAAAATATACACATTATTGCGTACAGTTATATCTGGTTTCACTCTGTTTTATACTATTTTACATTTGTTATTTACTTTGTGATTCTTTCTTCTTCCTATTTTATATTTTTGTGAGATTTTTCAAGCTCAATTTATTCTCTTTTTCCTTTGTTATTTAAAGAATTTTAAAATTCTTTTCAATTCAATATAAAACCATATATATCTGACCCTTTATGTGGAATCCACTTATTTTCCAACAAGGTATCTATGATTAAATACTTCTATATTAGTAGAATGAATATTTTTAAATAAGTCACCCTTATACATATAAAATATGTGGTTTTGTTATGTTAATCCCAGAGTATCTAAAACTTTTTTATTTATATTTGTCTTTAATCAGGAATACTTATATTAGTCAAAAATCAACTTATATCACTCTCAAGTCATCTGTCATTTTAAAAGAACCCATTTTCCACCATATTTCCTCTGCTCTCATGTGATTCATTGTGATTTAATTACAGGGCTGTAGCCTTACAGGAAACTCAGCAGAATGAAGGCCCTTCTTCAAATCCTCCTTCTTGTGATCAAGTCAGAAAGATTTCAGATATGTTGCTCCAAGTAAGGGGCATTAGTCTATTGAAGGGATAGGAAAAAGGAAAGAGGAAATAGGGACACTCTCAAGGGACAGAAAGTGTCTGTCCTCTCAAAAAGAAGAGGGAACATATGCCTCTCCAGCACTCCAGTTTTATCAGGGGCTCCAGGGAAGTTTCCATAGAGTTTTGTGTGGGTCTACCTCTTGATTTTTGACTAATAGCAGGATGACATCAGACTTCCAAGTCCCCACTGCCATGATAGCTCTAGGTCATTTTGACCCATGAGGACTGATTCTAATTTGGATTCTTAACCATAAATTCTTACAGATTTTCTGGTTACGAGGAATTATTAATATCTGCCCAACTTCCAGAATCTGGTCTGTGAAAAAGGGTCACAAATGTCTCTCCCTTCAGAGTAACCTGTGTTCCTTTTTATCAACATTATTTCATGCCTGCATTTCTCCTGCAGATAACAGGTAATTTACTGAAGAATGTGACATATTCTGTTGACACAAACCAGGCAAGGACACAGAGTGAATTGCTCCTTAGAAAAGAAAGCATGTCAGATCCGCACAGTATAAAGTATTCACTTAATGAATTTTGGGAACATGATCTGGGGATATTTTTTTGTGATCTATCAATTTGTAGATTTTTTCTTTTGTAGTTTTCATATTGCTTTCTATAGTATTTTTCTTTCTTTTATCTGACATAATAGTTTTCCAGTGAATTTATTTTACCTTTTGCCTAACATATTTCAAAAAATTAAATATATAGATTTAATTTTTTAACTTTACTCTTATGATTTATAAAATTTTTATTCATCATTATAAATTTGTCATTATAAATTCTATCCTTTTGTATTCTCAAGTATTTTACTGTTCTCCTTTTGATTAAGTAATTGCTAAATTCATGTATTTTCATTATTTCTTGCTTAATAAATGGTATATTCAGATACTTGAATTTTCTTCCAAATTTAGCTTTGGTATTGTTTAGACCAATCCAGTTGCTAACTCTTACTAGAGGGTAGAGAGTGGATCCCAGAGCCTGAACTAATACATACAGATGAGACTTTTGATTCAAGACACAATACTACCAAAAAAAAAAAAAAAAAAAGAAAGAAAGAAAGAAAGAAAAAAAGAAACACTTCTTTGTATAAATTGTTATTATTAATACTCAAAAAACTATTGATATATATGTGTGCCTCAATACAATTTGGTTCTATGATTATATGAGATAATATATTATTATGACCTAATAACAAAATGACACTGAAAAAATGAATGTGTGTATAGGAAAAGTAAAATACCAGAATCACATATAGACATTTAATAAAATCTTTTAAACATCAACAAAAGTAATAACTTTGTAACTGTATACAAAACTGAATCAGATATTAGCCTGCAGAATTATTAGAGAGTGCTTTTAGCATTACCAGATGTAAAAGGGAATAAAAGGACAGGTGATTGGGAAGAGGGCCAATTTCCATTCTGGTACCATCCCAGGAAACAATTCGGTTCATCCTGTAGGGAGCTTTGAAAAGGAAATGATTCTTTAGAGTAGTGCAGGGCTGGTAAAGTGGGTGTGACCCACAACTGGATTCAGGCTGCCTCAAGGAATGAATGTGAGATTATTGTGACAAATCCATTCCTAAAGAGAATTGGTTACAGAGGGTTATCTACCTCCACCACTTCTAGTAGCTAGAAAAATAAGTTCTTGGTCCACTACAAATTGTAATAATTTGTTGATTAGACAGTAATGTTTTAAGTATGTTTCAATCTAACATGCTATTATTTTGTTCCATAAATTCCCATTTAATTTTATTTAAGTTTTATTTTAGATTAGGTAGGTATTTTGAGTCAACATGTAATGCATTTATTTTTCTCATGGAAAACATTGAACAGAGTCTCATAGTTATTAATCTATTATAGGAAGTCTATTTTTTTTTATAGAAAACATTTCTAATGTTAAATTGTAGATGTTTATACCATTAGTTAGATCATGAAGCATTTTTGTCATAATTTTATTCATATTCTATAATTGTGTTTGATCTTAATCTTTGATGAGAAAAATACTTATGACCAACATTGTCATATATATCTCTCCAGGAATCCAGGAGAGAGGAAATTAATGTTTTAAGAACTGAAATTGAGTTTGTTTCCTTTTACTACATAGCTTTACCTAGCCTGAGTTCTTCAGGAATTATGTGTCACTTTTTCATTCTTTGTATACCTAGATTATGAAAAGAATTATGCTTCTCCCTTAATCTGCTGTTCAGGCCCAAACACTCAGTGTCTTATAATGTGAATGTGTCTGAAAATAGGGAAGTTAAACATCAATTAAATTAAAATAAACTTTAGGGGTCCCTAATCCAATTCAACTCCTGCCCTTATAAGAAGAAGAAATTTACACAAATATAGGCATTTCCTAGTCACAAATTACATGTTTTAAACAGCAGAAATTTATTATCCCTAGCAAATTCAAACATCTACTAAAATGAACAGCATACTTAAGTCTTTTTGGACACTACTTCTGCATTAATATTGCAACATAGAGTGAGACATGAAAATATTCTAGAAGTAAATAAGACCTAAAATTAAAAAGTAGTTTATATTTTAGTTAATTATAAGGTTTTCATCAAAATATTATAAATTCTTGCATGGCTTTAGATTTCATATGACATATGTTCTCTTGCTTTCATATGACATATTCTCTTTTTTCTCTGTCATTTTCTTAATGATCTTTTATCTCAGTTTTTTTTCCATTGTTGAAAGTGGAATGATAAATTCTCCTACAATTTTTTTTAATCTGACAATTTTTTGACAACCAATTAATAATATTACTTTATCTGACAACTCCCAGAAATTCTCCATGTTTATCAGTTTAATGAGAAAGTTTATCCTCCTCTTTAGTACTTTAAAAACATATTAATCACTTAACTGTTTCAGTCCATGAACATGAGATGTCTTTCATTCATTTGTGATTTTTTTAATCAAAGATTTGTACTTTTCAGTGTATAAGTCTTTTACTTCCATAGTTTAGTTTATCACAAAATATTTTATTCTTTTCATGCTAATTTAATTGAAATTTTCTTATTTTCCTTTACAAATAGTTTGTTACAATATATTGACATAGCTGATTTTCACATGCTCAATTTGCATCCTCCCATTGTATGTTTTTATTTTTTTTGTTCATTGCTTCACACAGTTCTTGAGAGTCTTTAGGATTTCTAATATATAATGTCATGTGCAAAAAAATAAACTTGTTGATTTACTTCTTCCCTTCTGAGTTGGATGCCTTATTTCTTTTTCTTGCCCAATTGTTCCACATAAAACATCCAATATCATGTTGAATAGAATTGGTTAGACTGGTCATCTTTTTCTAGTTTGACATTTGAGGAAAAGCTCTCAGTTGTCTTTATCTATGAGTAAAAAACAAAACAAAACAAAACAAAAAAACAGGAATGTTAGTGATTACGTTTTATATATGACTTTTAGTGTGTTGTGGTACATTACTTCTATACCTAGCTTTTGAGAATTTTTGTCATGAAGAGAGTTGAGTTCTGTTAAATGGCTTTCTGTAGCCATTGAGATTATCGTATAACTTTTACTCAGTTTGTTGCTGTATATGTTCATAGTAGTCTCTATCTATTTATTTCTGTAATATCTGTTTCAATGCCTCCTTTTTCATTTCTGTTTCTATTTCTTAGACTCTTTTCTCACTTTTCCTTAGTCTAATGGTTCATTAGTCTTGTTTAACATCTCTCCCACCCCCCAAAAAGCCCACTTAGTTTCTTTGATTTTACTTATTATTTTCTTTTCACTACTTTTTATGTGAAAATCTATTTTTTTTTTAATTTTTCTTCTTTCTGCTAATTTTAGCCTTCATTCTTATTTTTCTGACTTCTTGAGATATGAAGTTAAATTGTTTAAGATCTCTTTTCTGAGGAAGATAGTTGGGATATGTGCTGATAATGTACAAGAAAAAAGTCAAGAAGTGCTGGGATTTAGAGTAGACAGCTACCAATATCCTTGACAGAGAACTTTCTTCAGAGTGGTAGGGAGAAATCAAAACTACAGTGTTAATGAATTCATAGTCACAGAGTTTAAAAGGTATTCTTTAAAATGATTTTGAGCATAAAGAATGTTAAATAAATGGTAACTTGAATAGGAGGTAAGGATAAAGAAAAGAATATATAAAAATTTATTTTTTTTTGTATAAGCATTTGGACTTCGCATTTAGTCCTGTTTTTGCCATAACCCATGTTTTAGAATGTTGTGGTTTTGTTTTCACTTTTCTTGAGATCTTCTCAAATTTCTCTCTCACTTCTTTATTCAATAGTTTCTAATTTCTTCTTTGACATATTTTTTGGTAAAGAGTGTAGTGCTTAATTTCCACATTTTTATGAATTTTCTTTTTTGTTACTCATTTCTAATTTCATTCCATCATTGAAATAAAAGATACTTGGTATATTTTTAATCTTTTTACATTTCTTTATACTTGTTTTGCAACCTGCATGTGATCTATCCTGGGGCATGTTTCACATGTATCCTGCTTCTTTTGGGTGGAATGTTTGGTGTATGTCTGTTAGGTCCACTTAATCTATACTTTTGTTCAAATCTGTTGTTGGTTTTCAGTTTCAGTGTTTTATCCATTGTTGAAATTGGAGGGTTAAATTCTCCTACTATTTTTTTCATCTTATTCTTCCTTCATCTGTGAATGTTTGCTTTCTACATGTAGGTGTTCTGATGTTGGGTAAATATAGGTTATGTATCATGTATCTTCCTCATGAATTGGTCTTTACAATAGTTTTCTTTTCTCAATTTTCAGCCTTTTATTTAAAGCTTCTGATATAAATATAAGCACTCACACTCTTGAGTACTACTTGCATGAAAAAATGTTTTCTGTTCCTTTACTTACATTCTGTGTTTTTTATTCTTCTGTGAATACTATGTATTTGAATTCTTAAAATAGTCATTCAGCTAATTTTTTGTCTTTTGACTGGAGAGCTTAATCAAATTATGTTTAAAATAGTTATTTGCATTTTATTGATAATATAAAATTATTTAAAGCAAAATTCTTTTCCTAGCCCTGATGATATATGCTACCATTTTGTAAGAAACCCCATGGGGAAGGGCCACATGTAAGACCTGAGAATAGTCTCTAAAAGCAGAAAGTTCTGGAGCTATTAGGTACCAATACAATGTGGACCTAAGACCTACAACCAAAAGAATTTATATTGTGCCAATCAATAGGTAAACTTTGAAGAATACCATCAGCCTCAGATGTCGCTGCCTCTCCAGATAACACCTTGTTTGATGCCTTGTGAGACCTGAGCAGAGAAGACAACTAAGTCAATCCAATACTTCTAATTATAGAAATTATGATATAATAAGGTTGTGTTGTTTTAACTTGAAAGAATTATAGTATCTTATTAAACAGGAATAGGAAACTCATACAATATCAATGGCATATTGTGTATGATTTTTATTTAGTGTGGGTTTAGTCACTCAAAATGTTTTGTTTTCCTCATGAATGCATAATAACAACTTTCAAATGTTATTATTGTTTAGTCTAGATATGCTCTATTTATGTAATTTATTGATCTCTCTAGATGAAAGTTATGAAAATTCATTACCAGTTGACATAAATATTGAGAATTCATATCACATTACATAAATAGAAAGGTAGGTGGAGCTCACAATTGGGGATTCTGTAGCATAAACATTTTTAAGAAACAAATTTCTGTTTATATCTTTGCATGACAAATTTCTCATATGTCACTCATCAGAAATTAATTGTGTCATATATTGGTGCTTTTTCAATCAATATATAGATACTTAGTAATTATGTGGTATATACTTGGCTCACCAGTGGCAAGACAGAGGTGCTAGTGTTTTGTTACAATTGAAGAAGTTTGTATGCTCAATAGCAGTAAAGTTGAAATAAACAAGATAGAATTTTGGACAGATTGAAGCTTAGCAAAGATGAATAATAACATTTGCTTTGAAGTATTAAATTGTTGATTATAGAGAATTTAAAATATCTGAAATGGTAAGTTTTGTGAAAAGAAAGGAAATTTGTTGACAGCAAATGCAATATGAGGTATAATATAGAATGGTTGCTCAAAAGCATAGGTTTTAAATTGGATTAATGAAAAGAAAGTGATAGTGCAAACTTTATGCCCCAGATATCATGGAGAATGAATATAGATTTTAGTGTCTACTTTTGCATTTACATGGAACTATGTGCATCTAAATGGGATTCAGAAAAGAATGATTAAATTGAAGAGGAATCTAGGAAAAGTATTAAATGACAAAAGACTAAGAAATATGAAAAAGTTATATGTACTAAAATAGGATGTACATATTTATTTTGGTGTTGTATATTGAGTTCTTTATATATTCTGTATATTTATCCCTTGTAGGAAGAGTATCTGGCAAAGATTTACTGCCACTTTCTAGATCCTCTCTTCACACTCTTGTTTCCTTTGCTGTGCAGAAAATTTTTAATTTGATGCCATCCCACTTACTGATTCTTGTTTTTATTCATTCAGCTTTAAGCATCTTGATAAGGACTGCAGTGCCTGTGTGAATATGTTAGATTCTTGATCCTATGTTTTCTTCTAGAAGTTGCTAAGTTTCTGGACTAATTCTTAGGTCTTAGATCCACTTTGAGTTGAATTTTGTGTACAATGACAGAGATCAAGTTTTATTCTTCTAGTTATGAAACTATGTTATTTTGAAGGGTCTTTCTCCTCTTTCTCTTATGTTCCTCTTCTTCATTTTTCCCCCATATTTGTCATTTATTGGCAAGGATGTTATAGGAGAATAAACAAGACTATTAATAATTAATGACTTTACTTCACTGAGAAATCAGTTTAAGTTACCTAGGATTGTTCACTCATTTTGCTAAATGACCCTCTGTGCCTTCTTTGAGGACAGAAACTGTCATATTGTGAGCTACCATATTCCATACAGCAAGGAGCTGAGGGGACTTTTAGTCAACAACCAGGAAAGAATTGATGCCCTTAGTTTGTCATTCTGCAAGAAACTTCTGCTAACAAAGTAAGGAAATTTTTGCTTTAAATGTCACAAGAGTCCCTGTCAATATTTAATCCAAGTAAGAAATAAGTAGAAAAGACTGTTGAGCTGTGCCTGGACTTCTTACCCCTAAAAAGTGTGAGACAATATATGTATGTGCTGTTTTCATACATTAAGCATGTGGTAATATTGTTATTCAGGAATAAATTATAAATCTAATGTTTCAAATACCATATGACATTGTTTACTTTTTTAACTGAGTATTTTTAACTATAACTCCTAATGACCACTGAAAAATGGCTAATTTTCCTTTTTCATTCTGAAGAAAAGTTTTTTTCTTTGTAAAATCTATGCTCAATACTACCATGCTTCTTTAAAATGAGTTATGTTATTTTGATTTATAATATTGGCCTTCTTTAAGCATTTGCTATATGTATATTGAAAAACGACAAGGACGAGTATCATTTCATTTTTGTATAAAATTTGATAAGCAGATGGAAATGCATATCTTTGGATGTTTAAAGCACAGTATATTTACATAAACTTGTCTAAAGTGTCAGTGATGTAACCTGTTGTGCTCTGATTTTTAATTATGGCAGTTAAAGTGATGGGATTATTGTGGCCTTTCCTTTACCACACAAATGACCCTTATTATTATCACCTGAGACCTTTAAAGTACATCCATTTGTTTTGCAGCTAGCTCATCAGAATGATTGCCTAAAGAAATCTCCTTTGTTGTTAGGGTCTGTAAACAAGTGAAGATGGCGCCTGGCATTTTGCCAGAGGGAGTGGTTTGTGAAGTAACACCAGCAAGCCATAAGTGTGGAGATTCCTTATTGGTTGACTGCTGTATCTAGTTTATGTTTATTAAGATAAGCTGTGTGAAATGTATATATACCCCTCCTGTCCTACAATAAATGGCTCCTACTCCTGCTGTATCAGTCTACACAAGTTGCTCGCCACCCCCCAGTTAGTTTGCCCAGCCAGCCGGACTGTGGCACTTTGTTGATATTAACTGAACTGTGTCCACTCAGCTGGTGTCTGCATAGATTTCTTTATAGTATTATAAGCTAATGGGCAACAGGGATTATTTCAGATATTTCTTCCAAACCTGACAGTGCCAAGTCCTGTACACATACATCTGAATAAATATTTTTATGATTATACGAATAATCGCTAAATAATCTATTATTGTCATTAAGCCAAAAGCATTTTATTTTTAAAAACAAATTTTAAAAATCATGTAACAAAAGTGATAGAAAAAAGCTTTAAAATAATGAATAACTGTTGCCAAATTTTTAAAAAGAGAGAAATCAGTAAAGGTAGAATGAAAAAAAATGTGAGAGGAAAGAAGGAATGATATAGTGAAAATAGGGAAGCTAAGAAAATATATCTCAATAATTTTATCTTCTACAATTAAATTATTGGTTTATTACTGCTAAAACCAAACCATCTGTGAAAAAATTTCTATTTAGACATTTAATGATATATAAAGAGTATTTTTAATGATGTGTTTAATAATTCTAAAGATCACACAATTGCTTCTGTTATTGGATGATTTTTAAAATATATCTTTTAAACTCGAATAGCTACATGAAAAGGAGAAATGAGAAGAGGAGGAGTAGTTGAAATGTTTAGGATAATTTTTGAGTAGTCCTTGACTAAGTACTATTTAATCATATCCATTAAGCATACTCAGTGCTGGATAACTAGAGCAGATTATTTTATCCAATTGAAATATTAAAAATGGACATCACAGTTTCAGATGTGCAGTCATGATACATAATTCTACTGGAAAGTAAAATAGTAATTTTCAAGGTGATTTCTTTTCAAATTCAAATGAGACAGGACACCCAACAAAAATTAATAGTTATAAGAAATTAAAAAGGTTCCATTACCAAAGGCACAATATTAGTTTTAATATTATTTTAAGACTAGGAAAATGAAAGGGCCAAGAGTTAATTGACAAATGGGTTTATAAATCAAAATAAGCTTGTATCATACATCTTGAAATGTAGACAATAGAGCACAGGTGCACTAGATTTTCTCAGTATATAAGTTGTTATAATAAGAAAATAGACTGAGAATTTAAAATCATTTTGCATCCTTAGAATTACAGAAAAATAGAATGTTTTGTAGAGAAAAGGTGTCTTTATTTCAGGCCAGTTTCTATCAGTGTTTCCACTGACAGTTCAGAATTGCTTACACTTTATCTAGATTAAGCCTTAACATAACTCTTTCATCAAAGCAACTACCCTGACATGTTGGTGACTGATTCTAAGGGAATTAGATGAAAAGAAGATAAAGGCAGGGCTGCCAGGCCCATACCAACAGCTTCACCACCCAACATGTACCATTATTTCCTTTTAAATCTTTCAAATTTGACATTGAACAGGAGGTTTTACCAAATAAAACACGAAGCAATTGCCATTACTGAGCATGCCAAATGGATCTGTAGAATTTTTTCCTGACTCACTTCTTTCCAAAGAAGAATTTGAAGATTAAATGGGTCTTAGAAGCATTTTAGGAAATGCACAATTATTTTTAATTTAGAATCACTCTACCTTTAAAATTCCAACATTAAGTTACTTGACTAAATCAGTCTTCTCGTTCTGACATTGCCATTTAACTACTCTTCATTTCAAATGCTTTGACTTCATTTACTCCTTTAGAACATTAATTTCTTAATAGTTCTCTATCAGCCCCTAATAAATGAAAATATTTTTTATATTTGGAAAGTACTAACTTACCTAACAGGTCTTATAGACTGTGCCTGGTATTGGAATATTAATAACCAGAAACTTACAGTATCTGTGTTTAAATACTACAATAAATGTTGACTAATTATTGAATATTTTAATCTTATTTATTATCTGAAATCAAGTTCATAACATTTTATTGTCTCCAAGATAATATGCATATCTGTACCTATGATTGTCACTATTATTATTTCAAGACCTTCCCTAGTTATTTGAAATTATGATAAACTATTGCCTACACAGTCACAGAAATCCATATTAAATATATATTTAATTATAAGCAAAGTTTCATTAAGTTTTTGAGATTAGAGAAGCTATTGATATTGACAGCATAATAAATTATTAGAAATAATATTTTTATCTAAATAAAACTTAGATTTCCTAAACCAGTCTGTGTTAGAATAAATGCATGAAACATTGTACACTAATGTGCAATTGAAAAACATAATATTGTTTTGAGAAATAAATTCAGAGGTTTTCTTTTTTTTAACTTCTTCAATGCCTTTTTGTCTACAGTTCAAATCTTTAGGCCTTTTTTCTAAATTTTCCAGCTTTTACAGATGAGGGTCACAAATGAGTTGTCTGAGGATGTTCTAGACATAGCAATAGGGAAAGAACTCTTGCTATGTCATACTATCTAATGTTTCTTCTCCCTTGTGTTTGCATTTGATAGGGCAATAGCATTTTAGATTAATTCTTGTACATCATATCTTTTATGAGTTGGAAAGGGACATTCTTTTGACTGAGGGAAGTCAGGTGGCCTATGGATAGTAATTTTTGAACACACAACCAGGGGACTCTTGTTTGCAGTCCCCTCTAAACCCTAATGATTAAATCTTCCCAGAGTTTTTTTCCAGGAAAAAATATACTTTACCTTAGCATCTGATTCTGTAGGTCCTTAATTTTGACCTCTCTCAGCCCTGTGAATTCACTTAAAAAACCCTTCATCTGCTCACGGATCGCTTATGCTATAGTTTGTCATTGCAGATGTCCTAGCTTTGTCAAAGACAATGGTGTGTCTCTAACTTATCCTCATAGCTTTGGAGAAGAGATATAAATGTCCTTACTTCACAATCTTGAAACCAACAGTTGGAAATGAGAATAAGAAGCAGTGCCAAAAATGTTAATTTGAATTTGATTGATTGGAGAGTGGAAATGAATGACAGTGAGGAGTTTAGAATGTCTCCTGCCACTCTCAGTGTTTGTGACAGCATTTTTCACTTTTTAACAGTTTGGCATTGTCACCCACTACCACATTACATTCAGTGACACAAGCTCTTGGCCATGTCTTCTCAATATCCTTTGTTGATGCCTCTGACACCCTAATTGTCAATATTTACTTAGCTATCTGCTGCCCATGTTAAATAAACATGTTGATAAAGTTTTTATTCTCCTTGGTTTGAACTGTCATGCAGTTGGTTCAAATTAATGTTATATCCCCCAAACCGTCTGATATACTTAAGATTTACATAATTATATGCTCTATCTTTATGAATAGATACATAAATTTGAAGCCATATGTCTCTATATTTCTCATATTTTCCCCCAAGATGACCTGTTTTGTAGGTCATTTCCTAATTCCTGCCATTTGAGAACTCAATTTCTCATCTCATTTACTCTATCTTATCTCCCTGCCTCCTGTCTTTCCTAATGTCACTTCTTTACTGAGCAATTTTTTAAAATCCCAATTTTATATGTATCATCTGTTTAAGACATATTTATGGTTTGTCATAAATTTCAATTCATATTTCATAGTCTTTAGAGTGTTATATAAAACTTTTATTTTTTATACTTTATTTTTATTATCAGACTTTTAAATGGTGCATCATAATTATACATAATTGTGGGATTCATTGTGATATGGCCACTACCATTCCCCAGTATTTCCCTTTTATCTTCACTGCTCCCTTCCCCTGCCTATTCCCTTCCCTCTAATAATCTCCCTTTGCTTTTCATGATATCCTCTCCTTCATGTTTCTTTTCCTTTTTCATCTTTAGCTTCCACATATGAAAAAAACCCAGATGATCCCAAAGCAACTCTAAGCCAAAAATGCAATCCTGGAGGTATCACAATATCTGACTTCAAATTATACTATGCATGTATAGTAACAAAAACTGCATGGTACCGGAAAAAATCATACAGAGACGAATGGTGCCAAACAGAAGACACAGAGACAAACTTTCATAGATATATATATAATCTTCTAATCCTCAACCCAGGTACTAAAAACATATCGGAGAAAAGACAACCTTTTAACTAATGGTGCTAAAAAAATGGTTTGCATATGTAGAAGAATGAGACTACAGCCTTATCGCTCACCTGCATAAAACTCAACTTAAACTGGATCAAATTCTGAGGAATTATTTTCTTTTTAATTTCAGTACAGAATATGCAGTTAATTACTGCTTAACCTTTGTATCATCTTTCATTATTCCCCGACACATTGGTTAATATAAGACTGAAAATATTATTTTACTTTCTAACTGTATCCTTCACTTTATTTTTCTGTGCTACATTATGTTTCTTTCTATATTATATTATTATTGTTCATCTTTTGAATTCAATCCAAATATCATTCACTTGAGGAAGATTTCCCTGAGGTCCCCTGCCTGTTTTGAATCACTTTGATAGACCCTGTTTTAGCCCAGTACATTGTCATTTCTTGGATGATGACACTCACTGTTTTGAAAAATTATGTATTTTTTAACTTTGTCTATTTCTCTCAATTGTATTTACTGAATCTTTAATGTTGTATTTACGAACAATTTTATATTCACAGAGCTATTTTTAACATGTTGCCAATATTCGATTAGAATTTTTTTTAATTTATTTTTTTATTTTGTTATATATGACAGCAGAATGCAATTCAATTCGTATACACAAATAGAGCACAATTTGTCATGTCTCTGGTTGTACCCAAAGTAGAGTCACAACATTCGTGTTTTCATACATGTATTTAGGGTAATGATGTCCATTTAATTCCACTGTATTTCCTACCCCCTCTCTTCACTTCCCTCCCCTTTGCCCTACCTAAAGTTCATCTATTCCTCCCATGCTCTCCATCCCCACCCCCATTATTTGATGACAAATTTTTAAAGGAAAAAAAAGAGAGAAAGATGTAGATTTTGAATTATCGGTTCTCTTTCCTTTTACCAAATATTAAAAGGTTTTTCCTTTAAGATGCTATTTTATTTATCTCTCAGGGATGCTATGACACTGATAAACTGCCTGTGAAAGCATTTAAAAAATAGAGCTATACATATTCACACACAAAAAAATTAATGAAATCATCTCCTGAGAAGCAGTATGGACTGATGAAAAGTTTAAAATAGAAGTGTAGAAATAAAACCTTACTCTCCTGTTTATGCTGGAATGTGCTTGCCAAAAAAAATTAAGTCACATTCTGAAATCGAGATGATTTCTTTATAAACTGAAATACTTCTAGGAACCTGGCCTTCTACAATGCTCTATGTTAACCTCAAGTGATCTCATATATGCAAAAGATTTGTTAAACAGCAAAGTACTCTACAAATATTAGGCATCATTCTTGGTTAAACTTTTAAACATCTCACACAAGCAAACCATTGCAAGGAATGTAAAATCAAAGAAGGAAACAATATTTTATAATGGAAAGAACATGAAATTCAAACTTCAACAAGCTTGGTCAGTTACTATGTTTGACCACAACACGTACTATTAAAAAATTTTGAATTTTAATATTTTCATGTATAAATGAAAATAATAACACCAGTGCTTTCCAATTCTGACTGTTGTATGTGGCAAATTAGCTAAACCATGGGATGGTTTTTGAAAGCAACAAATTTCAGTGTGGATAAATTATATCCTGTTATTTTCTTGAGATTAAAATATCAAAAAATTGGGATGTGAAAAATGTAGAGGAAAATCTCTTGTAATTAACAGTTCAAATGTTTAGTTTTCCAATGAAAATGTAATTGTGGGGTTGGGGTTGTGGCTCAGTGGTGGAGCGCTTGCCTCGAATGTGAGGGGCCCTGGATTTGATCCTCAGCACCACATAAAAAAATAAACAAATAAAAGATATTGTGTCCACATACAACTAAAAAATATTTAAAAAAAAAAAGAAAATGTAATTGTAAATTGGCTTCAGTCATCAGCTTAAGCCTGTGATTGTAGATCTCTTCCAATATTTCAGTGTTGAAGGCAAATAATACATTACACCAAAGATAAGAATCTAGTGGTTCAAATTCTTCAATTAATTAATTCAGACTACTATTTTATGACTGCTTCATGAGGTCCATATGAATACTGTATATTTTCATTTCTTAGGTAGTCCTACTGTCAAGAAATAGTAGGTGATCATTTTTCTTAGATTTTTTTTATATGTGTACTTAGGTGCTCTATTTCTTAAGACTAAAAATTCAAATAACATACCTCTTCCTGAATGTAAGATAGCACCTGGAAATGTTTTATTTTAAAGACAATCTGTCATTTTTGCCTTGTCCACTGAAACTCTTATTATCCCTTTTCTCTTTATTGCAATGTGGCTTTTGTGTGTGTGTGTGTGTGTGTGTGTGTGTGTGTGTTATGTGTGTGTTTCCAACCAAACATATATTTTGTTTCATTCTTTATGTGCTCTAGTTTTTCCAAAACATATGTTTTCATTGCCATATCTCAAATCTGAATTTCAAGATCTCCTTTTGTAACTCTGGGGTCTTCCATTATTTGAGTGCTTTCTAAAGTGTTTATTTTTAGCTGCTTTTTTAAATCACATCTTTCTGGTTTTATTCCATCCTATGTATTTTAAAATTTATTTCTTCACAAATCTGAATCTCTATTATTTTGCAAAAGGCATATAGTTTGTAGACTTTAAGAAATGTTTATACAATTTATGTATTTCTATAAAAGAGAGCAAAAGAAAGCTGAGTTACCTTTCTTTCCATAATATTAAATTTCAGAATGGAATTGAACACTGAATTAAAATTACCAAAATTTTTATTCAAAAATAAAACAAATCAAATTCAATTTTACTACTTTATCATTCTAAAATTGAAACTATCTTTGCTAACTGTTAAGGAGGACTGCTAGAAGACAGTTTGTTCTAAGAGGTATTGATAGAGTATTCTCCATTGGGTATGTAAAATAAAGATAGGCAAAAACAACACATTGACCACAGTTCACTTGATTCCATTTGTAATACTGTGAGCTAAGAATAACTTTTACATTTTTAAATGTCTGAAGAAAAAAATAAGGAAACAATTCTGACATATGAAAATAAAAATTCAAATGTCATATTTGATAAGTTGAGTAGCTATGGCAGATAACATATGACCCTCAAAGGTTAAAGTACCTATTATCTGACACTTGGAGGAAAAACTTCACTGGACCCTTATCCCAAGTGTTCCTGAGCCTAAAGGAAGCCAGCCTACATTCCTCAGGTTGCAGACAAAAGTCCTTTCTTGTTGTGATTTGGAACTGGAAAGTTTTCCAAAAGTTCATGAGTTGAGTTTGGTCTCCAATGCTTCAATGTCCAGAGCTGGGGCTTCTAGGACATAACTGGATCAGGAAAGTGCTAATTTTATTAGTGGATTAATCCATTTGATAATTTAATAATTTGAATCATCTACTGGAAGGTTTTAGAAACTCTAGATAGGCAGGGCATGGCTGGAGAAAGAAGCATACTGGGGAATCTTATCTGTGACTCATTCATAGCTCTCTTTCTCTTTCTTTTCCACTGTGACCTTCTACCATGATCTTCTGCCTCACATCAGGCCTGGAGTAATGAGGCTAACTGACTATGAATTGAATTCTGTGAAATTGTGTGTCAAAATTGACTTGTCTTTTTCTGAGTTGTTTGTTTCATGTATTTTGTTGGACTAAAACACTCCTGATTCTAGCTTAATTCTGTCAGAAGAAATCACCAAGGAAAGTAGAAGTATTACAGTATTAGCTGAAATCTTTAAGCTGTGATTTGTTTAAAAAAAAATCTAAGGAAAGAAGAATATACATTCTACAGTTATAATTACTATATTTTGTAAGATTTCAGTTATTGAAAAATGCTATTTGTTCTATGATGAGACATGTGGTGTACATTGGTGACTGTTTCAGATGCACTTGAAAAGAACATGCATGTCACATACATAAAATTAGGTCAAAGAATGTTGACTATATTGTGTAGGCTTCCTATACTCTTGCTGATTCTCAGTCAGCTTGGACTATTGATTACTGAGAGAAGAATGTTGAACTCTACAACTAAATTTCTACCTTTGTCAACTTGTCTTTTTACTAGTATTCCATTTTTATTTGATGCCTTCCATTTTTTATGTCTTTTTTCCTATTCTCTTGGCTTCTTACTATTTTATGAAATATTGCTTTCTCATTTTCTCTCCCCCCACCACAGAAAGATTTAAAAAGTATTACTAAACTGTATAATTTAAAAATTCTTTTAGTAAATATTTATTAAATTTCCAGGGTACATTTATTTTAGTAAACTTGTATTTTAAATTGCCATAATATAGTAACACAAGTTGTTTACCTTTACCACAGTCTGTTCTGGACACTAGCAGTTTCATGTAAGGATGCCAGCAAAGTTGGCCACTTCTAAGTGCTATGAGGGAAGATCCACTTTGTGACTCACAGGATTTTGTGGTTTCCGGGCAATCTTTGCCATTCCTTGGCTTGTAGATGCATCACCAAAACCTCTGTCTTAATCCTCACATGATATTTTGCTTGTGTGTGTGTGTTTGTGTGTGCATCTGAATTTCCCCCATACAATATAAATACTTGACATACAAATTCTAACATTAAATTCTAACATAAATCGGAACTTTTACTGCATTATAGTGGCTAATGAAAGGACAAAACCTTAATCCTATTTATCTAATACCTGATTTAATGTTGATAATTTTACCAAATATTAATTTTATGTATATTTATCTTTCAAATGATTATTATATTATCTCACTTAGCTTTACCAATATTTATAATTTTCTATTCTTTTGCTTAGCACATTCTCATACATTTAGCCAAAATTATCTCTACTTTGTAAAAAGAACATGTTGTAAATTTTTATTATAGCATATCAGTTTGTGATGAATTCAGAGAGCATATTTAATTCATGTTTATTTTTGAAGATGATATTTTCTAGGAAATAGAGAATATATGTGGAACTGGAATAGAATTCCAGTTTGTAGTAATTATATTGGGATACTTTGAAGATATGCTTCTTCTATAGTTTCCATTTTGTTTAAAATGAAAAGTTAGCTGCATTTCTTATTTTGCTCATCAGATGTTTTATATTATCCTTTTCTTAAACTTCTGGTTGCCTATGAGAGCAATATTTTAAAAAAATAATTGTCAGCTACTATATTTAATCATAATGGAAGGAAAGTTTTCTCATAAATATCATGAACAAGGTCACAACACATGCTTTCAACTAAACTACTCAATATTATACAAATTCTTTTGCTAGAGAAATTAGACAAGAAAAGGAAAGTAAAGCATCCTGCATGGAAATGGAAATTGAAACTATCACTGTTAGACTATTCAAAGGAATATACATAACTTATAGGTTTATGCATAATCTATCCACCAAAAATCAATCTTTCTGTATATATATATATATATATATAGTTTTAAAAAGTCATAAACTCAATTAGGTCACATTCACCAAACCTTAAAAAAATAACAATTGTATGTCAATATTCAAATAAATAGATGTTTATGGTATGCAGTGCTGATAATCGAATCCACGGCTTCATACATGCTAGGCAAGTGCTGTACCACCATGCCACAACTAAATATATATTAATGAAGACATGGATGGTGTGACTCTACTTTGTGCACAACCAGAGACATGAAAACTTTTGTCCCACATGTGTAATATGAATTAAAATGCATTCTGCTTCTGTATATAGCAAATTAGAATAAATAAATATTTTTTAAAAAGTCAAATAAATAAAGTTGGATCCTTACCTCACACAAAATACACCAAATGTATTAAATTAATTAGGATTAAATGCCTAATTATAAAAGCTGAAAAGTCTAAAAATGTAGAAGAAAATCTATAAGCATATCTTCATGATATTGGTTTAGGCAAGTAATTCTTATCTATGAAATCATAGTAAAAAAGGTACAGAAAGCTATATTGAATACATTTTGTGCTTTAAGGGACACCATTAGGAAAATGTAAACATAACATAGCAATTGTTAGAAACTATTTTCAAACACATTTTATGAGACCATTATTCAGAATATCTAATGAATTCATAACATTCAATAAAAACTTAAATGGCTCAATTGACAGACTGGCAAAGTATTTAAAAAGTTTTTTTTTTTCAAAATTGTAAAAATAGCTAATCAGCTCACAAAAATTTTGATGTCATCCCTCATTAGAGAAATACAAATCAAAACAATGGAATACCACTTCAAAACCCCTATAATGACTATAAAGATAGATAATAAGTATTGTTGTTAAATCCACTTTGGAAAAGGCTTGGCAATTCCACACAATGTTAAATACAGAGTTATCATATAGCATACCAATGTTAACCCAAAATATATTCCCAAGAAAAATGAAAACTTATCAACTCCCAAATATATACATAAATGTTCATAGCCCAAATGTTAATCAATTGATGAATGGATAAGCAGATATATAGGTTCATACAGCAGAATATTATTCAAGAATAAGAAATACTTTGTGTATATATATATACACACACACACACACACACACACACACACACACTACAGGGTGAATGGACTTGGGTATATTTTTCTGAGTGAAAAAACATACAAAAATGTATGTATGGATTTTATTTATATGAAATAGTAAAAATAGAAAATTTCAGAGCAAAATAGATTAATGGTTTCCAAGAGTTAAGAGAAAGAAAACACAAAATTTATGAAATTATCCTAGAGTTAAACAGTGGCAAGGGTGGGACATTTTCCATTCCCTTAAATAAATTTTCTGTAAAAAGTTGTACATTTGAATGAATGTTGTGGTATGTGAATTATGCCTGAAGAAACACATTTATAAAATATTTCACTATTTAAATTTTTTGACTATATTTCTGTGAAATTTTCAGGGTACTAAATGGATACAAAAATACATGGATTAAAATAGAAAAATATAAATTGCTATTTATTATCTGTAGCATTTTCACAATTTATAGGACTTTTTGAAATTGACAGATTGTTTACATATTTGGGACAAATTTTCATCTTTCCAAATATCACTTTATTATTGTGACTTTTAGGATTCTAAATGTTTTTATTTTATATCTTTTTTTAAAACATTTTACATAATCCAATCTATACTATATATTTCCCAACTGTTAAAATTTTTGAGCTTCATTCTCTATTATTTATGAATTTTCAAAACTATCTTTTCACTATGATTTGGCTATTTTCAATATTTGGCCATTTTTAATATTTTTACTCTATTCTTTTACATTTTAAGAGATCTTATCACCTTATTCATTTTCTTTCTTTAAGCTACTTTAGTCACTTTTAAAAGAAATTTCTAATGTTATACAAGACAATAGAATGTATATTGACACATCATATATAAATGGAGCATAAATTCTCATTCTGTTTGTACATGTTGCAGAATTACACTGGTCATGAAACATATATGCACATAGGGTAATAATGTCCAATTCATTACTCTCATTCTCCCTTCTCTCCCTTCACTCCCCTCTAATCCAAAGTACCTCTATTATTCCCTAGTCCAACACCCTTCTTGTGAATTAGCATCTGTATATCAGAGGAAACATTTGGGCTTTGGTTCTTTGGAATTGGCTTATTTCACTTAGCAAGATATTCTCTAGTTCCATCCATTTTCTGGCAAATGCCATAATTTCATTCTTCTTTGAGGCTGAGTAATAATAAAAAACAGCATGATATTGGCACCAAAACAGATACATAGATAAATATTACAGAATTGAAGACACAGAGACAAACCCACATAAATACAGTTGTCTCATACAAAACAAATGTACCAAAAACATACATTGAAGAAAAGACTGCCTCTTTAACAAATGGTGCTGGGAAAAATGGAAATATGTATGTATAAAAATGAAATTAACCCTTATCTCTCATCATGCACAAAAATCACCTTAAAGTGAATCAAGGACTTAGGCATTAGAACAGAGGCCCAGTGCCAAATAGAAGGAAAAGTAGGCCCAAATCTTCACTATGTCAGCTTAGGAACTTACGTCCTTAACAAGACTCCTAAAGCACAAGAAATAACTTAAGAATTAATAAAGAGAATAAAACTAAAAAGCTTCTTCACAGCAAAGGAAATAATCAATAACGTGAAGAGAGAGCCTACAGAATAGGAGAAAATCTTTACTACATGCACCTCAGACAGAATATTAATCTCCAGGATATAGAAAGAACTCTAAAAACTGAAAAACAAAACAAAACAAACAAAAAAGACAAATAACTCAATCAATAAATGGGCTAAGGAACTGTACAGACACTTCTCAGAATAATAAATACCATCGATGAACAAATAAATGAAAAAATGTTCAACATCTCTACCAGTTAGAGAAATGGAAATCAAAATTAGTCTAAGAGTTCATCTCACTCCAGTCAGCATAGCAATTATCAAGAATACAAGCAACAATAAATGTTGGCAAGGATGGGAGAAAAATAGTACAGTCTTACATTGATGGCAGGGACTGCAAATTGGTGCAACCACTTTGGAAAGCAGTATGGAGATTCCTCAGAAAATGTGGAATGGAACCACTATGTGATCCAGTTATCTCACGCCTGGGTTTATATCCAAAGTACTTAAAATCAGCATACACTAATGATGCAGCCACAACCAGGTTTATAGTAGCTCAATTCAAATAGCTAAACTATGAAACCAACCTAGGTGCCCTTCAACAGATGAATGGATAAAGAAATTATGGTATACATATACAATGGAATATTATTCTATTTCTTATAGCTTTTCAAAATCTTGTCATTGATTCTTTACAAAGAGAGAACACAGTTCTTTAAAAGTCTAGCTAAAACATCTGGAGCCCCAGGATCAGTTGCTCTCCTCCATTTTATCTACTAGTTTTCATTCAAATCATCTCTTCTCCTCGCACATATACTTATATCTGAATCTATTACTGACATTGTGTTTTTAAAATACTTGGTTAAAGAATGTAAGTCATGAGATGAAGTTGTCTTCCCTCAAATATCATATTTTTTAATTCTATCAGGACTGTAAGTACATTATCAATCTATAATCTAATTTAAAGAACAAAATGATTTATCCCCGCCTGGCCTTAATTAATTACCTTTGTCTCTATGGGTCTCTATAACAGAATACATAGGTTAGAGGGCTTTAAACAGTAGTAATTTATTTCTTCAGTCCTGAAGACCATGATCAAGGCACCATTAATTTCAAAAATCTTGCATTCCAGATGCCTAGTTTTTACTATAAACTTACCTGGCAGAAAAATGCAAGGAATTTGTCCAGGGATTATTTTATAAGGGCCTTGTTCAGATTCCTGAGGGCTCCATTCTTATAGCCTTATTTCTT
Organism: Ictidomys tridecemlineatus; assembly: GCF_052094955.1. Classification (NCBI taxonomy): domain Eukaryota; kingdom Metazoa; phylum Chordata; class Mammalia; order Rodentia; family Sciuridae; genus Ictidomys; species Ictidomys tridecemlineatus. The sequence goes on along the minus strand of NC_135484.1, from coordinate 91,500,977 downwards.
CTCAAAAGCCCCACCCACTTGCAATTTCCATTACCCTGGAGGGCTGGGATACAACATTCAGACCATAATACCATATAAATTCATGCATGTGTCCAAGTCACTTCTCCTCTTACTTTGTGGCCCCTCTGAGTTTCCCCTGGTGTGGAGAAGGGATTTTTACGAGGCAGCCTACTTTATCTCATTCTAGAGTGCGAATTCTGCTCACCACCTTCATCCACACTTTTGATGTTATTAGAATTCAATTTTAGAGAAAATATTTAAAAGATTGGTAATACTTAAAGTGGATGTTATCTGTATTTTAATCCTTTTTTTTTTTGTGTGTGTGTGTGTGTGAATTATTGCCGTTTATCTTTCCCACGTTTTAAAAAACATGAAGGGAATTGTTTATCTTTGTGAGTTGTTCTAAGAAGATGAAATCTAAAAGAAATCAAGTTGTGTTACTGAAAAGTGAACTCATCTGAAGGAAGTGTTAGTTTGCATGTATAGGAACATGTTATGCTATAGTTTGGTTTTTAACATAACAAACGGTACCTCTGAGGAAGTACATACTGATCGAAACTCTTTTTAAAAATATCTTCCTGTTATTTTATGTTGTGCATTCTCGTAGTTTATTCAACTACACACTTTCTGATTGGTACTTCAAAGAATCTTTTGTCTTTACTAATATTACTAAACTAACATTCATACATATGTTATACATTAAAGTGTTTCTGCAATCCAGGGAAAAATATTTTGGGGAAATTTGTGTATAAATTTACTATTATATTTTACAACTAATCTGTTGACATACATTGAAGAAATATATTCTAGTTTAACTAATTCATTATCTTATGTTGAAGTCAGATTATAGAGAATCACCAAGCAAGTATACTATTTAGTACATTAGAGAATATGCAATGTCTACATAAAGCATACTTAAACTTCACAGGCAGGGGTTCTGTGTTTGGGACTGGGGTCCCTGGTAAACTTGGTGATTTGGCATGCTTGGTGGCTAGGAAGTTTCTGTGCAAACATACAAAAATGCCTGGCTTCTGGGAAACTTCCCTGTATAAGACACGGGATGCCTGGCCACTGTAGCAATGTTCTTTACAAGGAAGCTCTGTGTTAAGAGTTTTATCACTTTCAACCTTGATCCTAGGCAGTAACTCCTGGGAACAAAGGAACTTGCTTGCTAGATAACTACAATATCCCACCAAGCTCTGGTGCTCCTGGATCTGCTCACTTAACAGTAACTTTAGACAATGGCCTTTCTTGAGAGTTGCATAAACCTCCTGACTTTGCATATTTTAACTGAAATGTAATTGCAGAATAAGCAACTTTACTGATACTCTAAAAAAATAATGTAGTTACAGTACTAATGACCTAATGTAACCTATTGGTATAAACAAATGTGGCTGTGTGGAAAAGAAACCACTTTCCTGCATCTGCACCTTGTCTCTGTCTCCCTTTATTATTTTCCATTACATTCACATAAACAGTTTCACATATAAAACAACAAATATGATAGGTTAATTAGTGAAACTAATATGTCAAATGAATTAGATTTTATCATTAAAATGTTTAGAAACATAAATCTATACATTTATTATATTCCATTTCCATATACTTACATTTCAATAGAAAAATGTCAGAAATAAACAGAAAATACAGTATACATTTTGTTTTATTTACTATTCTGTTTTCCAGAGACAGTCATGTAAAGAAATCACTACAAGACCTGCCTTGTAGTTATGGCTGCTTTATACAGATATTTAAAAAATATATTTTAATTGTTAAAAAATGAAACATGGCAATGTATTGACTTTTTTAAAGGCAAAATTTGACCTTAAGACAAAAGTAATTCCATATATACTGACCCCATTTAACTATAGTATTCAAGGTTATGTACTATAGTATTAAACAAATTATTTCACACTATAATCTTTGCAAATTTTGAGTATATTTGCTTTTGTATTTCTGATTCTTGTTAAAGTTTTAGGACTCTTTCACTGAATGAATACATCATGTAGTATAAGAAACTTTCTTTGTTACTTTCCATAATGAGAAGATATTAAATAGAATATGCTATGTCCTAATTCTGGATTAAAAAGTTCAGATAATGTGCTTTGTCTTGAATGGTATGTAATAAAATAGAAGAAAAAAGCAGACATCTTTTCAGTGTAATCTTCTAAAAATGGAAAACTTCCTTTTAACCTGTAAGAACTATTTTTGTAATAAGGTAATAATGGTATTATAAAATAATTATAAAGACATTTTGCTATTATGAGTGACTCAATTTAGATAACAGTTAAATGAGTCAATTACCAAAGAACCCCACTGTGAAAGTTTAGATTTTTATAGGTTTTACAATACACAGTCACACATATGCAAAATTGAGAAACATATTCAGTTGGACATAGAGAAAAATAATATTCTTGAAATGAAAGATGCATGAAACATTTAAACATATACAGAACTGGGGGGAAGCTAGTGTGAAAATAAAGTGACATTTTCAAGCTGAATATGTTAAATAAATTTTTTCTTGGACAAAAAAGGGACTTATCTTTAAGATGGCAATTATAAAGAAAGCATTGACAAATATTCTAGAAATGCTAACCTCCTACAATTCTAGATAGCAATCTAAATTTCTAAAAAGGTTTTTCAAGCCCTGCAATGATAGGTCACTATAATAAACCGGAATCTGTCAATTCAAAAAGTAAAACAACTTACAACCAAATTTATTTTTACAGAAATACCAAAATGTTGATATGAAAAGAATGGTTTATAATACTATTAAAATTTAAATAGTTTTAATGCTATTAAAATTTAAGTATTAGGACTGGGGATGTGGCTCAAGTGGTGGCGCGCTCGCCTGGCACGTGTGCGGCCCGGGTTCCATCCTCAGGACCACAGACAAACAAAGATGTTGTGTCTGCTGAAAATAAATATTTAAAAAATTATCTTTCTCTCTCTCTCTCTCTCAAAAAAAATTAAGTATTAAAAGTAGATTCCTTCCCCTTATTTAAACACCATGAAATTAGTGAATACCCGAGGAAATGCAGTGAAATTTTAATACATGAGGCAAATTCTTTGGTTTTTTGGAAATGGAGTTACTACTAAAGCATAAGAGCAACATAAATCTGCAAAATAATTAGCATGTTAAATTAAGGAGAAGATTATTTATAAAATATTTCTTATTTTCAGTCATATGACAAACTTTGAACATCCAATAATGGTAAAGAACTTTAAGACACAATGAGATTCGCCAATTAAAACTTTCACCATATTATTTCTAATACTTCCCGTAGTTTAATTGGCAAATCTCTCTCTTGTGAAACTTTCAAATATTTGTCTCCTCAGGATAACTCCCACAGACAATGAATAATTTACTCATAATTCTAATTAAAAAATGAATAGGAGCCCCACAGCCTGTGGGGTTATAAAACAGTGTCATTAATCATCTGTAATTTAGACTTATGGTCTCAAACAGCTTTTAGCAACTTCAGGAAAATACAGATTCAGCTATCCAGACCAAACAAGTTATAAGGCTCCTACCTGTAATCCTAGCAACTCAGGAGACTAAGGCAAGAGGATCACACATTTGAGGAGAGCCTTAGCAAGATCCTGTCTTAAAAGTAAAATAATAAAACAAAACAGAATGGGGATGTTCTAAAAGGAACTTGATGTTATATTCAGGTAACCAATTCACAAAGAGGAGAAAATGAAGCAAAGAAAGAAAGAAAATCCTGCAAATCACAATACTAGTCAAAGACTACTGACAGAATCATTTCATCTCCTTCACAAATGTACTGTCTATTCTACAGGAATGTTAAAGCTGAAATATTCCATCACATTAGGTTCAAATATTTTCCTTTAACATTTTATGAATGACTGCAAGTACATTAGAGGTTGAGATGAAAATTATCCATACAAATTTTGATGTGTGTTATTATAAAATTATTTTATTTCACTTCTTAATAGCTTTAAAAGAAGTACTATATACCATAAACATTGTGAGTTAACAGAATTGTATCAATTAACAAAATGATAGTAAAATATTAGAAAGGTATATGATGACATAAACTTGCAAAACTCAGTTTAGTTTCCTGAACTTTTGGCATTAATCTTTATGAAGAGAAAATGGCAAGTAAACTTTTAATGAAGAATTTTATTCTCATATAAACACCAACATTCATGGAACTTTTAAAATATCACAATTAATTTGAGAATCTACTTTTATAAAACTTGCATTTTGGATTAAAATAGTAGATAATCAGTCTGTTAACTCATAGAAGGAAATTAAATTGTACAAGACCTTTGCCCAACTTGTAAAAATTAAAATATAGTACTTTGGCAATCCTGTTTGAAAGTTAACTGATAACAGAAAATAGGCTGACAGAGAAAAAATGTTGACATAAAAATAATTTGCTCAATGAAATTTTGAATTCACAACACAATTTCTTTATTTTTAAATAAAAATACATGATATTTATTTTTTAAAATTTAAAAATATTCAAATTTATTTCCTTATATTTAAATTTTAGTGCTAGGTATTGAGCTAGTGATTTCTACATATTTTAAAACATTTATTATTTCATATCTCTAATATTTCCATCAGATTTTCAAGTAGAGAACAAGAAGGAGCTATAGTTGAGCAATTCATAGGTAAAGTAAATTTTCATTATTTATTTTTACCTATTATTGATTGAGTGTAGTGACAATGTTTTAGGAAAATATAAGTAACTATTTTGTATCTCTGAGTTTTGTCAGTGGCTAGCCCTTTATTGTGAATGACTAATTTTACATTGTCAATTTTGAAGATCAGATCATATCTGAAACACTATTTTCAATTTTAGTCTATAAAAACTTGTTTCCGAAAAATTCAGAGAACATTTACATGAAACAGTGATCCTAGGTTCATTTTAAAACCATGCAAAATAACACTTATTGATATTGATAAAGAACTTAGATAAGAAAATGATGAAGTCTTGATCACTGCTTTGAAAACTTTGACAACACAGCATATAAGAATTTCCAGGGCATAAAAGAATATACCATGTTCAAGGGATCAAATATATGTTGCATGGTTTTAGAAAGCAATTTAATCTGAAAACTTAGAAATCACAAGAAAATTTTAGTGTTTTATATATAGAATATTAATTTTAATTGAACCTTTTCTTATTAGAATATGTAGTTTTTTAGTTTTTTTTTTTAAAAAGTTAATGCAGAAGAATGCAATTAGTTTGCCAGAATTCTGGAAGAAGATCTTATCAAGCTAGCTTAATAATTAGAAGAGATAACCTAATCTCATTTAAAATAACTATGGCTTTCATAGTCTCTCTGTTTGTTATATTACAGAAAATATTAAACTTCAGTGGATTTTTCACATCTTTAGTTCTTTGGAAACATGCTTCCTAAAATGATGTTTTTAGAGCATGTTCTATAGAACTGCACAGAATTTAGCAGGAGTGACTAAGACAGGGATCATTTTTGAGCGCTTTACTGTAAATCTATTAACTTCACTGAAATATAAATTAAAAATAGAATGTAAATCAAAGTAGAAACATTAAACCAGTGTAATAAAAAATACTATGTATTACTGAATTCCAATAATATTTCCTGGGCATCTAATGTTGATTTTACATTTATTTTTTAAAAAAATATCCTCTGCAAAATAACCCTCACATGAAAACCTATTGCAAGCAAATATTATATAAAGAAGTCAATGATTGTAGTATACAGAATATGTTGTATCTTCACAAGGGAATTTAAATAACTTAGTTATCATTTTTCTATTTATGTTATTAGAAAAAAACATTAATGTATAGTGCTGAAGATTTAATATTGGCAAATAATATCATATTCAGTTTAATTTTCAATGATAAATGTACATATGTATCTTACATACTCATATGTAACTATTTTTTAAAAAATTGTTTTATTATACTTCTGAATTAATTTTCTTGAAAATGAATTTATAGTATTTTAAAATTAACTTGTTTAATAAAGCCAAGTATTAGAGATATACTGTACTTACATTGATAGAATAAAAAAAATTTACAAATTTCATACAATTCTTAACTGTACCACTGAACAGTTAAAATTTACACAAACCATTTTTTTTAAGAGAGAGTGAGAGAGGAGAGAGAGAGAGAGAGAGAGAGAGAGAGAGAGAGAGAGAGAGAGAGAATTTTTTTAATATTTATTTTTTAGTTCTCGGCGGACACAACATCTTTGTTGGTATGTGGTGCTGAGGATTGAACCCGGGCCGCACGCATGCCAGGCGAGCGCGCTACCGCTTGAGCCACATCCCCAGCCAACATAAACCATTTTTTTCTTAAGGAAATACTGTTTATTTTGGTTTTGTTTTGGTACCAGGGACAGAACCAAGTAGTGCTTAACCACTGAGTCGCATACTCAGCCCTTTTTTGTATTTTATTTAGAGACAGGGTTTCTCTGAGTTGCCAGGTCTTGTTTTGAACTAGTAAATCTCCTCTCTCAGCCTCCTGAAGTGCTGGGATTACAGCATGCACCACTATGCTTGGCCATACACTCTGACTTTAAGGAGATTGGATTTTAAGGAAATAGGACACATTTACTCACATGATAAAAATTAATACAAAATGTTAAACAGAAAAGGCTATTTTTTAAGTTAGCATTTTTATTGCTGTGACCAAACAACCAACACAGAGAGGACAACTTACAGGAAGAAAAATTTATTTGAGACCCTTGGTTTCAGAGATCTCGTCCATACCCAGCCAACTCCACTGCTCTGGGCCTAAGGTGTGTATGGCAGCATATCATGGGGGAAGAGTCTGGTTGAGGAAAGCAGCTCAGCTCATGGGAGGGTCAGGAAAACAGAGAGAAAGCAAGAGACAAAGAGGTGGCAGAAAGCCAACCCTTTCAGGTAGACTCCAGGGACCCATCTCCTTCAACTATGACCCACCTGCCTGAAGTCAACAGCGAATCAGCCCAAACTATATTAAACTAATTAGGTTAGAGTTATTGTAATCTCATCCTTTTACCCTCTGTATATTCCTGCATTAACAAGAGCTTTTGGGAGATACTTCACATACAAACCATAATATCTATAACTCACCCACAAAACATGTATGGTAAATGAGTATCTATTTACACAAAATATAAAAATAACTTTGCACAGAATATAATGACTGTGATGGACAACATAATTTTACATGACATGCTCCATAGAAAAATTATATAGTTATGGATATGGCTTAGTAGATCTTACATTTTCCAACATTGTCCATAAATATCTCCCAACTTTTTCTATTATGATAAACCTAAGACAAACTATGTTTATGGTGCTAGAAGTAACATTTACAAAATAATTTTAATTTCTCTGTCAAACTTAGCAACAAAATGGCTACCATTTTTTTAATAATTTCAAGAATTTAGAATTCTTTGTCACCAGAATATAATCCCTCACATTTGCCTAACTTAGAGTGAAGCACTAAATATGAAAACACAGAAATTTTCATAAAAATACTACAAATTTGCATCTTGATAATATAAAGATTATATTATCTTCAATGCATGTCACATTTGACTCAGCAAAGAAATATATCTTGATAAATTTAAAGAGTTCACAAATTAATGAATGTAAATGATATTACAACTTAAAACTATTATTTCTTAAACTGGTATTTTTGTTCATGAATGTAAATACAAATGAGCAGCTTCTCTGTAACTTAGACCTCACAGAGTTTCCTTAATTTCACATGCTAAATTATAAATTTTTAAATAAAAGTAGGCTTTTTCAATTTTAATAAGTGACATTGAGATATCTGAAATGAGTACTATAGAGAAGAAGAATATAATTTTATGCTAAAAATGATAAAATCAAAAAAGAAAAGGTACAAACAAATTTTAAGGTAAGATAACATAAGGCATTTAATTTGAGCATACAGAGATTGAAGCACTGATAATAAATTCAATTAGAAGAGGGTATTAGGCATTTATAAAGAGTAGTATATCAGTCATAGGTGATGTTCTAAGACTATTGTATCAACTACAGACATTATAAAATATGTATGATATAGAAGGTAAATAATGAAGAAAGAGCAAAGATATTTGAACAGAACATACAGTAACATAGTACAAAGAAGAAGAGTTAGTAAAAGTCTTGAAATTAATGGACATCTCAGAATAAAAGTAACAAAGAAATGGATAAAAATGAATAATGAAAAGAGAGCATGGTGCATGCTTATAAGTTACTAGGAAATGAATGGTTGGGAAAGGATGTCTCACTGGTTTTACATATAAGGAGTAAATATAAATGAACAGGATGGTGATCCTTAAATGTAATACCATATATGAAGATAAAGACTTTGATAGACTTGAATATAGTCTATGAATTATCATATAGCATCAATAATTTACACAGATGTGTCAAAGTCATCCTTATGACTAATTGAGCATCCTTATTTAATAAAATCAACAAACTTAACTGAGTCACATAGTAAATGGACCCAAGACATTACTTCTGTAAAACTTATTGGCATATCCGTAAAGTGTATGGCTTATTAATTTGGAATTGTTATTTGTTATCATATGTTTTTTTTCTATTTGAGTTATCAATTGATGAATAAAAAGTGCATATACTTAAGGCATTTCCTCATTTCTTTAACTTTTATAATTAGTAAAAATTGGATATATTTCAGATTAAATTGTTACAAATATTTTGTTAGTTCCTTCACATTTCTCATTTATATTTATAACAAATTTTCTCAAATCTAATTTTTAAATGTTAGGAAATAGAACTAACATCAGTTTTTCCCACATATTTGCAAATACTTGACCATGAATTGAATAATTATGTCTTAACTTCTAACTATAATGCCATGTGTTCTTATTTATAGTATGCTACTATTCTCAACTGGCTTTAATAACTTCACATTGCTGTTCTTATGTTTCAAAAAAATTCATTCAATTATATTAAGTTTGTGGGATATGCTATACTTTCTTAAACCCAATTTTTCTTAGATATTTACTTTGAATTGTAATTATAAATTCTATGTTGAGTTATTGAAATTATCAAAGAATTCTCTCAGGATTCTGTTTAAAATTTCAGCATGTTAAATTTTTTTTTGAAAGAAAGTTCAGATTTTATAGTAGTGAAATAATTATTTGGTAATATAAAGTTGTTCTTCATTCATATATTTCTTCATTATATTCTTTAAAAACCTTTGTGTTTATTTAATTTGGTAGATACATTTCTAATTTATGCTTCCCTTTTTTATGTCATAAAATTTAAAATCATTATAAATGTGCCCCATGTTATTTTAATTTCTAATGGTTTGGTATTCATTATATTCTGTTTTATACTCTTCATATTCTTGAAACAAGTATGTCATAGAAGAAAATAGAAAGATTTGGGTTAAATTACAGTTTGCATTTTCTGCCACAGCCGAAGGCTAATATAAAAGTTATTTAAGCAATAGCTGTACTAATTTCTCATCTTTGTCCCATTATAACCTTGTCCCATTTTATGCTGAAGTAAAATGTATCTATTATTAGGTTACAAGCAATTACTACTTTGAATCATTGCTTTGAAGTGCCCTAGACAACAGTGATAGGGCCCTTGGGAATTCCTTTGTGGAAAGAAACTGATTGAAAACTGCCCATTTGATGGTGACCCTTGTTATGAGGGAGAAATCTGTGCTTTCAATGGAATTTTTAAGTTCAATAGCCTTGAGCTCAAACACCAGCTGCCCAGAGAGAGAAGCCTCAATTAAGCTGTTTTGCTTACAACTTTGTTTTGTTTATCTTGAAGACTTCTTACAGTAAGTCTTTTTGATGTTTAAACCTAATAATAATAAACATGCAGAGACCGCTCCTGGTCAGTCTCCATCCTATCAGGAGTTTGGGGGATCCACTGAGTCACACTTTCTCTAATTTGTTCCTCTTTATCTTTTCTTGGAGCCTCTCACCACCCTATTAAGAAAATTGAATAAAGTCACACCAGGAGTGACACTACTTAAGCTAATTAATGTCTCTGCAGAATGGGAATATCATTGGCAAATGAGTAATTTTACTAAAGTAGGTCCACAGTGTTTTCATTCACTGTGTTACCCTTTGGATGTAATTGGAAATGATTTTAGCATAGTAAGTCATAAATGATTTAGAATAAGTCAATCAAATAAGAAGACATATGGCTGTGGTTGTAGGTTAGTGGCAGAGCATTTGCTTAGCTGCACAAGGCTCTAGATTTGATCCCCAGCATCACAATCAATAAAAAGACAAAAATTATCATGATTCAAACAAATAAGCAACAATAAACCTGAGAGCATGCATTGGAATTCTGATTTTAAACTTAAAAATTCAACAAAGTCAAATAACTGTAGTCATTATAAATAAGAATTGGTTCAAAGGAAAATAAATAACATGGGTTTTTGAAACCAAATTAGTAAAGAATAAGAAAAATAATACTAAATGCTGCTAAAAGTTTGGTCATCTAGTCTCTTCAATTGAACAGATGTAGGAGACTTCTGGAAAGCAACTGGGCATTATCACAATCAAAACCTAAATAAGCTCATCATCTCTGATTTATCATTAAAATTCTCCCATTTTTAGGAAATCTGTCATTACAATTTATCTTTTTTTTCATGAATAGAGAGACATGTAGAGCAACTAAAGCATCAACATTCTTCAGTCTTCATTTTTAAAGTGCATGTATCAATGTTATCCAGATATTTTTCAAGTACCATGTACCAGTGTTATCTTTACTTGAAAAAACTTAAATCATACAAGCAGACTTAAACACATTTATATTTAACATAATAATGATATTGTCTACAAATCTTACATTATTTTAGAAACTTGAAAAACTATGAGAAAACATGAACTATCAATATAACATCACTTATAAACTATTAAGCACTTAATGCCCAATAAAAAATCTTTTCTATTTAGAGTTGCAGCTATAATAATTGGCTTAGTTTCATAAAATCATCAGTCATATGGAAAACATTCTGTACTTTAACTTTCCTTCTTTATGTAGAATATTTCAATCTCACAAAGAACCAGTCATTACCTATGAAACTAGAAATTATATCAGGAGAACAAGGAGATATATTGAAGTCTGGATAATAGAGTGCAACGACTCTGTGGCATCATGTACAACTGTTGAACTGAGGTTTCTGTGCATAGGTTTCACATATAGTGTGATCAGTATCACATATTCAGGGACATCTTTTGTAGTTACACTACCAGCTTTGAAATATTAGTGTCATAGCAGCATCCAATTTTAGAAAACTAAGCTGAGAGACATTTAATTAAAGTCTATTTTATCACTTGTGCTACAATTTTGAAACTCGATCAAGGATGTACACAAATTATACTAACTACTTGTAAAATCAGCACTACAAAGTATCCAATTTTTTCCTTGGCTGTTTCCAATATACCTTGCTTCAGTTTCAAAGATGTTATAAAGACTATACATGAGTTTAAGGCTTTGTTACATATCTAGCCAATTGTTTTGTAATTTTTGTATTTTCTTAAGACAATAACACTGTATTTTTGGTACAGTTACTGAAGGAAAAATAATTGTCTCAAGCAATGGATTTTTAGCCTGGACTAGCTTATTGTTACCTGTTTTCTACTTCTTAAGGCATCTTATCAGTTTTAATATAAAAGCTTATCCAAAAGTTACATAGAAAGTAAGAATTTTAAAGTACAACTACCAGCATTGTTATGTACTTATATCTAAAATGATAACCAATAACTTAGTATTTTTAAATGTCATATTGAATTACTACATCCAATTTTTTGGGGGGGATCAGGATTAAGTTATCAAATTATAAATCATCTCACACTTTATCTCCATTTGTGTATTTGTCTCCTACAGTTATTGTAATAGAATCATAGGTATGATATCAGTTTTCTTTCTGGCATTATAGGTGGGTAATTAAGTAGATACTCTGCCTTACATATTGACAACTTCTAACATACAAAGTGGTTATTAGGGATGTTTTGGATAACTTAATGTTGATTAACTCCCTTCCTGAAATTTTACTTTTGAGAGTATTTTACTTAAAGAATATTCAGGGGCAGAATTGAATAATGATTTTTAACTATAAAAATATATGCAGGTTTTTGGCAACTAATGTGATGAAAATATGAGAGGCAACAATTAATATGAAAAGTTACAAGACTCCTTCCCCTTGATATGAGATTCCTAGGTAAAAACTTACCCTGGAAGCATACCAGAGATATGGTGGGATACGCTGTACTAATCAGGGTAGACTGGGTGCTTTCTTATGGCACTTGGATTGCTGGATGCTGCATATCTGTAATAAAGTCAACTAGTATAGCTCATCACTGTGGGAATGACCCTTGCACAGTGATTAATCACAGGAGTGAAAGATACAGAATAAAATGACAATAGAGATGCAATTGTGAAATTAAAGGTACTTTGAACATGAGATGATAGAATTTCATTGAGACTAAGAATCAATTATAGTTCACAAGTATAGCTATTTACCATAAAACATGAATTTTCATGAAAAAAATTGACATCTTCTAGAAGATTCTATCTCAGACCAGTGTCTTTTCCTAGGTCAGAGTGAACAATATTAAATAAAATAAAATATCATAATTTATTTGGGGCTGGGGATGTGGCTCAAGTGGTAGCACGCTTGCCTGGCATGCGTGCGGCCCGGGTTCGTTCCTCAGCACCACATACAAACAAAGATGTTGTGTCTGCCAAAAGCTAAAAAATAAATATTAAAATATTCTCTCTCTCTCTCTTTCTCTCTCTCTCTCACTCTCTCTTTAAAAAAAATAATTTGGGCATTTTTACCAAATGAGTGTTAATTAATCTTGCAAACCTTTAAATTTTGGCAAACTCTCATACATTTGAATAATATTAAGTCCACCCAATATAGCTTATTCCTAAATAATCAAATTTTATTTCTATTCAAAATACATTGAAGCAAATAATCTATATTTTGATATTTCCACAAAGTGAACCTGCCTTAAACAACTGTAACAGAATCCACTATTATACTATAAAGTGCTGAGCAAATTTAAATAGGGTATATTAACAGTGCACAATATAGAGTTTCATGTTGAAGTTGAAATAGCAGGAATCCAACCAGATTAAACTTTAAAAACATTTTAAATGTTATTTATATATTTTCTTTGTAATTTAGAATGATATCATATTTATTCTCTGCACATACATAAACTATTCACTAATCAATTTACAAATAAAATTCATATAATTTGTTGGAATTTTTAAGTTTTGTATTTAAATAAAATGTAATACATTTTATTAAGTTAAGAAGCCAAATAAAATAGATTGGGGAAATATCAAAGAATAGACACTAATGTAACAGTTTCTAGAATTCCTTTTAGATTTTTTCATGTCAAGTATTGAAACAGCACATAAATTGTTTCCCAATATATTCTAAGAAAAACTTGTGTTAGTATGTAATTTTAAAAGCATAAAGAGGGAAAGAAAAAAATATAATAAGAAAATAATAGTATGGCCAGAGTGATAGACATTTTTCCAGAATGAAATAATTCAAATTTTTTTTGTGAAATTTTTAGTTCTAGTTTAGTTCTAGTCAAGGTATATTTGGTATCCAAGTTGCCAGTTAATAAGTTAAATGAAAGCATCTCCTCATACATTTAAACCTGAGTAAAAAATATTAAAAATTATTTAGTACTAAATAAAAAAAAATTAACTATCCATGGTCAACCATTGAACAAGTCCATTGAGAGTTTTTTTTTCTACAGTTGAGGGAAAAGTTTAGCTATGATGACTAGATTTACTCATTTACATGGAAAACATATTAATAATGAGTATGCTCATAAAGAAGAATTGTAAATTTTATTCTTTACAAGTTTATTTTTGCCTTTGACATTCATTTACAATTAAAGATACTTGAAATCAATTTAAATTACTTTTTTTGCTTTTACTGTCCTTATACATAAAAATTATTCTTCACATTTTTTCTAGGATTAATTTTATTTTCATAATTTAAATATTTACTTAGTATATCTTCATTCCCAAAAAATAGAATATTTTTCTTCTTAATTGATGTCTTTTTACATTAAATGCTTTCATGTAAAATCATATCCAAATTTACATTCCAGATACTTTTCAATTTTTTTCATAGTTATGAAAACTAATCATAGTAGAACATTAATAAAATATGTGCACACATATCAATTTTATTGGAGTCACTAAAGAAGGCATATCAATTATTATTATTTACCATGTTCCTTGATCCACATTAACCTAACTCTAGAAATTTCTTTCATTCTGTTCTCAGTTCAATCAGATAATAATTAAGTTGACTGGAAAGATATTAATGCAACTATAACACATCCTATAAAATTTAATGGAGAAGCAATAATCATAATATATAAATATTTATGAATAGAATATTAGCATTAGAAATAGCTATATTTATCAAAAATGAAAAAAAGCAGGTTTGTGTTGTAAACAAAATGAAAGTAGATCATCCACCCAAAATGTATGTTTAAATAAGACTCATGATACTATTAATTTTGTTCAGGTAAAGCATTTTAAATATAATACTGTGGTAATTGGAGGAATAGAATCTAAAAATCTTTGTATCCTAAACCTCAGCACATATAAATATCCATGTATATATACAGCAAAGGGGAATTAAGGCTGATGTTGGAGTTTAATTTTGAATCAGCTGGCTTTAAAATAGCATTCTTGAGAGTTTTATTAAATACCCACTGGCTCCTCATGTAAATTTTATGAAATATCCATAGATCCATTATCTATTTTTAATTAGGTCTTTTGTGTTTTTGTTTTGGATTGCTATATAACGTGTCTAGTTCCTTATGTATTCAGGATACCAACCACTTGTCCAAAGAATAGTTTGCAAATATTTTCTCCCATTCTGTAGAATGTCTCTGAAGTTTGTTGATTGATTCTTTTGCTCTAAGTTTTGGGTTTGATATAACCCAATTTTTTCTCTGTTTCCTTTTGTTTCCTTTGGGTTTTGGTATCTTATCCAAAAATTCCTTGCATATTTTAATATCAGAAAGCATTTTGCGTAAATTTTATTCTAGTGATTTCATAGTTTCACAGATCATATTTACATCTTTGTTCCACTAGAGATAGGGGTCTTGAATAGGGGTCTTCTCTGTGTAGATAACCAATTTTCCTAGCACCATTTATTGACAGGCCTTTCATTCTCCAGTGTATGTCATTAGCACTTTTGTGAGAAGTAGGTTAGTGGTAGTTGTGTGAGTTTACTTCTAGGCTATCTATTCCATTCCATTGGTCTGTGAGATTATTTTTAATGCCAATATCATATATTTTGAGTGCTACAAATGACCAACAGATATATGAAAAATAGTCAACATCAGTAATCATTAGAAAAAAAGGCAAATGAAAACTAGAGGGTTACACACCTGCCGTCGCTGGTTTCAATGAAGTTATCTCCTCCACTGCATTCTAGTGACATCAGTTCTCTGCCATGTTGGTATCCCATGCGAATGGCAGCAGTTCATTCCCTTTGCCAGGTGAAAAGCAACGAGTGGGTCCTGACCGGCCCTCCCAAGCCCCATCTCAATCCTGTGGCCACTGCCTATGAAGGCATGGTTGGTATTAACCTCTGCAGGATCAGGTGGGACCAGTACCTACAAGCTGTTTCAGCGGGATCCTTTAGCACTGAGCTAGAGCGGTTTGTCTGCGAGACGCAGGCAAACGGGAGCCTGAATTCAGCCGCTATGGCTCGGTGTGTGTTCTGAGAGGAGCAGGCTATTCGCCCCAGATCCACGTTAGCTCATCAATGCCTAGTGATCCTGAGCAAACAGCATTTAGACAGTTTAAGACTCCCTATGCCCCTGCAGCTGAAGAGGTCAGAGACTGGATACCTCCATGACCACCACCACTATTTGCGGATGACATGATTCTATACCTAGAAGACCCAAAATGGTCTACAAAGAAACTACTAGAACTAATAAATGAATTCAGCAAAGTGGCAGGATATAAAATCAACACGCATAAATCAAAGGCATTCCTGTATATCAGTGACAAAACTTCTGAAATGGAAATGAGGAAAAACACCCCATTTACAATATCCTCCAAAAAAATAAAATACTTGGGAATCAACCTAACAAAAGAGGTGAAAGATTTATACAATGAAAACTACAGAACCCTAAATAGAGAAATAGAAGAAGATCTTAGAAGATGGAAAAATACACCCTGTTCATGGATAGGCAGAACTAACATCATCAAAATGGCGATATTACCAAAAGTTCTTTATAGGTTCAATGCAATACCAATCAAAACCCCAATGACATTTCTTGTAGAAATAGATAAAGCAATCATAAAATTCATATGGAAAAAAAGACCCAGAATAGCAAAAGCAACTCTAAGGAGGAAGTGTGAATCAGGCGGTATAGCGATAAGAGATTTCAAACTATAAAACAGAGCAATAGTAACAAAAACAGCATGGTACTGGTACCAAACAGATGGGTGGACCAATGGTACAGAATAGAGGACACAGAGACTAATCCACAAAGTTACAACTATCTTATATTTGATAAAGGGGCTAAAAGCATGCAATGGAGGAAGGATAGTATCTTCAACAAATGGTGCTGGGTAAACTGGAAATCCATATGCAACAAAACAAAACTGAATCCCCTCCTCTCACCATGCACAAGATTAACTCAAAATGGATCAAAGAGCTTGATATCAAATCAGAAACTCTGTGCCTGATACAAGAAAAAGTTGGCTCCGATCTACATATTGTGGGGTTGGGCTCCAAATTTCTTAACAGGACACCCATAGCACAAGAGTTAATAACAAGAATCAACAAATGGGACTTACTTAAACTAAAAAGTTTTTGCTCAGCAAGAGAAATAATAAGAGAGGTAAATAGGGAGCCTACATCCTGGGAACAAATTTTTACTCCTCACACTTCAGATAGAGCCCTAATAGCCAGAGTATACAAAGTACTCAAAAAATTAAACAATAAGAAAACAAATAACCCAATCAACAAATGGGCAAGGACCTGAACAGACACTTCTCAGAGGAGGACATACAATCAATCAACAAGTACATGAAAAAATGCTCACCATCTCTAGCATTCAGAGAAACGCAAATCAAAACCACCCTAAGATACCATCTCACTCCAGTAAGATTGGCAGCCATTATGAAGTCAAACAACAACAAGTGCTGGCAAGGATGTGGGGAAAAGGGTACACTTGTACATTGCTGGTGGAACTGCAAATTGGTGTGGCCAATTTGGAAAGCAGTATGAAGATTTCTTGGAAAGCTGGGAATGGAACCACCATTTGACCCAGCTATTGCCCTTCTTGGACTATTCCCTAAAGACCTTAAAAGAGCGTACTATAGGGACACTGCTACAACAATGTTCACAGCAGCACAATTCAAAATAGCTAGACTGTGGAACCAACCTAGATGCCCTTCAATAGATGAATGGATAAAAAAATGTGGCATTTATACATAATGGAGTATTACTCTGCACTAAAGAAGACAAAATCATGGAATTTGCAGGGAAATGGATGGCACTAGAGCAGATTATGCTAAGTGAAGCTAGCCAATTTCTAAAAAAAAACCATGCCAAATGTCATCTTTGATATAAGGAGAGCAACTAAGAACAGAATAGAGAGGAAGAGCATGAGAAGAAGATCACCACTAAACAGGGACGAGAGGGGGGAGGGAAAGAGAGAGAGAAGGGAAATTGCATGGTAAAGGAAGGAGACCCTCATTGTTATACAAAATTACATATAAGAGGAAGTGAGGGAAAAGGGGGAAAAACAAGAGAGAAATGAATTACAGTAGATGGTGTAGGGAGAGAAGATGGGAGGGGAGGGGAATGGAGGGGAGGCAACGGGAGGGGAGGGGGGATAGTAGAGGATAGGAAAGGCAGCAGAATACAACATACATGGCAGTAGGTAAAAAAGTGGATGTGTAACCGATGTGAATCTGCAATATGTATATAGGGTAAAAATGGGAGTTCATAATCTGCTTCAATCAAATGTATGAAATATGATATGTCAAGAACTTTGTAATGTTTTGAACAACTAATAATAAAAAAATTTAAAAAAATAGAAAACTAGAATGAGATATCAATTTACTCCAGTAACATTGACTATTATCAAAAAGACAAAAGAAAACAAGTGTTAGCAAGGATATAGAGAAAAAAATGGAATCTTTGCACAGTATTGATATAAGTGTAAATCATTACGTGTATTATGTAAAAAAGTATAAAACTTCTTTAAAAAATTAAAAATAGAATTACCATATGATTCAACAATTTTGCTTCTGGTTATATACCCCCCAAAATGAAGTCAGTAGATTGAAGAGATATGCCATCTCATGTTTGTAGCAGTGCAATTGAAAATGGACAAGCCAAGTGTCCATCAAATAGTAAATAGATAAAGAAAATATGGTACATTCACATAATTAAATAATATCCAGTCATAAAAATGATGAATGATTCTTATTTTCATTCCTGTGGATAGATCTGAGATAAACATGCTAACTGAAATAAGTGAGTCACAGAAAGTATTACATGATTTCACTCATGTGGGATATGAAAATTATGATCTCATAAAAGTTGAGAGTTCCCTGGTGATTTCCAAAGTTTGAGGAAGTAATGGGGAGGGAGAGATGGTCAAAGCTTGATTAATGGGTGTTAAATTACACTTAAGATATGAATAAAAATTTCTGGTATGCTATTGCACAGTAGCTTGATTATAAATAACAATAATGTACTGTATGTTTCGAATAGCTAGAAGAAAGGTTTTTGAAGATTTGTCCTAAATAGAAATGATATATGTTTGCGGAGATAAAGATATCTATCCTGATTTAAACATTACATAATGCATACTTATATAAAAACAACACATGGTACTTCATAAATAAAATTTTGTTTCTATGTATGAATCAAAATAAATTTAAATTTGCAATATAAAAAGATATATTATTCTGGACTTTCTAGGCAGTGCCAATGTAATTAGAAGGGGCCACCAAAAAGTGCAAGTGGAAGGCAGAGAAGAGGTCAAAGTGATGTGATGTGAGAACTTGAATCACTACTACCGGTGAAAAGATAAAGGGAGAGGGCCATGAGACCAGGAATAAAGGCTGCTTTTTAGGAGCTTGAGAAGCCAAGCTAATGCATTATTTGTTAGGGGCTCCAGAAGGAATGCAAGCCTCCCCTCATATTGATTCTTCTATTGAGGCCCATGCAGTCTTCTAAGCTACAGAACTGCAAAGTAAGGAATTTGTATTGTTTCAAACCATTAAGTCTTGCATAATGTGTATCAGGAATTCTGGTAAACTAACATAGGGTCTCATATAGCAGTTTTAAAATGTTCACAGTAATATATTTTTGATTCAGATCAACTTGTCCTCTATAAATCACACTGGTATGCTGTTAATTATTTTGGAAAGATCATTTCATAATAATTTTCAGTTGAACAATTTATTCCTATGTGTCATTTGCTCCTCAACTCTGTGTGTGTGAGGGGGAGACCACATGAACAGCCACAGACTATGAATCACTCTGTTAAACAGACTTCTCAGAATCATTGTTTCTCAGCATTTCCTTATAGTAGCAATTTAACATTAGAAAAAAATATTGTCCCACTAAAGCATAGAGCTGAATGAAATAAAGCAAAATCAGCACAAATAAAATTCATAAATTATGTCTCAGTTATCAGACTCTTTCTCTTATGTTAAATAAGCTTAAAGTGACATGTGCATATACTAAAAATGATGTAATGCCTACTTATCCTGTTTATGTACCTTCTTGGATCACAGTTGGTTAGTTATCATTATATAATGTTTGTAAAGTGCTCAGAAGTTAAAATTGCTCCCTTGGTGCTGAGTAACATCATCATACCTGAACAAACCCATTGATGAAAAGCATATATGAATATTTACCACTGAAGGAAGCAAAAGAAAAGAAAAAGGGAAATAAAAGAATGAAAGTGCAAAGTCAAAGCAAGTTGTAGGCCAATGTAGATAGCATAAAAGCCCTCTCCACTCTCAGTTCAGACTCTTTTGGCCAGAGAAGATAGGCAGGTAGTGAGGTGGTAGATCACAAAGCCAGGTATACTGGCAAACACAGCAGAAGCAGCCACAATTCCTCTAGCTAGCTAAAGGGAGTTTGTGGCCAAACATTGCAACTTTGCATCTTGAGGTTTTAATATGAAGACACTTTACTACTTTCGTGGATAGTACTAATGACTAGTTATCACTCTAGTGTCTTCCAGTTATAATGATCACATTTATTTGAGGGCAGTAAGGAAAATGATAGTGAATATAACTCTGAATATGATCACAGCTCTTCACAGGATATCTATATGCAGATGGTTAGTGTTATTGGTATCAATGTTTGCTGGGTGATATTTAGTGTTTCTGAAGCTTTTCATTAAAATACTAATGAAGGGAATATAGGATGAGATGAAATCTTAGAGTAGTTTTGATTTGCATTTCTCTAATTACTAGAGACGTTGAACATTTTTTCATATATTTGTTGATGGATTGTATATCTTCTTCTGAGAAGTGTCTGTTCAGCTCCTTAGGCCATTAATTAATTGGGTTGTTTGTTATTTTGGTGTTAAGTTATTTGAGCTTTTTATACACCCTGGTGATTAGTACTCTATCTGTTATGTGTGTGGCAAAAATTTGCTCCCCAAATGTAGTCTCTCTCTTCAACTCATTCATTGATGGTTTCTTTTGCTGAGAAGAAGCTTTTCAGTTTGATTCCACCCCATCTATTGATTCTTGATTTTATTTCTTTTGTTTTAGAAGTCTTGTTAATGAAGTATACAAACAACAATAAGTGTTGGTGAGGATGTGGAGGAAAAGCCACACTCACACATTCCTGTTGGGATTGAAAATTGGTGCAATCAGCATACTACAGTGACACAGCCACTTCACTGTTTATAGCTGAACAATTAATAATTGCTACATGTGGAAGCAAGCTATATGTCCTACAATAGATGAGTGGATAAAGAAACTGTGGTATATATACACAATGGAAGATTACTAAGCATTAATAAAGAATAAAATTATGACATTTGTAGGTAATTGGAGGGAAATGAAGAATATCATGCTATGTGAAGTAAGCTAATCCCCAAAAGCAAAGGATGAATGTTATCTCTGATAAGTGGATGCTGATCCATAATAGGTGGGGCATGGGAAAAATGGAGGAACTGTGATAGGGCAAAGGGGACAGAGAGGAAGGAAGGGGAATAGGGGCAGGAGAGATGGTGAAATGAGATGGACATCATTACCCTAGGTACATGTATAACAGCACATGTGGTGCAACACTACATTATGTATAATCAGAGAAATAAAAGGATATGCTGCAATTGTGTACAATGAATCAAAATGCATTCTTGTGTAATATACACCTAACTAGAATAAATTAAAAAATTAATTTAAACAAAAAGAAAATGGGAAATTAGTCCTTAGGATTATATATATATTATACATGAGGGATCTCACTGCAATAATCACAACAAGGAGAGAAAAGATGAACACAAAAGGAGATGAATCATGATATACTGAAAATACTGGCCTTTGTCATATGAATTATATTTGTTCTCCAAGTCCACAATACAACATTCTTGGGCCCCTTCATTCACAGTCTCTTTTCTAAAATAATATTTGTACATAAAATATCTATATAAATATATGCTTATTTCCATATTAATATAGAATATATTTAATTTACTTTATATTAATTATATATTTTCATCATTTTAAAAATTATTATTACATTTTTTCTTTGGTTTTTAAAATAATCTGAATTTTAAAAATTTCATGGACCTATTAAAATTATCATGATTATTAGAACCTGTGTCTGCTGTGTATTGTTTATAACTATTTGATAACATCAACAATTCTGTGTGCATTCAGGTCTCCCCAATGCTATATTTTTAATAAATCAAAAGAATTCTGGGCTGGGCATGATGGTACAGGACTATGATCCTAGTGGCTCTTTAAACTGAGGAAGGAGGATCACAAATTCAAAGCCAGCCTCAGCAAAAGCAAGGCACTAAGCAACTCAGTGAGACCTTGTCTCCAAATAAAACACAAAATAGGGCTGAGGATATGACTCAATGATTTGGTGCCCCTGAATTCAGTCCCCAGTACACCCCATCCAAAGGAAACAATGATGGTAAAAACATAGGCAAGCTGAATACTAAAATTTAAAATACAAATAGACTCAACAAAATTTTTTTTGTGTAAGTATTAATATCCCTCTTAAAGCTGTTAAATCTCTCTTCCTCTTTTTTCCAAAGTGTTCAAATGTATGTTTGCAATGAAAATATTCTAAAATCTGCATGATTCATATCTGAATTAAGTGAGTCAGCATTAGAAATGATTACAGTAGTAATGCCAAATAGTGTATAATGATATATGTAGGTACAGAATATGACTCATACAAAAATTTCAGAAACTTAACCTGCATCCTAAAAGGTTTGAATGAGGAACTGAAGAGTGGAATAGCAATTCATATGCTGGTTGTGAAATAATAGAACTGATAGGAATGACTTGGAAAGATGAAGCTAATTCAGTTTCTTGTTTCTGTTCTAAGATAAAGCAATATGCTGAATTTTTTATCCAGACCAAAAATATTTCTTTAAAATGTTCTACAATTTTGACTTCTTACTATGTTGGCCTTTCTTTGGAGTAGAATGATCACATGGAGTTCTGTTAAATGTGTAATTTTATGGTTTAAAAAAATAATCTTTATCTGCTAGAAAAATTTTAAAATGTGATAAGAATACCAAACATGTAAATTATCATTTAACCTAATGAATATGTTTTTTTTTGTGGCCAAAAATAACCCCCTAAGACACACAAAATGGAATGGGTATTTTAAGCCAGAGTAACATCCGCTCCTGCAAACAGATAAATTACTATTATTTGATTTTCAGCCTTTTACAGGTTTTTTTCCCCCCAAGCATCTTAGGAAAATATGCTCATATATCACCTGTGTAAAATAGAAACAATTTATGTTCTTTCAACTGTGAACACCAATCACACACAGACATTTGCAAATTTACATGAGATGGAAAACAATTTCAAGGCAATCAACTAAACCACAATAAAAATTATACATGCATCACAGCATTGTGAGAGAGATAAAACTGTGATTGACAAATGAAAATCAGGTTTTACATAACTCTCACTGACCAGTGCTGGTACCATGAACAACAGACAGTTATCTCTAGGCAAACGTCTCTGCAGACTGATTTGTGAGCTTGGCTATCAGTAGGGCAGGTTTGTGTCCAGAGATGCCACGTTATGAAAAACAGCTCTGACCTTGTGAAAATACAAGTCACTTACATGATGCTTTGTGTCATTTGAGAACTGTTAACTAGAAATAATTTGTTTTGTTTCAGTAGTTGATTTAAGGATAACAGAAATAATATTTTGTACAATATCCTTTAAAGCTTAAAAGATTTCCAAAATATCTACTGCTTTTGAAATCTATTGTGAGGTAAGTTGAAAATAATTAGAAAAATATCTATAATTACACTTCCTAGGATTATGCCCCTTAACAATTATTATTTTTTCCTATAGATTTTCTATTCTGAATGTTCAGTATTTAGTGTATGTGTGTGCAATCTTTTACAGACTTTGAAAGTTTCATTCTCTATAAAACTTTATACCAAAAATTATTACATATAATTTTTTTCTGAAATTTTAAAAAAATGTAAATTCAGCAAAACAGGAACAAAAATTGTTAAGCAAGTTCCACTTAACAATTTTTACAATGAAACTGTACATATATATATATATATAATTTACAATGAAAAAAATATATATATATATATTCTAAGAGAAAGCAGTAGGTTGACGTTTTTATCCAGACCAAAAATATTTCATTAGAATTATCTATAATTTTGACTTCTTACAATGTCAGCCTTTCTTTGAAGTAGAATGATGAAATGCAGTTCTGTTAATGTGTATAAATGTATACAAACTATATACATATAGTATAGTTGTATTAAATGTGCCTAAACTGTGTGTATATATATATATTTTGCGAAATTTTATGAAAATGCACATTATTTTAGAAATCCATGTTCTTATTCTTTTTAGAGAACCCAATAAATGCCCAACACATCTACAGAAGACAATATTCTAAAGACTTTTTATATGTACTTATTTAATTATCACAAGTACTATAGGAGTTATTCTATTTTTACTGCATTTTACATGAATTTCAAATAAATATAAGGTTCACATAGCAAATAACTAGGGAATTCATTATTATACGTACACAGTTCCTAGTCTAGTTTAATGTCTCTTGTTTGCAATCCTGAAAATCACGTATGAGAAATTTGTCAAATCCTCACAGAAATACTTTTGTAAGAGATAGACAGACATTAATGTGTCTTTAAGGGAAAAAAATAAAAACAACATAGGGTCAAAGAAGAAAGACGGAAACATGAAATCATGGGATGTGGGTAATGATATAAGATTTTTTTCTTCTATGAGTCTGAAGGAATTTGGAAATAAGAATAAATTTTATATATGATAGTGAGTGCTTTCCAACATTTCCATGCTTTCACTCAATTGTTCCACGACTATTTATTGATCACCTGCTTTATGCCAACCATTGTTTCAGAAGCTTAGGACATATCATAGAACCACAAAAGATAAATAAAAAACAAAACAATTTGCCCTATTTATTTCACTAGTTGGGAAGAGAGATTAGTCAATAGCATAGTATATAAAGAACTTATAATATTGCAAAAATAATTATAGATGGTACACTAAGGTAAAAATTTGACATCCTCATTGTCTATGTCCAACACAAGTAACAGAAGGCTAACAGAGTCCCTGTCATAGCATACCAGTGGGCAAACCAAACTGAGATACTTGGGATAATCCTATCTACCTCAGAGAGTAAGTTGTTCAATTAAGATTATGTTAGAAGAATAGTTTATCTTTCTTTTGAATGATTAAAATGAACTTTCTTTGAGTTCACTGAAATTCTTTACTTTATGAGATAGAAACTGTACCACCACCATCCTCCCCCACCAAAAAAAAAAAAAAACTTTGCAAGATAGATTGCTTAGGTCTATTGTCTAAATAAAAATAAATTCTTGTCATAATGAGTTCTAAACAGTTTGAAACGTATTCTTTAAGTAGAAGATCTCTGAAACTTTGTCAATTCAATGGCCATTCAATGTAATAGTTTAGAACAAATCAACCCAACCAACAAAGAAAAAATTACTTTCTTTTTTTGTATTATCCTATTGCTGAAGTCTTATATTTCCAGTGAAATATGAGTTGCAAAATAGCATATGAAAAAACTATAATCACGTATCTAAAAGGGCACACCAAAATATTCAGTCATATTTATTTCATGTTGTTTTAAATTCAAAATATTGACATGTTTTTATAATATTCAAGTTTATGCAATATAATTTTAAATAGTGATATCTGATATCTCTGTTGTTTGGTTTTTGTTTCTTTTCCTAGCCACCCTTCATCCTATCTCTTTCATTCAGGTTAAAAGCTGGCTTTGTGCTCCTTTGAAAAACAGAAAATTTGAGGCAGGAGCTTAAGAATAAATTAGCTGCATTTTATTTTATTTTACATTTTGTGGTACTGGTATTGAACTCAGGGGTACACTATCACTGAGCTACATATCTATCTACACACTTTTAAAATTTTTGAGACTGGATCTCACTAAGTTGTCCAGGCTAGCCTCAAATTTGTAATTTCCCTTCCTGAATCTCCTCAGTTACTGGGATTGCAGATGCTTGTCTAGAAATTAACTTCAAATAAGTTTATAACCCTATGGGAAGTATTTTGCCATTGAAGTCTTTGTATCCTGAGGATGAAGAATGGAGATTCCTTTTGGAACAAGGAAGTAAAGTAGGAGGATTTTTCTGACTCTGGAGAATACATCCAAAATCAAAGAATTAAGGGTCAGCAATGACCCATGTTCAATCCCTTAAAAATAGTCTGGAGAGTTGGTACATGTTTAATCAGTCAGTGTGGATTTCAACATTTTCAAATTTTTCTTTTAGGTATGGATTCCTAATGGTACTCTATACAATATTAAAATTGGTTTGATTGTATTCTCTAAAAAGATGATAGGAAAATGGTCATTTGTTTCATCTCATATTTCATTTTATTTCTATGAACAGTCAATATTTAACATGAAAGAAAATTTTTGTTAACTATAATTATATAGGTAATGCCTCTGATTGTTCATATTTTAATGTGACATTACTCTAAGTTTTATATAGTGTCAGTATTTAGTTTGAATTCAACATTAAAATATTTCATATCATTAAAGATCCTTCTTTAATATTAAGGATTTTTAATTTTGCTGATAAACTTCTATATACTGTTGGAAATCATTATATGTGCTTTTTCCCTCTATTTGAGCTACTGGTGAGATGCAGTAATTGAATCACTTTTATAGCTCTGTCATTAAACTCTCAGTTATTCAGCTGGATATCTCTTACAAAAATCAATTCTTTAAGAACAATGAAAATCGATTCATAACACAGCAGCCGGCAATTTTCATTAGTCCTAAATTATGGTCTTATTTTTGTAGTTAAATGGGACTATGCAATGGTCTTCAATATTGTTTGAAAATTAAAAATAAATCTAGTAATCACGTGATCATACTATTCTATTGCCATACTACCTGCTTTATTCCCCCGTCTTTAAGAAGAATTCATTGACAATGCTATAGCTGTGTCTACCAAAAACAAATTGAGAAATTCTGGGGTAGTCAAACATTAGAACATCATCCTTTACTAGATACATTGAAGACAGCAGATTAAGTATGTTGCTATCTTCCCTGGCACTTTGCTGAGAGCAACCAAGCAATTCTTCATTTCACTTGTGAGCATACCACATCCATGTATCACAAAGGTACTGTGCAAAAGCCTCTGTTATTCATGCTCATCAAGCATAGAGATCAACTTTTTAAGATATTAGAAGGAAAATACTGCTTTCTACAGAACAGTATCCTGTCTTTGTGTCAAAAATCACAGTGAAACGATAAATCATGCAACACGAATTCATCCAAACACAAACTTCTGGAATAAAAAATCGTGAATCTCAGAGACTAGATTCAAGTAACATTGACAAGCCAATCATCCACCTTGCATGCAGAAGAGAGGACATTATTCCAACCTTCAGTGCACAATGAATACTTTGATAAATCCTATTTTGAAATGTAATAGGATGCATTATTTCCCAAATAAATTTTTAAAATATCTTTATTTTGTTTATTTATTTTTACGCAGTGCTGAGGACCGAACCCAGTGCCTCACGTGTTCAAGGCAATAGCTCTGCCCCTGAACCACAATCCCAGCCCCCAAATAGATGCTATATATAAGCTAATAAAAGAAAACATGTTATCCTACTAGGATAATTTTGTTATTTTTTTCTGTCAGTTTGTCATAATTTTGTTCATCCAGCTTGCTATTATTTCCCAACTGAATGTCACTGGACACTGAAATATTTTAAAAATAAGTCAAAGTGTCTGAATCATGACTAACCAAACTTATTTCACTTGTCATGAAGATACACCATACTTAAGAGATATAGTAGATTCTCTGGCTACTCAAGCACAAATAAGACTTGATATTCTCATTGTTTTCAATTTTTTAAAAATTACCTTCTATTATTCATAGTATCAAATCAAGAAAATATATTTTTGTATATGCAAACATATACACATACTGTTTTAAATGTGTCTACCATTGAGATTATTTTATTCACCTATTTATTCAACAAATATTCATATAACTCTTAACTTTTAGTCATTCTACCAATATTTTGAGCATCTGCCTAGGACCCAGGACTAAGCATCATTTCAGTAGCTGATGTTACAATAGTGAGGAAAGACACTTTTTCTTCTCTTATGGTACTTAAAGCTCAGTGTGGAAAGGGAAAACAAATACACAAATACTTCTGGATATACTGAGAAGTGCTGTAAAAGCAACTGAGGCATCAAGGGAATAGTCAGGAAAGGACATTTTGATGATGGTGGTGTTATTTCTTAATAGCTCTATCACAAATCATTTATCTGAATACATTGAGGAAACACCTAAACAAAGTAAAGGAGTAATCATTTCAAGTGCTTTTTGTTTAGAGATGCAGTGGCAGATCTTGCTGGGATCATGGAGAAATGGGCCAGCAGGTTTTCTCATGGAGTCAACAAGGTAGCAGCACAGTAGTAAGGGCACTGAGGTAGAGGTCCATGCCATGCTTCCTAGAACTTCTGTTGACTTTAACTACCTGTGTATTGCATTTTAAATAGACATGTTTGAAAAATAAATTCTGGCAGTTCTGTGGAGAGTAGCAGCAGTAGATCAAGTTGTAGGCACTGTTTGGGGGACTGTGAAGCAGAATACAGTACAGTATTGAACAGATATGCCTTCTTTTCATTGAGTATACTCTCTAGTGTAGAACAATCAAATAATCAAAAGGTGAAAATAAATAAATGGAAAGAATATAGAAGGGAGTGACAAATACAAGTATGGGAATGAGAGTGAAGGTAGAAGATGATAATTCTGTGTACTTCAACAAGAATCTAAAATAGAATTACATTACATCTGGGACCATAATACCCAAAATTAGACAACCATTGAGATACCATAAGGAAGAGAAGCCAGTAAGAGGATCAATATGTGAATTATGCTTATGTAAAAATTAAAAGAAGGCTTGTGTTTGGGGGAGTTAGGAGGCAATAAACTTTATATAAACTGGAACATCAGAGGCAAGATGCTATTAGACCTTAGAGGCCACAGTGGAGATGTTTGAATTCAGTGTAGGTAAGCAAGTTTCCCTGCTGCAGAAGCAATATAATCTGACTTACCTACTTAGAAGATTAACTCTTTTTGTAAATTTTATTTTGAAGTAAAGAGCTTACATTCTCGCTATTTTGTAAACCTATTTCATTAGTCCAGGATGGGGATGTGGTGGGTTATATTTGATGGTAGCTTAAAAGATAAAAAGAGTGAATAAATTTGGGGGCTATATTTTGACATCAGAGAGAACAGAACTGGGGTGGTGGGGATGCAGGTATCAAACATGTCCCCTCAATATTTAGTTTGAATGACTTTGATCAGGACACTTGTTAATTAAGATGTGGAAAGCAGAGATTTAGCACATGGAGATGGTGCTTCAGAAACATTATTTCTCCTTTTTGTGTCATAAGTTAGAGATGTAAATAGATAACAATAGTTACCTCATATGGACAGGCAAGCATGTAGATTTTCTAATCTAATTGAGTTTAAAGGAACATGCAAAGTCAACCTTGATTGAGACACCTTCTTGTTATTATTGTATCCACTTTTCTATCAATTTTTCTAATTTTTATATATAGTCTAAAATATTTCCATAACCAAATTTTATGTCTAAAACCATAAATGGAGGTGAAGAATCTGATTATGGAATGAGGATTGGAACTTGAGTGAAGCTTGTTTGATTAGAATACATTCTACCCGATATGGATTCTAATATAATACCAAAGTCCTTAGCTTAAGCTTGAAAGCACTCCATCAAAATGTCCACTTCACAATGACCTCTCCCTCCCAGAAATTAAAGAAATTCTTCTCTAAGAAGAAAGTAAGTTTACCCCATCACCTGCGTAGAACCTATTTTTAAAACTTCTAATATTTAGTTCATACCAAAAGGAGCAAAGCACTTAATATATTAAAAACCAATCAAGATCTTAATCATTAAATTAGCCTAAAATTTAAATATAAACCAAACTGAGCCATGGAAACCACTGCATGACAATCTGTTTAGGATAGTAACTATTCTTTCAGTGCTATGTACATGGGGATAGAGATATGAATTCATTCTGTTCAAGAAAGTTAAACAAACCTAATACATGGAGAATCATCTGAACTATATCTTGAATAGATAAATGAATTTTAAAAGATGAGAGAAGCTGAGAAATGGTCAGCCAGATAACAAAAATAATGCACAGGTAAAACTAAGGATACAGGAATCAGAGTAACTGGAGAAGAGAGTGAAACATTTAAGTAAGTAGATGGTAAAAGAAAGAGTCACAGAAAGAACTTGGATTTTAAAATAATGAATGAGTAATATGATGATGTTAGGGGTTTTAAAAAGGAAAACTTTGTTATTTTATTTACAATACAAGGTTGTAGAGGAGAGGACAAAACATAAAAATTTGAAAGAAATGTCTCAAAAAAGAAATGATGAACAAGATTAAAGAGGACAGGAAGGGACTGTGAGAAATTTCAAACTAGAGTTATCACCCCTAGTGATTAAGTGCATGCATTGGGTGAAGGCAAATCAAGAGTCAGAGATGATGCCTGGGTTCTTCCTTTATGTGGCTGAATGAACTTTGGATTTGTTCCACTGAAGAAGGAAAGTCAACCTGGTGAGGGAGCAGTGCTATTGTAGGAAGTGCTCAATATTTGGTAATCTGGGTGGATATGACTGGTAAGCAGGTGGAAATATACTCTTTCAAATAAACACAATATTATAGTTTACCTCAGAGAATTCGAGAGTCATCAGTGTATTCAAAAAATGGCAAAGTGAGAAATTATTCTATAATATTGAATTTTTGTATTCTCACAGAGTGTTAGTAAATTATTCATAATTTCCCCCAGAAAATTAGGACTTATCAGCAAGACATCAGCCCCAACAGATTGGGAACATTGACAAATGAAGTAATGAACAACAGCAAAGTTTGTTATTTTAATGTTCTACCAAAAGTCAACAAGACACTTTTAACACAAATTTATTTTTAACTCTGCAAAAGAATTTGATATTTTTCATAAAATCATTTTTAAACCTGCTGGTAACACATAGAGTGCCACAGACAGCAAAGGACAACATGTGAGGAAGATTTTATAAACAATTCTACTTTTGCATCTTTGTTCTACTTATTACTTGACTCTCTGTACCCTGAACTCATCAAAACATTAAAAAATATTCAATAAACAATAATTTGCCCACCATTTAGATTCTGTTCATTATGTAATTATTCTTCTCTTTTGAATGCAGGGACATGATATAAAGAAAATAGAGAAAGTTTCACATTTATTTTTAATATCAACCAAGCTTGCGTTTGTGGCTCAATTAAATGTTTTATTGATTAATTTATCTACAAATGGGTATTTACATAATCTCCTTATGTCAGGCACTGTTGTAGGCACTATTGTAGACACTGGGGAGAGGGTAGTAATTGGATAGAAAAAGTTCCCGCTGTGGGAGGACATATAGCCCCAAATATACCACATATACTTGCAGGTAGAGACTAATGCATGGAAGTGACACTAACCAACTAAGAATTGGAGGGTTAGAGGAGGAAGCACTTATGGACCATGGTTAGGGACCACATCTCTGATAGGTAACTATTGAGCAGGGGTTTGAACAATATTGAACCAAGTAGCCAGATGAAGATGGGTTAGTGCCCCTCAAACAAAGAAAGATGCACACACAAAATCTGCAGGCAGGAAGTTGTCTGTTTAAGAAGAGAAAATCTGTATGCTTCCAGTACACAGCACAAAGAGAAAGGAAGAGGAGAGAAATAGTAAGAACACTGTAGTTGATAAAGTATGTACAACTTTATAGACTTTAGCAAACCTTGTATTTGAGGGAAGAACAAATACTACAGAGTGCCATGTATAAAAAGTAATGATAGCTGAAAAGAAAAGGCAGTGATATGCATTACTGAACAATAAGCTTCCAAATCATCACAGCACAAACACAGGCAGAGGACTGAATTCTAAACTTTTAGAGTGCTTTAGAATTGACAAATTGCATTTGCATGCATAATCTCATGTTGTCCCTCGTGATAGCTTTGCAGGGATACTGTTTCAATCTGGGGCCTTCTGGAACAGAGTGTTTGTTTGGAATGATTACGTGGGAATTTTCCCATTGGATTCCTGTTTATCTCTTCTTCCTTTAGGGGTTTTAAATAATGAGAGAATAGGGAAAAGGTTGCATAGTGTTAGAATTATCTCCCTGCTTATGCATGTAGACATAATATCTGGTATAATTGATTCTGTTTAATGATCCCATTTAATAATTTCATTTAAGATCAAGAGGATAATTTTCAAATAATATAAAATACAGGAAGGCTGCAGTTACTAAGCTCACTAGAGAATAGTCATGCATTGTAAAACCAATTGGCACGATTTCAAATGTGAAAAATTAGAAGGCGAAGGCAGACTTTGTAAGTATGTGGCGAAGTAAAATTAAGAAAAATAATAAGTTACAGAAGAAAATGCATGAAAGGAAGCATGCATAAAAAGATAATATGCATTAAAATGTTTATGAACTCCAACTGACAGTTGTAAACATGGAAAATCATTGTAGCATGAAGAGTAAAGATATTGTAGATTTTGATAATTTTTTAATATATTTCAATGAGGTTTTGAAATTACTCTAGGAAAATATTAGATATGCATTTTTAAAGCAAATATTTTGTAATTCTAGGTGACAATAGTATCTATTAAGCCCCTAAACTTGGCTTCTACCATGTTCTACTAACTTACCTATAAAGTCACAACACATACACACACACACACACACACACACACACAGCAATAAAAACACACAGAATTACTGAAAACTATGCCAGTCAATGTGCAAATAGAAAGAAAGAAACAATTCTAGGTAATTCTAAGAGTGAATATAAATGGAGAATTATTTTTATGTATATTAGAGGGATCAAAAATAAAAATGGAAGCCAAGATAATCAAAGACAATAATGTCAAGAGTAGTTACTAAATAATGGGAACACAAAAGGAAGAGCCAAAGTTATCAGAATTTTGAACTATAGAGTTCTCCTATAGACTGAATACTCAAATCTCCAAGGAGAGGTTTTGTGGGGTATGTTGCTGGTACCTTACAGACATCCATACTATCTAATTCCAGATTCTAAGTGGAAACAAACTGATGTCTAAAAGTTTATCTCTTCTTCACAGATTCACACAATTTCAAAACTACTATCACAAAAAAGAAAAGTACAAAAGACTGGCTTTTTATCTGGAAAGTAATGAGAAAAAACTCCTATTGGTATAACATTGAAGGGATTTTTGATGGAACAGGATAATTAGAGATCTACTTTAATTACAGCAATAGAAAGCTTGTGAACATTTTACGTGTTACTTTCTCATAGGGTACTGGTTAGTCATGTATTACTATTTAACTTAAATTTTAATTATTTAAATTTAAATGAAGTTAAACATTTAGTTTTTACATTTGGGTAGTACCATTTTAAATGCTTAATAGCTTTATGTTGCTAAATGGCTACTGAATTGTACAATGAAGATATAGAACACTTTGATCAAGGCAGAAAGACCAATTGAATAGAGATGTTCTGGAAAATCATTTTAAGAAATAACGAGAAATATTCTTAAAGATTTATGTATAAGGAGATTTAGCTTATTCACATATATTAAGAAAACGTGTAAAAATTCACCAATATTTTATTGCTCCAATGAATTATTTACATTTATAACAAATATGAACAAAGTAAGTCTATGATTTAGGATAAAAATCTACCATACCAGAAAATATTCCCACAATAGTATGATAAAGATGTGTAGTGATTGTGATTGATCCCAATTTTAGACAAACAAACTGGGCTTATATTCACATTTTATATAATTTTAATGTATAATAATAATTCTCTAAATATCCAGTATTTTTCCTTTAAAAATGTTTTAGTCCTGATACGTAGGTATTTATACTCAAGCTATTTTACAGTTAGAAATATACCCCTTTTGAAACAAAATGGCATACCTATGTATGAGATACACATAAAGAGAACAGAAATTGTAAAATTATTAAAGGTCATATTTTGAGATACAGGGTTGTATCCAAGGGACAGTGGTGCTGAGAGAAACCATACACTATCTCCCAATTTGAAAACCAGCTATAGCTCTGCAGAGCCTTTCAGCTGATGACACAGCAACAGAGTCAGGGTTCTTTACAAATATTTCTAAGTAAAATATCATCTTATTTTTATAATAATTTAAATGCAATACTATATAGCCAGATTTCCTCTGCCAGTGTAGTAATCTGTTAGGTTTACATGTAAAATATTGTGATTTTTAATGTACATTTTAAATAGATGTAATAAAATGCGCATGTTCTTAAATTAGAGATAATAGCAAAGAAATTATATTTAAATTAACTTTGGGGGTTTATAATTCTATTTTTATGCTCTACATGGACAGTAATTTATTTCTGAGGTTTGTCTTAAATTAGTAAAAAGTGTTTATTGAAGTAGAGTCTGTGTTTTCTACACCTGTCTATATGGCTAGCATTAATAATATATAATTATTTATATATGTATACACAATTTATAGTGTCTATGTAAATAACATAACATTAAATATTAATTTACATAATTATATAACCAATACCACAAAGATAATGTTAGATATACTACCACTACACATAAATAATATAGATTATATTATTTTTGACAAGAATCATTTTAAAAATAAACATTATTGTGAATTTTGAAATACTATTATATTAGAAATACTGTTTATTCATTTGATGAAAGTGACTTTTCATGAAAGAATGTATTAAATGCAAATCAATACAGGATGCCTAAAATATAATAAAATATATGATAGGACCTAAACTTATAAAATTCAGTAAAATAGAAGATAACCAAGAATTTTAAAGTGATAATATTATTGGTACTCAATAGTACGTTTAGTACCTTGTATATAAATAATACAAAACCACAGTTTCCTAAACTATAATACTTTATTTAAGTTTTTAATACTGACATGTATATCAATTACAAGTTCCAAATATTATTTTTGAGGATATATTTTCAGTGTCTTATTCCCTGAAATAATGCATATTTTTGACATGTAAAAAATCAAAATCAGGGCTGGGGTTGTAGCTCACTGGAAGCGTCCTTGCCTAGCATGTGTGAGATACTGGGTTCAATCCTGAGCATCTCAGAAAAATAAATAAACTAAATGTATTGTGTCTATCTCAACTAAAAAAATCAAAATAATGCTCTAATCTATCATGCAACACCACCGTGTATCTCAAAATTAATGCAATCTTAATTTGAATAAAACCCACATTTAAATGAGAATTGTTGGATCATGTTAATCAATTAATCAACCAATCAACCTAGAATTACTAAGCAAATGAGCCTCAACAATACTGTTTAAAACTTATGGTCCGTTTACTAGGACCAGGTGAACAAGGCAATCAAAATGTTTTAATAGTGCATCCAATTAGGGGAAATAAAAGAATACCAAATGATCTGGTGACCACCTTGAGCAATATATTGTTCTCTTGGGAAGTAAATGAATTTTATGGGATTTTTAGTTAGAAACCAAATTACATATATCATTTTGAAAATATCACTTTATTTATAGATTGTTTATACATGTATAAGTTTAGACCATAAAAATGTTAAACAATAATACAAATCTAATGTCTATTTCATTCCATGATGATAAAGTATTATGCATCATAATACTCTTCAAAAAATTGGATCTTAAAATATTGGAAATTGTGTTATCATTTTATTAAAGCATTAAATATTAAAATATTAGCCAGGTGTGGTGATACATGCCTACAATTCTAGCTTCTCTAGAGTTTAAGGAAGGAGACTTCAAGTTCAAGCAAGGCCAGCATCAGCAATGTAGAGAGAACCTATCTCAAAGTAGAAAAATAAAGGGGGCTGAGGAAGTAGTTTAGTGGTAGAGTACCCCTGGATTTAATTCTCAGTCTCTCACTCTCTCTCTCTCTCTCCTCCCTCACATACACACACACACATCATCATCATCATCATCATCATCACCATCAATAAAATGAAATAAATAAACCTACTTTACCAATTTCCTAGCATTTTTGAATATCAGTAAATATTAACCATACTTTTTTTTTACTTGCTCACATTCAGTAAAGATTAAAGTAGATTTGAAGCTAGGAGATATGATAGACAGTAGCAAAGGAGTGGAACACTTTACATTAGGGTACTACCAGCAGGCATTATAAGGAGGTGGCTGGATGGACATTTGACTGGTGAGCATGGAAGCAATGGAGAGAATGATATAGGCTGGAAGAATAATTAATACAAACAGTTTTTATAATCATGGAGAGCATCAATAGCAGGTGTCAAAATAACCCTGAAGCTGTAACAGTGAGCCAAAGATGGGACATGTGGTGTTTTGGGGGCTCTAGTAAAACAAGTCCATATGCCATGCTAAGGAAAGTTTGGTGCCAGTAGGTTAAAAATATTATGTGATTTAAATGCTAAAAATACCGTGACAGACAGTAGGAGAATGATTACCAGGGACAGTGAGGAGGAATGGGTAGTTTTAATTTAAAGGGGAAAGTATTTCAGTTTGTGACCATAATAATATTCTGATGACTAATAGAGGTTATTGTTATAAAACAATATGAGTGCACTTATTGCTAATGAATTATGTACTTTAAAACAGGTTTGATGATAAATTGTATGATATGTTAATATTATACATGCATGTACACACATAGTTTTTAAGTGGTCATACCTTTGAGAAGTTTATAGATACCATCACATTCTTTGTAAAAAAAAAGAAACCTTAAATTTTTCATGTAAGACTGATAACAAGATGAAGATATCTGCTTTGCCAATTCTAACATCATACTGGAGGTGTCTAATTAGTGGAATACATAGGAATCATAAATTTGTGGTTAGATACTTTTACTTTATTATGAAACAGTACAGTAGGTGTAATTGCTGAATTAAAGGCTCAGAAAGTGCATAGTATGGGTTTGGCAGAGATCTGTGATACATATATACATCATCAAAAGGTCTTAAGGGAGTGTACCTAAAATAATCAACCATATAATTTAAAGTCATAAGGAGAAATTAAAAGAAAGGAATATTGGCAGATTGTTAGAAAATGTAGGGAGAGTCAAAAGAGAATATTTGTGTAATGACCACTTGAGTAATAAAAGGTAGAATGCATTGCAGAATACTTGAAGTTTAAACATCTGTTCTAATAACACCATAAAGCAATCTCAATTAAATGATCAAGTTTAAAAGCGTGAGTCACAGTTCTTGGTTTTACTTTACACTCATGCAATGTTCTCCTAGATTAATTACATTGTGTTTCTGTAGTTTGTTCCATAACTGGACAGATTTTAAACCCAAAATAGAAAAAAATAGAAATAATTGATGAATAACACATTATTCAGTATCATCTATGTGGGCTCAGGGACCATCTAGTAAGATAAATATGTTAATGCAATTAATCATGTTTTCTTTCAAAGGACTAATTTCACCCAATATTATGTTTTAATTCTTCATTTTAAATTTAACATAGAATTCTAATCCCCATTCCATAAAAGTTTTTGAGATAGCAAATATACTATTTTGATTAAATGAGATTTTCAACAATGCAAAGTTTATTTTCCTGCTTGCATGTCCTAGACTCTGGTTTTGAGCAAGGAGCCTTTTTCAAACAATGGAGGGTTACTCTCACTTTTCACTCATTCTAGAGTTACAACGTTGACACATAATTATGTTACTTTGAGTCACATATTTTTAGAGAGTAAGGGCTGAGATTTAACTAGACTATGTTTTTTGGACATGTAGAAAATTTTAAAATTTGCATTGTACTATGTATGTCTCGGCTACTATCAGTTAGGAAAATGTACTTATAGATTGTATAGACAAAAACCTTTACTTTTAACTAGATGATGTTTTACTCATACTGGAAATGTTTGAGGGTAACAAAAAATATATTTTATAAGTAAAAAAATAAATCTAATAAAAATTACATATACGTGTATGCTCTCTTTACACAAACACACATACATTAAATACACATACATACATATACACATATTAAACGAATGTTTAAAATATTCAGAGAGTAAAAATTGTCAAATAAGACAAAACTAGGAAATAAAAATAGAAACAGCTTATTTTAATAAAGTCCAATAGTTACAACAGTTAAATTCTAAAATGGGCATTTATAAAGTACATCCCATTCTTGTGACGTTTTCTTAAAGAGGAGGATTATGGGAATGACCCTTCACCTGATTACGAAGTATTTTCTTATGCTAACAGGGAAAATAATCATGTAAACTCAAGTCCATTAAAGTCTACTAGTATCATAGATTTCACTCTTAAATTCTGCTTTGACAATGAATACAGAAATGGATGAACAGCATAGGATGAATTTATTATAAACCTGTGAAGACATTCTTGGTGCAATCCTTTTTCCTGCAAATCTACTTCATAAATAGATATGTAATAAAATATTAGATAATATATTTTAAGTGAAATAAACCCTTCTTTGAAAGACCTAAGTTATAGAATACATTCGATTACTTCCAATGTTTATTTATAGGAAAACCTGGAACTAGTCTTTTAATTTAAAGATAAAAGTTGCCTTGTATGCATGAGGCCCTGGGTTCAATCCTCAGCGCCACATTAAAAAAATAAATAAAAATAAAGATATTGTGTCTATCTACAATTAAAAATAAATATATAAAAAATAAAGATAAAGGTACTTTCAAATCAAGAACCATGATAAAATGTAAGTGGAACAGTTAGTTTCAAAGTACTAGGGTTAAAAGAAATAAAAATTCTGGAAAGCTGTAAAACTCATATAACAATTATTAAATCCAATGCATATTTCAATGTAGACAATGCTCAGATTTCTAAAGAGATATTTTTAAGCAATCAAATTTATGCTATATATGCATCTTTTGAGCTATCAAAAGTAGAGTATGGATATAATATACAAAAAGAACATGTCTACTCTCATCAAATTACCAAAAACCACAAAAAGTAAGATTTGTTTTTTCATAATTAAGGGAATAAAGTTAAAAGAACAAATTTTATGTGAACTGGGGGAAACATAACAGCTTTCTATTTGTATATTTTCTTTTGAAGTTTTTCCACTTATAAAATTACATTTTTATTTAGTTTTTAAGTGTAATGTACTACCTATATGCTGGTCAATATACATAATTCTAAAGGCAAAACTCAAGGAAATTTTATATTCTTTACAAGTATTTCATAAGATTATATTGACATGTAATATATAATATGATAATGCTAAAATATTCTATATAATTACTTGACAGGTCTTTAACAGTTTGTAAATTTTTTTGAATATAGTATGTAATACATGGCTACAATTTTCAAGTATTATATATGAATTTTTACAATAAGAACTAAAATAAAAATTTATTGTGTAAGCAACAGTAACAGTAATTTACTTGTGGATGGATTTTATAATAAATATATAAGGCTAATAATTGACACTCATAGGTAACAATGAAAGATTATGCAATTTGGGCAAAGTTATATATAGTCCTTTTTTATTATATCAAAAGAAAAATATAATGATAAGTTGCTCAAAGAAATACTGTCAAAAAACCTTGCATCACATAAAACAATGTAGCAGAGCTAAAATTCCTACAAATTTTTCATTCATCTTAACTTAAAATACAGGACCAGGCTATTAAAATGAGAAAAAGCTACTATTTTATGTGCATGTACTGTTACAGAATACACACACACACACACACACACACAGATATTAGAATAAGAACATTTTATAACATTATCAATTCATTTTCTCAATGACATTTGTGAAAACTAACATATGGTAATTGCCTTATGTTACTGACATGTCTAGATAATGGACTCTCAGAAGTGATAACTTTATTTTCTTATTTAAACCTTTTAATTATTTTAATTACTTTCCAGAATTTGAAAATTTCTGGGGAAAAATCCATAATTTGCTCTATAATATTCAAGATAATCTCCCCAGGATGTATGTTTGTTTTGTTTCCAATACTGGGATTGAACACAGGGTCCCACTGATGCTGGACACTGCTCTGCTATTTTGCTAGTAGTTTTAGATTTATTGAACAGTTGTAAAGATGGTCCACTTAGTTCCCACACCACACCCAGTTTTTCCTATTATTAATTGCTTATGTTAGTGTATTAAATTTGTCACAACTAATGAATTCATAATGATATGATATTAATTAAAGATCATATGTTATGCAGTTTTAGTTAGACTTTGTCTGATATCAATTTTTCATTCCCAGATCCCATCTAGGATACTACATCACCTTATTGCCAAATAAGTTCACAGTCTAAGGCAAAGGGAAGTAGAATTCAATGGGGATGCAAACCCATAACATCTTCCCTCCATAATGTTCTGGTCATTATTACACTACCTCTTTCTCTACATATATGCCTATTCTGGATATTTCATATAAATGGAATCATGCTATACATGGTATTTACAACTTGTTTTTTTGACTTCACAAAAACTTTCCAAAATCCATCCTTATTGTAGTATGTGTCAATACAGTTAAGCCCCTCTGTTGAGTTTTTTCAATTATTAAACTTTATACCTATGAAATTACTAAAGTGGTTTTTTTAAGAACGTATCTCTTAATGATATTCTCTATTTGATTAAAAAAATTGTCCTCATGCCTTACTGTAATTATTTAGCTGAAGTTTCTTTTAGTTCTTTTTCTGTTTTGTTTTATTTTGTTTCTGGGGATTGAACAGAGGAGTGCTTAACCACTGAGCCACATACCCAGCGGCTTGTTATGTTTTCAATTTTGAGACAGGGTCTCACTAAGCTACTTAGGTCCTCCCAAGTTGCCGAGGCTTGCTTTGAACTTGCTATCCTCCTTCCTTTGCCTCTGGATTTTCTGGGATTATAGGTGTTTCCTATAGCACCTGGTAGTTTTCTTTACTTCTTTGAACATAATCATAATACCACCTTTGAAGTCTTTGTTAGTTAATCCACCATCTGGTACCCTTCAAAAGCATTTTCTGTTGTTCTTTCCCCACCCCCTAGTATTGGGGAGATTGAGGCCAGGAATGGTCTACTACTGAGCTGCATCCCTCCAGTCTTTTTAAAATTTTCATTTATTTGCTTTTTTTGGGGGGAGGGATTTAATTTTGAGACAGGATCTTGGTAAATTGCCGAGACTGGCCTCAAATATACAAGTCTCCTGGCTCAGCCTCCTGAATTGCTGGAATTATGGGTGTGTGCCACCGTTTCCTGCTAAAAGAATTTTTATTATTCACTTTTCTTCCCAAGTATGGATCACATTTTCCTGTTTCTTTATATGTGTATACTTTTTGTTACAAACTGGACATTTTAGATACTGTATTGCAGCACTTTTTAGAACACATTCTACCCCTCCACCAGGTGGTGGTTATTATTATTGTTTGCTTCATCTCCTTCACAGATTACTCGTGGGAGCAAGCCAGCCCAGAGCCTTCTTAAACTCTGAAGCCAACAGTGATCCTCCTAGCAGAGCCTCTTTGAGCTGTTGCTTGCTTGATTCTATTATATGTCTTGCTCCTGTGTTGTGTTGCTGATTTAGTGCATCTAGTGGCTATTTTTCCTTGGTTGGTTTGCTTGTGGGGTAGCCCCTGAGCTTTTGATTTATTCCTTTCTGGATGGAACCTCCACTCTACAAAAGAGCTAGGAAATGGGCAATCAAGGTCCTGTTTTTCTTTCCCTGCTGTCTCTGGAAGAACTTCCTTCTTAAAACTAGGGCCCTGTATGTATTGTTTGTTTCTATCTCTGAGAATTGATGTAGACTTTTGAGTTCTCCATTGAAAATCAACATTATTTCTAGAGCATTTAGAGAGATTTTTCCAATTTGAGTAAGCTTAACATTTGAAAGTTTTAACATCCTCTTTCTATCAATCATTATACTAGCAACTGGAAATGCCAAGATGAATGAGAAACAGTATCTGAGTTCAAAGCACTGATAATTTAATAGATAATTATAAAATCAAATAAAATATATACTCTATTTGGTCAGTTAGTGGATACAGATATGTAAAAAAAGTTGGTATAATATGGAGATGCTATTGACATTGATATTCTGAAGCAAACCAAGAACAAGTCCATCCATAATTTGGAGTTCTAAGAGTTTAAGAATATGTTGCATGTCTGGAGAATATAATGCCTGAAAATTCATATACATAGATACTATGTATATTGGATAGAAATTTATGTAGGCAACCAAATGTAATAAATAAAATAATGCAGAAATTTTGAGTATTATATATTAAAATTACGAAAATTAGTCTGATAGGAGCAATATTAGGAGTAAATGCAGGATATTTTAAGGTATGTTAAAGCCTATCTTGGTACACTCAACTCAAATTGTCATAGAAACCAATATGCATCAGCTAGAATTGCAAAGAGATATTCAGAATATGAATTTGAGCCAGACCTACTCCCTTAAAGTATTGGTGGAGAATTTCATCTGGTGTTATTAAGAGGATGTCAAGATGTCATTCTTTAACATGGAAAATAGCATAACTGATTTACATTGTTCAAATTTCTCTTAAATATGCAGAGAAATTGTCATACAAAATCGTACTGTGACTGAGTCACATTTAATCTGCTGGAAGTAAATTGAAATAAATGGAATATATATGACACTCTGAAGAGTGGAATGCATAAATGTGCAAAGAAAATATGTGGTTAAACTGTATAATAAGACTTCATGAGGGAAGAATCCATAATAAAAGTGTTTGGTATGAAGGTTTGGCAATTTGTCTACTATAATTATTCCATATATCATATTTATTTTTATATACTTCATAGTGCCAGAAACCTAGTTGCCAGCTATAGGAGGAAACTGAACTATGACTTAAAAGATATAGGTTCCAATTCCAGCTTTCTCATAGCAATTTTTGTCACATAAGACAAGTCCCTAATCTTCAGGTTTTGAATTTCAATATTTTAAAATGGCAAAATTGTATCAATCTGTTGATTTACATTTTATGTTACTTAGCTAAATTTTACTTGATGTTTGAATCATGTGTATACCTAGTAATTGATAAAGCAATATACATACCAAATTGTTTTATTAAGTATTATCATAATTATTATTAGTAATTTTTAGTATGAGCTACATCAGCATTTCTTACAAATTATTAATGAACCTTTAAAGAGAAAACTTCTTGAGTTTCCTAATATTACCAAAATTCTATGATGTTACTTAAAAAGCATATGAAGACATTTCTAACACTTATATAACCACTAACTAAAATTACATGTTAAATAACAAACAAATGAAACCAAAAGATAATAGAATTATTTTAGCAGACAATGGTTTGTGACTACTAAATATGATTAAAACACCCTTATGGTACCAATTTCAGTAACATATTTTCTTTTAAATTTAACAAAAACTTTCACAAACTTTGACAAACCATGAAAGGTTCTAAGAATTTCACTATTTTTCTCAAAGCTAATTATTGTGGAATTTTCCTAACAGAGCTAGTTGAAATAGCTTTTGATTTCTTCCTGACATAAGCTGAACATTTTTATATTAAATCTCTGTTTTTTATGACTGATACAATTAATTTACCTCTTTTTCTGCTAAAGTGAGTATTCATAAAAGGAAATTCAAATAAATGTATTCAAATTGAATAAGTTTGGTAGAAGATAAATGTTCTGAAGATTCAATTATGTTTATTCTCCCTTTTTTTCTGGGTCTCTCTCCAGGTCTCTCTCTAGATGTCTCTCTCTCTCTCTCTCTCTCTCTCTCTCTCTCTCTCTCTCTCACACACACACACACACACACACTTCAAATTTTCAACTAACTGTATGGATAAAGATGATAAAATAAATAAAAATGATAAAATTGTTTAAAAATTATAAAAATGGTAAAAATTAAAGTGTTAAAAACAAAAATTTTAAATAGAATTGACATAATAAAAAATTCAGTAAGCCTGAATAATATATTTATTCCCAGGAGATAGCATACTTCTTTCTGAGGAAAAAAAAATAAATAAAAACTAGATTTGTGTAATAAGAAGTTTTACACTTCTTTCACCACCACTATTTGCAAGTGCTCAGATATGACTAATGGTATATTATTATTGTTTTTCCACTAGGTTGGTATTGCTAACATTTTGTTGAGGACTTTCGTGTTTATACTCATGAGACACATGGTGTACAGTTTCATTTCCTTGCAGTCGGTTTGTTAAATTTTGTTTTCAAGGTAAATCTGGTCTCATATAATGACCTTGGAAGTGACTCTTCAATTTTTGGAGTGTTAAACATACTAAAATTAATATTTACATGTTGGCAAAATTTACCAGCTGAAGTTAATATCTT
Source organism: Ictidomys tridecemlineatus (assembly GCF_052094955.1). Taxonomy (NCBI): domain Eukaryota; kingdom Metazoa; phylum Chordata; class Mammalia; order Rodentia; family Sciuridae; genus Ictidomys; species Ictidomys tridecemlineatus. Next base: position 91,456,847 of record NC_135484.1, on the reverse strand, counting down.
TCCAGATTATCTAAGTATGAGGTTCAGTTCTAGATGTGGTACTTTTCTTCCTTTAAAAAATAGAAACTTGACACCAAATTCACATCTTCACACATGTATTTTGTATAATGATGACCGTTTCCTTCTACCATCCTAGCTAAATTTTGGTATAAAGGTGTATTAAGAATTGTATGCAAAAAAAATAAGAGAGCTCATGTATAATGACATAATTTGGCATGAACATATTTTATATACTGAGTTATGAAAAATTGTTGATAATTATGAATGTAATGCACTCCACTATTGTCATGTATGTAAGAAATAAATAAATAAAAGAAATAAAATGTTTTTAAAAAACTAAAACAAATAATTAGGAACTTATATTTATAAGGCCTGATAATCAATATTTTATCTGATACATTAAGTTTGGTTGTGTTTTTATTTTAAATAATCCCAAAATATTTTTCAGTTTTCATCATGATTTCTTCTTTTAGGTATTGGCCATTTATTTATATGTCATTTAATTTCAACTCTTTCCTGTTACTAAGTTTAGCTTACTGTAGCATAATTGGAGAATTACTTTGTATGACACCAATACTGTAAAATTTATGGAGTCTTATTTCTGGTATATGTTTGGGAAGAATGTGTGTGCTACTTTGAGAGAGTTGCACTGTTCCATAGAAATGTGTTTGTTAAAATTTAATGGGTTTGGGGCTGGGGATGTGGCTCAAGCGGTAGCGTGCTCGCCTGGCGTGCGTGCGGCCCAGGTTCGATCCTCAGCACCACATACAAACAAAGATGTTGTGTCTGCCGATAAAATAAATAAATATTAAAAAAATTCTCTCTCTCTCCCTCTCTCACTCTCTCTTTAAAAAAAAATTAATGGGTTAAATTTGTTGATGTAGTTGACCTGAGCTTAGTTGTTCCACTGTTTAATAGAATGTATTGAAGAGTCCAAATGCAATTGTTGATTTATCTATTTCTCCCATTATTCCTATAAGTTTTTCCTTTATATATTTATGGGCACTATTGTTAAGTGAAGGTTTCTAATTCTAGTATCTTTCTGATCTATTTATTTTATTTGCAAAATGTCCTTTTTAAATAAAACATTTTTGTTTTTTAAGAATTGTTTTGTCTGAGATTAATATAGACACTCTTATAGTTGCTGTTTGCATGGTTAAATTTTCACTTTTAATCGTATATGGTTTGAGGCTAAATTGCATCATTTCTCAAAATCATATAGTTGAAACTTGGTGATTATATATCATCTGAAATTCTGTACTCTTTGACTGAATCATTTGTCTTTTTACATTTAATGTTCTTATTGATGTGATTTGATTTATATCTGCCATTTTTTTGTTTTTCACTTCTTTATGTTTCCTGTCTTTTTTATCCCTCTGCTCTAGCTTATGACCTTTTATCATTAACTCAGGTGACCAGCAATTCTATTCTCTGCAACTGGGTTGCAAGAAGCTCTATTCCAGACAGAGAAAATAGAGATTTTTCTGGTGTGGGCATATGCTAAGTAACTCACACCACCAAAATTCAAATCTTTCTCCAGATAAATGTTTGGTTTTTGTTTTATTTTCTTTTGCCATTTTGTTAACTCTTATCCATTTGACTATGAATCTTGGCTAGGGAACCCTAATATTCATTCAATCTCAAAATTAAATTAGCGTATATATCATTCCTTTAAAACCTAGTAATAATATTGTGCTAATTTTTGTTTATATAACTCTTATAGTCAAGAAACTCATACTGCTTCCGAATTGATTTTCCAAAGTTATCTCTTCTGTGATGTGTTTCATACCCTAATTCTATTGAAATGCCAATAAATCACCATTTCTCTCTTTATATTTTTAGACATGTTGCATATAATTAAAATTAACATTATAGTTACATTATTTTAGTAACAAATATTTGGAGGTAGCATATAATAAAATAGTGAAAATTATATCTATGGCCATTCTATTATTTAATGTCTGACTCTAATATATTCCTTTGTCATCAGACTGAGCATTGCTAGCAGTTTTTTATGTTTATGACACAGGTAGAATTATATTAGAAAATTTAAAAAGGGGCCACTAAAGGTTAGATGCAACTCTACCACAGCAACTCCAAGACAAATAAGTAAAAAGGAAAAATTAACAAATGAAATTCTCTGACCTTGTTAATTTGGTAGAGAAAATTCAATGCTATTGCAATCTAATCTGATACTTTTCTTTAAATATTGACAAACATGTGGTCAACTTTAATTTACACATGCTTTGAAAAATAGAAATAAAATGAGCAACTAAAACCCAGGTATTGGTGGATTGTGCATATTTCATTCACAGGTAAAGTCACATGTCAGTCACATACATGTAACTTGTATGAAACAAATTTCATGCAATTTTGAGAGTATAGGAGGCAGTCTCCTCAGTTTACTTTGGTTACTATCATGTCTATCCATTAACATCCATGTCCACTTGCCAAATGCTTCCCTGAACTAAATTTTGAGGATGAATGAGAAAAATCTGTTTTCTATTTTTTTTATAAACTTCAATTTACTAATGTTTAGAATTTCTAAAGCCAAAAATTTGTTGATTCAATGCCACCTTCACGTGCAATAAATCACTGTCATTGTAGGATGTTTTAATATTTATGGTGAGATATATTTAGGTTCAATGCATTATGTTTGTTTGTTTCTAGTATTTGTTTTTATTTTGTAATCTTAAGAATACTGATGGGCTCTGTGTGTGCGCGTGTGTGTGTGCACACGCATGTGCATGCGTGCATATGTGAATATCTAGAAGAAGTAAATTATGTAGAATATATTTAATAATACAACTTATTTTTGAGTTCTAAAAATATGTTTTAGATAATATTTAATCTCTTTTTCTTGATGTACCAAAATACTTGAAGCTAGGTACTTATAAAGAAAAATAGTTTATCTAACTCATGGTTTTGGAAATTCAGGAGCCTAGAGCCAACATTTTTTGACCCTGGTAAGATTCCCCATGGTTGGCTCAAAACATGACAATGAAGTGCACAAGTATATGACTGCATGTAGATGAGACCAGGAGCATGGGTAGGCTCACTCAATAAAAAACCTATTATAAGAGCTGATTGAGGTCCCATTAGAAATACTCCAATCCCTTCCAAGGACAGTGTCTCCAGTGATCTACTCACCTTTCACTAAAACTTACCTCTTAAGTGCTCTACCTTCTAGCATATGACCTCTTCTATGAAACTCTCAAACCACATCCAAATCAGAATAGGTAATTCTACCTTTAACATAGCTAAAACGATGGTCCCCAAATATACTTTTTCCATTTTGTATTTGATAAAATATCTATTATTTATTTCTACTACATCAGAGATGAAGAGAATGCATAAATCATATGATGGAAGACACATAAAGTGATTTTTCTTTTTTAACCTCTTGGCTACAATTCTTGGATTGTTACTGTCTCATAGTAATGATGACAATAAATATTGAATATTTACTATGGGTCAGGTGTGTCCTAAAAAATGTGAACATATTTTTCAATGATTGCTCAGAGTAAAATTATATTGTAATTATAGTACTGTTTTCAGTTTGTAGATGATACAACAGAGGTACAGAGAGTGTAAATGACCTTCATAGCCTATTTAGTACATATGGAATTGTGTAGGGTATGATATTCAAACATCAGGAAGATAAGATAGAACTGAAGTAGAATTCAGGGGTAGTGTTCTTGTGTAGCACAAATGAGGTCTTGGTTTCAATACATAGCATTGGGGAGAAAAAGATAAGCTGAATAGATTTGTTGAATGAAAAAATAAGGGAATATTTTTATTTTGTGACATTATTCTAGCATTCATGTCTTCTGGTGTACCACAGAATGAAACCGAAACAATCAATAGGATTTCATTTCAGATTGATTTCAGCTTAATTTTGCATCCACTATTATCATTATATTTATAAAGGTGCAATTGCTTAACAGAAACTTTGTGGGCACTAGAAAATTGGTCCAACCAGTAGGAGTATTTTGTTTTTCTCCACTTTCCCACCCAAAATATGTCCTTTTTTATCTTATTTTCTTTCCTGAATATACCTGATATAAGAGATATTTACTGTGGTATTCTGGCATGCATATTAGAAATACACACTCATATAACCCTTAATCAAAAAGTTTTAAAACATTAAAGGACAAAAGCAGGTACTCCACTTTCCATCCATCATCTGAAAGATATTATTTCAGTTTCCTTTTTATTTTATTCACAAGGACACACTGACTGTGTTTTTGTGACAGCATCTTTTCAAATACATTTCTCAAGTTATAAACATAAAGCCAAATGAAAAGCCAAGAATAAATTCTGGAATGAAGAGAGCTAAAGACCTCCTCTATTTCTCCTATTGTTATTTCAATGCCAGGTCTCATGAAAGAACAATATCAAGTGATGAAGTCGAAAATAAACAAAAAATTCATAGGGTAATTTTGATTTAAAAATATGTATTCAGAAGCAGATTCATTATTCTTATAACTGGAGCTTGTGAGTAGGCTCAAGTTGAAGGCAAATAAATAAGCACTATCAAACTCTCCATATATCAAAAAGAGGAAGGCTATGTACTAGCAGATGCTTCTGGAATGACTGCCCCCTGTCTCTGTCTCTCTTACATATTTGAGATTGAATTCTTCAAATGATGAGCAACTTATTCCTGAGATTATTTGTAATTTTAAGTAGTGCAATATTGTAAAAAATATTCAGATGGTATAATCAGTCAATGTTTATTAAGTTTGATCCCAATGATTTTTAGTAATTTTTGCCATCTCTCAATAATATTAAAAAGCACCTTAAGAAGATAAAATCAGTTGAAATGGCATACATTTTAAGATCACTTTTATTTGTATTCTCAAATATCAGAAAAATTTGCCATAGACTTAATTCTAAGCTACAATTTACTGGACCAAGTATCAATAACTGAGACAACGATTGGGTTTTTTTGTTTGTTTTGTTTTGTTTTTTAATTTGGATTATTTTGAAAGTAAATGGAAAAGCTAAATTCTTGTGCATCTCACCAAATCCATTAATTAGCTGAGTTATTAGGTATTTTTCATTAGGGTCAGTGAAAAAAAATCCTATTTTGACTGAAAAGCAATTGATATGCATGTGGTAATTCAGAACTTGATTCTCTGCCTCCCTAATGCATATAGCATTGTGTGAATGAGAGTTTTACTTCCATCAGCATTTAATATCAGCTTCATGGTTTATATACACTGATTATGAAAGTTTGGTTTATAGTGTCTAGTCTCTACTGGTAATATAAAATTTATCTTATCATATTTAATATTAAAATCTTTGCACAGTGTCCCATACCCAGACAATTACAATGTACTTAAATTATAATTTAAACTCCCTACACCAAATCTGTGGGGGTGTGCTAAAAGTAGCTTTTATGAACTTCATCAAATAATTGAAAGTGTTTTTGAAAATAATATTTTCTTATTTTCTAAGGATAAAAAATAATAGATTATTTATAAAAAGCTCCATAGGGATAATTAATTATGCTAAAGTGCCTATTATAGTTTGATATCTAACTCTTATAATATAGCCTTAAAAACAATTTCTATCAGTATAATAAGAATACTTAACAACAACAATAATAGAAACCACAGATGCAATTATTGCCTTTTATTCTATCAATCAGGAGCATGATTCCTATTTCTTTCATACATGAAAACATTTAAACATAAAAATATTGAAGGTACTGTGTCCCCCTTCCCCTGGCTAAATTCACTTTTCTTAACTAAGCAAAAGCCGAAGAATATTTGTTTTTTATTTTCATCTCCCTTTTCTCTCTTTGATGGTGAACTGCCATACAGAAGATCGCTTCTTACTTTTTGTATTTCAATCCCATAATCATCTAAGAATATATTAAAGACTGATGCTGTTAAATAAGAGGGTTATTTAAATGCACCTGTTGCTCCAACCTTTGGGGAACTTGAGAGGTGCACAATCAGATTACACCAGAGCTAGTTGTGGCCATTTTCTATTTCATGGGAGATACTGTCTTTGCAAGGTTAATTCAGAGTATCTTGAACTCTTCCGATTTCAAAGTAAAGAGTAGCAGAGTATATAACCTTCAGAGACCTCCCATCTCTCTTACTGCTGTCTTATCATTCTTTCTCTCTCTTATCACTCCAAACATGCAGTCACATTGCAGGTTCTTGAACATACAACATTCTCATTCGTCTCAGGACCTGTACTGTATGTGTCTGTACCCTCTAACCTCCAGTTCTGTATTTTCTTACTTACTTACTTCATAATATCTCAATGGCAACCAATGAGGAATCTCTTTATAATCCCATGTCTGAAAAGATGCCTATCTATCCCCCAGTCCTCTTCCTCTGCCTTATTTTCTCAACAGCACATTTTCATTGTAACTTACAACACTTCTATTATTTTCTTCACTGTTTGTCTCTCCAATATCAGGAACTTATCATCTTCAGTTACATTTCTAGTGCAAAGACCATTGCCTAGTACAGGATAAGCACAGAATAATTATTTGAAGTGAGAATGAAATAGAAGAGGAAATGCATCCTCCTTCAATCATGTCCTTAAACCTTCCAATCTAATTACAAGATACCATCAGATATGGAATACACAGAAGGCTAGAATGAATTGCATATGCTTTTTCTTGATACCTAATTTTGTCTAGAATCATTTTGAACTATTTTACCCATAGTCTATTTATCATTTTTAAAATGTCTATGCAGTCACTAACATTTTGATACATGAGAAAGAAAATATTTTGCAATAATAGAATAAAAATTGACCAATTCATTTTTATGTTTTAAACAAAATTAAGGAACTTCTTGGTGATTATTACATTGAAAATAAGTTTTTATGTATTGCAAAGTTTATAAAAAGTATCAAGTACCACACATTTATCATTCTAGATTGCATACAATTTTCCCTATCATTTGATCTGTTATAAAAAAGAAAGTAAAAGACCAGAAGGGGGGTGGAAAACACTAGTGTTGTGTTTTTTTTTAAGCTGGTTTAGGCAGTTCAATTTTAATACCCCCCAGAGAGCTCTCAGACATTTATGTTATACAATAGCTTGCATTATTAAGTCATATATAGTTTATTTTATGTTGCAATTGCCATAACTGTTACAGTAACATTTGGATAATAGACAATATCACTGAAAATATATCAATGCATTTTTTTAGTGAATTAATCTATATCCCATTCCTAAGACTTGGTTATTGAAGCATGATAAATAAAGTCATAACAATGATATGTCATCAAATATTATTACAGACTTTCCATAGAAGGGTGGTGAGGTACATGGAATTGACCTTGTAGAGAGAGAATTTAGTGCAAGAGGAATGCCATTTGTCATATTGTCCCACAGTGGAATGATAGAGCCATTGGGGATAGTTTAGTGTTCTGCAGTGTATACAGATTTAGCATAACTACAGCTACTGGTTGTATTGTGTATAAAGCAATAAAAAAGAGTTAACTATGATAGCAATCAAATGATATAGAAGTAAAGTAATCTAGAATTAAAAATACTGTATAAAATATGATTCGTATTCAATTGTAAATGACATCTCTCAATAGTTTATGAGGAGGTCTTCGAATTACGGTAATACATACCCAGGGCACAAATAAACTTTTGTATTTGTGGGAATATGCAGGAAGAAAAACATTAGACTGTAATTTTATATTCAAGCTTTTCTATACACAAAAAGTGTGTTCTCATGCCATTAAAGTGTTTAGTATTGAAACTGGTGCATGCATGTTGATGCTTTCTATGGGGCATTCATGTGTTACAGCATATATTGTTAAGCTCTGTAAACAAGTCAAAATAACACGTGGTATTTTGCCAAGGGAATGTTAGAGTTCGTAAACAAGTCTGGATGGTGCCTGGCAAAATGGCAGAGGGAGTGGTTTGAGAAGTAACAAAAGCGAGCCATTAAGTGTGGAGATTCCTTATTGGTTGACTGATGTATCTAGTTTATGCTAATTAAGATAAGCTGTGCAAAATGTATAAATAGCTCTGTTGTCCTACAATAAACGGCTCCCTCTCCTGCTGTATCAACGTACACAGTTATTCATCACCCCCCGACAATATATAAGTTATACAAAGGGAAGAGCAGCCTGTTCTATGAAAGGGAAGCTGCCAGTGTCTGCAGACTTCTTTGTGTGCCTGCAATGGTCTGCAGTACTTCCAAATACTATCATGTCTTTCATCATTGAGCAAACAAAAGCATTTAATACAGGGCATCAACCAAATAATTTAAGGATATATTCAAGATTTAATAAATTTTCCTATATACAATTGATATTAGTAAAAAATAGGATGAAATGAACAATAAGAAACCAGTTAGAAAACAGAGGCAAAAATAATAGAATTGTTTTAAGAATGTTATCCTCTAAAAGTCAGAATCAAAATAATTTGAAATACGGATATTTATCCATTATCTCTAGTGATATCATGACCTTTATAGTGTACTTTTCAATGTTAATGACTGGTTGCATAAATCCATGGAAATGGGTAGAACATTAAAAAAGTAAAAATCTTGAACATGAAGATAAACAATCCCAGATTTTCAGCAGGGTATAAAACAATGCAACTTGATTCATTTTTATACAATTTCATAAAATGATGCTACACTTGGAATATTATCTTCAATTTTTTAGTAGCAAATCATCCAACTTCACAAACTATTCGAGAAACATCTAGTTTTCTTGTTTCACAAAAATAGTTAAAATACTAATAGAAGAATGAAAACACATTAAAACTCTGTTACATGCAAACACTGGTAATATGAATGCACAGAAAATAATGGTAAACATTTACAAACCACCCCAGACATTTGACATACCACCTATAATCTCAGCGCCTCAAGAGGCTGAGGTAGGAGGATCACAAGTTCAAGGCAAACATCAGCAATTTAGTGAGGCACTGAGCAGCTTAGGGAGCCTGAGGATATGGTTCAATTGTTACGTGCTGTGGGGTTAAGCCCTAGTACTCCACACATATTTACAAGCATTATATTAGAATACATTTTCCAATGTGACTTTTTCCCTCATATTTAAAGTACAGCTACATGATGTAACCTGCTGTGTTTTTGTACTAATAAATAGAAAATTACTGAGTGAAAGATGATATATTCTTATAATAATGGCTTCTGTATGGAAGATTGGTCACTGGTGATGAAAATCCTTAGGATGAAATAGAAAGAAAGGGTAAGATCATTGAGTGAGGTTGCATGTTAAAGGTACTTACTGATTTAATAATAAGCAAGCTACTGCAGCAAAATTGATAACTGAGGCACTTCCTGATAATATATGATTTCAATGCTATATTGGTGGAGCAACTCCTGAAGAGCACCTTTCAGGGAACCACATAGTAGATACTGAAATGTTGGCCCAAGTTTTGACTTAGGTAAGAGAAGATGTCAGCTTTCAGAGATATTTTAGGTAATAAGCACAAATATCAACTGACATATTGTATATGGAATGTGGAGTCAATACTAGAATTGAAGATGACACCAAGATTGAAATTTTTTCCAGAGCTAATGAGTGGATGGTGATGCCACACTTGCTATTAAGAAAATCAAACATACTGAATCTGTGCTCCACTACAAGCATGATGTAAGTGGAGAGTGTTGTGGAAAACCCAACAAAGTTGAAATATATAGTCTGCTTCCACAATCTGGACAGTTTTCTTAAATTTGTCTAAACATTAAGACTAGGTTTAACCTATTAAATGCTATCCTTACTAATTGACAAGAGAATACACTATCAATTGGCATTCTTTCAATTTATGAGTCAGATCCTACTGTATAAACAACAGATTCTTCATAGATCCTTTAAGGGTTACTAGTGTGAACAGAAATTATTATTTTCTTTTTACAAAAAGGGGTCATTATGATACCAAGGATGACAGTTTAATTTTGATTCTATATTTTCTCCCAAATTATCTACAACCATAATCTTAGGCTAGTCTAACAAACAAACTTAAAGAGAGAAAGTTATGTCATAAAATATTGCAATATGCCAACAAAAATATTTTTATAATAAAATTGACAGAAACAAAATCAGGAGATGTAGTTGTATGGTACAGCACATGTGTAGCCTGTGTGAGCCCTGGTTCAATCCCCAGTACTGCACACACTCAGAAATGTATGTGTGTATGTGTGTGTGTGTGTGTGTGTGTGTGTGTGTATAATCAGACTTTTATATAAAAAGAATGCACATTTTCAAAATTACACATAGCAATAAGGAAAATGCAAATAACAACACCCTGAAATTTCACCTCATTACAGTTAGATGGGCAATCATGAAGAATATAAACAATAACAATTGCAGGTAAGGATGCGAGGGGAACATTTACACATAATTAGTGGGACTGAAAGTTAGCAAAACCTCTTTGGAAAGCAGTATGAAGATTCCACCACATGATCCAGATATTCCCACTCTTTAGTATTTAGCCAAAAAGGCTAAAATCAGCATACTGCAATGACATTGTCTCATGTATATTCATAGTAGTGCAATTCACAATAGCTAAGTCATGGAACCAGCCCGGTGCCTATTAACAGATGAATGGGTAAAGAAAATATGGTATATATACACAATGAAGTTTTACATAGCCATGAAGAAAAATGAAATTATATCATTCATTTGCTTGTAAATGGATAGAACTGGAAAGTATCACACTAAGTGAAATAGGACACACTCAGAAATTCAAAGATCTAATATTTTCTCTCACATGCAGAAGTTAAAAAAGAAAAATGAATAAAAATGGGGAATCTTGAGAAAATAGAAGAAATATCAGTAGAGCAGGGGACCAAAGGGAAGGGAGAAGGCAAAGGAAAGGTAAGAAGTAGGGAATAAAAGTGACCAAAATATACTAGGAGAATGTATAAATATACCACAATGCATTCTAATTTTATATATAACTATAATGATAAATTATGAATAAAAAATAAGAAATTAATGAATAAATAAATAAAATAACACTAATACAATAGAAGAAGTAGGTCAGAGGGAGGGAGGAGGGAAAGAGAAGGAGGTAATACAAGGACTGAAATGAAGATACTGTTTATGAATAAATAGTTGAAATGAGTACATTGAACTGATCCCATCTATTGTGTATCACTATAATGTACTCAATAAATTTCCCCACAGTTTTTACTGGTGCATTATAATTGTACATATTGATGGGATTTGTTGTTATATATTTATACATGCACCCAATAAAACTACACACACACACACACACACACACACACACACACACTAGCTTTTCTAGCATCACAATTCATAATAGCAAATTGTGAAACCAGCCCAGGTACCTATCAATGAAAGAAAACGTGGTATATATATGTACACACAGACACACAGACACATACACACACACACACACAAAAAAACACACACAATAGAGTTTTACTCAAGTATAAAGGAGAAAGAAATTATGACATTTCCTGGCATGGATAGAACTGGAGAACTAAATCATGATAAGTGAAATAAGCTTTCAGAAGGCCAAGGTCAAATATTTTTCTCATATGTGGAAACTATATATAGAGAAGTTATTTAAAAAGGAAAATAAAAATGTATAATGGGGTACATCACGAAATTGAAATGAGACCAATATTCTAAAAGAAAGAGATCAAAGGAGTGGGGTGGATGGGCAGATGCTGAGCAAAAAAATCTACAAAATTATGCTATGTCCATGTACAATGATACAAAAACAAATCCCACTTTATATATAATTTTAATGCAGTAATTGAAACAATAGTGATAATAACATGGTAGGGATGTCAACGAAATGGAACAAGCCTGTGAAGGAGGGAGGAAGGAAGGGAAATGAAAGATACTAGGAAATGAGATTCATCAAATTATCTTACATACACATACCAATATGATATAAGGTATCTCAATAATATGTATCATTATTATGTACCAATATAAATATAAAAAGAAAGAAAAAAAATTACTGATAAACTAAGGAATAAATCTATTTGTGTGTTGAATAAAAACAGCAATATTCAAATGAATTATTCTAAAGAAGAAGTCAGACTCTTTCTTTATAGAAAAATGTAAAACCATAATAATATTATTCCTCATACATTAATGTGAAGAAAAAAAGTAATGGAAGTTTTAATTCCATTTTTTGTATTTGTTAGCTAATGATTTCCAATGAATATGGAAATTTCTCAAAACAGAAAAGAATTTGAATCATTATAGAAAAATTGAACAGAGCATCAGCCTTAACATATATCTAAGGAAGCAAAGTATTTGTATAAACAAATACATACTATTCTAGTTGAATATTCTGAAATAACTAGTGCTATTAAATGCAAAAAAATATGAAATTTAATAAATAAAAACCAAAGTGGGCTGCTCTACTAGCAAAAGAATTTTAAATAAGTAAATTAATTAATTAATAGTAATCATATAAAGTAAATTTAGTTTAAAATATAGCTAGTGAAAATTGCACTAGAAACAAAAAGCCTTAATGACAGATAATATAAATTCTGTATATACATACCACCAAGCCTGATAATGTGATATGTTTTAAGTGACCTATTTGTCACAGTGTCAAAAAAATTCTTAACTGGGTGAGATTCTAAGTGCCAATAGCCTCCACACCTGGGATGCTGAGGCAGGAGAATCTCTTGAGCCCAGGAGTTGGAGACCTGCCTGAGCAATGACGAAAGACCTTGTCCTCAAAAAAGAAAAAAAAAAAATATATATATATATATATATAGTCAAGAGTCAAAGCTATTTTCAACAATTTTTGAAAATTACTTTAAATTCTTAGGATTTCAAAACAACAATAAAAAGTGGGAGTTCAATTCCTGTGGAAAATACAAATTTTAAGATAGATACACTGTTGTTGAGTAGGTAGCAGACTAGCTCTGGTTCTGGGAAAGATGTAGTAATCACATTTTACTCTGTATTTCCCACTGAATTCAGCTGTAAAACCTAGGCCTAAAGGAAGCAACAGCTGTTGAGGACTCAAGAAAATTACTAGTTGCAAGTAGAATGAATAGAAAACCAAAATTCCACTGTTTTTTTGTTTTGTTTTGTTTTAACCTCTAATATCCATGGCCTGAGTGTGAACTGGATAGTGGGGTAGAATCAGAGAGAATTACAGAACTCTGATTCTGAGTCAGAAATGGGAAAGAAAATTTCAAATGCTCATAAACAATAGAAAATCTCCTTTTCCTACTCCCAAACCACCTACCCCTCTCCTTTTTTCCTTGTTTTGTGTTTTAACCTCTAAGCTGTCCATAATAACTCTGGTAACTGAAAGTACACTAGCCTACAATATTTAAAACTATGAAAATTTTCCTATTGTTTGCTGAAGGGTAGGGGTAAACCCAGTTGCTTTGCTTTCCTCTCTATTCTTGGTCCTTTTCCTTTTTAGCACAAGATGTGGGTTTAGTAGCTCAAGTGTAGAGCAGAGCAAAAATTAAAGCCTAACCATCTGACAAGAAGAATAAAGAAAGTATCCCAGGGAACCAGATTGTGCAGAGGAGATGGCAGAGGAAAAGAAAGAGTCAAGTGACCCCATCAGATTTCTAAGCAACACCTGGATTCCCTCATGATTGATAATCATGTGGGTCTCTCTAATCTGGTGTGTACTAAAGACAAATGGAATTGAATTACAGGTACACTGCAACCCACATTCAGATTCACACTGGTGGCCCACATCCAACTTAGATCTCAATAGGAGACTACAGTCCTGAAAACTAAATAGGCATTAAAAACACAGCTCACAGAAGACAGATTGGGCTTTGGGGCCTGAACTTAATCAGGCCAACTGCTTACTACAACAAAATATAAACACATTTTATTGGATTAATGTAAGAGCCACCATCTCATGTATATTATTTAAAATAGTCAGGATACAGCCTAAATTACTCAACACATAATCGATCGACAAACTTTAACCCACATGGAAACAAACAAACAAACAAACAATTGAAAATACCAATGCTGAGATGTTGCACTTATTAAACCAAAGTTTTGAAATAGATATTTTTAAATGCTCCATAAGTAATGGAGAACTCTATTGATACCAATTTTAATTTAGAAAATGTCATGGGAAAAAAAAAGTCATGAAGAAGAACAAAATAGGAATTTAATATCTGAAAACTGAAAAAAAATGAGAAACAGATTTTCATTGGATGGGCTCAATTCGGAATGAAAATGACAGAGAAAAGAGTCAGCAAATTTGAATATAAATCAATATGAATTTGCTATATAGCTAATAAAACAATATACCAGCGAGAATAAGAAAATAATGAATAAAGCCTTGAAAATCTGTGTTAAAGCCCTCGAATTTGTGCCCTCAGAGTACCAAAAAAGAAAGAATGCAGTGTTAAAAAATTTTTGAAGAAATAATATTTGAATATGTCCCCTCTGTGCTAAAAGATATAAATCTGCAGATTTAAATAGTACATTAAACTTCAAATATAAAATCATATAACAACACCAAAAATAAAAAATGTCATTCTTATCAAAAAGAAACTACTGAGTATTAAAAGAGGCAATATAGTTTGACATATATTAACAAACATGACAGATAAGTTGAAGATAAGTTGGAATACCAAAGTTCTTAACATTAAGTTTCCACATAATAAATCTATGTTCTATTCTAATCTCATCTGGCAGCAATTATTTAAATAATTTTCTTATCATATTCTACTAATTCTACATAATTAAATTGGTTTCCATTCCTTTGTTCTAAGAGAATCTAGCATTATAAATTGAAATATGTGCAAAAAGGATAAAATGCTCAGTGAGATCATTTTACTCATAGTGATCCAAGGTACTTTTGATTATTAGTTCTATGATCCTTAAAGTACTTAGGTACTATAATTTTTAAATATTTGAGACATTTTAAGTTCAGTTCTCTGATGTCAAAGCAAGTGCAAATGCTTGCATAAGCTTAAGGTATTGTATAATTATAATATCCTTCAATAAATGAAACTCATCTATGAAATTAGTCTAAAATAATGTACTCTTTTGCAACAACTCAGAGAAAATATTACAGAATAAAAACCATTTTGGACCATAGTAATATTTGTGAAGAAGATTCATGTGAAATAGAAAGTTCCAGTTAATATCATGATACTTCAGAAAGACATACATGTATATAAAATAGTCTACATTATAAATGGAAGTTTGTTTCTATTTATTATGTAGTGACTTGTTACTAAAAAGTTTAATATCTCACATTTTCCTTAGATTTTTAAGGCATCTCCACCACTAAATACAAACACTATTCTCTCATACTCAATTCTGAGCCAAGTTTAATCTCATTGAAAAGATTAAGAGGATTTAAAAGAAATTTTAAGGTAGGAAGCTTAAAAGTTCTTTATATCTATAAAGTCACCTAGAAATGTCAAAAGTTCTAAGAAAGGTTGCTGAAAGAACATATATAGAGATAGTACAGCATTTTCTTTGATAGACAGATTTACTTCTATCTCTTAGAACATTTCAAATCACCTGGGTATTTGAGCATTCCTCTTCCCTAACAATTACACAAATCCCCCATAACACACACATACACACACACACACACACACACACACACACGCACACACACACACTCACACAGAGGAAATTGCAAACATAGCAGAACAGCTGAGCTGTTAGTGGATTCAATAATGAGGTATTTTGGGAAGTTAAACACATCTAATCAGACTGTGAATATCCCAACTCCATCTACTTTTGGATGAAGTGAAGAAAAACACAGTTAAGGTATAAGAACAAGCAATACAATCTCTGTAGGAAGGGGTGTAAGCAGCAGCTACAGATGGAATCTAATGGAACAGAAAAGAATGGTATATGCAAGAATAAAAAAATCCTATATTTTGAATACCTAATAAAGAAATATTGAATTCATATCTTTTCAAATGTTTTTTTTCTAAAATTATACTTAGTACAATGAGAAATTGATAGGAGTGGAACCGTGTTAGATTCCAGAGTTACTGTGGAAAAAATTTTAAGTTATTAACACATACTTCAAAACATGACCATACTGAAATATAGAAATTTAGTACAAAATTTTTATATTTTAAGTATTTTCCAAATTTATTACTTTGGAAAATAGTTGAAAGTCCTGTAGGGCTGTTAATCTAAGTGGCTCTTTGGTGTTGTGGAGAACAACCTGTTGTATTAAGTATTGATTTCCTTCTGAATTTAAAGACACTGGTCTTTTAAAATGGTACAAAAAGGGAAGCAAATTTTTGCAACATGAAGTATTATTTAGTACAGGTATGAATGTGTTTTTTATTGCAACTCATTTTTGAAATATATATGCACAAATTACACATTTTTAAATGAGTTGTACTCATCATGTTGAAACATTAGTAGACAAATAATTCTAATTATTTTTAGCAAAATAAATTTCAAAGAAAAAATGAGGAGCCATCATTTGCATAAAAGTACAATCTTGAAATTAGTTACAGAAAAAGTGATTGAAACTTAACAATGGAGGCAAACAAAACAAAGCAAAACCAAAAAAAAAAAAAAAAAAAAACCACACAAAAAACCCACATTTAGAATGCACCGAAAACAAGGCAGAAAAAGAGATGATACGTTAGAGGAAAAAACAAAACTTACAAGTTCAAGTAATTTAGTCTACAATTCTCACAAACTCTTTTTTTTTTTTTGTGTGTGTGTGTGTGTGTGTGTATGTGGTTCTGGTGATTGAACCCAGGTCCTTATACCTGTGAAGCATGTATTCTACAAATTGAGCTATATTCCCAGCCCCCATAATTCTCATAATTTTACTTTTACCTTTCACTGGGATATAGATGAATGTCTAAAAATTTCCCTGGATATGTTTAATTGGTACATCTCTATACAGAATGGTAAATTTCACTGTGGTGTATTCATGCATATATGAAAACACAATTTGGTCAGTTTCACTCCCCTATACCTCCTCTACCCTCACCTTCTCCCTCCCTACATCCCATTATCTACCCTACTACTTTCTACTTTCAAGGCCTCCTTTTTCTCCTCTCTAGTTTCCGCACTTGAGGGAAAAGAAGGAAAAGGTGATACTTTTTTGAGTCTGGCCAATTTCAGTGTAAATTATGTTCTTCACTTTCATCACTTTTCTTACAAACAGCATAATTCTCATCCTCTGTGACTTGATAAAACTCCACTGTGTATATACACCCAATTTTCTTTATCCATTAACCCATTGACAGACACTTAGGTTAATCCCCAAACTTGGCTATTACTTGAATTGCATTGCCTTTTGTAGAAATAAATCTTTCTTGTGGATTTTTTATTACTGGCATAATGAACATTTACATGTTCTACTATATGTAGTAGTTTGCTGTACTGTAATATCAAAAGAAGAAAGTAGTTACTCTTTAAAAGTTAGCACAGTAGATGTCACAGGTGTGCACTGCAAGAAGAAATGTTTTTCAGCCAATAAGTAATCATAAGATATATAATAAAACATGTCTTTCTTGCATAGATTAAAAACTAATAAAACTCCTATCAGGTATTATAAAAGCAACACTGTCTGGGTTGCCTAGCACCCACAGAGAATTTTTGTGGAAAATGTGTTAAATGAATGTTAATATAACAGTGCTGTTGCAGGAGATATAATGCAATGTATATTGAGGATTTCTCAAAACCTGAATCTACCATATGGATAAGTCTGAAATTTAAAAGAACATTTTATCTATTTTTTAACCACTTGAAATTTGCTAAAATTGGTAAAGCATTTGTGAAATGATGTAATTGTGAAAATCTCATATAAAGAAACATTTTTAAAACTGGGAAAAAGAGAAATTGATACAAGTAGAAAAGAGGAAAATCCTGCACATGGATACGCATTCTGGAAGTAGAAGTAAAAATAATTAACTTATTTTGTCTGGGTACCTGACAACTGAAAGCACACATTTATGCAGGATGAAGAACACTGATTAGAATAATTTAAATATCTATAAATAAACTTCTAATCAAATCATAGACAAATCATAGACAGTAGATACCGCTTGTATCTTACTTATTTCCTCTCCTATATACATCCCTCTTAATTCATGTTCAAGCTGTTTAAGATTTTCTTTGTTCAATAAAAATTGAGGAGAAACAATATTAGTAATTTCTTCATAGAAGCATTTAAGAGTCATTGCTTGATTCCCATTCTTTTCCTCCCCCCCGGTGATAAAAAAAAAAAAAAAAAATTGGAGGTTCAATGCATTGAAGCAGCCGAGAATACTGGGCAATTATGTAGCAGGAATAGTGCCTTAGAGTTTCCTGCAACTTGCAGCAAATTTTCTGTGAGGGTGAACTAAATGTCTGTAGTGTTAATCTTCTAGGATTCTGTCCTTGTGCACCACAGTATAACATATCCTATTCTAGGATATATATTCAATAAATCATTTTAAAATGGCTGATGTGTTTGTGTACATGACTACAAATTTAGATAGTAAAGTAGAAACATAGGAATTACCACATCAAATAATAAATACTATGGGGAAATGAAAAAAAATGTATCTTTAATGTTTAGTAAATTATACATGAAACCAAAGCTGTCAATTATTCAAAATGCCCATTGGTTCCATATGACCGATCAGTTAAAATGATATTCGTTCACATGGAATTTAAATCCTAGTTTTCAATTTCTAGCTGCTATTAGTGGGAAAGTTTTTCTCTAATTTTATTATTATTATTATATTATTATTATTTATTTGTTCTTTTTAATTATACATGGCAGTAGAGTATATTTTGTCATATACTGGAGTATATTTTATTCTACCTAGGATTTCTTATTGTGGTTGTACATCGTGTTGAGATTCACTCTAGTATATTTGTATATGTAAATAGGAAAGTTATGTCAAATTAATTCCACTATCTTTTCTATTCTTATGCCCCCTCCCTTCCCTGTATTCCCCTTTGTCATGGGTTTTTAAATTGACAAAAAGACAGGAGAAAAGAATATTGCCTGAGAATAAGAATATATGTTTTGGGCTGGGGTTGTGGCTCAAGCGGTAGCGCGCTCGCCTGGCATGTGTGCAACCCGGGTTCAATCCTCAGCACCACATACCAACAAAGATGTTGTGTCCGCCGAGAACTAAAAAATAAATATTAAAAAATTTCTTTCTCTCTCTCTCTCTCTCTCTCTCTCTCTCTCTCTCTCTCTCTCTCTCTCCTCTCTCACTCTCTCTTTAAAAAAAAAAGAATATATGTTTTAAGTAAGATCTGTCCTAGAACAGCTCATATTATCAAGATTTATGAAGATTCATCTACAGATCCCTGTTCTACTTTGGCACACATTATACTTAGTTTCTGCTCTTTTCATTTTGCTGACCAATATCTTCCTTCTCACTTCATAGTCTTCTTGACATATTATTTGGGTGCCTATCAATACTTTCAGTCTTCATAAAAAAGCCACTTCTTCCAAAAAGTTTTTTTTCCCACTTCCCATTTAAATTACCTATGTTTGAATGACATTAGCACATTGTCACTGTTTCACAAGGTTTTTGTAATTTTCCAATTCGTCCATTATTTATTTTCACATTTTACCTATCAAATGTATTATAAATACATGAAGTATACAATATAAGTATAGGATTGTATGTCACACAATACCCATCTGTACCTTCATTGTCACATGTGCTCTAAATATACTTTTAAGACAATGGATAAAAAGCACCAAAGAACCTAAGGACAAAATTAATAATAATAAAAGCTGAGGCAGGTCTTACATAGAATAGGTGCCTATAGAGCTTATTAGAGAAAACTCATAACCTTTATGCTATCAAGTTGAATTATTTGTTCTTTTACTCCATTAATCAATTTTGCTCAAATATTATACTTGTATTTACTTTTCTCTTGTCTAAAATCTGAAGGCTTTAACTTAATCTAAGTCATAGAGTTACTGAGTACTATAATCATTATTTGTAATAAATTTACTTGGGGGAAATTTGCACTTCACTGATCCTGAAAGAATAGAGGATAACAACATTTCAAAATGCAGTAGGAACATTTTAAGAGCAGAAAAAATGTTACATGAACCACTCTGGTTCTGTTGGGTTATCTTGCACAATAGCTATTGCTATAGTGTGGAATCAAGGTACCGAACGAAGTTCAATTAATTGTAATTTTAAACTTTCTGCTTATAGAAAAAATACATACAAATTGTAAATATATTTTATCCGTAATTTTACATGTCACTTAAATTTTACATGAGCAGAAATTGATAACAAAATAGAGATAATAACTACCTGGCATTTATGTTCATCATTCCTTAGGCAGGAAAAATCAAGGAGGCCTTAAAATTGATTCTTCAAGTTTACAATAAAAGGCTGATGTAATATCTTCAAAGCAATAATAACCTCAATTATGTTTTTTATAGTGATAACATTTTTTCTTGTATTATATTTCATGTTCATATAAGTACATGAAATAGATTAAATATTTATCTATAAAATATATGAGGAAATTAAGTTATTTATTCAAGATAAAAGTGTTATTAATTCTCAAAATTCGACTTGATTCAAGCTGTTTTTCTCTAAAGCTCTAATGTACTGTTTCTCCAATCATGAATGTTATTTCAGAATGTTTCTACCTGGAAAAACTTAATTGTACTTTTTCTTTATCCATTTCAAATAGTGAAGCCTGCATGCTCACAGAGTTGTTGTTATCATTATACAAAAATGTTTGTTCTTTCCTGGCTATGAGACTTTCCATATGATTTTCTAAAAATGTGTAAAATTAATTTGAGCAATTATCTCAGCTGTACAGTATTTGCTGAGATTGTATCATTCACTCTGTACTCCAGTGGTCAGTGAATCAAACTATTCAATCAGATGTTCCCTCCTGAGAATCTGAATAGAGTAGATGGTTCCTGTGATGAGATCAATCCTGAATCTACCCCCAAATTCCTGTACCTAATTTAGTTCTAAAAAATGTCCAAGTGATTTATTCCCAGCCCAGTCTCTCTGCCAATCATGAAAGCTCACTATAACATACTTTTGACTCAATTAACTAGGGAGATTGATGTTGTTTATGACTAAAGGATCCATATATTGTCAGTCTACCTCTTATTCATAGATATTTGCATCAACACATTACATGTCATATATTGTTAGCACATGCTTAGTCAAATAGGATGATTAAAAACCAAATGAACTAACATAATATTAAATAAGGAATATCTTACTGAATATGATGTATTATTTGCTGAGAATAATATTCAATGATCAATTAAAACCAGAAACACATTACCTTACTATCATAGAAAATAATATTTTGTTATTTGAGAGCTAGAAGTTATAGTTATAATTCTTCTTATTATTATCTGGTAATTATAAGAATTGTTCTAGAATTGTTTTGAAATTTTGTACTTCATTATATGAAATGGATGATATGATTTATAAACATTATATTTTTGTTGTTATTTCTTCAATTAAAGATAATATACCAGATGCCAAATCTATTTTGAAATATACATTGTGTTTTTGAGATGTACTACTTAGGCCTATTTGAAGAAAATGTAATTATATTTAAATTTAAAGGACATTGTCATAAGATTTTAATGGAACATGCTAAGACTATGGTTAAGTAGTGATCTTTCTTCAGTAATGGATCTGTCCACCATGCATATCTTGCTGTCTTCACAAATAGATTCTGTATTTCATTGATATTATATTAATCTGAATTAATTTTACAGCTAAGAAGACTATTGTATAATAAAAATGAACATTAAATTAAATAATCAAAACACACAAAAGTAGTAACAGTTTAGGATGGCAGCAAATTTTAAACAAAGAGGTCAAAAGTCAAATATCGAGAGTGTTGATCCTATAAATGCAAAATAACATATCAAAACCAAATTAAAGTAAACTAAGATGATAAAGCATCAATAACCTCTATATAGTTAGGATTTCCAACATTTGAGACTATTTCATAGACATTTAGGTTTTTAAAAATCAGTTTTAAAGATAGTCTTATAAATTTAAAACATAATATGTAAGGGATCATAACTTATTTTCTGATTATATTTATGAGCATTGGATAAATAAAAATATGCTCTTTATATCACCAAGGTAACAAGTAGCTATATTGCAAACAAGGCATAAGTTCAACCTAAAAAGAGAAAACAAGGCAAAGAGGAGTCTGTGTTTGTGTGTGTGTGTGTGTGTGTGTGTGTGTGTAGTTTAAATTAAATAAAAACCAGGGAGTAGAAAATAGTATAAAAGTTTCAGCAAAGAGAAGAGAAGCCATTCATAATGGTTAATACTGGAGGAAATAGTACTGAGAAGAAAGTAGAAGAGTTCTGTATATTTCAGAATTGAAAATATATTTTGGTGGTAAAATATTTGGAATTTCCTATTTAAAGAAATATTAATAAATCCGTATTCTTGCAATCTGAATTTATCTGAGATAGATAATTAAATATCTTCCCAGCATTTGTTATATCTAGTATAAAATATTTGAATAAATTTAAAGGTATTTTAAATTGAGCATAATGAGATACATTAGCAAAAAAGCTGCCAAATACATAATGTTTTTTCCTTCATTAAGTCAAGTATACTAACAAGTGACAATAAATAAAACACCCAATTTGTCCTTTGTGTTCAAAACCAACACTGCACTTCAGTGCAGATTGTTTTCACTATATTCAAATAGGTTAAGACTAAGATTAGGTCTTTAAAAATAGGCAGACCTTTCATACACAAAGGATACTGCCTTAAAACTACATTAAAAACAAGTTTAGAAAATAAATGTACCTCAAAATATAAATACTTATTTATGCATCTTTAAATATTTAAATTGAATGAGTACTTTCACTTATTTTATTTTCAAAAGAATATTTTTGTCAGTAAAATCAACAGAAAAATGGACAGTATGTAATAATAATCAAATTTTTAGAACTATATAGACCATATTACTTCATAAGCTATAGATTTTGTTATTATCCTTATCAGTATGCTGCATTCATATCTTTTATTTTAGTCATCATCTGTTTTTTTCTTTTTGTTTGCTTGCTTGTTTATTTCTTCCTTGCCTTAGGCATAATTAGTCTCATTGTTTTAAAGGCATCATATTGATAACAATGAAAGAATGTCCCATGGACTTGTTGATATAATACTGTCCATTTTCAGGACATGTAAGAACTTTTGAAATATTTTCATATTAACATTCTAAAATGAAATTCTTTGAAATTATTTTTAAAACCACATTCACATAGATGCATTCATATAAATGTTTTTAAATTCCATTCTGATATAATTTTTATTATTTTTAAGTATTAATATTCAATAATATATATTTTATAATATTTATTATATATAAGAACTAAACTGAAATTTAACTTCTAGATTATTTTGGAAAGCATTAGAAATTTAAGTCTGACTCTAAATTTTAAATATATTAGAAATACTTTTATAAAATCTATATTAAGTATTAAAATATTTAAATCTAGTTCATAAGGAGGAAATGAACATATGTAAAATTACTAGTACATGAACTCCTTGTTAAGCTATTCCACAATGTCTGCTTAACATAAAATATTGATGCTTTTATTTATTACATTTTATAACTATTATACATGTGTACATATACATCTTGATAAACACACTCATCTTGATTGTTGTACACATCAATACATACAGATATGTACATTTATTTGGATCTATATGCATAATACACATATACACATCTTGATAAATTTAGATGTACAGAATACAAGCATAAAAATGCGAATTTGATCCTTATTTATTTGTTATTTATTTATTTATTTATTTATTTATTTTTCATAAGTCTTATTCTCCCAGAATTTTTCAGTATGTTTCTTAAGCAGAAACACTTGTGGTCCTGAGGAACAGATTTGGAAACATGCCTGCCCCATTTTTTTTAAAGAGAGAGAGAGAATTTTTAATATTTATTTTTTAGTTTTCGGTGGACACATCTTTGTTTGTATGTAGTACCCAGGATCAAACCCGGGAGGCACGCATGCGAGGCAAGCAAGCTACCTCTTGAGCCACATCCGCTCCAATTTTTATCACTGGGTAAACTATTTTTCACCCTATAATATTATTTCTAGATATTGTTTCTAGAGGAACTAGTCATAAAATATTCTTTCTAATGTTCTAGGCTAGCAATTTCCCACTGAAAGAATATAATTATGCATAGTTTGAAAAAAAAGTTACTAATCACACAACAGTGAAGGGATATTATGAACAACATCACTTGTCAGAGACATCAACAAGCATCTTCTTGAATTTGAGATGCCCAAAATTCACAAAATAGTTAATTACTTTGTAATTAACATTTACCCTTTCAAAAGTAGGCATAGGTGTTGAAATTAAGCCAACTTAAAACAATCTCTCTCTCTCTCTCTCTCTCTCTCTCTCATACACAACACACACACACACACACATTTTAGAATTTTTAGAACACCATGAAGTAACACAGTTAGACTACTATTTTTCAATAGTCCTTCACCATAGACCTGATAGATCATAATTTATCTACATGAAGAATAGAAACATATTTCTAAACACCCTCTTAAGAAACAACCATGTATAAAGCAAGCTTAAATTTCAATCCAGACTAGGTATATTGAAATCTAAATACATGGACTCTAAAATAAAAACAATCATTTGATTTCTATAAAGAATAACTGTTCTCTGTAAATCCATTGAAAAAGCAGATTTGGGCTTCTTACACCTTCAAATGTAGGTCTTGTTGTTGAAATTAAGTTAACTTGAAAATCACACACACATAGATACTTGTATCTAATTATGCTTAGAACATTGGCTAATGTAATACAATATATACTTGCATCTTATTTTGCTTAGAATACTGTTTAATGTAATAGCTCTTACTTTAAGATTGATGAATTAAATATTTCACAAAGTTCTGTTTATATTATGGGTATTCAATGAATAGTCAATAAGTTATAATTATTTAACAAACATTTACGGAAATACCTACTGATTAATCCTGAAAGTACCTTTGCTAATATATGTATGAACATAATTGAAAATATATCACTAAAATTGATTCTCTCCATTTAAAAGTTTTGGCTCCTACCAAATTCTTACAGAGATAAATTGTACTCAGTAAATCATAGTTATGGCTGTAGATTGCATTAAAAAATGACGGATTATTAAACAATGATGACTAGTATGTATTTAAATATCCTATTTCATGAGAGAAAACTTCTAGCATTTATACTGTTTGTGTTATAATTTATATCTTCCAATATCTCCTAGTCTTTAACATTTTATTTGTGAAAGCTTAAAAGTAAAAATCAAAGCAAAATGAAGTCATTGAAGAAGAAAATGATAAAAGAATTGCTCCATAGACATGAAAAAATGGAAATAACTATGAAAATGTATAAACCAGGACAGGACAGTTACTGATATTAGAAATAAATATTTAACTTTGTACTTCCTGCCAACTAAGTTAAAATAGGAAATGTAAGGGGATTATATCATTCTTATTATTTAGAAAGAGGAAGAATATCATTTTATGTGGAGAGAGAAATTGGTATAAGTAAATTCAATGAGGACTTTTTTTTCTGTAACCTAATATATGGTTATGTTCAACATAAGGTTTTATAGTGATGTCATGCTCTTTTTAATATTTCTCTTACATTTATATTTTATTGATGTGCAGTTTGAATTATGAAAGTGTAAAAACTAATTCCAATCAGTAAACTTCCTTATTGTTTTGGTTATAAATTTATAATCAATCACCTTAATTCTTTAGATAACAAATGTTTTAATTTTTTTAAAGGTTGAGGGTAAATTCATCTCCAATCTACAACTATATTTAGCTATACAGCCTTGTCAACATCTTTTTCATTCTCTCTGGAATCCATGCTCTGTGTGTCACTAGCTGTTCATACACATGGCAGTCAGACTCTACTCAATAATCCAGATAATTTTGAATTCTTGTCTTTGAATATACTCCCTACATTTTATAATCACCCACATTACCTTTCTAACTTTCCAAAGTGTGAGAAGCTAAAAGAAAGAAAATAAATAAGCATATCTAGATTATTTTGAAGTGGGTATAAGTAGGGGTCTTAGATTCTAGATGTCCCAATGAAAGACTTGGAGGCAAATGGGAGCAACCTGAGGAGATAGCTGTATAATCAGGTGTCATCAACAGAGAAGTGCAAGCCGCAGTGATCATTTTTGTAATTTGCAGCTAGCAGTGACAGAACTTGTGACATCCAGTCCTCAGTAGAGCAGGACCTAGTAATTTTCAGTTTCCATTACAGAAGCCACTGTGGTGTCCTGGTTAGATATGATTTCTGTCTGTATAGATCCAGAGTTGCTCTTAGTCAGTCTGGTATTCATAACAAAGTGACCTATCTAGACTATACATTGAGAGGCCTATATAGAACAGACATTCATTCCTCACAGTTCTGGTATTAAGTCTCAAACCAGAGTAGTTAGCCTATAATAAGAGCCGTCCTCTAGGTCTTAGACTGTGACTTCTGATTTTATTGTTCCATGGCAGACAGAAGGTCCCTAGTTATTTAGCCTCTTCTGAGAAAGTCATTAATTTCATTCATAAGAGTTCTACTCTTATAATCTAGTGGCCTCCTGAAAGCACCTTCCCCAAATATCATTATATTAAGGATTGGAATTCAAAATATAAATTTTGGAGGAACACAACTGTTCAGTCCATTAATATTCCACCTGAGTCTCCCCAAATTCATGTCTTTCTAATATGCAAGAGGCATTTATTTTACTCCAACAGCCACAAAATTTTTACCGTATTACAGCAGGTGATGAGAAAATTTAGAGAAGAAATGCACATTATAGCACCATTTCTTGGAGTGATAAGCTAGCTAGTTGACTTGATGGCAAGTTTATTATCTTGAAAATGTTTCATCATGGAAGAATGTCGCTTTGTTTTTACTGAAATAGATGATTTGTCTGGGCATGAATTTGACCTCTCTGTAGCACTGATCAAGCTCAAACTACCATCTTTGTACTTACAGAATATCTTAATCACCATCATCATATTCACATAGCATTGTTTTTTTTTTAACAATTCTTTTTGTTTATATACATCAGGATGTACCCGGACATAATCACAGAAGTATGCTCTAACTCACTCCTCCCAACTCCCCCTTCCTCCCTCTTCTCCACCAATCCCTTTACAGTGTACTTTAAAAAAAAATAGTATCTTGTGGATACAACCAGTAACAGAATTCACCACCATATCCATGTATGCACATATGAAAGTTTATATTTGATAAGGAACTAGTTCAGATTTTAACTGAAACCTTGGCTTTTCTTGGATCTTGTCCCTGATAGCATTTTGACTGGCACTAGAACATTGTCTGTCCTGGATCACAGGCGTTTGGGCAATAACCGTACTATTAGCTTTTCTGTTTTCCAGATGTAAACTGTAGCTCATAAGGTGTCAACATTCATAATTGCATAAATCAATTCCTTAAAATAAATTTCTTTGTATAGGCATATACATTCTATTGTTTATGTTTCTCTCTAGAATCTTGATTAATATAGTGTCTCATATTAATATATTTATCCATAGCATTATATTTTCATAATGACATCCTTTTATCTTGTCAAATTATTTTGGATATAGAATCTAATTATTGTCTTTGAGATTCAGCTTTAAAATCATTCAGTATAATATTCAGCATTGTTCTATTTACATTAGGAGGTAGGAGGTAAAGGTTTAGGACATGGGAATTAACTTTGAAATGTTCAATCTCTGTATATAGTTTACTGTCTGATGCTGACTCTTCTAGTTACTTCATGATTTTTTCTTTTGTACCTGATATTATGAGACTGAGAAATGTTAGATTATAGCCACCTACATAGATACCTAGGTACATAGAAAGCTACAAGTACTGCCACTCAGTCTTTCGGTATTTTCCAAATAGTATAGGAATGTAACATAATTAACTGTTGATATGCCATGTTTTTTAACAGGAACCTCTAAGGTCTTAAATGACAGGGTCCTTGGCTAACCTAGGATCTCTGTGCTCAGGGATCCTGCATGAAACATTATTCCTCCTGCTCTTCACAAAGTTATTTATTTCAGTTTACATAGCTCTCTATTTAAAATGTCCCTTACTTAGATTTCTCTTTTTCCCTTCAATATAAATTAGCACACTACTCATCATATTACTCTCTTCCCATTGCCCTACTTTATGTTTTCCTTTATAACATGCTATGCATTAGGCATCTATTGTATCTTCCTTTGCTCATATTTATCTTAGTTATCCCATTAAAAATTTGGCTTTCTTTTGGCAGAGATACTGTTTGTTCACTTGGGATTTCTGTAAGTACTCCCCTCAAAATAGTAGCATTCCTAATTAATAATCATCGTAACAACTGTCAACTACTTATTGAGTGAATGAATGGACTTCTAGTCTAAATATTCATCAGATATTCTTTAAATAATTTTGGAATTAATGCTAAAAGTCATCAAAAATCCTTTCCCCCTTAGAAATGTACCTTTCCTCTATTTTGTGATAATCTCAATAACTTATAATTTGCCTATGATTTTACAAAAAGAGAATGTGTCCATTGTCTTATTAATAGGAATTTAATTTTATGATTTTGACATTTAGTAACCTGAGAAATAGAGACAGTTTCCTAAAAATATCCCATTTTCCTAGAAGGAAATCACTTAAATAATAATGACCTAAGGCAAGTAGGCTTTCCTAGAGGATTTTCAGTATAAGTTGGACATAGAGCCAGCTCAGCAAGCAATTACTTATTATAGCATCCTTCTACCAAGTTACTTAATAAAGTACTGAATCACACCATCTGATTGGTTTTCATTTTACTGTTCTTATAGCACCTTAGTTTGATAAACTTAACTCTTTCCCCTACCTATTCAACAGCCAGTTTTTAAAAGAGAGTTGGTAATTTCAAGTTTTTAATCACTCTTCCAATCCACACAGAATAATTCATTAATGAACAACATGTCCCTGCAGTCACCCAGGTCACCGCCATCACTGCAAGGCTACTGGTAAGTGAACTCAGGAAGAGACAGACATACTGTTCAAAAACAAATGTCTATAGATAGCAGGCATGCTGGGTGAAGAGCCTACATTTTCCAGATGTATTAGATAACTACAAGTGTACTTTTTCTAAGGTACCTTATTTAGGCAAATTGATATGCTTTCAAATGTTATTTTAAAACTATACTTAAGAATTAATTGTATGCAATTTGTACATAAATGTAACTGCAAGACTTATGTGTTTACATTTTGTTTGATGAAAATTTGGGAGCTATTTATACATCGTCCCAATTGTTATTTATCCAAGAAATTAAGTCGTTGAGAGATGTAGTACTTCACATTCCTGTGATATGAAATTATAATCCCAAATGTTATTTTAAAATAGTTCACAGTATATTAATTTGATACTTCCTTAATGAGGTTTTGTTATTCTATGTAAATTGTATGTGTGTGAACACTTAAAATACCTGGAATCTCATAAACCACTTTTCCTAAGTTTGTAAGAATTTTAAAAATAAATAAATAAAAGAAAATATCCCTGGAGTGTTTTTTAAACTTTCAGTAAATTTATTTGATATTTATCCATTCATTCAAAGTATTATCTATAAGTAAACTAGCAAAATTTAAGGTAAATGTTTAAGAGAATCTCAGAGACATTTTTATTATAATTACAGTAAAATAACCTCCTTTGATAACTCAACAAGTATGTAGTTCTAATTGTGGAATAATTAAAGTCTCTGCTTAGTCACTGGAATTTAGGCTTTGAAATAAAGTTGCAAAAGTTGGAAATAGTGTCCTGAGCATGTGCATTATGTTATTTTCTTACATTTCAGAAAGATCAATCTTAATATAACTCTGTGAATGCTTGCAGCTGCATACTTTTGAAAGATCACATAAATGTACAGTTGAATGTGTAATCATTCTCGCATATGCCAGTATTTTACTTGAAGTCTCAACTAAAAAGGATCATGACTTGGTGATCATATATAGCATCAAAGAAAAATCATGTACATCTACTACGAACCATGTCAAACACAGAATAGGAATGGGTTGAAAGTAAATGGGACTGGGCACTTCTTCCAATGAATGCCCTCATCAGGTCAACTAGGTCCCCTGGGTCTTTCAGGGGATAACTCCATTTCTAAAATAATAATTACCCCTGCTTTACCCCTAACATGGTGCTTCTAACTTAAAATTTGACTTTATGTCTATATTAAATAAACAATAGAAAACCCCCTAAAATTTAAGGCATTAAGTTGTCTCAGAATAACTAAAAGTATGAGAAATAATAAAAAATAAAAGTACTTATGTATACACAAATTTTTAAGTATATTCTTGTGTATAATCTTCAACTTTTAAGTTAAATTAATTTATTAGATAATGGAGAATGGTTTTGGGGAATATAGTCCATTTTTTGTTAAATAAACACTATAATCATCCTATATTTCCTTATGCCTGAATGAGCTACAACAATTTTAAAACAATAGTGGATATTATCAGAAGAGATCACTTATAGTGAATTTCCATAAAGGCAACTTAACACTTCAATATTAAATTCTATGTATAATGTTTTCATTTATTTAAATTTTATTGCTTTATACCTGGGAGAATTTTATAAAAATATCTAATATTACTTACATGTTACTGATTCTTGGTCTTATTTGGACAGTTAAAAGGCTTCTTCTATGGAGTTTCTCAAACTACAGGACTCTTCAATGAGTTTCATGCAATTTATCTCATTTCCCCAAATACCACTGGTTTTATAGGAAAAATATATTTAAACTCAGCAGCATGTTATTTGGTATTTTGATCTCCTAATGTTGATATTTTTGATCTCTTATACCCTTTACTCTGCTCACGAAAATGAAGTCTGCTATAAATCCCTGCTATTCCTTGTGAAGGACTGAGAGCTTATCTGATAGGTGCCCTGTGTACTGATATTTTGCAACAGCCTACCAGTGAAAGAATGCAAGGACTTAAAATACAGTGATAATAGGAAGATTTTTGGAAAAGGTATGTAAACTGAACTTGATAATGGAAATTATTTTAGTCAGAAAAACTGGGATTGTGCAATTTAAAGAGAATTTTTCTTTATTTTCTTTTGTTTAGGATAAAAGGTAAATAATAGACAAAAGGTAAAAATTAACAGATTATTAGATTATTGCTAAGATTATTGCTAATAACATATATATATATATATATATATATATATTCCTAAATATTTTCCAAGGTAAACTTCCTATAATGTGTAATTGGAAAAATATAATAAAATCTAATATATCTGTTATATAATTTTTTTTGTACAATTCTGTTACCATTGTACTTGTTAAAATTGAAGAAACTCCTCCAGAGGAGACAGATAGGGAGTTAAAAGTTATATAAATGTATATATTGTTTATGTTACTATTTTATTATTTGTATAATATGCAGTTTTATAATTTGTCATAACTCACAGCTGGTTATGACAAATTTCATTGGAGTAAAAGAGTAAAAGGCATTTATTTGGATATTTAATAAGCAAAAAGATATATAAGTAGTCTTCCTGCTATAATCATCTCAGTTAGTATATGTTACCAAATACTTATAAGTTAAATAAAATACCACAGTCCAGAAACAAAACATTTTATATAGTATCAAAATTTCAAGTTTAATCTAACATGTTGACACTCATAAATATAAGATACATATTATCATTTTCAATAAAAATTACATGTTTTCAAGAAAAATAATTTTAAAAACTACCCAAGGGAATGCAGATGATCAATATTTACATTCTCACTAAGTATTCCGAGTAAATGCTTTATTTTATAGTCTGCAAATTCATACAAAAAATTAATATAATATTGTATTTAAATAACTAAATTACCTTTTTATTCTTTCATATCTATGTGTATGTAAACAATAATAACAAATATTTAAAGCACGTGTCAATATAGCATAGGTGTTTTCTTTCAAAAATCTGTTCTACTTAATAAAAGCAATCATTTTATAATTAATATTTGTGTTGCTTTTTTACTTAAACACTGTGGTCATCTTGCAAAATCTACCAGGTCATGATGAAAAACACAACAGATTTACAGTGTGAATAGATATAACCTTTTACAGACAGCCTTAAATATTTTACTTCTGATAATATTGTTTATTTTACATTAGTGTTAGTAGATTATCAGTGATAAAAAATGGCCTGCTACCAAAGGCATCAAAATGTAAATAAAATTGTTTCCAAAAATAATGAATAAATACTTCATTGTAAGGAAGTTAAATTATTCATTTAAAAATATTCCTGTTATTGTGATACTGACTGCCTCCCCACCCAGAATGGATGCATGAAGAATCATTGATTGTCATATAAATTTTCACTTTTACAAGGTTTGTTCCAAATCTTAGTTTTGATTTCTCATTATTTGGGTCATGTTAAGAAAAATTTAAGAATGCAAATACTGGAATATAACATATGCACAATAGTAGAAACAGTTAAATATATAAATATATATATATATATAAAGACACTAAGTTTTGCCTTTTTTGTGATTTTATGTATTGTTTTACATGGTCCAATAATAAAATGAATAATTTTAGTGATCATTATCTATTATATCATTATATTTCCAACTATTCAAAGTGATACTATTTATCACTGCTAATTGAAAAATGTAAATTGTGGTATATACTACATTTTTTTCTTGTCTTCTTAAATGTTAAATATAATTCAGCATTATTTGTTAGTAAATAATTTTTTATCATTAAACCTCCGTATATATTGCAGTAATTGCTCTTTAGGGCATTGAAATTTGGGAAGAACAAGTCTTATTCTTGACTAGTCTTTAATTTCATTTCTTAAAAAGTAGTTTAAGCTCATGATACTCAATTTGGTACATTTGCATATATATCGAATTTTTCAAATGATATTGTTAGTTATTTTATATATCTTAGGAATCCCTTTTATTTTTAACCTATTATTATTGTTTAATATATTTTATTTTCATTTAGTTATATCAATTATCAATATATTGGCATGTCATCATCTATTGTCTGATGTATTCTTTAATTATATCCCTTAGTTTTCTATTTGCTTTATGCTTTTTCAAAAATATTTTACATTTATTACTTATATCACAAATCTGACTTTTTGGAACTCATTATTGCTTTTATGGATTAATATTTCTTTTATCACAATAATACTAAACTTCATTTTCCGATAGTGTTTTTTTTGTTTGTTTTGGTTTTGTTTTTGTTTTTGTATTGGAGATTGATTGAATCTTGGGGTTCTTGATCATTGAGTTGCACCCTAGTAAGTTGCTGTGAGTCTCCCTAAGTTTTTGAGGTTGGCCTAGAATTCAAGATCTTCCTACCTAAACCTCCACTGTCACTGATTTTTGAGGTGTATGCCACCATGTCAATCTCTTTTCTTATTTCAGATGCTGTTTGTTTTTACTTTTCTCTTATTTTCATAACTTAGTTGACGATATATATGCTTTTAAGAGAAGAAAATAATTTCAAACTATCTTTTATAAATTTAAGCAAATCTCATAAAAGAATATATTTTTCAGTTTCATTATTACTATATTTTCTACCTTTATTCATGCTGTACATTTTTATGGGCTTTGCTTTATATTTGCTGCTTACACTATATAAATTAATCTGCATGTGCAAAAACCTAAAATCAAATACTTGCCTAGTTTTAGAATGTTTAGAATTTAATATTCTTGCCATTTCCATGGCCCCTTGTAAAATCTACTTAGAGGATCTTAATTTGATAGGCTGAGTGTTAATACATTTTCCAAACATATAGTGCACTGTTACTGTTAGAGCAGTAGGAAGATGCTGATATTCTCAGCCAGTGAAAATAATCATGGAACATTTCCCATGCCCTCGTAAGCTCTAATTGGCCCCCATTCTCATGCCAGGTTCATATGATGAGCTGTTCCTTGCTGTAGCCACAAATTTTATGAGGGTGATGTCTTTCAGGTCATGTAAAACCCATGTTCTTTAAAAGAAACATGGTAAAATTTTATATTTTCATTGTAGTAAAATAAATATAGAAATGTGAAAATTCTTGCTTATGCCATTTTGCTTCCATTAATATATTTTAATTGTCTATACTTACAACAGGAATAAAACTAGTACAATTTTCTTGGAAATGACATAAATAAATCAATCAATAAATAAGCAAGCAGCTGTCTATTAAGTAGTTTCCAAAAAGTAGTAATGCTTTTGAAATGAAATTTTTACCATATGTGCTCATATTCTATTAAAATTTTAAAATTGATTTTAATCCATATTGATTAGCATCATCAAAAACTATAGAATAAGATCCCATTTATACTTCTGTAAAAATATCCTAACAGACATATCTAGCTTTAATGCTGATATAACTCCATTTACCTCTCATTTGGTGCTTAATTATGGCAAGTACAATACAACTACACAATCCCAAACATATAATTATTCTCTATGACCTTATTATATTTGATACCTTTTATCAAGCTAAGTAAACACATACACATAAGCATAAGTAGGTTGTAGATAGATGAATGCACACAATTTTATTACAGCATATTTAAAAATGCCTGATTACAAACTTTTTATGAAGCAATAAGCTTTGATTACTTTGTTGCTCATCATAACACATCTGATTAATTTGTATTTCTTTGTATACTTCTCCCATAGTAAGAGGTATTTTCTTCTTCTTCAAAACAACAGAGTGAAATATTTTAAAAAGCAGAGGAATAAATCTGACACAATTTTCCTAGGTACATATATGAATATACAACAGTTAATCTCAACATCATGTACATCCATAGGAATGAGATCCTAATTAGAATAAAACATACTCCATGTTTGTATAAATATGTCAAAATAGACTCTACTGTCATACATAACTAAAAAAGAACAAATAAAAAGGAAAACTAAACTTTCCAACAAAATATGTTTATCTATTATAGGTATTCACCATTTCTTTTTTAGTGAGAAGTGAATTTGAATGACTTCTATCTGCTACATCTTCTGATGTGACATATGTTGCTATTGTCAGCCTGTCCACTGTACCCCCCACCCCACCTAAAGTTCTCACGAACACTAATATGCTAACTTGAAAGAAAATGGTTTCAAATTCTGGAAACTCCAATATTAATTTATAAAAAAGAAATCTAATTATAGATCTTAAAGTTATTGTGGATTTTTTGATATATTTTCCAAAATTACAAAATAAATGTAAAATATTAAAATAATAATTTGTCCTGAGGATAGCATTTAATGTTTATGTTATTTTCTGTTACATTTTGTGGCATGATTCTGATATTATACTCTGTAATTGCATTTTGCTGTTATGGTAGTAACAGCCCATTTTACTCAATTTTATATAATATTTAAATTAAAAATTGAGTAGTTTCTAATTAATGAGACCAGACCAAGATTGATTATATGTTGTAGTCATACCAACAGAAGACACAAAAGTGGCATTATTTTATGAGAAATACAAGAGACACATATTTTCCTGTCTTGCATTTTGGGCTACTGTTTTTTACTGCATTTTATATTTAGTCAGAATTTTTGAAGCTTGTACAGATTATAAGTCTCTTAAGAAGTGCCCTGATAGCAATAAAAGCCATGCTATCTTCTATTCATAGCAAAAAGTAATTTTGACAAAGTATTTTTCTTCAGGAGGTTTTGAAATCTTGTTAATATAATGTAAAAGCAGAATTTCTGAAAAAAAATAGAAAACTATAAAAATTTAAGAAATTGTGCAGTTCCCACAATTAGTAAAGTTATAAAATGATAGGAAATTCCCTAAATATACAAAACCATATCACATAGGGTTATTAATGTAGAGGATACTCAGGACCTGACAGAAAGAGAAAGAGATTTGACAACTACATTATTTCAACTATACTAGTATGTAAAAATCAAGAGGAAATATTCCCCTGGTATTGCTGGAACTTACATATCTTAGTCTATTCTGGATGGTGATCAAATTAGTTACTTTGGCTTCCACCTACTTGTCAAGGTTGCCTGGGCTAACAACTAAATTTTTCCAGAATAAGAAGACTTTCAGATGGCAATAGGGAATTTTTGACCTGCCTCAAGTAATTTCCCCAGTGATCTCCACAATGTGTATTTATTTTTTAGATGATAAACTCAGAAAGTAAGTTAAGCTTTGCAGCAAGTAAATTAATTCCAACTTGAAAAATGTAATTCTTGTACTTGTTTATTTCGGTGACAATTCTCATTTATTTTCAGTTATTACTCAGTGGTTTAATAATTAAACTTATTGTACATTATCTGAAACACACTTTCAAATTAACAATTTAATCTTGAATAGTACTTCAATTTTTGCCAAATATAGACATCTCTCGCCCAGCTAGTTTCCATGTATACCAAAATGGTGGAACTACATGTTTATGTTTATTCATAGAAAACAAGCACACAGAAATATGTACATATACACATACAATATAAATTAGAAGTCCTAATTATTTTTTAAATGATTTCCTAATAGTTTTTCTAAAATTTTGACTTAAATTTCTGCTGTTATTTAGCATTAATTCAAAGCTCTTTTACGTTAAATTTAATTTTAAATATTATCAGATATATTCATGAAAATAAACATAATTCCCATGAAATAATCATTTCTGGGTATTTTTTTGCCTCATATTATTTTTGCTTTTATGTTTTATCCATAGTTTTAGTTCACTTATATTTATGTAATTAATGTTATATTTGGATTTAAATATGTCCAAAAAATTTCCATTTCTTTCATCATTTCTATATTATATTTCCATTTGTTAAAATGATTTTTGGATTATTTTCTCATTGCACTCTCCCACTTCCTTTTAATTATATTTATACATCCTGTTACTACTTTGTATTTTGGCTAGGGACTGCAGCATTCATTATTAGCTTACAATATTTTAATATAAATTGTTACCTGAAGTACATGCCACACAATGCAAGCGTTTTAAATATTAAATATATTTAAACTTCTTCAAACATATGTTAGTATTTTTATGTTATTCTCTATATATTTTAAACTACCCAAGACATTGATATTATCATGTTGTAGAGCCAATATTTCAATAACCCACATAATGAACTCTCATTGTGATTATTTCCCAGCTACATCTCCAAGCTCCCAAGTACAGTCTTTTACCATCTTTATGATAATCTTCATACAGCATCTAATTTTTGGAAGGGAGGTCATACCACGGAATGAACTCAGGGCACTCAACCACTGAGCCACCTCCCAAGTCCTATTTTGTATTTTATGTAGAGACAGGGTTTCACTGAGTTGCTTACCACCCTGCTTTTTCTGAGCCTGGCTTTGAACTTGCAATCCTCCTGCCTCAGTGTCCTAAGCCATGGGATTATAGGCATGCACCACCATATCTGGCTAGCATGTAATTTAAAATGTATTTGTATTGTATATATTTAAGGTGTATATAAGGATTGTTAGTATTTTAACTGAAGCATAAAACACAAAAATTATATATATCATTGGGTTATTATATGAGGTTTTGATAAATGTATACATTTTGTAATGTTTAAATAAATTTATACAAATTTATCTATTCCTTTATATATTTATGGTGAAAATTCTTTCTTCTAGCTTTTTGAAATGTACAGTATGTTACTGTTACCTACAGTAACCAACTGTGCAATGGCATACCTGAACTTTCCAATTCTATGTAACTGTAATTCAGTATGTATTGATCAATGTTTTCTCATTCTTCCTCTCCTATGCTCCCTATCTCTGGTAAGTACTATTGTACTCTAAACTTCTATGGGATCAATTTTTTTAGATTCCTCAGAACAGTGAGATAAAATATCCTTTTAAGAAGTTTTCTGTGATGTTTCTCATTTTTGTAAATATCTTTTATTTATCTTTTATGCTTAAAAGATATTTTATAGTGCAGGTGGCAAAGATTTTATCCCATTCTGTAGGCTCTCTCTTCACATTCTTGATAGTCAAGAAGCTTTTTAGTTTGATACCACCCCATTTGTTGATTCTTGATTTTAGTTCTTGCATTTTAGGATTCTTGTTTAGAAAGTCGGTTTCTAAGCCAACATGATGTAGATTAGGGCTTACTTTTTGTCTATTAGGTGTGGGAGTCTCTGGTTGACTAACTTGGTCCTTGATCCACTTTGAGTTGAATTTTGTGTAGGGTGAGAGACAGAGGTTTAATTTTGTTTTGCTACATATGGATTTCCAGTTTTCCCAGCATTATTTGTCTCCAGGATATATAAATAACTTAGAAAACATAATACCAAAAAACATAACCCAATAAATAAGTGGGCAAAGGAACAGAACAGACACTTCACAGAAGAATTAAAATCTGTCTGCAAATATATGAAAAAATGTTCAACATTACTAGTGGTTAGAGAAATGAAAATTTAAACTACACTGGGAGTTTATTTCACTCTAGTCAGAATTACAATTATTAAGGATACAAGTAACAATAAATGTTGCTGAAGATGTGGGGGGAAAGGTACACTCATATATTGCTGGTGGGACTTCAGATTGATGCAAATAGTCTGGGAAAGCAGTATGGAGATTTTTCAAAAAATGTGGAATGGAACAACCATTTGACCCAGTTATTCCACTCCTTGGCATATACCCAAAGGACTTAAAATTAGCATATTATAGTGATGATGTCACATCATTGTTTATACAGTTCAATTCATAATAGCTTACCTATGGAATCAGGCTAGGTGCTCTTCAACAGATGAATATATAAAGAAAATGTGGTACATATACACAGTAGAATATTACTCAACTATAAAGAGAAAAGAAATTATGGTATTTTTCAGTAAATGGATGGAGTTGGAGAATATCATGCTAAGAGAAATAAGCCAATCCTCAAAAAAGAAAAAAAAGGATAAATGTTCTTTTTGAAATGTGAATGTTAACTCATAATAAGGGGTGGGGGTAGTAAGAATAGAAATTCTTTGGATTAGACAAAGGAGAATGAATGGAAGGAAGCGGGAATGGGAATAGGAAAGAGAATAGAATGAATCAGCCAGTACATTCCTATGTTCATATATGGCCAATGTAATTCCAAGTCATATACCAGAAGAATGGGAAGTTGTTCTACATGCATATATAACATGTCAAAGTACATTATACTGTCACGTATAATTAAAAAGAATAAATAAAAAATGAAATTAAATAAAATAATATTTTATAGTGAGAGACCAATGATTTATTTAAATTAATGAACAAAGTATACATAATTGTGTCTTGATAGCTACTTAATAATGTATGCCCTCAGTGATCACATATATAGGCACATACTCCTACATATACATTTTTATTTATCTGTCTGTCTGGAAGTATGTCTGTCTCTTTGATATTACTAGTCCTATACTACCTTTGACCTACCATTCATTGATTCCTATATTTTCTAAAAGATATCAAGATACAAAGTATTTAGCAAAAATCTTACACAAGTGAAATACAAAATATTTTTCATAATTTATGTTGCAACTTGAAAAATTCATTCCAGATACTAATTATAAGATTCCCTTATATATAAGTTTTCATCTGTTGAAGCTCATGTAAACTGATTATATTCTGAGGAGGTAAATATTGAACATATCAAACATTAAAGATTTAAGGTCATTACTTTACTACTATATAAATTTTATTTTATTTAAAATTAATAGCCTTATTTCTATTAAAAGTATACTGCTCTATTAAGTTTGTATTTGAGGGACTGCTGAAATCAAGGAGTGATGATAGGAAACATACTTAATTCTCATTCTTATACCTGGACTTGGGTCTATTAAAGCCTAAACAAACCAAACAGGAAAGAGGGTTGACAGAAACATGTGTGAAAGGCAATATTAAAGAAAAAGCTATGGGGAAAGAACTGGTTTTTTCACACTAGGAAATTGTTATATGCCTTTTGTGAGTTTAAATAATTAAACTTCATCTAAGAAAACAAAATTAAACAGAAATTGTGACTTTTAAAATGGAAAAGGGATTGCAGCTTCATTGAAAGTAGGGTATATTATTATGATTGGATGGCAAATATTTAGCGATAGCACAACACATTTGTCTTTCAGATTCTGATTTAATTGTAAATGGTAGTTTCTTAACCTCATTAAGATGCAAAATTTATACAAAGGATTGCCTGCATAATTATCAAATATTTTACTATATGTTTTATTTCAGGAAGTAAAAGGTTATGTGCAGGAATTTAATTGTGATCTGGCAATAAAAAATATTCAACAGTGATTTTAATTGTACTCACATATGGGATTTTCTCCACAAGAACTAGATTTCTAAAGGTCAAGCATTTATACTACATTGTTATAAAGTAACCATCTTGTAATATGGAGAATACACAGCTTTTCATCAGACGTAGTCCTAATTAACTTCCTAAGGGAAATGACCAAATATATTCATCTTACACATGGAATATCAATATTGATATATTTATTCCAAGAGCATTTTTATACTGTAAAATATTTCAAAAGAAATAATTGCAAAAATTTGCATATCATCCACTCTGCACCAAAACAGCTACAGGGGACCTGGTCTTGGGTCTTGTTTCAGCTAGACAAGGCTAGAAAATGCCTCACATCATTTTTCAGTTTTACCAATATATGGGTGAGCATCCCATTTCTCTTTTGTATACATATCTCACATTACTATTAGGAAATACTGAAAGGATTTTAGCTTCCTCAGGGAAATCCAGTGTATTTATATAAGATAATAACATTAGTAGAACATAAGGTATTTGTAACTGCTCAAGTTTTTCTATACTTTTATATTCTTGAAATTTTCCACTGAAGTTAATAAGATGATCAAACCCAAATCTCAAAAATCATACAAATACACCAACACAACACTATCAAATCCCACAACTACATTTTAATTATATCAAATAGTAAGCAGCATGAGACTAAATAAGTTAAATATCTGGAATCCAAAATTTCTAATGTTTTTAAAGAAAGAATTAGTACAACTTGTTAGTTGTCATATCTACAAATCTTAAATACATGGATAATATAGTTTTATCAATGTTAAAAATATCATGTTAAGTTGTAAAAAAATGTATATTTCTAAGGGTTAGTGGGTCCTGATTTTTAATTCAAAAGATGTAGAAACTACTTGTAAAAATTCAGTCAAGAATCTGTCTTGATAGATGTTCAATAATGTTGCCTGTGGGATCAGAGAATGTAATATTTGAGCTGAACTTTGAAGGGCAAATGGAATGAAACTGAGTCTTAAAATTCCCTGTGAAATGCAAAGTATTCATAAACAAGAAACTAGTGCTAAGTTTTAGTAAAACCTAAGGAAATTTTGCATCTTTTCAAACTATTGAGATGTCTCATTTTATTTTAAAACTTCAGAAAAAAATGAGCACTCTTCATATCTTTGTATAAAGCCTGTATGAGTTGGTAAAACTAAAAACAAGGCTTCTAAAAAACACACATGAAAGACGAATATCACTTGTGTAGATATATGAAAAGGATTGAAAAATTATAAAAGTAAATTTTCATTGTATTCCATGGGTCGATATAATTATTTTCTATTCTTATTTGAAATATTTTAAATTGTAAATGTTAAGATATCATTTATTACCTTCTTAATGCCAAGCAAATAGCATTTGTAATCACAATATGACCTAAATTCCACTGAATCCATGAGTAAGACAAGGATGTTCATTAACACTAGTTATGTTCCTTCATCCAATAACTGGTCACATTCCACCAAACAGCTATGTAAAACCAACTGTTTTAATTAGCTTTTTCCGATGGTGTGATTAAAGCACCCAATCAGAACAACTCTAAAGGAGGAAAGGCTTATTCAGGGCTCATGATTTCAGAGGTCCATAGTCCATAGAAGGATAGCTCTATTCCTTGGGGCTAGAGGTGAGGCTGAACATCAGTGTTGAAGAATGTGGTAGAAGGATGGGGCTTACACGATCAATAGGAATCAGAGAGACACTTCTCACGAGATACCAATATACACCCCAAAGCCATATCCCCAATGCCCCATGTCCTCCTTCCATACCCCACCTGCCTTCCATTACCACTCGGTTAATCCCATCAGGTGATTAATTCACTGATTGGGTTAAGGCTTTTGTGACCCAATTATTTCTTCTCTGAAACTTCTTGCATTATCTCACATGTAAGGTTTTGGGGGATACCTTACATCCAAACCACAACACCAACTAAGTAAATAGGAAAAATAAATGAATACTACCTTTATTGGCAGAAGATATGATTATCTCTTAAATAAGTAGATTTTGGTTTTTAACTTAAAAAGAATTATATGTCTTACTGATACACAGTAATGTTCACCAATTATGTGTAAGTAAAAAAGAGGAAATATAAAATAAGTATGAAAAATCCAGTATTTCAAGAAATATAATCATTAAATAAGGCATATTTCTTTGTGGAAAAAGAAATACTTCCATAACACTAGTTGGTCCTGTTGGCAAAAGCCTTAATCCCAGCCACCTGGGAGGCTGAAGCAGGATGATCACAAGTCCAAAGCCAGACTCAGCAACTTAGCGAGACCCTGTCTCAAAAAAAAAAAAAAAAAAAAAAAAAAAACTACAACAACAACAACCAAAACCACCACCACCAATAACAAAATGCCATGAAGGTCTGGGATGTGGTTCAGTGGTTAAGTACCCCTGAGTTCAATCTCTGGTATTCCAAAAATATATATATTATTCCAAATAGAAGAATTTCACATTGCAAATTCTCATCCCTTTCTAGTACCCCAAGAAATTAAAACCAAAACAAGATTTGCAATAATTTTTCATATAAAACTAGAAAAATTCAAAACCACAATGATTAATAGTTGTATAATAAATATGTAAACAATATAGTACTCTTTCATACTGTTGGTGGATACACAAAGACAAAAAAATAAGATTGTACCAAAACAACAATAATTTCAACCACCACCACTAAAACAACAATAATAAAAAAAAACATACATACTTCCTTTGACTAAATAGCTCTATTTCAAGTTTGGTTGGTTCACTGAAGCAAATACTCTGAAGCCATTAAAACTGAGAAAATGTATATCTATCTTACTGATATACATTAGTGTTCACCACTTATCTGTAAGAGAAAAAAAGAGGAAATATAAACGTGTACAAAATCCAGTATTGATCTTTTATTTGGGTAATTTTTTCTCCCATGAAGAAGAACTGATAGGGAGTTAACAATAAGCTCACCACAGTATATTCAGGGATGAATTCTAGGGACATTTCAGTCTCTGGTGACTCATCTCCATGCTCTACTATAAGAATTATGTTTCTTGGGAGACCAGGCTCATTCCTATGAGGAGTAACAGTCACCATAGGCTGAAGTAGTGAGTTTTGCCCTTCCATTATCAGAGATCTGCACTAGCTGGGTGGCTCAAGAAGCAATATAGCTGAATATGATTGATGGTGATGAAACAGAGCCTGATGAAATCCTACATGTATTGAAAGCCTTGCGCAGGTATTAAAGGTTGATAGAATTTTCATGAAAAGGGGGCATGTACACTCAGCTTTGTGAGGGACAGAGTAAAGTGGAGTAGGGGACACCAGGAAAGGAACAGTAGATTTAAAGCATCACCTCAGCAACTACGTGAAAACAAACACTAACTCCTTTGGTTTGATGGAGGATTATATTGTCACAGTTAAATTTGGACAAAGTCATCAATATAGACACCAGATGTAGATCCTAACCCTTACTTTCAGGCATAAATAAGAAATATTTGGTATGAAATGAAATCAATTACAAATAAAACACCAGGATTGATATTTCTGAATGTTTGTGTCTAAATGATCAGAACACAAAGAGTTTACTCTATACATTTATTTGAGGTTAAAAATATCTGTGAAGGCTGAGATTGTGGCTCAGTGGCAGAGGACTTGCCTCGAACATGTAAGGCACTGGGTTTGATCCTCATAAAAATAAATAAATAATTAAAAATAAAGGTATTGTGTCTATCTACAACTAAAAACATATTTTAA
Organism: Ictidomys tridecemlineatus; assembly: GCF_052094955.1. Classification (NCBI taxonomy): domain Eukaryota; kingdom Metazoa; phylum Chordata; class Mammalia; order Rodentia; family Sciuridae; genus Ictidomys; species Ictidomys tridecemlineatus. The sequence goes on along the minus strand of NC_135484.1, from coordinate 91,412,882 downwards.
AAATATCTGTGAGGTCAGAATAGAATTGACAATGTTAAAGTTTACATTAATTCTGTTTCTATTAAAAGTGGAGAGGAATGTGTAAGGAAGGAAGTGTGGGAGATTAAATCCTAGAAACAGGTGTCCATTTAAACACCTCATATATAGTCTTCCAGTTCTGTAGTGAATGGGATCACTTGAGTTTTGTGATCAATCAATTTACTGTTCTGATAAACACAGAAACTGCATTTTCCTGAACACAGAAGTATAAATGCAGCTATAAATCTCTTTGTATCCCACATTTTCCTGATTTTCAGGGACTTACAGGCTGATTTGGGGAAAATGAAAATATAATGTACATTATTTGGTTAGGATGATTTACTCATAACATTCATTGCCCTCCTTCTATCATTTTTAGGTGTAATTGAAAATTATTAGGGCACTCTGGTAAGCTTTGCTATTTAGAATACATGTATAATATCGTATTTCACCAGGGTCCTATTCTAAGAGCATGGCTGTTCCACCTCATACTGGGCATAGCATCTGAAAAATAAGCCAATCTATTAGAAGAGTGAAAACTAGGCACAGTAATTGACAGTGCATAATGGCAGCTGAATATCAGCTAAACTGTAAACTTGGTTGAAACACTACTGAATTTTATAGACAGAAGTTAACAGACAAGGAAATAAAATAGATCCGTGAAGAAGTTTTGATATCTGGAATTGAAACAATTTTGTATTATCCAGGTAACTTAGACTTATAAAGAAAACTCCCTAGCTGACATCTGGAAGAATAGAGAATCACATAGGTTTGTAAGTCAAATATACAATATATAAAGCTGTGGCAGTAAGGAATTTGCTTTAAGGTACAAGCATCACAAACATTAGGTAAAAAGGAAAGGACAGACTATATCAAGGAATCTTAGCTCAGGCCCACCTTAATAGGGAAAGTCTGAGTCTAATTTTCTAAAAATAACTTTGGGTCCTCTAACTGGCCAAAAGAGCTCTTTCTGACAAATCAGTTATCAAGACCAATAGGAGAAGATGTTTATTCAAGTCAAGGAACAGAGGAAACCCAGAATATTTGAAACAGAAACAAGCATTACTCGATATAAAAATGTAGCCAACTGACTGCTCTTATTTGACTACAAAGAATTTTAGAAAAGAGAAGTGTTTTTTTAAAAGTCTAAAAAAAATTTAAAAAGAAAAAATTAACTTAAAAATCAAATTTAGAATTCTTCACTAAAGTATCATGGAGATGCATAACATGGAAATTGTACATAGACTGTAACTTGAATGTAATCCACTGGAATTATTCTGAGTATAAAATCCTTGTGAAATTTTGGACAATAGCTTTGGAATCAGATTTCAATAATAAAAAATCCACTCACGTATATAGCTTTTCCATGTAGAGGCATCAGCTTCCTACTCCAGGGCTTAGTGGGTTTCCTACAGAGAACACTGGGCTAGATGATTTTACAAGCTGTGGTGAATGATAGTGCACATTCAAAGATGAGTTTTGCATCTTTGGATCCACAAAAGTCCTCTTCATTAGCATTAATGGGATTAGAACAGCTTTCTCAAAGTCTCCCAGACCAGCAACATTAGCATGACCCCAAACTTGCTGAGTTCTACAACTACTGAATAAGAAACTCCCATGTAGCTGATGATCCCTGGTCTATCAGGACCTCTAGGTGATTCTCGTGAACATTAATATCTGACTTCTTCAGGGCTACAGATACAGAGAGTAGAGACTTAACTAGAGAATTCAATTTTAAAGCTAAAGTATCCATAAAAGATGTTGGAGATTAGGGAAAAGTAACCAAAGTGTGGTAAAACTGTTTTTAAAATGTTAACAAATTCATGTAGGAAATAAATGAGTTCCTATACAGAGGGAGAGAGACCAGATTGGAGGAAGTGAAAGGCAGAGCAGGAAACAATCAAGGAAAAGAGTAAAAGCAGGGAGGATACAATGGAGATGAAGCCAGGTGGAAGACATCAGGTGGAGGAAAATAATTGTATAAAGAGAGAGACAATTGACGAATTAGGAGGAATCAGAAGGGAGAGACTAGGAAGAGAGGATGAGGGGCACCAAATATTCTGCTTTTCCCTATCCCTGGTAAAATTTAGAGAGATCAGCTCCTTCACATCTCTGTGTGAACACTTTAGAAGTCAGACTAAATATTTTTAATTTAAGGAAACCCACATAATTTTTTACAACTCAGTGAAACAAGATAGGTCTTGCTGTTAATATGACCTCATGAGGCTTATACTGGATTTTATTTAAATAATATAAAGAAAAATATCATATATTTAATAACAAGTCAGAAATGTGGGTCATGCCAATCATACACTATATAGTGTAGTATTGGATGTGTGCATATGTATGCATGTATAGTAGAACTATATGAATAGAATACGACAAATGAATATTTAATGATCATACAATGTACAACCAATGTAGTCTTAAGAGAGTAAATGATAAATCATTCATTGATAATGTGTGTACTAGTTCTTTCTTATATTTCATATGCATTTGTAGATTAACTTTAGATTTTTTTAATTTGGGAAAGATAGTTCAGGTTTTAAAAAAGGTATATATATATATATATATATATATATATATATATTATACACACACACACAAATATATTATGTTTTCAAATGTAGGCAACTAACTTTAATAATGTTAGTACATTTATGCCATTTTATTTTTACTTACAGTTTTTTTGTGTGTGTATGGAGCAATGGGATCAATTTTTAGAGAAATTACCTGAATTTGTGCACTCAAATGTGTTTCCAGCTTCAGAGAAGTTAATCTGAAGAGCCATACATTTATTCCAGTGATATCACTATTTTCAGTTTTGGAATGCAATATTTTAAGATTGCCTCCAATGACTCCAAAACCTGTAGCATATTACTTTAAATATCAAATAGGAAAATACATTTTTCCAGCTTTTGATGGAATCCAAATAACTTTTTGAATTTGGTTTGTTTAATAAAATGAAATAATATTTTATTATTATATTAATAGTGTACTGAAAGATAGATATGGCTTAAAAGTGCCATTATTTTCTTCCTGCTTAGCCTCTGTATGTTTTTATAAACAAAATAATAAAAAGTTTTTAAGTCATTTTAAACTATCATTTCAATGTAACAATCGCTGGAAAAGAATCATTTCATTTTAAGAATAAAATCTCTAGTTATATAAATGAGAGTCTGATTTTATTATACTAAAAGCTACCTTCGTACCACATAGCCACTCTGAATCTTGTCCTTTGTTGTACAAATGATGTAATATGTATGTGATTTTATTTTATTTTTATCGTATTAATTTCAAGTCATAAAAATGACCTTGCCAATTCTGAAATAACATTTTTATTCTTAAAGTAAGAAAAAAGCTGGCACTCACTGTGCTGATGCAGGCAAAGTGGAAGATGAAATGCAGTTCTGAACGTGTTCAGGCAAAGTTATTAGAAGATTGTGGCTGCCAGTTTTGCTCTTTGGACTTTTGACATATGCCATCGTATTCTCAATGGTTCAAGCTGCCCTTCTTAGCCAAATTTGCATGAGTAAGGATATGTAGTCAGTAATGAAATTGCCCAAAGAACAACTCTCTTATTCCAGTGAAGGCATTTTTACATTGCCAAATGAGAAATCAGACTACAATATTATCAATCATTAGATGCAGTTTAGATCGTTCAAATAAACATATTAACAAAATTATCCTCTAAAGACTGATTTCTCAGGAAATACTTGCCTGTATATCCTGGGATATCCTTGCAGAAGAAATACCAAGTCAAGTGAATATTTGTTGCTCCATTTTTGCAGTGTGCAGATTTACAATTCTCGGTTATGGTTACTCTTTCACAGATGTTTCTTTCATATCTTTGCAGATAGCTACAGTTACAGATGTGCAGATGGGTCAGGCACAGGGCATGCAATGATGTACTATGATTTCCTGTGCAATTTTCAACATTGATAATAGAGAATCTGCCAAGGTAATCCAAAGAACGGCTACATCTGAAACATAAAAAGTTGAAATCTCAGTCATGAACTCCATTTTAATATGTTAAATAACTTGCATATTTATTTTAAATTTATATAAATAATTATTTAATAAAAGTGTATTTGGGTTGTGCTTTCATAATATTCTGATAGAAAGTGTCCATTCTTGGCAAAGTATAATTTTGTTTACTGTGAAAAATTAAAAGTGGAAAGAACTTTGTTGCTAAATAGGTCTAGACTTAAATGCATGTTCTGCCACTTTATTTGTATTTGAGCTAGTATAATATGAACTCTATTGATGCTAAGTGACAGTATATATGTGTGTGTCTAAAATAGATCATTCAAACTCAATCTGTCACTCAATGCAATTATTCATCTAAAATATAACAAAAGGTCAATGTCAGGTATTCTTTATATTTTTTATTAGACCATTATACTTACACATAATAGTTGGGTCCATTTTGACAAAGTCATAGGTATGTTAGATTTGACTACATTTAAGTCCCTGTTACATCCCTTTTTTCTTCCTCCCTCACCCTTTTCTCCTTCCTATACTCTACTGATTTTCCTCTCACTCTTTCACTTAGTTTGTGTGCTTTTTACATATATAAAAAGTGAAATTCTCTGTGGTATATTTATACATGCACAGAGTATGATTTTGATAAATTCATTCTCTAGTCCTTCCCCTTTCTTGTCCCTCTTCCTACCCTCTTGATCATCTTTTCCTACTCCATATTTCTTCCCTAAATCTCTTTTTCCCTATATTCTTATGATATCCAATTATCTCCCACTTTTTTTTTTCTTATTTTGCTCTTCCATCTATAAATGAGACACAAATTCAACCCTGGATTTTTTTTAATTTGGCTTATTTCACTTAGTGTGATGTTCTCCGTATGATTATTATTTTTTTTTAAAGAGAGAGTGAGAGAGGAGAGAGAGAGAGAATTTTTAATATTTATTTTTTAGTTCTCAGCAGACACAACATCTTTGTTGGTATGTGGTGCTGAGGATCGAACCCGGGCCGCACGCATGTCAGGCGAGTGCCCTACCGCTTGAGCCACATCCTCAGCCCTCTGTATGATTATTTTTAAAAGCTGTATTATTTTGGATTTTAAAATATCTCTACCCTTGAAGACAATTCATGGATTCATTATTATATTTTATTAAATACAGATTTTAATGTATGTTTAAATTGGCTTTACTTTAATAGCACACATACAAATTAATTTTGCAGTGATTTTAATTTATCCAAAATATTTTGTTAGTGTTTTTAATGCAATTTTTCCTAATTGAATATTATGGTAAAACTATTAAAATGGCATCCCCCCCCCTTTCTCCACTGAAAAGTCTTAACTGAGCCTCTCCAGAAACCTCCACTCAGACTGAGTTTAGGACTGTCAGCAAAAGAGTTCAATGCAGATAAATTTTCTATGTTCATGTCACTCTGTTTACTTGGCCACTGGCCGAGAATATATCAGCACTCCAGGTACTGGCACCCCTTACTAATTTTTCACAAACATATCCAGTATAGTACTTTGAAGAAATGTGCAAACAAGGCCTCTGACCTTGAGCTGGGCTTCAGAGAGATCACTAAACTTTTAAGATAAGAGAAGTTACCAACCGGGCTCCATGGTAACAGCTGGCAGGGGGAGAATAGAAAGGGGAGAAGAAGCTCTACCCTTCTCAGGTGTTGTCCTTGAAGGGTTAACATGCCAAGAACAGTGAAAGAAAAAGCTGCTTTTATGTTAACTTTTGCAGACTGTGAACTTCTGAGCCCCTCCCCTTACATGCTGGATATAAAACTCTAAAACTACCTGAACTTTGGGTTCAGGGGATTAATTGATTACAGCAAAAGCTGTGCCCTCTGAATCTGGCTGCAGCCAAATAAAACTGTTCCTCCTGTCTTCAGTGCCTTGCCTCATTTGTCCCTACAACACTATGAACAAAGTATTAATCATTTTCTTGAGATAGGCAAGGTAAATCATTGGATCTTTTTCTTTATTTCTCTCTCTCTCTCTCTCTCTCTCTCTCTCTCTCTCTCTCACACACACACACACACACACACACACACATACATACACACATAGCTTTTCAGTACTCCATTTATGTATTCATTATACTTTGTTGAACACATTTCTTAGGTCCTCTGTCTTGGTAATACCTTAAATGATATACATAATAAGAAGCATTTTTAATATAACTACACATTTTAGAATATGCTAATGTGTAACTTTTTGAAAAAAATGCATGTATAAATTGAAAAAGAAAGTAGTAAGATAAAAAGAAAAACCCTAAACCATTGTGATAATCTTAAGTCCAAAGTAACATTGTGAATTCCAAGCATCCTTTATCAAGTATTCAGAGAGCACTTAAGATAATCATATAGATATGTGAATGAGTGGAGATGAACAATGTCAAATCACTTTGCTTTTTATTAGTAATGGAAATTAACCTAATGAACCTAAGTCATTACACTTAGAATAAATCTATATGATGGTGTTTGGAGCTAACCAAAATGTTAAAGGTCAATTATTTCAAGTCTTTCTTCTTGTAGTTTGAAAAAACTTAGCCATTTAATGCAAGTTTCCAAAGATCACTGAGACTGCTAATGACATGCAGTACAGTAGTTGCTTTGATGTATTCAAAGCCCTGGCCTTGAAAAGAGAAACTTGATTCTAATTTCTTTACAATTTATTTGGTAAATAAGTTTCTGAGTGATCTTTTTTTTTTTTTAATTTGCAGAATTTTCAATTGTACTTGCATTTCACAGAAAAGGAGTAAATGTATATATTACTGGACAAGCATCCTTTTTGCTTCCTTTCTCAAATGTCCTTATGAGGGAGTTGCCAAAAGTAAAGATAGAACCGGGTACCCCTGGCTCACACCTGTAATATCAGTGGTTCAGGAGGCTGAGGCAGGAGAATAGTGAGTTCAAAGCCACCAAAAAGGAGGTGCTAAGCAACTCAGTGAGACTCTGTCTCTAAATAAAATACAAAACAGGGCTGGGGATGTGGCTCAGTGGTTAAGTGCCTCTGAGTTCAATGGAAAGAAAGAAAGAAAGAAAGAAAGAAAGAAAGAAAGAAAGAAAGAAAGAAAGAAAGAAAGAAAGAAAGAAAGAGAGAAAGAAAGAAAGAAAGAAAGAAAGAGGGAGGGAGGGAGGGAGGGAGGGAGGGAGGGAAGGAGGGAGATTTATTTCCTTTAACATCCCTTCCAATGTATGTCTTTGTGTTAGTCTCCTCTTACCCTGTCTCATTTGCTCCTTGACTATGTTATGATGCAATAAGACCCTCACCAGATGTCAGTTTCAATCTTATACTTCCCAGCCTCCAGAATTATCAGCCAAATAAACTTCTATTGTTAATAATTTGCCCAGTCTGTGGCATTCTAAGATAGAGGCAGAAAGCAGATAATTGACTAAATTCCTCCTACATTTATTTCCATTAACATATCAGTAAAACAAAAATAACAGGTGAGAATTTAACAAGTTGATTCTACATTTTACATGGAAAGCTAAATTTAATCAGTAAATTTAAGGAGAATATTTTCGAAAATTGTCATATGGAGGAACTAGACTAATTAGATAATACAACTGAAAACAAAGAATAATTAAAGTAGATGTTATTTGTTATCTATCAGTTGCTAGTACTTAAACATCTAAAACTTACATTACCTATGAAGAATATTCAAATTATTTCTGAACATTTTGGATGAGTCTCAAAAATGTACTTACAAGAAATTTGGGTAAACAAGCACAAATTACTTGATAGTATTTCTACTTTAAAAATGTAATTTTGTTACAGTGGGTTGGAGGCTGGGTGGGTAATAGTGAAATCAATAAAATGTTACAATGCAAGAAGTAGTGCAATAGTTCAGAAAGAAATGATTATGGTAAGAAGCATGGAACTTTGTGTTCATGATGAAAAGTCATCTCAGGATACATTTTAAAAACAGGATCTACAGTTTTTACTAATGGATTAATTTTGTGGAAGAGAGGAGAATTTGTAAGTTCTTCATTTAAGACCATGCAGTTAGGGACAGTGACAATCTTTAGTAAGAAGGAAATTTAGCAGAAGAAATATTGGTTAGAAACAAGAAATTGATAGTTGCTCATAATAAATTTGGGAAATTACTTACACACATAACTTAAAAGTCAGTTGGGTATATATGCAAGTACTGTACCAGGAAAATAGGCCCAAAATACAGATGAAAATTTAGGATCAAACAGATGGTAATTGGCTTAATTCTTGTATTTCAATATTGCAATGTTTATTAATTTTCATTTTATTTAAATTTAAGATCTTCAAGAGAATGCTTTCTTCTCATGTACTTATTTCCAATTTTTTTAATTTTTAAAATTTTGTTTTTGATAAAGCAGTCAAATTTGGGAAATTTTCAATGAATATATATATAACTTTGTGTATTAATTTCTCATTAGCATTAATATTTCCATGTCTACCAATCTACCTACCTACCTACCATATACATACTTACCTAATCAAATATAATTATTTATATACATCCTGCTTATAAATATTTTTTTAAAAAATGTCATACCTAGATAAAATTCAATGCTCTGAAACTTGCTCTTTTTATTTAATGATATGTCTTGGGTATTACTCCAAATTATCATATTCTATTTTCAAAGGTTATACATATTCTACTGTATGAATATATACCCTCTGAAGATCCTCTGGTTATTCTGAAGTTTTATTTATTCCAACAAAAATTACATAGCTGTGGAAGGCTTTGAACAAATATATCAGAGATATAATAATTTCATTATATATAATATAGGATTATAGGGGCTGGGGAATGTGGCTCAAGTGGTAGCGTGCTTGCCTGGTATGCATGCGGCCCGGGTTCGATTCTCAGCACCACATACAAACAAAGATGTTGGGACCACCAAAAACTAAAAAATAAATTATTATATATATGTTTTATATATATATATATAAATATATATAACATATATAGGATTATATAATATAAATTATATTGTGAAATATAGTATGATATATATATATATATATATAATATTCAAAGGTAAAATCTCTTGTAGAATTGTTCTTAAGAGAGTTAAAAAATGTGTTATTATTTGTTTAAATTATGGCTTACCACAATCCACTTTTTATAAAGTTATTTTTTTAACTATTTGCTTAATAACTGACTAGTTTCAGCACTTTTCTGCAAATTTTTTTAATTTTAATATTGATATTGTAAGTACTTTAAAAAGAAATTTGATATTGGTGCTTTATTCTGCTTTATACACACCAATCTCCCATCACCTCTCACACACACTGTGGCACATGCCTGTAATGCCAGCGGCTCAGGATGCTGATACAGGAGAATGGAGAATTCAAAGCCAGCCTCAACATAAGTGAGGCACTAAGCAACTCAGTGAGACCTGTCTCTAAATAAAATACAAAATAGGAATGGAATGTGGCTCAGTGGTCAAATGCCCCTGAGTTCAATCTTCTTATACCAAAAAAAAAAAAAACAAAACAAAAAACAAAACATTTTCACATTCTCCAAATTCCCCAAAATCTTTCATTCTCCCAGTAAGATTAGGTTGTTTTTAAACCAATATACATTTTATATGACTACAACTATATTAGCATTATTCACAGATTAAACAGGTAGTATAAATATTTTTTTTCTAAACAACTTTTTGTTTTCCCTGAAGTTAATAGTCACCTCATGTTTTATAGTTTTTAACTCATGATTTCAAGTGCCTCAGAGTAATTATCCCCTGATGTTAATTAACATGTAAAATGTATTGAACAGTCTCTTGGTCTCATTTTGTTGTTGTTGCTGTTGTTCTGTTTCCCTGTTGGAAGTGGTGACTGAATTATAGGTCCTGCTCTGTCCAGTAATAGAGGTGATGCTTTTCTAGAGCACTCTTGGTGCAAATATGCAGATCGAGATTGCTATAGAGGTGCACAGTTTAGTAGGAGGTTCTGTGCCAGCCATGGTGCTATTCAGTTCTTGTCCTTGAGGTTCAGAGGCCAGCTGCTGGGGATAGAAAATTATGAGTACAAGCTCATAATCATAATTTGTTAATACTCATGACCTTGGTTGTGTTTGTTTTGAAGAAACTTTCAGGATAAATCCTTCTGATGTTTAAACCTATAAAACAAACATGTCAAACTTGGTCAGCAAATTCCCCCATCATTTGTTGGCTTATCCACCAGGTTCCGACTTTTTTTCTACTTGAGTGTTTGCTTGTCTTTTCTCAATTCACTCACTGTGCAGTTTAGCTACCTGAGTAAACAGCCATGTGGGTCCTAGCATTACCCCATGAAGATTTTCTGGGTGGGTAGATCAGCAGGATAACTGCAGTATCTTCTGGGTTATCTCTTCATTCTCAAAGTGAAAATTTTTAATAAATTGCAAGTAATATTTTCCATTGGACAATTTTATTGCAAAACTGGGAGAGACAATGTTATTTTTTTTAAAGATCTCTCCATCACCAGAACCTATAGTTCTTTTCCCTAGGGTTAGTCAGTAACAGTGTAGGATTGCCCTGGTCCCACAAATATATTTTATTAGCATAGAGAAAAGGTCTTTATTCTCCATGTTTTCTGGGTAGCTTTTTACTCATTTAAAATTGTAATTATATATATATATATATATATATATATATATCCCTAGAATGTGTATATTTTTGTAGGGTGGTCTAGTCTAGTGTATTTTTGTGTAGTTGGCTGTTGACATGAGATGATGGAGGGATTCCAGAAATCTAACTGCTTGCAACTAAATCTTTTAAAATTTATTTTAGAGTTACTCTATCCCCATAATTAAGAATGTCTAGTGAGTCCAATTCCTCTGTCTTCCAAGTGTTCAGCTTTCTTACCAGTTTCCCCTCAGCCACTAATTTACTTTATTGTCTCATATTTCTTAGTCACATTTATTTGCCTGTTCTCCAGTATCCCAAATTCTGATGAGACAGCACTTTTTGTTTTATTAATTTATTTTAAATTTGTTTATTTGTTCTAATTTGTTACACATGACAGCAAAATGCATTTTAATTCATAGTACACATATAGAGCACAATTTTTCATGTCTCTAGTTGTTCACAAAATAGAGTCACACCATCTGTGTCTTCATACATTTACTTAGGGTTATGATATTTTTCCCCAAACTTCCTTTGCCCCATCTAAGGTCCTTCCATTCCTCCCATGTTCTCTGCCCCGCTATCCCCATTATAAATCAGCATCCACATATCAGATAAAGCATTTGGCATTTGTTTTTTGGAGATTGGCTTACTTCACTTAGCATAACATTCTCTAGCTCCACCCATTTACCTGCAAATGCCATGATTTTATTCTCGCTCTCTTTTTCTTTTTTAATATTCTTTAGTTGTAGGTGGACACAATATCTTTTTTCCAATGCATGCTTTTGATGCCTTTGTCTAATGTAAGATAACTGTCTCTATGGGGGTTTATTCTGTACCATTGGTCAACAAGTGTATTTTGGTTCTAATGCCTTGACATTTTTGTTACTATTGCTCTGCAGTATAGATTAAAGTCTGGTTTAGTGATGCCAACTGCTTCACTCTTGCGAAGAATTTCTTTGGCTATTCTGAGTCTTATTTTTCCAGAAGAATTTCATGATTCCTTTGTCTATTTCTATGAGGAATGTCTTTGGGATTTTGGTTGGAATTGCATTAAATCTGTATAGTGCTTTTGATAGTATGGTCATTTTGACAATGTTAATTCTGCCTATCCAAGAACAGGGAGATCTTTCCATCTTCTAAGGTGATATATATATATATATATAAACTAAATATATATATATGTTTTCAGTAGTTTTCATTGTAGAGGTGTTTAACCTCTTTAGTTAAGTTGATTTCCATGGTTTTTCCAGGTTATTGTAAATACAGTAGTTTTCCTAGTTTCTCATTCAGAGGATTTCTCACTGATGTACAGAAATGCCTTTGAGTTATGGGTGTTGATTTTATATCCTGCTACTTTTCTGAATTCATTTGTTAGTTCTAGAAGTTTTCTGGTGAAATTTTTTGGATCCTCTACATATAGAACCATGCTGTTGGCAAATAGTGACAGTTTGAGTTCTTCTTTTCCTATGGATATCCCCTTAATTTATTTTGTCTTTCTAATTGATGGCTTTTTTCCTATGCTTTTTCTTTCCTTTAACTATACTTTTATGGATTTTGAGAAAAGTAGAGGGAATGCAAAATACAGAGCTAGACTACTAAACTGATAATTAAGCATTTATAAATTACTTAAAATTTTTATTTTTGTTATTTTGATTGATTTATTACAATTTTTTCCAAATACTTCAATGTATTTGAATTTATGACAGCATATTTTAAAGTATATGGAGCAATTTATCATCTTTTTCTTTAATTGTTTATAAATCTCATGTCCTTTTTAAAATAGCTTCTCATGTTTAGGGTATAAAAATATTTATAGTTTCTCCATAGATATAAAATGGTAATTTTATATTTTATTTCCTTATGTAAATGAGGATACATGTATGGATACATATATATATCACATAGATCTATGAGTCATATATTTTTTTGTGGTTGTTGTTGTTCCTTTTAAACTCTATCTTCTATGTATTCATTATAAAGCAAAATTGTTTATTTTTTCATGTATGATGTCATACAGAATTTAAAGAAGAATTTTGGAAGGATTTCCATATTTAAAACACTTTCTACCTAACAAACTGCTATAAAATTTCAATCATTTAATTTTTATATTCTTCATTAGAATTTTATGTTTTAGTATGCACTCATTACAGTTTATTCCTAGATATACTTTGCTAAATTCATAAAAACATTTTTTCTTCATTTTATTTTCTAAGAGAAATTCGTTTCTGATTGAAAACCAACACGTTTCTAATATCAATTATTCAATAAGGCATTGTGTAGAATTATTTTAGTGGTTTTGTTCAAATTTATTAATTTTCTAGAATTGTAAACATTTCATCTGTAAACCACAGTAATTCTTTCTTCTTTTGATATTCATACCTACTCATTTTTCATTTGTTCCTAGACATAAATACTTTCAGAAACCTAGATTAATAGCAAGCATCATTTATATTAATACAGTGCTATTAGTATGCCTGCATAAAGCTAAATGTCAACGACTCTATATCCAGTTTAACATTTTTAGTCTTGAATTCTGCGTTGATTTATCAATTGCACAGTTCCAGGCTTGTTTTAATTTGCATTTTCCCAATATTTTCTGATGTTTTTCTTTCTTTCTTTCTTTCTTTCTTTCTTTCTTTCTTTCTTTCTTTCTTTCTTTCTTTCTCTCTCTCTCTCTCTCTCTCTCTCTCTCTCTCTCTCTCTCTCTCTCTCTTTCTTTCTTTCTTTCTTTCTTTCTTGGTTTTAGATGGACAACATGCCTTTTCTTCATTTGTTTCTTTTTATGCAGTGCTAAAAATCAAACCCAGTGCCTCACACATGCTAGGCAAGTGCTCTGCTACTGAGCTACAGCCCCAGCCCAATGTGTTATATCTTTTAATCTCTCTAATTTTAATTGTTATATTGACCTTTTTAAAACAAAATAGGTTTGTTTTATTTTAATAGTTATTTTAATACATATTATTAACATATATCTGTATGTGTGTTAAAATTTCTTGTTTCCTCTTACCACAGTTTGTGACTTGCACTAGATTTATTTAATGTGTGAATTGGTTTAATGTGTGATTGATATAATTGTCAATATTTGTCTGGTTTTCATTATCTATACATTTTTGAATTCATATAATTGATTTGCCTTCTATTTTTTCAAATGAATAACCTCTATCTATTGATATATTTTTTTAAAGATTAGAATATTGTAACATTTCAGTATCTTTCCCTTTGTGGCTCTTAGTTTCAAAAATTTTGTGTATTATATTTTCAGTTTTTTAATTTCCATTGTTTGATTCAAATTTCAAATTAACACTTTCCTCTCTCTATTTTTTTCCCCTTTCAATGTTGTGTATCGAACCCAGGCGGCCCCTGCGTATGATAGGCAAGTGCTCCACCACTGAGCTACATCCATATTTTGCTGTATTCCTCTTAAGTAAAATAAATGAATCAATGACCTTACAATTCATTCTAATGTCTTTATTTCTGTATTTTTGATATGTGTATGCTATCATAATTTTATAATTGTTTAATTTTATATTCACATTTACATGAAATACACATTCATTTATAATTCTCATCCAGAACATTCTCCTCCGTATTTGGCAGGTTTCTTGGGCTCATTAATATTCTAGTTGATTTGTTTGTTGTTTCATTTTATTTAAAGAGAAGCCTAAAAGTCTACATTACTCAAATATTTCTGAAGTTCTCTAATCATATTTGAATCTTATTTTTTATATTTAATGTCAAATTGCATCATTCTTATGCCCTAATGAATACACTGAAATAGTGTTCTGAATTCCTTAAGAAATTCATATGGATTTAACAAGATAAAAACAACAACTTTGATAATTACAATAATTAACAAGCAAATTAACAAGGAAATATTTTTGATTGTTTATAAAATATTGTAGACAATAATCAGTATTTTTTATAACTATATACTATGTAAAACATTTGTGTAATAGCTTCTCCATATCAATATAGTATATCTGAACAGATTTAACACCAGTTTGTATTATTAAAAATATAAAACATAAGAAGATTGCTCCAAAATCACCTGAAAATTTTTCTTCAATAGTGATATATAGAGATAATTGTTCTTAACTCACTTATGTATAATTGCATAGAATTTGAACCCTTAAATGTTTTTTTTTCAACATGGGGCCCTTGCTGTAGTTGAAATCAGGTATCTACATAGTTTATTTAGATCCCCATCCTTTAGAAAACCTGTTCTATTTTTTTTTAATTTAAATAAACCCCATATCATTCAGAACTTAATCCTTTCATATGTCCAAAAAAAGATGTTAATTCAGTCAGAAGAATATATGCTGTTATAGTGTATTTATTTCTCATAAGACTCTTTATCTACCACAACTCATAAATATAAGCTATCTATATATCTTATATTAAAATTAATTAAGATAATACTGTTATTATATTATAAAATGTGAAAGAACATTGATTTATAACTAACAACACTTTTCTGTAAAAATACTAATGAGAGATTAAGTAGAAGATGTATTGAAATGGTTAGTCATTTGCTCCCAAATGCAGAATTTTCATGAGTGTAGCAGCTACAAAGACTGATAATAGTAAATTTACATTAGAAATTTATTTTGGATGGTATAATTTTCAAGTATGGTTAAAAAATTCTGGTAAATTTGTGCAAAACATTGATTTTATTAACATAAAATTTTCATTCCTAAAAATCAAATGATTATAAAAATCATGTAATAATATTTGCCCAAATGTGTAAAATGAAGTTCAGAATCAAGCATAAATATTTATAAAAATAATTTATAGCCTCAAAAATGTACATTGAGTCTTTTAGAAATTTTACAAACCATGGAAAGCTTTTCCTTTGCAAGGAATTATACTGTCCTTGAAAAATGTATAACATTCATTTATCATCACCTACCTGCTAAGTGCCAGGTTTTCCAGTCAGTTATTATGAACATTGGAAATGGCCCTAGAAATTGTCAAGATGCTTCCAGAAGGCAAAACCATCCAACCACATACTATTACATCAAGCATTTTGTCCTCATAATAAATAATATTCTACAGTGCTACTATAAATGGAAGCTGGAAGATATACACTGACATGTACATCAATGTTTTGATAACACCACATGGAAATTAGAATGGCATATATATGTATTATATATATATTATTGATAATATTTATTATTTAAATTATTAAATAAATTCAAATAATATTTTCAGAAAATAAATTGAGCTAAAAGACCTTATGGAATATTCTGAATTCTAATTATAGTAGATAAAAGTAATAATATGAACAAGAAAGAAGTATTTTTAATTGCATTATTAAATAAATTCTGAATTGTAATTAAATTTGATACAAGTAATAATATGAACAAGAAAATGCAGAAAACTATTTGATGAAAGTTTGTACTACAATGTTATTGTTTTCAATATAGTGATTAAGAGGTGTTTTTAATGAAGAAATGCTTTTTCTACAAAGAGAAAAAAGTGAAGTGTATAACTACTTATTCCCCTAAGTCCTAAGGTTATGATCTATATGCTTTACATTATGTAGGTCCTTCATTAATAATAGTGACTAAGTAATTATTAAATACATTTTGAATTTGTGAGCTATGCTGAAGAAAAAGGTCATCTTCTGAAAGGTACTGCATAAACAGCTTCATGAAATTCAAAGTCTTACAAAATAATTTTCAACATAATGTAAAAAGGTTAGGGCTATAAAATGCTATTTAGATATTATGAAGTAAAATAAAAAATCTGTCCCAGGTAGCAAAAAAATTATATAACATACATAAAATTCCCTTATTGTTTGAAATATGAAATAAAATCTTGAAAAGTCATAGAATATGAAGCTATAATGTAGGCAAACTATGATTTAAATGCATAAGTATTGGTTTGCAACTAACAGAAAAAAAAATACATGAGGGATAATTGTGAACACATGAGCTAAGCCTCAACTCATACCATAGTTGAAACTTAATTATACAAAAGTGCTTCATTTAATGAAGCTTATTATAATTAGTTTTGGCATGCATATAGATAATATAGTGGTATCTACTTTTAAATTACTTAAATGAATTAAGTAATGACCTGCATATCACTTTACAGTAAAATTTAAGGCAGAAAGGTCATTTGTTTTTCCAGGGCATGATAAAGAGGAAAAAGAAATCTGTGCATGCAAGTGTAATAGAGAAAATAATCCAGTCAGGAGAGCAAACATGGTTTAGAGGTATCAGAACTAAACACAAAAATTCACTTGTACTAAAAATAAATTATTTTCACATGGAATTCAGTTTACTGTTGAGAGCCATCCATAGGCGGTGTATGGACTGGTTGTGCATCTTAGCCTAATGAATAGAAAATCTGGTGTCTGGGATCTTGCAGTGGACATTTCCTCTAGTTTATTGCCCAGAGACATTGTGAATTTCTATTGCACTCTGCCATGTCTCACACCACACTGGAGATGGTAGTGACTTGCCAAGATGCCAACCAACCTGCTGACTGCAAGACTTCAGGAAGCAAGAATCCACCCTTGAAACCTTACCCCTGCCTTTGATGTAACCCCTTAAATAAACCATGGGAGCCATTTACTAATTGTTCAGCTCCAACTTCTATGTGGGCTGGACCTATCAGGATCTCCCCTTTTAAAACTATCTCTCCTGACTGTGTCTTTTGTTCTTTACTAATTATTCTAGACTTTAATTTCTCTGGTGGCTTACACCCTCCTTGGTAGGAAGAAGAAACCCCTATACGAGGCACTGGCCACCTCCCCATAGTTTATATTATATTTGTTTATTTTTTGTATTGTTTTGGTGTGGTTTCTTAAAAGTAAAATATAAGTACATATGACTTTTGTTTGGTAGGTAGAAAAATTTATGGTAGATCCAAAACTGAAAATAAATACAAAGGAAGCAAGTCAACTCATAAATAAAACATCACTGTCATCATGGCAGAAATTGTAATAGTCTTAGGAATAAATAATTATTAAAATTATTAGAATTTCTAGTTCAGATATAATTTTTAAAACCTTGATCAAAATATATTTTTATAGCAAATTCACATGAATTTTTATTTGTACAATCCTCCTGACTCAACAGAAACAGGCTTTAAAACTATACCTGATTTCTCATGAATTTTTAGATTTCACACTTTGAAATAGAACTCTTGCTTATAACTGAAACATAATGTTTTGGTTATATTTAGCATTACATAGAAATTCAGATGCTACTAAAATAGCCTATAAAGGAGAAACACTTAATTTAGCTTTCAGAAAGAAGTCCATAAAATACATTGCTACCACATGTACTACTTATATGTTCAGAAAGAAAAAAAAATTACATAGACCTTAGGTGTTTTTGTTTGTTTGTTTGTTTGTTTTTTGTGGTGCTGGGGATTGAACCCATGGCCTTATGCATGTGAGGCAAGCTCTCTACCAACTGAGCTATATCCCCAGCCCCATACCTTAGTATTTTAAAAATGCATTTTTGCTTTCTGAATGAAATGGAAACAACATGATATGTAATCTAAAGAGAATATAAATTTACCTGTGGATAAAAATTACCTCATCAGGCGTCAGTATCTTTTTTTTTTTTTTTTGCAGTATCTTCTATCGGGGGTGGGCTTGTTAATAAATATTTGATGATTGTATGAACTGATATTTTCAATATGCTATAGTTTTGGTAGCTAGTAGGGATTACTGACTTAGGCATAAATTTGTATCTTCAAAAGAAGTTGTAGTCATGAACACTTCATGCTTTGGGCCTGATGTTCAGAAAATATGATGGCATACTTACCAAAAGCTGTTCTAAAGTTGCAAGTGGCAACACAACTGGTGGATTTTTGTTTAATTTAAATAATTTTTTTCTCACTAAATGTTTTCCAATTTTTTCAGAAAATGTTTTTTAAACATTTTAGGGCAGAAACGTGGTCCTGTGTGAAATATTTTATTTACATTGTACATTTTAGGTTGCACTCACATAAATTATGCTTCAAGAGAAAAAATGTTAATGCATTATTTATCTGTTAACATTATTAGTAGTGTCATTCACTAGAAATAAATACTTTAACTTAATATTATAGCAATTCTATATTTTTTAATTTAAAATATAATCTGTAAATTTAGTTTAAACATTTCTTTATTCTGGCACTCTCTCTCTGGCAATGGCCCAGATTCTCACTTGAATGTATATTTTGTACTTTACCCCCAAAGGTCTCTTCCCTGAGAAAATCCATAATCTCCTTTCCTGAGTAACCTTTTCTGAATAAATCTCTGTGTCTCTGAGAAACAACAACAACAAAAAGTTCTTCATCCCAAACCATACAGACATTTTTCTATATTTCTTCAGTGATATAAAAATTTGTAACTCTACTTTCAAATCTATAAATACATTTTGAGTATGTTTCTATTCTATAAGGTCTAAGGTTGAAATCCACTTTCATTTATGGGCTCATACTGAGCTCTTTCCTTGATACTATTTACTAAATAACCCAGTTAATTCGCATCAAATTATGGCCAAATGTCTCATTTACAGAAGTAAAATATTATATGTTCTCAGAGCTCTCTTTGGCCCATCTGTTTTTCTTACGAATTCTTCATATGTAGACTATCATGCTAGATGGCACATGAAGTCCCACCTGATTACTCTTCTTTTTCAAATATTACATTGATTTAAAAGACATTATTTTTTTCTCTAGATTTTAGAATGTGTTTACTAACTCATACAATAACCTTCAGTTAAATTTTGGTAATATACTGTGTGAATTAATTGGGTAATAATTGTTTTATTCAATTTAACTGAACATAATAATAGAGTTTTATGACAGAAAACAAACATATTTTGTTATTTCTAAGATTTCTGTGTGTTTTGTTGGTATAGTAGTTGATGTCACATTGTGTACTAAATTTTGATATTTTAACTGATGGAGAGAAATTGCTATTTTTTTAAAAAGTATTTATATCTGCTGAATCTGCCA
The DNA here is from genome assembly GCF_052094955.1 of Ictidomys tridecemlineatus. NCBI lineage: Eukaryota > Metazoa > Chordata > Mammalia > Rodentia > Sciuridae > Ictidomys > Ictidomys tridecemlineatus. The sequence goes on along the minus strand of NC_135484.1, from coordinate 91,393,313 downwards.
GACTACATCCTTTGTACTAATTTTGATGGAAAAAGAATTCTTTCCCTTATCAATATTCTTTTAATATTAATTGAGGCATGTACCACTAATCCAATCTTTTCTATTGCTGAATAATATCCCATTGCTGAATAATATCCATTGTATAGATACAATACATTTTATTTATCTATATTATAATTTGATGAACTTTGAGACAATTAAAAATACTGTACGAACATTCACAATAGGCTTGACCATTTATTTTTGCTTCTCTTGAGTATATAAAAAGTGGAGTAGTTAGATCATTTGGCAAGTCTGATTAAACATTTGAGGAACTGACAGAGTATTTCCAAAGCATGGATTCATGTTATTACCTCACCAGAAGTCTGAGTTCTATTTCTCCATAGCCTTGAAAACATCAACACTTTTTTGCCTATTTTTTTTAAATTATAACCATATTGTTTGCTGTAAAATGACAAGTATATCTACTTGCATTTTCATTCTTTCATCATTAAGTATAATAATAATCTAGCTTTATTTATTTCCCATTTTAAATATTCTTTATCAGATTGTAAAAGTTCCACTGAATGTGTTTAACATGAAATGGTGTAAAATCTTGCCAAATGTTTTGTTTTTTGCATCTCTTAAACCTATCGTGCAATTCACTTGTCTTTTTCGTCCTTAATTACATCATAAGGCATAATACATTAATAGATTTTAGGTTGTTCAAGCAACTTTGCATTATTGTGATAAATTACACTTGTCATAGTATATAAATCTTTTTATATGTAATGCTATCATTGTGCTGAGTGTTCTTTGCTTTAGATTAATAAAATGTTAGTTGGTAGATTCTTGTCAGTTTCATTGAAACATTGTACTATTGGCATCACAGATGGTTACATTGTTTCCTCCCTCCTTCTATTTTAGAAAGTTTATAAATAACTTCTATTAATTCTGCTTTAAATATTTGCTAGAATATCCCAACAAAGTCATACAGTTCTGGTTATTTATTAATCTTGCTTATTTAGTTACTGATCCAAATGTTTTATTGCTATAAATCTAATCAATTTTTTAATTTATTTTTGTATCATTCTCAGTAATTTGTATTTTCTGAAAATTTCCCCATTTCATAGTATTTTAACATGTTTTGACATATAATTTAATATTAGTCTCTCATTCATGATTTCAGCAATTTGAGTATTCTGATTTTTTTCTTCATGTAGGTAAATTTTTATTCACTTTGTTATTACTATAAAAGGATAAATTTTGATCTCATTGATATTCTTCATTGCTTATCTGGGCTCTTTTTTAAAAATTTATGTTACTCTTTTTAATTTATTTCCTTCTGCTTGTATTACTTTGATTTTCTTTTTCCTTTATTATTTTATTATGTAAATTTAGGATATTGATTGGAACCATCATTTTAGAGCAATTTTTTATTTATTTAATGTTACTTTTATATATTTTATGAGTTACATTCTTAGTAGTTATTCCAGAACTTGACATACAAATCTTAGCTTATCAAAATATACCATAAATTTATATTAATTTTAGTGTGATATAGATGTTTCACCTATATAGATCTATTCAATCTTCATTTCCTTTGTGTGTGTGTGTGTGTTTGTATATGCTACCATTACTATATACAATGAATCTGTAATGTAACAGAATATATCAGTTATATATAAATATGTAAATACTTGATATTCATATTCAAAATTGTAAACAAAACAATGATGACTACAAAGTATTATGAAATCCTTCAATAATGACTTATTATAAGTTTTTCAAATATTGGAGATATTCTTTATTTAAACAATACATAAATACCTGGATGTATTGACTTCATCTTTAAAAAAGATTTTATGTTGGCACCTGTTCTCTTGATAGTCAGTTGTATTTTGCAGACATCTTTTAGCAGCACATCTTGGAATGCACAGACACAAATAATCCTGACTATCTTCTTCACTCAAACAACTAGATCTCTTTGTAGAATTCTAAAAAAAGAACAAAAAAGCAATAATAATGTTTTCACTTTCCATCATAAAACACCATGTTTGTCATTTCAAGTTTGGCTTTCATGTTAGACTTTATGAATTAAAATTTTGTGTTCCTATGGCAAGAATAAACAAAATTCACTTTTGATTTATATCATAATCATTTTCTGAAGTCATATACTGTTCAGACTCAAATCTCAAATTATAATAAGCATATATTTTACAAAAATTAAATATATGATCATTCATTACACAAATATTTCAAACCTTTTTTCATTTATTTTTATCTAATTTTCACTGATATTCCTTGAATGTTAAATGGCATTGTGAAAATATCATTAAATAGAGAAACAGGTCCATGGAAAATCCATTTCTGGTATCAAAACTTTTTATTTTCCCTCTATGAGGGAATATTTGGATTCTCCTTTGAACCCTTAGTAAAATGTTACTGGATTCATTATTATAAATGAGCTAAGTAATATCTTTAACATATATTTAGTTTATATTTCCATGAAGTCATGATTTTATGTTTTTTTAAATTATCTTTTTAACAATTTTAGAAGTATGCCACATATCATTAATGGATTATCATGAAAAAGAGGTGAATTTTGCCTCCAGGTAAGACACCTCTTAAGGAGAGGTTAAACCTAGCCTTGTTCTTTCCTAATTGCTTAAAACAACAATAATGTAGCAAAAGAACTTCAATTTCCCACCCTTCTTTTTATCAGTTTACTCTGGATATTTTCATATTTTCTTGAGATCGGGTTTATGACAAATAAGTTATTTTCTATGAATAAAAACAAGTTTAGGAATTTGGTTTCATGATCTGAACCTTTGGTGGCAAAAGTTTGATGGCTTATAGAAATCTAGTCTTTGTTGGGTAAGAGTAAACTGAGAAATTTTTTTTTCATTTTTATTTTGTGCTCAATTCAAGGAAGAATGTCAAGTCCACCATAAAAGAAAGAGCTCTTAAACATTGACAGGTATGTAGGGATTTTTTCAAATGTTATTTACATATGCATTGTGGCTAAAATTTTATGATTAAAACTATAGACCTCATCTGTCTCTGTATTTGTTTACAATGCAGGAATGATTTTATTTCCAACAGTTTGGACATGCTATGATTTCCTAGATTCAGAAAGTATTAGTTGTATAAGCTCTTAAATTAAAGGATTACTGTTATAATTGGCTTACAAAATTAAATAAACACATATAAGAATCAACAAATATTAGCATTTTATTACTTTATTTTTCCCTTCTCGTTTTACACACACATACTCACAAATACACCCAATACTAGTTTGGCTTTGAGAAAATTGAGCTACAACACATTGTTCCCCCAAATGTAGTATTTCTAATGAAAACAAGTATATTATCTTTCGTTACCTTAGAAAAGTGATCAAAGAAGAAAACCTAGCTGTAATACTACGTTTCCAGTATATAACTTGATTTGAAATTTTCTTATTATTGTAAACCAGTGTATAAATCCTTCACCTGCAGCATAATCAGAAAACAAAACAACAATAACTTTGAATTACCAATATGTGAAAAAGATAAAAGCATCAATGTTACTAGTTTTCTCTCTCTCTCTCTCTCTCTCTCTCTCTCTCTCTCTCTCTCTCTGTCTGTCTCTGTCTTTTTTGACCTTATTATTTTGTAGAGATTGTATTGGGAGGTTTAGATTTACATGCCTGCCATGACCTTGATTGCCTTGAAAGTTATTCCTGCTGATTTGCTTTAATTATGAAAGCAATATAATTTAGTTATTCTTATTTTAAAATTCATTCCACTTATTTTGTATATATAAAGATACATATACATACATATAAATGCTAATATTTTTTCTTGATTTTTGGTATAAGCTTTCAAAATTTTTAACATTATCAATGGACTTCATCATGCACAGTGTTGTCAAACTTTTCACATATACAGTCTTTTTGAAGGGTTAAATGATGTGGGTTTCAAAAAAGTAGGTGAGGCTACACTATTCAACATGGTACCTCAGACACTGACTTTGGGTGCATTTATGTGCTGGGAATTATTCATGTTTTACTTCTGTGTCTCTGACAGCTACTCTGGCAGTCACTGCCCCACTAGCAGTGTTTTCCTCATAGTTTCTATTTGTTTATGTTGCCTGTTTCAGGAGTGTGATCAGAAGTATATGTAATTATATGTTTGGTCCACAAAAGACTAAAAGAACATAGCTTCCCAGATATTGGGTAAAAACGTAATTTTCTTTGTTAGTTTATTTGTTTGCATCTTTTAGTGTAGTCTGTGTGAGTTCAGTAGAGCACAAAGAAAAAAAGAAGGGACTAAGAGCTAATCACACTAAGCCTACAATCTATGAAGACTTAGATGTGCTTATTAAACTATATTAACTAAAGCATAAATAAAACAAGTCATGATTTGTTAATTTATAATAGAAAAAAGTCACAAACTAAAGAATCATTGTATTTGTAACCATTATAAATCTAGGTAACTAAAAAATATACAATAAATTATTGAGAAAGAACAATTTTTTTTACAACATGGGATAAGAGTATAGAATTCAAAGTCAGGCTCAATATAATTTTCTATGAATATATGCTTTACTTTTTACTTTATTTTTACAGTATTAATTATTGGGATTTCAAATAAACTGAGGGTTTCTTTTCTTTGATGGTTTTGATTTTTGTTTGTTTGCATGAGAGATGACTGAATTATATTTGAAAGCAAATAAAATTTACAGTCAAAGAGATCAGAAAAGCACATCTCAGTTTCCAAATAATCTTGAGCAAATTCTTCAGCTGTATGCACTTCGGTTTCTGTATAGTGATGGAAAACATCCACTTTTCATAGTCCTCATGAGGAAAAAAGGTTAAATGACTGCCCAACTTTATGAAACTAGCAAGAAGTCCACACAAAAGCACATAGCACAATTCTCAACCCATGGTACATTCTGAATAAATATTCACCATCTTTATGAGTGGTAGAACTAGGATTTAGACTCAGGTATCCTAGGTCTATGTGTTTTAGGTGCTGTCACCTGTTATCTATCATTTTCACAAAGTACAGCTGAACAGGAACAAGAATGTTATTCCATTATGCTTCTTGAATTTATTTAATAAGTTCATGATAGTTATACATAAATGTAGAATTCATTATGATTTGTTTATACAAGCATATAACATAGTTTAGATAATCCATTCTCGTTTTCCTCCATTTCCCCCTCCCTCTATTCTTCCCCTTGTTCCCTTCCTCTACTCCACTGTTCCCCTTTCTATTTTCCTAAAATATTCTTCTCCTCTGTTTTTTAATTTTTTTATTTCTCTCTAGCTTCCTCATATCATAGAAAACATTTAATTATTTACTTCCTGGCATCTGCTTATTTCACTCAGTATTATGTTTTCTTTTTCCATCTATTTAAGAGCAAATGACATAATTCCATCCTACTGGGCTGGGGATGTGGCTCAAGCTGTAGTGCGCTCGCTTGGCATGCCTGCGGCCTGGGTTCGATCCTCAGCACCACATACAAACGAAGATGTTGTGTTCACCGAGAATTAAGAAAAAATAAATAAATGTTAAAATTCTCTCTCTCTCTGTCATCCTCTCTTTCACTCTCTCTTTAAAAAAAATAATAATAATTCCATCCTACTTTATGTCTTGATAAAAATCCCTCGTGTCTGTGTGTGTGTATAAGTATAATAATATACATATATGTGTGTATATACACACACACACACATATATATATATATATATTATACTCTCTTCATCCATTTCTCTGTTGAGCCACACGTAGATAGACTGGTTCCACAACTTGGTTATTGTGAACTGTGGAATAAATAATAATAAACATTGGAAAGCATGTATTAGTATAGTATGTTCTGTTTCATTCTTTCAGATAAATACCAAGAAGTGGAATAGCTGGGTCATATGTGGGATAGTCTTATGAGGAATCTGCATTTTGCTTTCCAAAGCAGCTGTACTAATTTGCAGTGTCAACAACATGTAAAAGTGTACTTTTTCTCACATTCTCACCAGCTTTTATTTTTACTGTATTTTTGAAGATTACCACACTTACTGGAGTGATATAAATTCAGTGAGTTTTCATTTGCTTTTCCTAGATTTCTAACAATGTTTAATACTTTTTCATATATTTTTGGCTATTTGCATTTCTTCTTCAGAGAAATGTCTGTTTAGTTCATTTGCATATATATTGATTGGTTTGTTAGTTTTTATTTTGTATTTTTGTTGTAAACTTTTGTAAGTTCTATATGAGGGGAATGTGTGTGTGTATGTGTGTGTGTGTGTGTGTGTGTGTGTGTGCGCGCCTGCATGTACTGGGAATTGAACCCACAGATATGTTTTACCACTTAGCTATACCCCAAATCCTGAAAGAACTTGAAAATATCTTGTTTAATCACTTTTCCTCACAGCTATGCCTAAATCAAGGATCTGCTTAATGAAGTATATTATCTCTTGAAAATTTTATGCAAATGTGTTACTTATGTGTATAAATTATTGTGAGGGAACTATTCTTAGTTTCATCAAAATTTTCAAAGAACTCTCTGATCAAAGAAAAGGATTGTGATCTATTAATGCATACCAAAGAAATCACAATAAATAAAAAGTATTTGAGAAAATCCTGTAGCTGTATATGTTATTTTGGGGTGTGTATATATACACACACAAATGCAAATATCTATTTATACACATATTAGTTAGTATCATTTATAATGTCAATATAAAATATATAAAAATTAATTACTTCTTTTTAGAAATTTAAAAATGTTTATTTAAATAAGAAATGTAATAAAATCATAAGTCTAGGTAGTAGAAAGTCTTTTCTTCACAAAGAAAAAAAAGTAAAGTAGAGTCAGTGGAAATTCCTTCTGAGATTTTACTATCATCACTTACAAACTAAATACGATATTATAATATAGAAATACCTTCTGTTATATATAGATGCTAAGCTACCTGAAAGATATTTACAATATACATGCAGAATGTTTTGCATATATATAAAAGTAAGCAATTCTAGTGAAAGTATGACAACTCTCAGTTTAAGAAAGCCTTGTATTTTTCTATGTCATTTGTCAGATTTTATATTAATATGTAGGGTCTCTCAGCAAAGGAGTCATTATGAGATGAATCTTACATTTAACATATGAAATGTTTGGCACAATTATTAGCTCTGTTTATTAAATCAATATGAGAAGTTACATCATAGATAGGCAAGAATGAATTCTTAATAATGTTATGTAGAAACATGGTACTTAGATTTTGTCAAAGTAAAATGTGCATAATTGGGAAAAGACAGGTATAGGTTCTATGACTTCACCATCTAGATGGCCACATCAGTCAGGTGTTCCTTAGACAAAATCGTTCTTATGCCTTATTAAAATCTCTCAAAATTTCATTTGGGCCTCATTTGGAACTTACTGTTCTTTGGATGGTTCTGCAATGTATCCTCCAAAATCTCATGTATAAGAAAAAGCAAAAAAGCTTAAAGGTGGAATGATTGGGTTATAAGATCCTTAACCTAATTGTGCAGTAATCCTTTGATAGGAATTAACTGGATTATAATTGTAGGCAGAAAGAGTGTGACTGGAGGAAGTGGTCATCAGGGGCATGTTTTGACCTTGGTGAGAAGAGAATGGTCTTTCTCTTTCTCTGCTTCCTGGTGCCATGTTCTCAGCTGCTTTCCTCTACCACAACTTCTACCATGATGTTCTGTCTCATTTCAGGTATCAAGGAATGGCCTTGGCTGTCTATGAACTGAGAACTCTGAAACCATGAGCCTCAAAATAAACTTCTCTTTTAATTATTTTTGTCAGGTCTTCTTGTTCAGGGCAGGAAAAAAAAAGCTGACTAAAATATGGAGACAGGATTTTGTACAAGTGGTTGCTGATATAAGTTCTTTTGTATTCTTCTCAGTCTCTTATTACCACACACATTTCTTCATTTATGTAATAATTCATGTAAGTATCTCTTTAATAGATATAATTTCTGAATGGATAATCTGAAACTGCATTATTCACACAGGGGAAATTTTGACATGAATAACATTGTTCATTTGACAGATGCAATTAAACAAAAAAAGGAAAAAATCCTCATGAGGAGATTCTCTTTCTTGTGTGTTTTTAAGAGATTACTTTGTTAAATGCATAGATTGACTCTTTTATTTTTATACTTCTGGGATTAGTAAGCTCTAAGTTTTTAAGTATGTGACTCCATAAAATTGTGGAGTTTGTGAGTTATTGGTTAAACTGTCCATAGCAACTTGTTTGTATGCATGTGTATGTGTGCATGTGTGTATATGGTAGTGTGTATGCATATAGAATTTTTAAAACAGGTTTTTCTCTATATAAGCATCTACTACTGTTGGCAGATGGAGATAATTTTTTTTCAAACTTTTTGTTTCTTTCCCCTTCATTTACTGTTTTTTTCCTTTTGTTTAGGAATAATTAGAAATCAATTGTTCATATGTATTCTATTTTTCATTTGTTCTTTTTAGATATACATGACAATAAAGTATCTTTTGACATATTATATATACATAGAGTATAACTTTTTCTAATAGGAGACCCCTTTCTTGTGGTTGTACTGATGGTGTATTGGAATATGAACATAGGAAAATTGTGTCCAATTCATTCGATTGTCTTTCGAATTCCATGCTCCCTCTTATATATGAACAATTTAGAACTATGGTTCACATAGACTAAAAAATTTACAAGAAATAGGTAAGGATTAAAAAGTTTATGTATGTTTTCCATTTTGCCAAAACTTAACAAAATATGAAAATCATATTATTATGTTTAGGCAATATCGTTGGTCTTTCTTATGAAAAGAAACTAGAGCTTGTGCCTTAAAATCAAAGCATTGATTTTTAAAATATATAAATGAAGATTAAGAACATAAAACAAAGGCAAGAAAAGAGCAAAAGATTTAAAACACAAAGAATGGATATGGATTATTAATTATCAATAAATCTTGAGAAACTGAGAAATGGTAGAGAAGTGACTAAAGTAGCAGAAAAACAGTAGTCCAAATACAAAAAAATATATAACAAGAAGGATAAATATGAATGAAGAGGCTTATTTAGTTAACTATTTAAAATAATTTTATTTATTTAAAAATAACTCACAAGATTTTCTGATTAAAATTACACTTCAGAAAAGTTAGAATGATTCAATTTAATGTTAGAAGAACTATTCTGTCATTTTTTACTCAGATTATCTCTAATTATAAAAATATGAAATTAAAATTATTTAAAATTTAATAAAGGATATAATATTAAAGAACTTAAATATCATAATTTCTTATCAACCATACTATACTGATAAACTAGAAGTTTCAGTAATACTAAAATTATCTTTGATTAACTGACCAATATTTATTAAATAAAACATGCAAATATTAGCACTTAACATAATTTTAAATTAGTCCTGTTTTTTAAAAATGAAAAAAAAATACAAAGATAAATCTTTAGGTGATGCACTTTTTATTTGTTTACCATAAAGTTGTTGCAATATTATCAAATGTGATCATGAGAAATAATATAACTAAAATGTTCATTGATTGTAATCCTTGTGTATTTTCTTGAATTTAGAGAAAGAAATTTTAATTACTTTAAGTTTGTAATTATTCTAATGGTATAGACAAATCCAAATACATATATAAGATTATAAATATGCTTTGCTTGCTTTTTCTAAGAGAAAATTTATAGTTGCTCAGTAAATTTGTAAAAATCATCTTTATTATACTGATAGAGGTAAATATGCCTTAAAGCTAAAGCATTAATTTAATCATCTGTGTGAACAGTCATCTGTTTGTGATTGGCAAAATACATACATGTAATATGTATGGAGCTTATTTCATATACTTATGGATTATAAAAAAGAATAAAAGAGAGATTTGGGTCATACATTAAATTAAATGTCCAAGGGATTAGAAATCAGATTGTCTGGAGTTGAAATACCTCTGAATGAAATTTGAAATAAGCAATGACTTGTATTATGTTGTGTATGGTTTGCTCAACTTAATAGATATATTGATACCTCTCCTTCCTCAGCACCACAAACAAATAATGTTCTCGATTTGATTCTAGAAGAAAGACAATCTAAGAGGTTCCTGCTTAAAGGATATCAAGTTCATTGTGGTTCCCCTAATGAAAGCCAGTTGCCAACTCACAAACCTATAAAAAGTTTCCAGTCTTCAAGGCTCAAATGTTCCTGAAAAGTTTCCCATCAGCTGTCATAAAATATTACCACCCAACAGTTGGCTGAAGACTCCAAATGACAGGGAACAAACCATTTTAAAACATACTTAAAGAAAACTCAGTCACTATATATGAGAGAAGAAAATCAAAATGAAAAAAAATCAGAATACTTTAGAATTGCAAGAAAACTATTTTGCCCATATAAATGAATTCACAAATATATACAATTTAAAAGAGAACACTCCACTAGAATATTGCAAATATAATAAAACATTAAAATCCAAAACTAGCTCTTAAACAGTCAATTAGAACAGAGTACAGTAGAAAGTAGAGCAATGTAAAAGTGGGTAATAAAAAGAAAATTAGGAGAAAATGAAAAAATCAATTTAGAAAACTAAAGCAGTGAAATAAAAATAAAAAGAAACAGTCTTTTAAACAAAATAATTTAAAAAGTGACTCCCTGCCATGAATAAGTTCTTATTTACTTTCCAAATGTCCCAACATTGTAAAATTTCGGGTCACTGGGCAAAAAACATACAAATAGGCTTCCAGAGAGATAAATACAAGTTGAATATTATAAATCAAACGGCTGCCTGTTAAGTACAAGATTACACACTATGACATAACTTCCCCTCTTTTTGCTTTATCATTTATCTTGGATCATTATTAGTCATATTCCCAATTCATTTCCACATATGCTTATCCTTTGGTTCTAATAAAGAACCAAATGGTGTCATATATGATCCTAAGCATATTTCATTAAACATGAGGCATACACAGTGATGGGAAGGCTAGGTCAAACATTCTATAAATTTGTAATATTACTGGGTAATGCAAATTGCTTCTCTTAGACAATGTAATGATTTTATATTATAGCCATCAGTGGATAAAATCACTAAGATGTAAACCTCTCATATTCTTTCCAGGCTGACAGAAGAAAAATTATATATGTATGATGTTTTTAAACTTTGCTTTACTGGCAGTGTGAATGAAGCTGAGCATATCTTCCCCACATGTGTAAGGATACTTTCTGTCATCTCATGTAAATCACAAGTTTGTATTACTGACGGATTATCAGTTGTTTGTGTGTGTGTGGTTTTTTTTTTTTGGTGTTTTGCTTCTTAATTTCTAAGAATAATTGACATTTAGTGACTTGCTGAGAAAATCACTGGTTTTTTTTTATGAAATCTACAGTTTTATGAAAGTGATCTTTTATTAAATTAAGTGTCCTTACAGTTCTTTTTTTGTCTTTTGAGTTCTATGATGTTTTCAGAAGCACATATTTTTACTTTTCAGGTAGTCAGTCACCAGTCCTTTCATTGTGGCTTCTAAATTTTAAACAGTAGCTATAAAGACATTCCCCATTTAAATTTACATATTATCAACCAACATTTCTCTTGTACTTCTGTATGTTTTTACATTTAAAATGTTTATTTGAATTTAAATCAGAGAATGATGGAAGGCATATACAAGATGTATCTTTTTTCAGATAGCTATCTAGTTGTTTAAAATTGATTATTGACAGTCCTTACATAATTTAATGATTTAGAGGGCCATTTTAGTGTATGCCAAATTTTCTGAATGACTTGGCTTTATTTTGGAACATTGTATATAGGTGTATTCCTTGACTATCAATGCAACAATGTCATGATTTTTTGTTATTGAAGCTATACATTCATATCCAGCAGCACTGTTCCTCCATCATGCAGTATACATTACAGCATTGTGTATATTTAAAGACTTTTTTTCAGATTGTGTAAGCATGTATCTATATTATAGTAATGTTTTTAAAATTCTCTATTTAAAACTTGAATGTTTTTGTTAATTTCAGTCTTATATATTTTAACTACTACTTACATGAAATCTTTTCTTTCTTTATATCATTTAGACAATTTGAGAAATATAATTCTTTTTTCATTTATATATTTATGGATTATCTTTATTTCTTTGTACTTGTTTTGAAACTTACTACCATATGCAATATGGGTGAAAATCTCTCAATTGCATTTGTTTTATAAAATAAAACTTATGTGTGTTGTACTGAGACTGAACTCATGGATGCTTTATCATTAAGATGAATCACAACTCTTTCATTTGTTTATTTTTTTGGTACTACGGATTGAATCCAGGGTTGATTTACTTTACCAATGATCTATTTTACCCCTCCATTCCTTTTTACTTTTTTATTTTGAGACAGGGTCTCACTAAGTTATTAAGGTTGATCTCAAATGTAGGATCCTCTAGCCTCAGCCTCTGAGTTTCTGGGATTGCAAGTACCATCACACCCAGCTAAAATATTTTTTCTTCCTAAATTTTTATCTACAGCCCTAAAATCCTAAATGGATGTATAGATAGTGGGCATTTGATGAAAATAAAGTTGAATTTGGAACAATATGGTGAGAAAAATGTTTTTTGAAGAAGATTGCTTTCAAGATACAGTATTTCATGCTCATATAATAATCACTATAAATTTACCAAAAGACTACAAAGAATACATTATAATTAATGTCTTACAAGCTCTTCTACAAAAAAGTAGAATGAACTACTTAAAGGAAAAAATAGAAGGAATAAATATTCATTTGAAACATCAATTCACAAATGCAAGAGTCACTATTTGTTTATGAATACTGTCTACCAGTAGATATAACATGTTAGAAATGTATATATTTAATTTATATTAGTAAACTAATAATGATGTTCTTAAGGATTGGTGTTCAGAGAATTTCTCTCTCTCATTTTTGCCATGATTTCATCTTTTTAAGCATGATTCACATTGTCTTATTTCACTCCACAACTTATTATCCACTTTGTCAGTAGCTCTTTTTCTCAAACCTATTAATACATATAATTAACATAAATGATGACACTGAAAAGAAACAGTGCAGGTCAGCTCTTTCTCAAGTCCTGCACTATAGACCAATTGTCCTTGAAGGGGCTTCTTCTAATTAATTACCATCCTTCTTTGTAGGGTAATCATATTGGTGAGAATTGATTGGGCGTGTAAGACACTTCATTTAGTTGGTAGAAAAATCCCTTAATTAAAATAATTTTACTGCTGGTAAAATTAATGCTCCCCATGTAAACTCACCAGCTTGATTTTAAAGTTCCTCTTCAATTATATTTTATGAGAAACAAAATAAGATCTTAATGACAACACCAGAAGAAATAAGAAAAAACCTTTCAGTGCATAAGATGCATAATTCTATTTCCATATTTTTCACTTGTTGTAAATTCTCTTTTGTTTTAAAAACTTTACTATTAGAAATTGTGTTGCTAAATCCTAATGTTGACATTAAAAATGAGTTTGGCTTTACTAAAATATTTGTTGACTGTTGATCTTTATTACACTGGTTTCTTTCCCTTACACAGCCCAAGTCATTTAGATGCTCAGATGATAGGGTTATATAAATCTTATTTTTGTGACAATCAGCTATATTCAGTAAGTTCTGAACATACTTTCATGAAGGGATAATGATTAAATATACTTAGATTACTTTGATGCTAATTGCTCAGCACTGATTCATCCTTAAGCAATTTGGACTTTATATTATACCTACCATGCTGTGAGAGATATATTTGTTATTGTACTGCCATTCACAAAATTGACTATATTTACTCAGAATTGATTTATCCAGGAGTGACTGGCTTTCTATTACTCCCCCCATTTTCCCTTAAAAAATACACTCGTTAGTACAACATTTTAAATATGTTCCCCTTAGCACTTTTTAGTTCTCAAAAGATGTTTCTGTTTTAAAATAACCAGACACATGTAAGCATTATTTCTAGTTTGTGGCAAAAGGAAATCAATTATGAAAATGATGTAAGTATTGAAGTTCATGAACTAATGTGGTGTGTGACAGGAGATGGTGTTTCTCAATCTGCACATTAGAAGCATTTAGGAAGCCTGTAAAGGTCTTCTAGGTCCACCTCACTACAATCATCTTTGCTTGTTCTCTACTGCAAGGTCAACATCAATGTGTTTCATAAGCTCCTCAGAAGATGGCGGGGGTTGAAAACCATTGAACTAATGTAATTTATAAATAGTCCTGAGACAAATGTCAATTTTTCTCCAACTTCATTTGTTGTTCTTGTTTGTTTGTTTTGCTTGATAGAGTCATTTGTAAAGTAGTATTCATAACACAGTCTCTGAAGTTCCTTTTAACACTAACATAGTATAATCAACAAGTCATTGCTCTCTTCTACCACTTCTGGTCTTGAGTGTGATTTGCTTAATGAACTGATAACTATTTCTGTCATTAGAGGTTGTTAACTCTACAGAATAGTATTTTATGAGCATGATGAAATAAATTATCATGTCCTCTTCTTAAAAGACTAATTGTTAGTTTATTTCAACACTGTTTAATGTAACAGTAATCTTATAAATGCAGCGGCTGTCAGTTAAATAAAATAAGGTAAGCTCTTAGTTAAGAACAGACACATCAACTCTACTAATTTGCTTATTGTTGATAAATTCTAATGCCAAAATATCAATGTCAGAGGAAATATTCTTTGAAAGAATTAATTGAAGTACCATACAGTTTGAAGAATGTGAATCAGATTTGCATCAGCTAAGTCAAATAGTATTAAAATGTAATCAAAGATAATTATGCTAATCAAAATAGACTCTAAGATAGGAATTGACAGTCTATAAAACAATTAAAATATATTTAATAAAATATGTGCTCAATGCTTTCACAAGATCTGACTAAGCCAGAAAATTAACTCTTATTGATACCTCTACCATTTGCTCACATTTACAATCTATGAAGAAGAACTTCATTTATTTGAAGTTTCCATTGCTTGAGATTATAACTTCAACCAACTACTTATATTTTCCCCTTTCTGATTTATTTATCCATTTTATCATCCTTTTAAAAATGTCACACTCTACAGTGATTTATTACTACTCTTAGAATATTTACCTGACACTTTAATTCTAACATTTTCCTCCCCACACCTTAATTTACTCTTTTTCAGAGCCCCAGTTTTAAAAGGATTTCTCTTCTAATGAAGTGTTTTTACAAATAAGATTCCCTCAATTCAGAAGGCTCTCCTCCACAAATATTCTGCCATAGTGTCCTCCATGCCTCTTTTTAATGGTCATTCTCTCTGAAAAGCTATTTTGATCTCTCAATTTTCCCAACTTGCTTTCTCAATTACCACCTTTTTTCTTTATTCAGCATATTTTTTTGTGGGTTTTATTTTGTTTGTTTGTTTTGTTCTGTTTTTTTGTTTGTTTGTTTGTTGTTTGTTTCTTTTTGGTACCAGGGATTGAACTCAGGGGCATACAACCTCTGAGCCACATTCCCAGTTCTATTTTGTATTTTATTTAGAAACAGGGTCTCACTGAATTGCTTAGCATCTCCCTTTTACTGAAGTTGGCTTTGAACTCAAGATTCACTTGCCTTAGCTACCAAATAGCTGGGATTACAGGCGAGTGCCATCAGCCTAGCTTGGTTTTCTTTTTAAAAAGCTTTCACAGAAGGCTATTTGTTCCCCCAAAGAACATTTTATTTAAAATATAACTGTATATTTATCACTGTGCATACTTGTCCATAATCTTCCTCAATCAAAGGGATCTATGAGAAGATAGAGCAGCTCTGATTTTATTGGTATTTTGAACCAAGCTGAATTCAATGGTGGTAGTTATGTTCAGCATGTTTGTTAAAGGAACAAATCACAATAAAAGACAATTTATTTCATTTTGCTTTGTGTTGTATTTTGAGATGTAAAATTATCTGAAGGATCAAAAAAGTATTTATTATGTAGTAATTTTTGAGTGACCTAGGTAAGTTAATTTTTTTAAACTAAAATAATTACTGCCAGGTGCTGTGGAGCACACCTGTAATCCCAGCAGCTCAGGAGGCTGAGGCAGGTGGATCAGGAGTTCAAAGCCAGCCTCAGCAAAAGGAAGACGCTAAGCAATTCAGTGAGACCCTGTCTCTAAATAAAATATAAAATAGGGCTGGGGATGTGGCTGAGTGATTGAATGCCCTTTAGTTTAATCCAGGGTACCAAATTTAATTGATTAATTAATTAATTACCTGTTAATCCAAATCACCACACATATTCAAATTGAGAAAAAAAGTTGTTTTTGCAAATATCATGGTAGGTAGCTCCATAGTAGCAGGGATACTGATGAATTAAGTGAAATTTCTGCAAAAAACCCAGAGGGATTTTTTTTGTTTACCTTGGAATGCATATATACTGACAAAAAGACATAATAAAAAATGAGAAATACCTCATTATATATACTGATATATATTTAATATATAAATTATATATATAAATACATACATATTATATAAATTATATATGCAATATAGAATTTATATATATAATATATAGACATTATATAAATTTTTAGGCCATTTGGTTTAAAAAAATTTATGGAGCACACCTTTTATACCTTTGTTCACTCATTACTCATTTTTATTATCTTCTCTTTCTATACGGACTGCTACGATGTTCATGTTCAAAATTACTATGCACAATTGTTTTGGCTTTAACCAACAGCATTCTTTGTGTTTCTGTGTGGGAGGCTATAATGTTATTTTTCTCATGAGTTACATATAACAATTGTGTGAATTAATGAGCACTTCACTTAAAATACAAGTGACTAAATAGGATTAACAAAATGAAATGTCAGACTATTATTCAAATTATTCTTTATTATTTGAAAATATTTTAAGTTTAATGAAGACATATTTCCTAATAATATGTTTTGTTTATTATAATCTCCAACATTTTCACATACTGATCCTATGTAGTTATACCTACAACTATATTAATTAAATATAAATCACCTTTTAAATCACACTGAAGCCATCACTAAAGTTTTAATACATGTGATTTTACTTAAATCTTAGAAAAATATGGTCATTAAAAATCTTAATTCTGGAGAAAGACTAGGACAATGAATTCTATTTAGAGCATACCTTATGGTCATTGTTAATTTTCCAAGGCTCCAGTGAATAAACTCTCCCTTTATTTAGCAGGAGAAAGTATAACTCATTCATGGAACACAAGGAATCATTAACACAGGACAATCCCTACAATGCCCCTGCTATGCTAAGTAAATTTTTCTCTGATTTTTTCAAGTCATAATTGCTTTCTACCTAGATTCATAATCTTAATTTCCTAATGACATAATAAAGGATGATTCAAAGTATAAGTCTCTATATTACATAATAAGTGACCATGTAACTAACTGAAAGTAAGAAATAATCTGAAAAATAGTTTTCATTTAATTATAATAAATGAATATCAAGAGAATATGATTCTGTGATATATTTCAGAATCTTAGGATCACTTAAAACTTCAACCCATCTCTTTTTACTAAAATATATCAAAGTCTATGCTTAGAATTAACATGTCTTCACTGTCAAGAAACACTGCCTTTATTGCATTTGTAGTTGTCATTGTGATGGAAGAAATAAAAGCTTAATACATTCTAAATCTATGACTGTACAAAATAAATTTTAGGGAAGTAAGGTGTTATTCATATTGATAGGATCCCATAGAGTCATCTATTCATTTCAAACAAAGCAGAACAAAACAAATACTAAACTTAAAATAAGTCATTTCTTAGGTGTTTTACTTTCTATTTGCTGTTGTTTATTCATTTGTAAGCTAAGAATAATAGAGGCAGCTGGATGAGATATGCAATTTCCATCTCTGCCTGTCAAACTCAGAGATCATAAAACCATTCAAACATAAGATTTCAATTCTCCTGTAATAACTTTGAAGGAGATGGTCTAGATAGATAGATAGACAGACAGGCAGACATACTGATAGAGCAAACACCCATTAATGACAGAGGTGGAGCAAATTGATAGAAGAAACATGGATTTCCAAACACAGAGATACTCTGGGCACTCTTCCTATTGATCAGAATGTAACCTGCAGACCTCAACTTTTCTGAATTAAAAACAAAAACAAACAAACAAACAAACAAACAAACAAAAAACAAGGTACCCCAGCAAAGATTCCAGTTGTCAGAATGATTATGTTGTGGTTAGACCCTTGTATCCTATGTGAGCATATAGTGAAACTATTGTGATTTTGAATGAAGTGTGGATTTATAGGGAGGTATTTGTGAGGAAAATTGGATACTTTGCTATTTTTCTTAAATCACTGAAACATCAATACATTTTCTTCAATCATAAAAATTTCCAGGCACTTACGGGCTATTTGCTTTATTGGACCATATATAAAGGTTAGGAGTCTTGTGATATGCATTTTGCCTCTATTTCTGACATCTCATTCATAACTTGTATTTTTGTATAATTCACATATACATGCATACAAACATGCATTTTGCTGTAATTGCAAGAAAAGAGATATGCAGTACATTCTTTAAGGCAAGTTAATTTAATATGAATGACACATTATAATTAGAAAAGTAGAAGCTTTTGAATGAATAAACTACCAGACATTAAAAGAGGAAACATGAAAGCATTCTACATTTTCTTATTGATTAACTTTATTTTACTGGATTCATTTTATTTTATTGAGAAAAACACTACGTTTCCATATGTTATTCCCAAAGGAAAATATAATATTTCCATGTGCTATTCCTAAGGGAAATCTGTCATATGGTGTAGGATATTAAACAATTGGTAATACTCCAATAATATAGCTGTAGAAAACTATTTATGAAATTTACCATGAATTCATAAAGTGTTCTCTTTGTAGTGCAGCATTATTCAAGTAAGATGCTAAGAAAATAAATCAACTCTTTTTTCTTTGAGTATGAATTTTGAAAATGCTGCTATTGTTCAAAAAAGTAATCATTCTGAATTCATATGTAAATGGTGGTTAATTTAATAAGCATTGCCTATTAAAACTCTATTTTCTTGGTTCTTATAATATTAAATAAAAAGATAATTTAATGATTCAAGGTCATTCGCATTACTAAATAAGTGTCTTTGCTGAATTCATTTTTCTCAAATTGGCCTCTTTTTTATATGTAGTTAATTTACAATAGAATGATGGTCTGTCAATATCTAAATTTCCTCAGTGATATTACTTAGGTAATGTAATAATTTAAATCATTCTCCATAAATTTTGTTTGCTCACAAATGTTTTGCATGGAAGTGCTCACTTAATTTGATTTTTTTTAAAGAGAGAAAGAGAGAGAAGAGAGAGAGAGAATTTTTTTAATATTTATTTTTCAGTTTTTCCGTGGACACAACATCTTTATTTTGTTTTATGTGGTGCTGAGGATTGAACCCAGCACCCTGCGCATGCCAGGCGAGCGCGCTACCGCTTGAGCCACATCCTCAGCCCTTAATTTGATTTTTTAATCTCCTCAAATTAATAATTTGAATTGGTGTCTTAAAATAATACTTATTTATAATACTATTTCCCATTAAATTTCCACAAAATTTTTACAAGATAATCTCCTGTGGTTTGGGAATGCACTTTAGAATTTTTAAATTTCAACCTTTAGCTCTGAAATAGAACTATAACTATAAAAAATAAATTCACCTTTTTTGGTAGAGTAAAACTGGGATGATTAACTCGACTTGTTTCCTGAGGCATTCCTTTTGTCTTTCTTGCAGGAAAATTTAGATGGTTGATGGCTATAAATAGATTATCTACTCAAAGTATTATCATGAAATGAGGAATGAAAGAGGATGAGGAGCAGAGCTGCAATTGATATGGGAGGGGAGGGAGAAATGAATTTTTGTTCTCTGAGGATTCTGAAGTGTGTGTGGGCTGAGGCAAGGCCTTTAGTTACCATAGCATAAACTAACCTAACATACTTGTTAAAGCTGTCCATCTAGACTAGATGGGAATGAGTTCACTTGCTCAGGACAATTTCATATTTGAAATATGTATCATATTTGTTAAATTACACTTTTTTCCTACAAAATACATAAAATATATTCTTGCAAGGAAATAAAAATCGCATGGATTACAGCAAATAATAGGTGTTTATTAAATTGCTAATAAAAATATACATGGCATATAGCAGTGCACTAATTCTTCTGTCCTCAATTTCTCAGTTTATGTATATAACTTGTAAAGAGAAATCATTTCAATTCAGCATTTGCCCTATTTCTTTTGATAGTGAGTGGCATGCCAGGGGGTGGTATAAACTGATATGCATATGGAAGTGAGCATCTATCTTATTGTTGGCAGGAAACTAATTAACTGGCACATATTAAGAAAAAAACTAAACTTGAACTGACTTTGAACCTCAATAAGCTTAAAAGAAGCATAATTTGGTAAGCAAACAGTGAAATTACGACAATGATGAAATAGTTTCACAATGACAGTGAAAAGAAGCAAAAGAATTAAGAAAATCACCATAAAAGGAAAGGCAATCTGTTTCTAGTATCCATGTCAGTTTATGTTACATCAGCAAATAGCAGATTTTTTCATTAGCAAACTTTTGTGATTTTTATTTGGTAGACATGATACATATTCATAAAAATTTTATAACCTTATCCAACTGGTTTATCATATTATGTACCAAATATATTCAATGTCATTTTCCTGAAGGCTTTTCTTTTTGTAAAGGAAAACTGAATTTGACTGATAGTCTGAAGAGGATTTTAAAGCAATGTTAGATGTTAATCTCTTATTTTAAAAGCCACCTTTCTTAGGCAAGATAATCATTTCTTTTAGTAATTTTGCCTTTCATGATATATTAAGCATTGTGCAATTTTCTCTTTTAAAGAAACTATATCACAAAATTATGGCTTATACAGAACACAGCAACATCAACATTCCCTGGTGATCCTATTTATGTTAATTTGAGGAGTTTACTGGTTTTAAAAAACTGTGTAGAAGAAAGATCTTTATTTCTTTAATGAGATGCTAATGGAAGAAGAATCTCACTTCTCCTCTCTCCTGTTTGTGACCATGTTAACATGTATATAAACTCATCATTACTCAAGTAAATTCAAAAGTATTATTTCATTTTGTGTTTGTTTGTTTGTTTTATTTTGTAACTAGGGATTGAACCCAGGTGTGCTTAACCTCTGAGCCACATCCCCAGCCCTCTTTATTTTTCTTTTGAGAGAGGGTGTCTCTAAATTGCTTAAGGCCTCCCTAAATTGCTGAGGCTGGCCTACCACTTGCAATTCTCCTGACTCAGCCTCCCAAATTGCTAGGATTAAAGGCATGTACCACCATGCCTGGTTCATTAGAATTTTTTTAAAATTTGAATGCCTAAATAATTAATGTATTTCATTATGTATTTCAGATAATGAGACAAAAAATAATTATTATTGTTGGGTTAAGCTTATAAACACAATTGTCATAGAGCTAGGACATAAAACTACATGCTTGGATTCAATTCCCATTGTCTTCTACTTTATTTTATATATTTTTTTTATTCTCCAATAAAGATATAATTAGTGCAAATGTTAATTGACTTAGACAAAAATCAAGTCATTAAAAATCTGAAATACATAACTATGTATAACTTGTTTCTTATTGCTTATATATTAGTCCTTGCATTGACATTTCTTATTTACTCATCCTTCTTTACCTAATATGAATTGATAATATTTTATTTATTAATAAAATATCTAATTTTACCTGATTTAAAAAAAACATAATTATCTATGGTAAAACAGTGATTAGGTAACATACATCAATGTCCAATTTCCATTCATATTCAGAGTCTTTTGTGGAAAAATTAATATTGTGAAATCAGTTGTATATACTTTTAAAATTAGTAATAGTAACATATTTTATCCTATTCTGTTGAGTAGCACCTAAAAAAATGTACCTGAACAACAACAACAACAACAAAATGACAGAAATGATACAAACTGAAGCCTAAGAGCTACCCAACTTTCCTTTAAGAAGACCCAAGCAATCTGATTTTAAAAGTATATTCTCAAATATCTTGGGAAATTTGATAAGGCCATCATTGTAGTCTTCATTTTTTCATAAGTCATAATAGTTGACAGAAGAAAGACTATATGCTTAAAGTGATTGCTGAATGTGAAAATTCAGCAACCATTTATTGAAACAAAAACATAACTGTTCTTTGGCTATCATGGAAAATGGGACACAAAAATTAATGGTAATATCCTTGTTATAACTGACTTCACAGTGTGTTTATATCATTCCAAGAAATCTTGGATGTGAGTAGTGCAATACGGGAAGACAGTGCTACATACAAGCGCTGTATACAATAGGAACAGAAAGGCGGTTACAGTCGGTGTGACCACAAAAGCTAAGAGAGATTTCCTTCCAATCAAAGACACAAAATTACTAACTATGTGAATAAGAAAAATATTCTAGGAAGAGAAACTGCATGTACAAAGCACAAAATCATGAAAGACCTCAGTATGATCAATGGTTCAGTGTTGTTGACAAAAAAATTCTTGGAACATATGTGTTCTTTATGTAAATGAGTAATAGTGAGATAGCTAATGGAGAGAATGAGAGAAGATGGGATCACAGAGATGAATCACCATGTTTGAAATTAATGAAAGAAGTGATGGGAAACATTGAAGAATTTTAAATAATGAAGTTATTTTACACTTAAAATGGCAGAAATATCAATTTATTTTAGGGATGAGATATCCAATGATGTCATATTCAACAAGCTTTCTTGTACTAATGATGGAAGTAAATCTGAAAGGATGCATTGCTAAGGGACCAATTAAAATAGCTGGAGCTATTCTTATTAGTCAGTAAAAAATTTAATGTTTTATATGTCAAGAAAAACATAGTAATTAACTACTTTTGGTATTTGCATTTCTTAAGGGAGTTCATCTCAGTAACCAATATTAGACAAATAAAATGTTTAACTATTAGTAAAACAATAGACTTTGGAGTTCAAGAGACTGACCTTATTAATCACTCATAAATATAGTTTCTAGAAAAAGTGATTTCAGTACATTAATTTGAAGGTAACTGAATTTATTTCTATTTACTGCAACTTGGGTTTATTGAAAAATGAGGAAATAGAGAAAAATTAAGTATTTATTAGGTATAGGAATCTAAATTAAAGCATGTTGTATAGATAAGCAATGGTGGAATGGATGGAGCATAAGAGAAGTTACAGGGTTAGCAGAGTACAACAAAGACATTGTCCATACTCAATAGGGAAAATACAATTTGATGGTAATTGTAGGAGAATTTAAAAAGGTTATTTTGGAGGGGCTACAGTTGTGGCTTAGCAGTAGAGCACCTACCTCTCAAGTGTGAGACACTGGGTTCGATCCTCAGCAACACATAAAAATAAATAAACAAAATAAAGATATCGTGCCCTTGTATAACTAAAAAATATTTTTAAAAAAGGTTATTTTGTAGAATTGAACATATTTTTAACAACCACATATTAAAGATAACAAAAGGGGAAAAAGAAATAATATAGTACTAAAAATGATAATGAAAATAAATGATAATAAAACTCAAAACAATTCTCTCCTCTTAGCTGAAGAAACACTTAAATTTTAATTGTTTAAAGCCCCACTGAGTGATAGATAGGAATATATATATATATATATATATATATATATATATATATGGGATATTTATATAGGATATATATATGAGACATATATATATATATATTATATTATTAGAGTTTAAAAGAGTACCCATATTAATTACTTAAAAATATAGTTTTTGTATCATCTGAATTGCACAAAATTCTAATCAGGACAAAAAAAAAATTAGTCTTCAAAATACAAAGAGAAGATAACTGAAAAATCACCAACAGTGTTTGCTATCACTGAATTTTTCATTGAAGAAAAAGGTAATGATAACTTAAAAATTGAGCTCTAGTTTGTTAAATTATGCTGCAATCTATGAAGTACTTTGTATATTCAAATGCCATACATTGTATCAATGGGGAAGAATTTAAGATAGCATTGAGAAATTAGAATGTAAGAGTTAGGAGCATATTACAAGTGTGATTTGAATGACATGGAGAAGATTAGCATGGCTCATACCCAAGGGTGACACACAAATCGACACACTGCTCCGTATTTTACTTTTACTTTTCTACTGTTCATGTTAAGGAAAGTGAGTCTGTGATAAACAAAGTGACTGTAAACTCTATTCTTAACTCAAAAAAAAAAAAAGAATGCTCTCTCTCTTGCACATTTTTATTTTATAAAACACTCTCTTAAGTCTACAGGTATGAATTCCAAAATGATTGCATCTTTTTTTTTTTAATCTTTGAATTTTGTGAGGGGTATATTTTCTTTTTGTCTTTGATGTGTAGTCTTTGATATATAGTTTAAGCAAATTATTTTAAAAATGCCTTTCAATAGAGTAAAAGTTTGGTGCATATTTCTACATATATAAAGATGTATGTGGAGCTGAATGAATAAGAGGAACTCAAATTATTTAATGTGTTTTCTATTACACAAACATATCATATTTAATTGATTTCTAAATTTCCTTGCAGAGAAAATTTGAAACAAGTTAGAAGATATAGAAATAGTCACATGTGGATAAGTTTAATTTACTGAATTATAAGGTGACAGGCTTTTGTTACACTACAGTGATTCATTAGCTAATGTTCCTCTTCAAAACAAAAAGCAAAAATAAAGTCTACTCCCATTCTTTGATAATAATGAAAGAAATTAAGGAAACACTATAGTTGTCATAAGTATGGTGCAATACATAACATTTAACAGAATTATTTGAATAAATAAATCATTATTCAAACTCTGTAATATCCTATAGGAGTGTTCAATTTTTGGGGGGGTGGGGTGTGGTGAGTCACATTCCCAGTCCTATTTTGTATTTTATTTAAAGACAGGGTCTCACTGAGTTGCTTTGTGCCTCCCTTTTGCTGAGGCTGGCTTTGAACTCTCGATCTACCTGTCTCAGACTCCTGAGCTGCTGGGATTAGAGGCATGTGCCACCACATCTGGAAGGGGTGGACAATTCTTAATGACTAGAAAGCCTATTATTTCCCTATTTTCCTTGTTTTCAATAGTAATGCAACAAGAAGAGAACATTGCTACCAACATCACTAAATATTTTCTTTCCCTTTAAAAACATAATCATTCTATGCAGGATCACTTCTTTAGTAAATATGTATTCACTATAAGTCTGCTCTAAGAAAACAGTGTTAGTTGCCTGACACAAAGTAGGGGAAACTTACCTGATTCTCTGAGACATAACTGAAATAAAGATACCCTCACCCCCCCATCCCCCAAAGAAGAAAGTCATAATTCCTAAAGGCAATAAATTCAAGGACATAATTAATTCAAGATGCTACAAAATCTAATATTCCCAGTTAAATATGCCTAAACATAATTTACTGTTTGAGTAAAAAGTAAAATTTTATACACATATAATAATAAATGTGCATGTATAATCTATAATTACTTAAAATGTAAGGCATTTCCTTTCTCTTCTAAAATATATAAATTTTGTTAAAAATTTCTCTTTTATATTTATATTGTATATGTATTATTTGTGCTATTTTGTTCTTTGATATATTTATTCTTTGTGAAAGACTTGTTTTAAATCTAATAAATGCAATGTATATTTTAACAACCTATCATTGTTTTAAATTAAAAGAAAATTAGAAAAGGTATGTAAAAATCTTTTCAGAATAAATTTACTCTTATTTTCAACAACCAGTCTCAAAGAATTATGAAAATGGTCTGATGGAATATATTTTTAGAATATATTTTCAAGTTTAAAAGTCATGGCTTATATAGCATATTAATTTCATTTTTCTTGATAAATTTCTCTGATTGTGGAGTTATTCCTACTAATAAACTTATTGAAGTTAACATGATATTTTTGGTCTTTGACTCAAAAAGCCTAAAAAATAAAAATATAATTAAAAAACACATTTTAGGCTTTATTTTGCTTCATGTTAGAATAGACCCATTGAAGCAATCCTGCCGAATGAAGTTTACTAACGTTGGGAATGTGTTAAAATTATGTTCTTATTTTTAATTCATGTAGAAGTTTAGGAAAATGATGAAATGTTTGGCCACTGAAAGTTAATTTAGAAACTAAATGCAGATCAGACCATTTTCATAATTGTTTGATACTGGTTGCTTGACTGTTGAAAATGAGAGTGAGTTTATTCTGGAAACTATTTTCATACCTTTTCTAAAAAAAAATTAAAGTATCAATCTGAAAACTAAGTTACTCAAGAAGTAGAAAAAAAAATCAAAAGCTAGACATTGTGGTATACCCTATAATTCGAACTACTAAGGAGACTAAGCCAGGAATATCACAAAGTTGAGGCAGAAACGTGACAAACTCTGAGGAAACCTTGGAAATGTAGGAGAACTTGTGTCAAATTAGCAAATTAGCAAGAGCTGAGGAATGTAGATTGGTGGTACAGCACACCCTAGGCTATGTCCTCAGTACTAGGGAAAAAGAGAAAAGGAAAATAATCTTAGATATAGTGAAGTAATAATACAGAAATACAAAATAAATAAAAATTTTAAATATAATTATCTTACTTGAATTGAAAAATTATTTTAATAGTTAACTTCATTGCTGGATATGATCTTAATACATATTTTATATTTTAATTCTTAGCCTTCATAAAGGAAGTCAAGTTGGAGTATACTAAAAATACAAAATTTCATCATTTTCTCCTTCTCTCTGATGTTACTTTAGGTAAGTTTATAATTCCTCCAAATATATCTTGTATGTAACTTTTATATCATATGTTTTAATGAGAGAATTTAGGGCAAGGTACTCTGGTTTATTTTGAAGATTCAGCTCATTCACCCTGGAAAACACCACCAACCTCTCAATATCATTAATAAAGTGATAGGAGACATGTATTAAAAATAAATGCCTGACTAATTAGAAAAGAAAAACTAATTTTAAAAAGAAACATTTATTTATTTATGATCATAAATGCTGTACAAATAGTAAGAGCAACTTTTTCTTCAGATTAAAATTTGGGTGACGATTTTTAATACAATTACATCATTAAACTTTGAGCCTCATTTTAAGAATTTCTGGTCATGTGCATATTGTCAAAAGGAATTTTTATGCAGATAGGATTCTTCCAAAAGTAATACCAGCTGTGAAAGAAAACTAAGAAAAAATAAAAAAGGATTTGAGGTTGGAAACACTTAATAAATGACAAATAATCATAAATTCCTTTTTTTGCCTTTAGAACAGATGTCAAAGACTAATTCAGATTTGCCAATAGTAACCATAGGCGAAATGCAATAACAACAATGGTAAAAGGAAGCAAACATCATTCCTCCTGTTTTAAGACCTTGGGAGATTCTTGCTCTGGAGATGGATCTGCCTGCAGTTCTTACTCCTCACATTTTTTCTGCCTGATCCCAGATTTAGGTGGGAAAAAATTATGAGGAGCTTATAAAGGAGACAGGAAACAGATTTATGTAACTATGTGTGTGTGAGAGAGTGTGTGTACTGTAAATTTAAGGCAGCAATCTATCTTCAGTAACTAATTGATTCTATTATTAAATCTAAACTTTGATTAATTAATGTTAGATTTTTAAATTTCATCTGTTGGATTATTTATTTATTTATTTATTTATTTATTTATTTATTTATTTTTGAGAGAGAGAGAGAGAGAGAATATTTTTTAATATTTATTGTTTAGTTTTCGGAGTACACATCTTTATTTGTATGTAGTGCCATGCACTAACGCTTGAGCCACATCCCCAGCCCTGATTTTTTGTTGTTGTTGTTGTTTGTTTTATTTGTTTTATTAGCGCATTATGGTTATAGAGAATATTGGGCTATTTTGACATAATCATATAACCATGGAATGTAATCTGCTCTTCTTTATTTCTCAAAACTTCCTCATTCCCTTTTCTCCTCCCTACCCCTGTTCCCCTTCTTTTTGCTCTACATATCTTCCTTTTATTCATTTAAAGCTTTTAAAATTAGTGCTTTATAGAAAAACATAAGTGAAAAATCACTATGGTATATTCATATATGTACAGAGCATAATTTGTTCACTTCCACAATTCCTTTTTTTTCCTGTATCTTCTTTTCCTCCCCAGTAATCCCCTTCCTCTATTCCACCCCTCTTATTTATAATTAGGTTTGAGATACTACCTGAGGTAGGATTATGTTCTGTCTTTGCAGCATTATGCACCTGAGGTACAGAGGTTCTACAACCTAATTTTTTTCAAATATTCTTTTAATGAGATTTACCAGTGACATGACACAAAGAAAAGGAAAAAGAAAGCTAAGAGATTTTTAATAAAAAGTACACATACATATTCCATAAAGTCAATTCACTACACATTTTGCCAAAGTTTTATGAATAAAAATGACAATTAGTTAACCTGAAATACCAGTGATGAATCTATAATCAGATGTTGGCTGCTGGGAGTGGTCACACATGCCTTTAATACAAGCAGTTTGGGAGGCTAAGGCATGAGAGTCCCAAGTTCAAAGCTACCCTCAGCAACTTAGGGAGACCCAGTCTCAAATTAAAAAAAATAATAATAATAAAAATAATTTAAAAAAAAAACACTTTAAAAGGGCTGGAATGTGGCTCCAAGATTAAATTCCCCTGAATTCAACCCATGATATCAAAATAGAAAGAAAAAAATGTGAACTCTATAGCAAATTATATATGAATCTAACTTGTGATATGGATTGCCTTATTTTAAATCAATGCTTTGTTGGTCTTCAAGTGCAAGGTAAAAAAAATACTTTATCATTGTTAAAAATATCATCAGAATCATGTTAATTTCACTTTCTAAATTTCTAGATGTCCCTATGGGGAAGAGAACCAGTTAAGCAGACTGAGTTTAATGTCTGTTATTTTAAGCCAAGTAACTGGTAGGACCATAATCCATTCTCACATGTGTCCTGGAATGGATGACAAGTTAATAACATATGTAAACATATAGGTTATAGAATTAACAGGCATTATTCCTCAGTAACTGGACAGTAAAATGTTTTTAAAAAAGTGATCTTAGTTTATGAACCTTCCTGGATCTTCCTGGTTGATGTTTCCTTAAGTAATTAACAAATGGATCTACTAAATATGTCAACCATGCAAATGTAAAGCAGGATTTTAATTAACACATAGTGAATTAAACCTAGTGAATGAATTGTTCTGACATATAGAACCAAAAAACCATCTTGCTACTATTTTGTTTTTTCCTGATCTACTCTCAATCTACTATATCAATTAGACAGATAACCTTAAAACTCAACTAAATCTAAAAATAACCACTAATAATAAATTGTTTATATTTGACTTTTCAGGTTTTCATATTTTGACTTTTTAAAGTAGAGTTTTCCCACCAAACTTATATTCATATTTATGTGTTCAGTTTGAGATCTTCGTTCATTTTCAGCTAGCAAGTTTACATTTTCAAAAGTAATTTTTGAAACTCCTGTGCATTTGTTTCTTATTGGTACTGTAACAAATTACTAAAGACTTAATGTTTTAAAATATTTGTTCTCTTAACATGTCTAGAGATTAGAAATATGGAGTATTACTCTGCATTAAGAAATGACAAAATCATAGAATTTGGAGGGAAATGGATGGCATTAGAGCAGATTATGCTAAGCGAAGCTAGCCAAGCCCTAAAAAACAAATGCCAAATGTCTTCTTTGATATAAGGAGAGTAATTAAGAACAGACTAGGGAAGAAGAGCACAAGAAGAAGACTATCATTAAACAGGGTTGAGAGGTGGGAGGGAAAGGGAGAGAGAAGGGAAATAGCATGGAAATGGAACGAGACCCTCAGGTTTATACAAAATTACATACAAGAGGAAGTGAGGGGAAAGGGAAAAATAATACAAGGGGGAGGAATGAATTGCAGTAGTGGGGGTAGAGAGAGAAGAGGGGAGGGGAGGGGAGGGGAGGGGGGATAGTAGAGGATAGGAAAGGCAGCAGAATACAACAGACACTAGGATGGCAATATGTAAAGCAATGGAAGTGAAACTGATGTGATTCTGCAAGCTGTATAAGGGGCAATATGGGAGTGCATAACCCACTTGAATCAAAATGTGAAATATGATATATCAAGAACTATGTAATGGAGGGGTAAGACAAGATAATACAAATGGAAGAAATGATTTACAGTAGAAGGGGTAGAGAGAGAAAAGGGGAGGGGAGGGGAGGGGAGGGGAATAGTAGAGAATAGGACTGACAGCAGAATACATCAGACACTAGAAAGGCAATATGTCAATCAATGGAAGGGTAACTGATGTGATACAGCAATCTGTATACGGGGTAAAGTTGGGAGTTCATAACCCGCTTGAATCAAACTGTGAAATATGATGTATTAAGAACTGTGTAAGGTTTTGAACGACCAACAATAAAAAAATAAATAAATTAAAAAAAAATTAAAAAAAAAAGAAAATATATTCTCAATATTTTATGAGGAGTTGCTTTGTCTAATTTTGCATAAATTTTAATTCATTTTCCCACCTTATTGCATATGCTTCTAGCCACAGATCTTTAGGTCATAAAGTTTAAAATGAAGATCACGCTCATGATGTTGAAAAAAAAAAAAAAAAAGAAATACAAAATCAGTCTCGCTGGGCTAAAGTTAAAGTATCAGCACCACTGGATCCTTCTATAGGCTCTGAGAAAAATCTGTTTCTTTGACATTTTCAGGTACTACTGGTGGCCTAGAGTCTGACAAATGTGAGTACGTTCCTTTGTTCCTTTATCTCCAAAGAACATCATCTGTGCTTCTTGGTTTTCATCATCTCATTACCTTCTGGGAATCCTCACACAGGCCTTTCATATGGACCATGGCAATTACATCAAGTTTGACAGCTCAGAATAATCTCCTCAACTCAAGATCCCTGGCTTAATCACATGAAGGGAATGTAAATTCCCTTTTGCCATATTATATAACATTGATAGGTTCTGGGCATTAGGACATAGGCCCTCTGTGCCATTGTTCAGTCAAGCACAATCTCCCTACCCAGAATTTTTTTTTATTAGTTGCTCAAAACATTATAATGATCTTGACATATCATATATCATACATTTGATTCAAATGGGGTATAATTCTTATTTTTCCCACGTGTACAAATTGCAGGATCACATTGGTTATACAACCACGTTTATACATACTGCCATACTAGTGTCTATTGTATTCGGTTGCCCTTCCTATCCCCTCCCTATCCTCCCCTCCCCTCCCCTTCCATCACCTCTCTCTACCCCATCTACTGTAACTCATTTCTCTCTCTCTTTTCCCATCCCCCTTACATCCTCTTATATGCAATTTTGTATAACAATGAGGGTCTCCTTCCATTTTCCATGCAATTCCCCTTCTCTCTCCCATTCCCTCCCACCTCTTATCCCTGTTTAATGGTAATCTTCGCATGCTCTTCCTCCCTGCTCTGTTTTGAGTCGCCCCCTTATATCAAAGAAGATATTTGGCATTTTTGCCCTCACTCTGTTTCCCACCTAGCTGTGATATCCCCTAGTTTTAGTGTGATCAGATACTATGCATCTAACTCCTGGGAGAAGAATTTCTATCTTTAGTATCCAAAGTATGCTATCAATTAGAACCCCATAAATAACTTCACCCTGTATTTTTTTAAGACTTTGACTAACGATTTCTCCTGAAATAAGAGACGCAAGTTTTATAATTGGTAAAAACTTTATTAAT
The DNA here is from genome assembly GCF_052094955.1 of Ictidomys tridecemlineatus. Classification (NCBI taxonomy): domain Eukaryota; kingdom Metazoa; phylum Chordata; class Mammalia; order Rodentia; family Sciuridae; genus Ictidomys; species Ictidomys tridecemlineatus. The sequence goes on along the minus strand of NC_135484.1, from coordinate 91,361,582 downwards.
GAATATTTTTTCCTATTTCATTTTTGGTAAGGCATTGATAAAGAAATATTGGGATCTTTGTTTTCTCCAAATCGATTGAAACTATTATACCTGTGTCCTTTTAATGCAAGTATTTTAAATATTCATAAGGATTGCACTAATTTGCAAGTATTAAACTGTGATATTTTGTATGTAAGTGGTTTTAATTTATCTGCTAAAATTTCTTCTGAAAATAAGAGAAATAATAAAATGTATTCTTGCAACTCCTTTGATGCTTGCTGATAATAAATGGATGATGATACCAACAGAAAACAAAATTAAAATCTTGAGAAAAATTTACAAATTCATCATTATTAGTCTCTCTTAGTTTTTCCTCTTTCATAACTGGTATGGATTATCATATCAATAGAAAACTTCTGAAATTATGAAGTACCACTCATTGTAAAGCAGGTGATTTACACATGATAATCTCCAGGTATTTTTTTTCTGCCTACAAATTTTCTGTGCACAAAAACCTTGAAATATACTAGTATATATGTAGTGACTAATTTCTGTTAATCTATTTTGTGGATATCTATTACATAATTACTGTTTGCTGCCTCAGAAAGATCAAGCGGTCCCAGAGAACACTCTGAGTTTTCCCATGAAAGGTGATTCTACATGAATCCTATGAAATATATTATCTTGTGTTATTTGAATACTTTCTTCCAACTAGAAGGACGTTGTTATTTGCTTATGTACAATATGGCAGCAATTCAATTGATTAAACAATATTGACGAAAGAAAAAAAATAAGTAGCCTATGAAAAAAACTTCCAAGCTTTAGTCTGAGGATGCTGCTCACTTTCAAGTACTTCTTAGACAGGAGTCAGATTCCCTGCCAAGAATCTGTACAACAGCATGTCAAACCATTAAAATAATAAAATAGATTAAGAAATTCATTGATAATTATCTCATGCTGGGGAGAAAAAAGAAGAGGAATAACTATTTTTGAGATGTAAGACCTGCATCAGGAGACAATTGAAGTGGATTCTGAACACATGGCATTACTGAAGTTGTATCAGAGCAATGCAGTGACTCTCTGATTTAGCTCTTTTAAGTTTAATGAATCTGGACTTGTGTTTCTGCCTCTTCCCCTTAAAAATAAGGCAATTAGAGCTATTATTATCAGACTGATTCATTCTACTTAAAACAAATTCTCAAACTTTTGACCTGAATGCCTAATGATACAACTAATAAAAAAAATTTTGTTCAATATGTAATTTAAGTGAGCATGGCAGAAGAAAGAACTGAGACGTAGAGCTTATAACCAAGCAGTACGGTCTTGTTCCAACAAAAGAAGGCAAATAACAGGAAAGTAACTTGACTTAACCAACTATATGTACCTGTCAAATTCAGGGCTTATATGAAGGGGGAAAAGGTTTCCCAATGGGAAAGCTCTCATTGGTTCAAGTACAAAACAGAAGCTTTCATAAGTAGTGTTCTTGAACTTTCATAAGGTCATACGAATTTTATCTTTCTACCCATCATATTATTTTCTAGTGTCCCCAGTCTATATTTCTTCTAAGATAAGTTTTCTCAGTCACATAAATATTGACATTTTAGGCACAATCTTTCTTGGTTGTGGGAGTCTGCCCTGTGTATCGCTGGATACTTAGCAGCAAACCCAGCCTCCATTCACCAAATACCAGTAACAGGTATTATTTGTGATAAACCAAAAATATCTCTAAATACTGCCAAATGTCACCAATGGGAAAAGATCAACTGGGTTTCTCCAAGACTCTTCTTTGTCTGACCCCAGCTATTCTTCCCCAGTGATGTCTGTGATTTCCAGCACAATCTATGTGAATAATCATACCAAAGCCTAAAGAAAGTATCCGAATACTTTCTGGAGAAAAAAAATCTTAAATGTATTCTCAAAGGTAATTTTCCCTGCCTTGAATGCATTTCCTGGGCTGACAGAAGAGGATGTTTTTGTTTATATTTAATGTGAGCATTAGCAGTTGACTATACAGTGAATTTAGATTTTGTGATTTTATGTAGATACATATACTAATACTTTGGGTGTCCATGACACATTTAATTTACCCAATGTGCTTATTTTCAGTTGGCTTTTATGTTTATTTATAAAAATAAAGAAGATATATATGGGGCTGGAGATATAGCTCGGTTGGTAGTGTTCTTGCCTCACCTGCAGTAGGCCCTGGGTTGATCCCCAGTACCACACACGAAAAATAAATAAGTAAAAAGAGATGTGTGGTGTTTTATGCATCACATAATTCTTGCTACCTTTCCCAAATGCTGCTATATCCAAATCCCATGTATTTCTGTGACTGTAATGATTACTAATGCTAACTCTGACTAGCCCATTACTAAAGGAGTGGTCACCTTTCTTTAGTTTAAGGAATCTGTACTTCCACCATTGAAGAATCTTTCCAAATTAATAAATTTTCATTGGCTCCATATGGAGTGATTTGCTTTTGCAGCAATTTTGGTGTCTTCTCTGGAGGAAGAAGCAAAATGATCTACCTTCATAAAGCTTACATTTCAGCTTCTTAATACTAACTAGTTTAATAATCAACAAAAAAGGATACCTGGAGAACTGAGTTGTAAACACGGGAGCCAGATGGCACAAATTATTACCAGAAACAGAAATAATGACATGTGTGGGCTGAAAGGGATTATTTAACATTTTTAGATTGCTGTCCAGGGAAGAACTGAGAATGCATATTTGAGAAAATACCTAAAGAGATGGAAGAATCCTAAAAATTGCAAACTTGGGTAAAAATATTCAAACAAATGCCAAAGCAGGAATATTCTTAACTTCTCCTGGAACTTTAAGGAAACCACTGTTGCTATTTTAAAGAAAAAAGGAAGAAAATGATGACATTAAGCCTCTGGTAAAAAGAATAAATAGTTTCATTCCTGCAGAGTTTAATTATGTGAGCCTTAAAATTCCTCTGTGTATATGTTGGTGGGGAGGGGAATTTTGGCAGGAAAAAGAGAGAAAAACAAAAATAAACAATAATAAGAGATTTTATTTAAATTTTCAATTGTTACAACTAATTCTAATTCTACCCCAATGCAAATTATACTTAAATGGGATTCTAATTTGAGTTTTACTATTTTTCAGCATAAATCTGTGTATATCACTCTTGCTGAAGATTATCAGGGGTTGACAGCCAGTATCTCATTGGGGGGTTCTTCTTCCTGTCAAGGAGAATCTAAGTCACCCTAAAACTTAAAATCTCAAATAATTAGTGAATAATAAAACACGAACACTCAGAAACATATTTACAATAGGCAAAGCCCCGGAGAGATCTAGTCTACATGGGTTTGGAAACTAGACAAAGAAAAAAATGGCTCTGGTGATTTATTTAAAGGAGTATATCAAAGGTAGGTATAAAATTTCAAGGGTGGAGTCTTGCTTGTGATGTCTTCCAATCAGCAGGTTGATTGACATCTTGGCAAATCACATCCATCTCAGGTGCTGTATGAGCCACAGCAGAGTGGGAAAGAGATTCACATTGTCCCTGGGCAATTGACCACAGAAAATGTCCACTGGTCATACCCAGACACTAGCTGTCTATATCTATTAGGCTTCCATGTGTGGCGTCCCACATGCAACCCAAGAATAGCTCTTGACAAAAGATAATTGTTAAAAACAAAAACAAAAACAAAAAAATAGCTGGAGGATGGAAACAGAAGACAGAAATAAAGCAGATGGTGAAGTTAAATTAGATGATTTTTAGATTTTGCTTTTTTTGTTGATTTTCTAATGAAGCCTTCCTCTATAAAGAGGACTTAAAAGGATGAGATAAACATAAGCTGAATACTTATATCTGCATCCCTGAACAGATATAAAAGAAGATGTAAAAGATGACAACCAAGCAGCTTTACAGAAAGCTCTAACAATATTTTCTCTGATGGTACAAAAAATAGCAGTCAACAATTATGTCATAATATTAGGAAGTCATAAAATATAAAAGGCACAAACAAGATACTGTGTCTCTAAACATGCATGTCATCTACTGAAGTTATAATAGTAAGTAAAGTTGTTAGTAAATCACTAAATCTCTGAAATAAATCTCGAATCATTGATATAAGGTATAATAAATGGTATTTAATCACACAGTACCTATATTTTAATTAATGACATGTACAATTTTAATTATTATAAGTTGGAAGCATATATATATATATATATAGTAATTATGAGTATATTTTCCCATGAACTCTTAACTTTTTCAATGGCTTATTCAGTGATTATTTTTAGAAAGCTAACACTCTCCATTGGGAAGCAACAATTGTTTATCACAGGAAACATTTATTACTACTGAGAAGCAATTGACATTGTAAAAGTACTTGACGAAATACACTCATCACAATTTCAATGAAAAAGTTCAGCCTCCTTATACTACTTTAATAAAAAAAAATTTAAAAAGATACATTTAAGTCAAATTGAAAAGTATGGCTTAGAATTAAAAAGGTTCTAACCTAAATTTTTTCAACTGTTGTACTTAATAGTGTTTTAAAGTCAGCTTTTTTGCTGCTGTGATTGAAAGACCTGACCAGCACAATTATAGACGAGGAAAAGTTTATTTGAGGGCTCATGGTTTCAGAGGTCTCAGTCCGTGGACAATAGGCTCTATTCCCTGAGACTCCAGGTGAGGCTGAACATCATGACAGAAGAGTGTGGTGGAGGGACACAGCTCACATGATGATCAGACAACAGAAACATTTCCATTCAGAAAAACAGGGAAATAGAGGGGATGGGTTCAAAGTCTGACTGAAATCCAGCTGGGCCAACAAGTCCTGTAACTTCAAGTCCAGCATCTGGGGTACATGGTAGGTTATGTTCTGTTCAACAGGCTTTTGTAGCTCCACTCCTGTGACCTTTTGTGTTGCAGCCCAAGTGGCCTTTCTGTTGACTTGTTTTAATTCAATTCCTGCAGCATCAGTCAGTGGATATTCCACACCACTGGCATTTCTTAATCCTGGGGGTCTCCACTGCAGCTCTGATTTTTCTCCTCACATCTCCATGTATGGCCTTCACAGGGCATGACCACAGGGAGGCCAACCCTGCTGTGCTTTATCTAACCTCTTAAGCCTTCCTTTGAAATCTTGGTGGAAGTCTTCATGAACCCCTAACTCCAGTATCTTGCATGGTGCAGAATCAGCACCCAAAGTTCTGCCACCATCTCAAGTAATAGCCAAGCATCCAGTGACCCTAATATCTAAACCATAAAAAATTATAAAGTTCCTGATTTTAACTATATTAAAGCATCTGCTGTATTCATAGGACTTCAATTTAATGTATATTAAAAAGGAAAGTTACTTGGGTGGATTATAGTTATAATTTCAACTCATTAACAAGAGTAAGCCACCATTCATTTTTTAAATTTAATTCTGAAAAATTTTATATACAACTCCATAATATAAATATCATCCAGGCCTCACTGACTATCAAAACTTTGATTAAACTTAATCTTATTTAAAGTCCTTATAATAACTCAGAGTTATTCTGTACTTCCAAATTTATTCTTCCTCATATTTATCTCTGGATCCTTATTTCTGTGACCTTGACTGATTCAGTTTGTATCTGGGCAAGGTAAATCACAGCGTTTAGAAACTATGTATTTTTTCTATCAAATAATCCATTTCAATAAATGTTGTGATAATTAAAAATTACAAAATCCTGAACCATTTATAGAGATGATGACATCAGAAGTACACTACCTTTTCTCCCTAATTGGCCCCCCTGCCTTGTAGCTTCTGCTGTTTGGGAAGACTAGTCTTCCCATATATAGTAATTCCTGATATCTGCAACACTCTGGGAGGTGAAAAACAATGGATAAACTATGGAGGAGGAGTCTAGCCATGACATTTGACTTTTCAGTTTCCAGTAAATACATAAAAATTATCGTATTTTGTTATAAAGACATAAATATTTGTATATATGTTTAACCAAATTAGAGTTAACATTACACAGCCATTTTCCACTGGGAATTTTAATTTGAACATTTTTCAACAATCATCAATAAACTTCAAAAACATTCTTCAAATGGAGGCATGTTCTATTTTTTTGATACAATATTCTTTTTATCCATTCCTCCTGCTTAATTTGACACTTCTATTCTAAAATAAATAAAATATAGTAAACATTTGCCAATCATGTTTAATGAATCTTTTTACTAACTTTAGGTATTTCTAGATATTGAATGGTTACAAATTGTACAATTTTACATACTATTAAACTATCATTAGGCAGGTTTATTCCAAGTTGTATTTTTTTCTGCACACATGTGAAAAATGCTGCCAAATTTTCCTCTGTGAAACAAAAATCTAATTTATATATACTTTTGTGTTTTGTGATGAAGATAATATTATATATCCATATTGCCTCCTTAAAGGAAATAAAATTTTAGACAATGTGAACACTGTAAATATATATTTACTCACACTTGAATTTTTATATAAAGGTAATATATAAAAATTTATTGCCTAATTTTATTTCTTCTCTCTTTTTAAACCTTCACAATATAGTATACATTAATCCTAAATGAAGTATACATATGATTCTAAATGAAGCCAGAAATACACCCCATTACGACAGAGGATTATTAATTTCCTGCTGACTAATCAGGTATAGACATGACCCATTATATTACAGAGCCAAAATTAAACTAATATTCTAGACTTATTCACTCACTACTACAATGCAGTTTATTATAGTGCAGTCCTAGGGGGCAGCATTCTGGAAGATTTGATGAATGCAATGCAATACAAATGGATAATCATCTCATTCCAAGAACCTAAGAACAAAAAAGACTTCTGACTCTTTATGGTGTTTTTTTTTTTTTTTTTTTTTTTGGAGGGCTAGATATGGGAGAGTCTGAGTCTGAGTAGATAAAAATTCCTAAGTCAGTGCTGCCTTCTTTAGGAAATTTCCCTAGAAATACTTAGGAAGTATCTCAGATGAGCACCTACATTCCCGTTAAAAGGTCTTTGAATAAAATGCTTGGACTAGAAATAAAATTCATTTGAGCATGAGTTGGCAAAAGAGTTCGGAGTTCAATGTTTTGAGTATAACTCATTCCAGAAAAATCAGTGCAATGATTGCACACTGAACCTGGTATGGTCAACTTCTATCCATAAAGCCTTTGAGGCAAAGAATCATCATTGCCATTGGTAAGCCAATTAAAGATCACATTTAGAATTCTGACCTGGAATTATTCTGTTCTCTCTCTCTCTCTCTCTCTCTCTCTCTCTCTCTCTCTTTTGCTTCTGTCATTATTCCCTCATATATTTCTTAATTTACATTTATAAGTTCATTCAAAATGAAAATTATATTTTTCTTGCAATTTAAAACTTATTAAAATGTTATAATTTATAATTTTTCTCTTAAAGTTTATTTTGAATGAACTTAGTATGGGTATTAAAATTTTTTTGGTTAATTTTTCCCTGATAATATATTGTTCATCATTTTATTTAAATAAAGATGAAGTTTAAGATCAGCTCAAGTAAATAGTACCCACTTGGATTATGTTTACTTTTATGTAAATTAAGCTTTATAATTGATTGTAGTTGTCTCTTTTCTATCTTCTGATGAGTAGATGTTTTTAAATTTAATGAAATCAAGTTAACAAATTGTCTTGTGCTTTATCTAACAAATCTGTGCCTAATGCAAAGTCCTGAGAAATGCCACCATCCCATGTTTTCTGCTTATTTGTGTTCCCTACACATCTCATGATTGTAACTTTAAGGCCCATGTTACATTTCAAATTAATTGTGTATGGTTTGAGGTAAAGGTAGATATTCATGTTTCTCATCTGCCATTTGATGAGAAAACATTCGTCTCTTAATTCAACTATCTTGGTGTTTCTTTTGGAAATCTGTAAACTTTTCCCTGCTAATCTATCTGAACTATCCCTTTTGCTCCTCTGATGTCTTAGTCAATACTTATGCCAACATTATATTCTTTATAGGAGTTAGTTTTCAAGTATCATTCAAAATCAAGCAGTGAAAATCCTAGAGATTTGTTTTCATTTTTAATAATGTTTTGTATGTAACACCTTATAAGTGATTCTACATACATTTCAAAATTGGTTTGCCAATGTCTACAAATGCTTGGGAATTACATTAAGAAGAAAGAAGATTATAAAAATATTTAATCTTTCATGCAATTAAAACTTACTTAATTATACTATTTACTCTTATGAAGTTTTAATATAGCTGTTTTGGCCTATTTTGTTCAATTTATTCTGAAGCATTTTTTTATAATATCAAAATCATGCTTAATTTAAGCTTTATGACTGTTCAATATTAATTTCATTTTCTGATATATTGTTTATATAGTGTAGAAATATTAGTTTCTATATGGTAATCCAACATTTTTAACATTTTTATAGAATTCTTGTGAATATTACATATATATATATGTATCATCCTATGTATTTTTGTGATGTTTCATTTATTTAATATTTATGTTTTATGTATTTTATTTTGTGTGTGTACATATATATACACACACACACATATACAGATATATGTATATATATATACATATATATATATATTCTTCTTTTTATATTGTTTCACTGGGAGAAAATTTTAGAAAAATGTTGGATAATATCAGTGAGTGTTAATATCTATGCCAACATTAAAGGGAAAGAAATCATGTTTTCACCAATAAATATTATGCTACCTTTGGAAGTCTGTGGTAGCTTTTATCAGATTGAACAAGTTGATCATTGTCAATGGTTTCCTGAATTTGTGTCATGAATAAAGGTGGTTATTTATTTTAATTTCTTTATATATTTATTTATTTATCTCTATCTAGTTAGATGACCCTATATTTGTCTTTTACTGAAACAACTATTCTAGAAATCTGAGAGAATATTTATCCTAAGCCAAAAAATATTTCTTGGTCTTGAAATACTTTTATATATTGCTCAAATAAACTTATTTTCTCTTTTTGTTTAAGATGTTATTTGTATGTTAGTAATATCTTAATAAGGAATATTTTATTTTTGTGATATCCTTGTCAGATTTCATTTTCACAGTCTAAGTTGCCTTATAAAAATGAGTTGCCATTTGTTCCTCATCCTACCAGTAATAGTTTCTATAAATTGATCTTATATCTTTCTTAAAATTTGATGAATTTCACCAGCAGAGTGTATTGTCTGGAAAATTTGTTACTGCAAGGGATATTATAAATTAAAGAATAACATGGTGGCACACTTGTCACTCTGCAACTCAAGAAGCTGAGGCAAGTCTATTACAACTTCAAGGTCAACCTGTGTAACTGTCTTAAAAAAACAAAAATAAAAGAGTGGGATGCAGTTCAGTATATAATGCCCTAGGGTCCAATTCCCCAAGGGGAGATATATATATATATATATATATATATATATATATATATATATATATGTGTGTGTGTGTGTGTGTGTGTGTGTGTGTGTATGAAATTTGATTTTATAACAAACTATTTAGATACTTTTCTATTATCCTTTTGGAAAGTCATGTTTTTTGAATTTTTTTCACATTTCATTTGTCAAAATTATAGTTATAAATATTTCAAAATAGACTCAAAGAATCATATGATCATCTCAATAGATGCAGAAAAAGCATTTGACAAAATACAGCACCCCTTCATGTTCAAAACACTTGAAAAACTGGAGATAACAGGAACATATCTCAACATTGTGAAGACTATCTATGCTAAGCCTCAGGCCAACATCATTCTAAATGGAGAAAAATTGAAAGCATTCCCTCTAAAAACTGGAACAAGACAGGGATGCCTTTTTCACCACTTCTATTTAACATAGTTCTTGAAACACTGGCCAGAGCAATTAGACAGATGAAAGAAATTAAAGGAATACTTATAGGAAAAGAAGAACTCAAATTAGCACTATTTGTTGACGATGTGATTTATACCTAGAAGATTCAAAAAACTTCACCATAAAACTTCTAGAACTAGTAAATGAATTCAGCAAAGTAGCAGAATATAAAGTCAACACCCATAAATCAAAGGCATTTCTGTATATCAGTGACAAAGCCTCTGAGAAGGAAATGAAGAAAACTACCCCATTTACAATAGCCTCAAAAAAGGGCTGGGGGGTGGAATCAACTTAATGAGAGGTGAAAGATCTACACAATGAAAACTACAGAACCATAAAGAAAGAAATCAAAGAAGACCTTAGAAGATAAATAGGCAGAAGTAATATTATCAAAATGACCATATTCTAAAAGCACTATACAGATTGACTGAAATTCTGATCAAAATTCCAATGGCATTCCTCATAGAAATAGAAAAAGCAATCATGAAATTCATCTGGAAAAATAAAAGACCCAGAATAGCTAAAGCAATTCTTAGCAGGAAGAGTGAAGCAGATGGCATCACTATACCAGACTTTAAACTGTACTCCAGAGCAATAGTAACAAAAACAGCTTGGTATTGGCACCAAAACAAACTGGTAGACCAATGGTACAGAATAGAGGTCTAACCCACAAATTTACAATTATCTTACATTAGACAAAGACACCAAAAGCATGCATTGGAGAAAAGATAGCATCTTCAACAAATGATGCTGGGAAAACTGGAAATCAATATACAACAAAATGAAATTAAACCCCTATCTCTCACCATGCACAAAACTCTACTCAAAGTAGATCAAGGACTTAGGAATTAAAGCAGAGACTCTGGTACTAATAGAAGAAAAAGTATGCTCTAATCTTCATCATGTGGGATTAGGCCCCAACTTCCTTAATAAGACTCCTTTGGTGCAAGAATTGAAGAATCAATAAATGGGATGAAATCAAACTAAAAAAGTTTCTTAGCAAAAGAAACAATCTGTGAGATAAATAGCCTACATCTTGGGAACAAATTTTTAACCCTCGCACATCAGATAGAGCACTAATCTTTAGGATATTTAAAGAACTTAAAATCTTAACACCAAAAAAAAAAAAAAACAAATAACCCAATCAATAAATGATCCAAGGACATTAACAGACACTTCTCAGAAGAGGATATACAATCAAGTAACAAATATATGAAAAAATGTTCATCATTTCTTTCAATTAGAGAAATGAATATCAAAACTACTCTAAGATATCATCTCACTCCAGTCAGAATGGCAGCTATTTTGAGACAAACAACAATAGTGTTGGCAAGGATGTGGGGAAAAAGATACATTCATACATTATTAGTGAGACTACAAATTGGAGCAGCCAATATGGAAAGCAATATGGAGATTCCTTGGAAAACTGGGAATGGAAACACCTTTTGACCCAGCTATCCCTCTCCTTGGTTTTTACCCAAAGGACCTAAAAACAGCATACTACAGGGACACAGACACATCAATGTTTATAGCAGCACAATTCACAATAGCTAAACTTTGGAACCAACCTAGATGACCCTCAGTAGATTAATGGATTAAAAAAAATTGGCATATATACACAATGTAATATTACTCAGCAATAAAAGAGAATAAAATCATGGCATGTGCAGGTAAATGGATGACGTTGGAGAAAATAATACTAAGTGAAATTAGCCAATTCCAAAAAAGCAAATGCTAAATCTTTTCTCTGATATAAGGTGACTGACCCATAATGCTGTAGGGAGGGGGAGCATGGGAGGAATAGACATGGGAGGAATAGACAAACTCTAGTTAGGGAAGAGGGGTGGGAGGGGAAGAGAGGGGGCAGGGGATTAGCAATGATGGTGGAAACATCATTATCCAAAGTACATGTATGAAGACAGGAATTGGTGTGAACATACTTTATATACAAAAGAGATATGAAAAATTGTGCTCTATATGTGTAATAAGAATTGTAATGCATTCCACTCTCATGTACTTAAAAATACTATCAATTAAATATTTGAAAAAAATTAAATATTATTTAATTATCATTAAATGTCTAAAAATGTGACATGTACTTTTAGATTCTTGATTTGTGTAATTTCTGTGCTTTCTCCATAAGTTTTTGAAAGATACATTTTATTAATCTTTTAAAATAATCAAATACTGTCTTTAACTGATTTTTTTATCTACTTAGGTACTCTTTATTAATTCCCTAATTTCTGTAAAAATCTTAGTATGTTCTATTTTCTAATATTATCATACTTATAGTAAAAGAGTACATTCTTTTATTTTAGCTTCTAATTGTAGAATATCAGATTATTAATTAAAATGTAGAATTTCAATTTCTCAGTTTATACAAATTGATCTGAATTCAACTTTACAATATTTGAAGCCAAGAAACATTAGTAAAGCAATATGAGAGGCAAGTTGACAAGTTAGATGAAATGTGATAAAGATTTGAAGTTAAAAAAAAACACTGTAAAGCAGAAGAAAAGTTGATAATTAGAAAGGAGGAGGAAGAATTCTCAGTTTCTGATCAGAAATTGTAGGCAAAGCTGATATTGCTAAAGCCATTCACTATCCACAGTTCCTGAAAACATCAATGCACAGAAGGAATTCAAGAAAATGCAACTTAATCCATGTTAAGGTTGAACTATGTATGCAATGTTGAAGGTGAAAATACCATTCAAATTCCTTTTTAAAACAATCCAAACTGGCTTTAGAGTTAATATAAGATTAATATTAAAGTTGAAAATAGGTAAAATTATTCAGGAAAAAGTGAGGGTGGAAAAAAGTTTCATAAAGCAAATTCAGAGATAATACTCAGAGATTGTCCTAAAATAGAACAGGAACTACTTACCCCTACCATCATCCCTTCCAACCAAATCATAAATAGAATGAGGTGAAAGAATTTCAGATAAAAGTGAGAGAGATATTTCTGTTAGATAATTTACTACCAAATAATGGCTAAATAAATATTAAGAGAAAAAAATGGTTGTATATTCTTTATGGTGAAAGTATACATTCATATGAATGAAAATAAGGATTCAGGGGTCATAAAGACTTACTTTAATCTAGCTTTACCCTTCCATGTAAATAACGTGAACTTGGAAAAATATCCCAAACTTAATGGCCTCTATTTTTTTACGTAAGATGGGATGAGGTTTATGAGAAGGCTAATGGGTAAATATCAAAAATATGTATTATATCCAAAATATGTAATCTATCAAATAGTTACTTCCTTATCTACATATTATTATATAACAACATTATAATATGCAACATATGCTTGTCAATGTACATATCTTATAAATGTCATTGATCAATTCCGTAAATTGGCTTTTCATTATTGAAAAAAATTTTATTTAAATACCTATGCTACAAGAACATAGAAAATATAATAAAATGAACATTATGTTCTCACTATATTTATTCCTGAAATTTAGCATTAAAAAATTAAGTATTGGGGGAATGAAATTCCGCTATTTTGTATAATTGAGCTGTGCTGATAAAAAGTTAAACCAAAATTTCATATTATTGTAAAAAAAATCAAGTATTACCAATGTTAGAAGTCTCTCTCTACTTTTTAAATTTCACTCCCCCATGGTCTATAAATAGCTCTTCTACTAAACTTAGTAAGTAGAAGTCATGTGTATGTTTACTAGTTACACTTTTGTTATGTATTTATGCAATTATAGAAAGTATCAATTTTTATATTTTAAAAATATAAATAATAATTGCCATACTGTATATGTATCTTTCTTGGACAAGATTTTTAAAATTCAAATTTTTGGATTTACAACTGTTAATACACATAAGGTATTGCACCAGGACTATGCCATGAAGATTTTTGTAGTTGTTGCTGTTCTTCTGGGGATTGAACCCAGAGGCACTTTATTACTGAGCTTCATCCCCTTTTATTTTTAATTTTCTATTTTGAGGCAGGATCTCACTAAGTTCCTGAGGCTGACCTTGAACTAACAAGTAGACTAATTTCCCCATCTAGTTGAGAAGTTTAAGGCCTTAGTAACTGATTATATACAGAGATGTATCTCCAGGAATCAATTAGCTATATGATTATTTTATAATGAAAGCATTGTCTGGAAAATTTATTAATGCTTTCTCACCTTAAATCTTCCAAGTTGAAAATACATACTACTAAACTTTATGTATTTCATATTTATCTATACACAAACCCACACACACAAATGGTTATATTTCTCTGGATTAAATTAATAAAAGCATTTGAAATACTGACTGGCTAAAGCTATTGTATTTAAATACAAAAGAGCTAAATTACTTGGCTGTGCATTAAATTACTTACTGTGAATCTTCCAATTACATTGAAACACAATTCTTCATTCAGACTCTTGATGCTGAGCAGTCTACACTGGTCAATTACTTTCTCACAGTCTTTTCCAGTAAATCCTGACATACAACTGTAAATACATCAACATAAATTAGGAAAATTGCAATTCAAATATTTCCATAAAAGTCTATTATTCATCTTCAAAAGTAATAATGCCTTGTTTAAATTATATATCACTCATATTATTACATGGTAGCTTCAGTCATTAATTGTCTCCCTACATGTTGTGGTCTTGGGCAAGAAGAACAGGTTTATTTATATGGAATGTACTAGAGCAAGTATTTATTGAATGGTCTTAAGATTACCGTTTGAGATTTAAGGAAAAATTCAACTGTGGCTTATACTAACAATAAAATACAGTTTGGGGATAAATGAGACTGCTATTGAAATGTGAAAAAGGATGAAAAATTAGATTTTTAAAGCTTAGTAGAGTCATCATATACTGATTTTTGTGCTAGCAAAAGTTAATGATGACACACATGGATTTATAACAGTGCAGAGAGTTACAGTGGACAATAATGGCATAGTTATTGTTGAGGTAATAATAGGGATATTGTTTGTTTTATCAATTTTGCATTTTTAACTAAGCAATCTGTAATCCTGTCTCCTGTAGTACATTAGCTACAATCTATAAGTTGATAAAGAACAGACTGGGTTCTGACTACCTTTGTTCCCATTCTCAGTAATTTTTGAAAAATATCCCTATGCCTAAAATCATTTCATGAACTTTCTATTATAAAATGGAATGGGGCATTACATGAAAGAAAACGTGTTTCAGTATAGACACCAGGTATTTCATTACCATAAATAATAATTCTTAAAACTTTAAGTTGTTTAACAAGTTGATTTATTAATGAAGTTAATTTAGCCATATATTCTATTTAATGTCCTCCTTAGGACACAAGAAAATTTCATAAAATAAGGGATTAAAGGCCACAGTGACTCAGCAAGGTGGGGGACAGCATCAAGGAAAGGGTTTATTAATGTAACTTTTCTATTCTTTGAAGTACATAGCTTTGCATGTTCATTCAGCAGAACTGAATTATTTGTTCATTTACTTCAGAAATGCCCATAACTTTCAAACACCTCTTGGGTGAAAATTCCAAAGCAGGTTTTTGCAAAAATCAACAACTTTCAAATACATTTGTTATGATTTCCTTCAATCTTCATGAGCCTGTGTGCTATAGAATGCAATCACTGTGGTATAAAGGAGGAAACAACCAGATGAGTCACATCAGCCACTTTAGTTATATTGTTTATAAAGTTTCAGAGTTGCTAATAAAATTAAGTTTGGCCTGACTTTAAAGGTGTTTCCCTCCAAAGCTCCATAAATGAAGATGAGTTAAGATATTCAATTTACATCTTTCATTTTGAAGAGTTAAGAGATCCAGAAACCACTACAGTATGAAAGCTATCATTCCAACCCCTTCATCCTGAGGAAGAGGTTGTGTGAGCAGATGTATGGGGGGAAAAACATAATAGTCACATGAAACTGAAATATGGCAGTCATCAAAATTTTAAAATACCACAGTACCTTTTTGATGACTATCATATTTCAGTTTCATGTGACTGTCATGTTCCAATTTTCCTTTTGAGTTGGAACAGACTGAATTAGTTAAGAACAACTAATGAGGGCTGGGGCTATAGCTCATTGGTAGAGCACTTGTCTTGCATGTGTGAGGCATTGGGTTTGATTCTAAGCACCACATAAAAATAAAAAAAAAGACATTGTGTCCAACTACAACTAAAAAAATTTAAAAAAAATCAGCTAATGATGTGTGCGATTTTGAACTCATATAATTCTGTGGTATACTGTCCAAGAATAGGATCAAGACTGTGAATTAAAGAAATAACTACTATTCTGGCCCTTAACAAGAATTGAATCAACAGGTTGCTGGGTAAATATCAGGCAGCAGCAACTCTGAGAAAGTGTTTGTAAACAAAGCAGATATTATGGATCCTGAAAAATTGGAAACAAGAATTTGCCCTAAATTTCAAATAGAATCAACATTGGCCACCTGTTAAATGTGTATGATTTTTTACAAAAAAACAGGTAGAGGATAGTATAATGAAATAATAAAAATGGCAATGACTTAGTGGTAATGAAAACTTTAATTAACGTAGATGATTTAAGATAGAATTTTCTGAGATAAAACTGGATTAAGAGAACCTATGGAGAACTGGACCTTTCGGAAATTCCACAGTAGAGTTCTACATGTTTACATAGTTTGTTTTACATTTGTTCTTTGCAACTATAAGCTCAGTGGGTGAGTCCAAGTAATAGTACTAATTTTTATCCTTAAGATGTGCTCCCCTTTTTTGAGAAAGACTTTCATTTAGGATTTCCAAGAGTCTTCTTTCATTTCCTTGTCTTTGTTTCCTTTCTTCCATTCTTCTTGCCTCCCTATATTCATTACTTCATCTCTCCCTCCTCCTCCTCCCCCTCCTCCTCCTCCTCCTCCCTCCTCCCCTCCCTCCTTTCCCTTCCTTTCTTCTTCCATTTCTTCACACCTTCCTTTCCTCCTTCTTCATGTAAATGCCAGCATGACATACAGTCCCTTACAGGTATAAATACAAATCATCATGATTGTGGTTATATGATTTAAGAGGGATATTTGCTTCCATTAAAATATGTAAATGTCTATTTATACTTAACTCCAGTTTTGCTGAACTCCCTACCAAACAGCTAAATATCTTGGTTCTAGAATGTTCTACAACATGAAAACTCTGTGGACTTCTGGATTTAATCTCAAAGTGTGATGAAAGTTATTGGAAACCTAAAATTTAGAGTATTATACATACATCTACTGTAGTTAATTGGTTGGATAATAAGCATTGAAATTTTTGGAATACATAAATATAGTCTGGAGGCTGATCAAGGGGCTGTGTTGGTAGTAAAGATAAATAGGATATACTTCATTCCAGTATACAGAAGAAACATAAATAAATAAACAAATAAGTAAAGATATTTAGGAGGTGAAATAAACAAAATGATGAAATTTTATGTCTTTTATTAACAAAAAAACTATAATATGTCAAGCAGTGTTTGATTATTTTAATACTCAATATTTTCATTTCATAGTTTTTACATAGTTTCTTTTCTTATTTATTTATTTATTACATACATGACAATAGTGGAGTGCATTACATTCATAATCATCCATTATAATCCAATCAATAAATGGGTCAAGGACATGAACAGACACTTCTCAGAAGAGGATATAAAATCAATGAACAAATATATGAAAAAATGCTCATCATCTCTAGCAATCAGAGAAATGCAAATCAAAACTACTCTAAGATACCATCTCACCCCAGTAGGAATGGCAGCTATTATGAAGACAAATAACAACAAGTGTTGGCAAGGATTCAGGGAAAAGGTACACTCATACACTGCTGGTGGGACTGCAAATTGGTGCTGCCAATTTGGAAAGCAGTATGGAGATTCCTTGAAAAGCTGGGAATGGAAGCACCATTTGACCTAGCTATTCCTCTTCTCGGACTATACCCAAAGGACCTAAAAACAGCATACTACAGGGACACAGTCACATCAATGTTTATAGCAGCACAATTCACAATAGCTAAACTGTGGAGCCAATCTAGATGTCCTTCATTCGATGAATGGATTTAAAAAATGTGGCATTTATACATAGTTTCTTTTCCTCTGGCTTGTTGTTATTTATTTTATTTTTTCTCTTCATAATTCTGAAAGCTTCTTTCATAAGTCCACATTATTAGTAATAAATTTTAGTTTCTCTGATGCATAATCAATAACATAGAAGCTGGATGTGGGGGCACACACTGGAAATCTCAACTGTCTTTGGGGCTGAGACAGGAGGATAGCAAGTTTCTAGGCAGCTCAGTCAATTTAGCCAGATTCTGTCTCAAAATAAAACAAAAAGGACCAGGGCTATAGTCTGTAGTAGAGGAGTTTTCTATTATATGAAAGGCCCTGGGTTTGACCCCTACCTTGAAAAATAAAAATAAAACACTCATATATTTATTTACTTTGGAAAATAACTATTAATCATTTAATATGCATGCATTATCATTTCATATATACACTTAAATTTCTCTTTTATGATTTATACTTTCTTCACAGTCTAAATTCTGGGAGTCTTTTTTAAAATAATTTATTCCTATTAGTTTCAGAATCTAATACTGAATATCATTTTTTCCTACTGAATATTCTGTTTCAGGAGCCCGAATTCATAACTAATTTTTGTTATGTATTCAGATATTCTGTTTAGATTTACCTTTGTGACACATGTGTATGTGTGCACCCAGAAACACACACATGCTTGCACATTTTAATCTTAATTTTTTACACCCTATTTTTGTCCTTCACATTTCCCTATTTGAGATTTCTATTCTGAAGCATTTAGTAAAAAATGTTGTCAGTTTATTATTGTTTTCAGATAGAATATTTGGAGATACGTTGTACAAAAAAATATTTCCTTCATCATCTAATATATATTAATCATGTATAGATTTGAAGAAAGCTGCAGTTTTTGGGTAGTCTACAGATACTTTCTACTTTGTCTAGGGCTACCAATGCTTTTGGAGTGTTTTTACCTGACCTGGGTTGCAAATAAACAATATGATGTCACCCTACTTTTTCTTCTAATTACTTTTTCTTTGTAGGTAAATTGACTTTGCTGTCTTGAAGTTTAATAGATTTTCCTTTTGTGCCTTTATTGTCAATTTGAGTTGCATGGAGCACCTTTTTAATATTCAGACCCAGTTCTTTCTGTAGCTCAAGGAAACATTCGACTTGATTATTTATTGCTTCCTCCTATAATCTTTTACAACTTCCAGAGCTGCTATTGTTCTAGATGATTAATTTTTTTATATTATTTTCTTTTTCTAGTCCTGCTATTATGCACATGTTGGGTCTCCTTGATCTCTTCCTTGATGCTCAACTTCCTCTGTTATTGTTCATTCATTCACTTAATGAATACATTTTGAACTTATAACATAGGTATTTGTTTTTCTAGGCATGGTGCACATTTTAGTGTACAAATTTCTTTCCCTCATTGAGCTTATCATTTAATGAGAGAAGATAGAAAATAAACAATTGGGTATAGAATATTTTGAGAGAAAATTCAAGCAATTTAAAGTCAACAGGAAGCACTAGTGGTTTCCAGTTTTTCAAAATTTGCCATGGGCAGCTTTATGGAAAATTCATTATTGGTTAAGATCATAACTTAGGGTGAGAGTCATTTACTCTCATGAAGATGAAAGCAACTCTTCATTTCATTATTACTTCATCTATCTTAAAATAATTCTTCCATTAAAATATTCTAGACATCTGTAATATGGGTCATCATTTCCCCTCAAATTTCAAATAAATGAAAGTCTGGGTTTTTCAGTGCATTCTTTTTTTTTTTTTTTTTTTAGTGTTGTGTGCTCCTCTTGAATCTGTTGGCATATTTTATTAGTTTTCTTATTTAAATTGCCAAGTCCAAAGACTTCCAGTTCTATTCATTTTGTTTTGATTCATTTCTTCTCTACAGTTTAAGTCTTCTCTTATATGGGCTATTTTTCTTTGCTACCTCATCAAGTCCCGTATCTCCCTGCACTGTTCCAAGTGAGACATCATTTGGCAAGGGGAAGGAAAATCCTGCCAATGAAGTTCAAGTAGCTGTCCTATCTATCCTCTTCTGAGTGTCTTGGGCCCAGCCTCTCTCTTGCATTATATGACACAATCCTCCCTCTTTGGCAGCTGAAAGGCTTCAGCCCTTCAATTCAGAACATCATTCATTCTTTGTGGAAAAAGAGAAGAAGAACCCTTAAGTGGGGCTGATTTTTGACTTCTTACATAATCAAAGTATTTATATGGATAAAGTATTCACTATTCTCTGGTTATCTTCTTGTTATGCTATTTTAATAATGTTTGCCTAGCTCAAAAAGCAATAAAAATTGGCATGCATTGCTCCTGTTGAGATGACAAAAGATATGACCAAATTTATTTAAGCTGCTCAAAATATTCAGCAGCCAGTTTTGTCAAAGAGATCAATTGTTTTAAATAAGGGGAAAGAGGAAAGAAATGCTTTTTCAGACGTTGTTAGAAAATCCAACTTATAGTTACATATCTATATGAAACTACTCTGTAACTGGAAGGAAAAAGTAACCTAAATTACTGTAATATTCCTAAAGAAAAGGAGACAGTAAAACACCATGCCCTTGAATGCCTCTTTTCTGTTCCAGAATTCTAGTTAAGTTAAGGAACAATAAGAACAAGTCTGAACCAGAAAGCAGAAAGTCTAGATACATATTATTCTAAAGGACACTGGGTTTTTCTTACCCTGGGAATTAGGGTAAGTTAGTGTTAATTTTAGAAAGCTACTTTCTTGCATACACACCAGGAGAATTTCTCCTTAGGATGCTAATCGTGCAAGCAAATGAAATAATCTAATACTGACAACTTTGTTGCTTCTTAAAGCTAACATGTTTTTTGAGCAAAATATTCCACTTTGCTCAATGACTTACGGAATTCATACTACTAATTTTAGTGAGAAGTTCTGGTCTTCATTAGGGACACAGCAATTAACACCATAGTTATAGCAGTAACTTGTATGGGCTCCATCACCAACATTTTTGTAAATATTTCATGTAATATAGAAATCAGATTTATGTCAGATTTTAAGGTTAGAGAATTCATAAATGTAAATCTATAAAACTAAGTATTTACTATATACTAAATACAAAATTTTAAAAGGTAGCTTTTCAAAATATCAAAGAAAATGTATTAATTTCATAAAATAAAAAATCAAATGTATGGTAACTAGTAATGTTATGGAAAATTACTAATGTACTAAAATAATGAAGTAACTACCTATAAATCAAAAAATAAAAATTGAAAATTATTGTTTAGAGAACTCCTTGAAGGACAGTATGTAATCGAGTCAGTCTTGGAATGGAAGATTCTTGCTTACCGATTTCTAGTTGCTGAAATAGTTCTTTCAAACTACCCTATTGTAGGAAATGGAAAACAGATAGTTAGAAACTAACTCCAACTGATTTTCTGTGCTTCTGTTATCTTGAAACACTCCTATCACTTGTTTGAAAACTCAGAGGGGGTTTTGGTACATTTTTTTTCAGGGCCTGAACCTTTCGAATATGTGTGTTGCAATTTTTTTTTTTTGTCTCAAATAAAGCACTGCAGTTCACTTTTGTCTGTTTTAGTTTTATCACGTAGAGATGGAGATTCTGAGGCAGAGTTACTTGTATCAATTTCAACAGTGTCATGTACCTATTCCACTTCTTAGAAAAAAAGCCTGTGAAGTAAATAAAGACTTATTCTTACAATAAAGCTTTGCAGTACTACTACATGCTTACTTACTGTGGCTTATATGGGCAAAGACAAACATATAGACTTACAGGCTTTCACATTTTATCAATTTATCTTTTGGGCATAAACTGAAAAGTAGGTCCTATGTGGGTCTCCAGACATAAATGATTCATGTTTAATAGTTTTTTAAACATTAATATAACCTTACAAGACCTCTGTGGGTGGTAATTAAAATTAGCATGATATACTCTGAACTTTGTATGTAGAAAGACAATGAAGAGTTTCCACTCTTCAAACAACAAATTATCTGCTTTAATTTACATTATCTTATGGGACAGAGGATAAAAATTATAGAAACATAAAAATATAATGATAGGAATAGGTGCCATAAAATAAATAAATAAAATAAAGGTAGGTAATAGTGAAGACAGTAATAGGAATGAGGGTTTGTTGTTGTTTGGTAATGGGGATTAAACTTAGTGGCTAAGAGCCACTGAGCCTCATGCCCAGCCCTATTTTGTATTTTATTTAGAGACAGGGTCTAGCTGATGTGCTTAGCTCCTTGCTTGTGCAGAGGTTGGCTTTGAACTCTTAATCCTCCTGCCCTAGCCTTCTGAGCCGCTGGGATTATAGGCATGTACCACTGTGCCTGGCTGGAATGACCTGTTTTAAGAATGTCAAAATTAGCAGCAAAGACGTCTTAAGGAGATGATATTTGAGCAAAATCATGAATGAAGTAAATATTGAGTTACTGTGCTTTCTGGTAAAAGGGTGGAGACAAGTAAATACATGGTCTTGAAAAAGGAGACACTTGGGGCATAGAAAAACTTCAAAGAGAGGACTGGGGACATAGTTCAATTTTGTAGAGTGCTTACCTAGCATGCATAAGGTCCTGGGTTAAATACCCAACACTGCCAAAAAAGAAACTCTCAAACACCAAAGTGACAACACTGGAGTAATCAAAGAGACCTTGGTAAGAAGAGATGATGGGGGGGAGATGGGCAGGAGCAAAAGATGATTCACCTTGGGAGCATTTTTAATATATCAGAATGTATTTACATGTTGCAAAAAACTACTGGATGGCAGTGGCAGGAGAGAGACATATTTTTAAAACAAATACACACTTTTTTGTGAAAAAAGAAGACAAGGAAACAAACCATTTGAATTTACTTAAGCTGTAGCTTTTCTTATGTAAGATAATGGTAACTGTCCTCCAGTTTCTCAGGTCAATAACTATAAATGAATATATCTATTCTCTCTCTCTCTCTCTCTCTCTCTGAGGTATAAAGAAATACCCTAAAAACACCTTAAAAATACATCCATAATCCAAAATTTCTTACCATGTCCTCTCTTCAATATTAGTCTAACCCACTATTTTCTACTAACTATAACTTCCTAACATGCCTCTGCATTTTCCCAGGTCTCTTCACAATTTATTTTCAAAACAACAGCCACATTATATTTTTTTAAATATGATGTAAATATTGTAATTAATTTGCCAGCAACCCTGCAATACTCCCATATTACTTAAGGTCAAAATATTAAAATGACTTGCATGTTTTGACTGCCCCTATTTCTAGGATCCTTTCTGTCTTCATGTTTTCTACCTGCCCCCGCCCCACCTTGCATTCTGCAGACCAGTTATTCCATAGAAGTCATTAGCATGGCCTGTATAGGCTACGGATTTGGTTTTGAGTATCCTCTCTGCCACAAGCACTCTTTCTCTATCATGTTCCCTCGCCTCATTTAGATCTCAACCTAAATATTTTTTGTCAATAATACTTTCATTCCATATGTGCATCAATGAACAGACAAAACAAGGAAGTCAAGATGGAGGCTATAGAACAGCTCCAGATGAGAGTTTTTGGTGTTTTGAACAAAACCATTATTTTTATAATGATAAAAGTATTCATATCATTGGTATATATTTGTGGGGAAACTTAGAGAGGGAGATAAAGAAATTAATCTTAAAAACAACAACAACACTGTAGACAAGCAGCTTTCTCAGGGACTTGAGAATCAACCATTAATTTGTAATATATTGTTTAAAAGGCTATATTAGGTATATATGAAAATTGATTAAAATTTACCTTGTAGGATAGAGAGTTAAACAGGTTAAGTGTTTTCAGGTTGCTAGAATATTAAAAAAAGCAGAGAAGGAATTTGAGAATGCAAGTGCAAATAGGCTTTTTAAAGGAAAATGAGGATCTGCACCATATGAGAGACAGAGGACCACTGCAGCCATTCAGTTGAGGTGTTTGTTGGTTATTGAAAGAATTGCAAATTTTCTGCTTCAAAACTTATGAGTAAGTAAATTTGAAATTCCATGAATTCTTGACTAAACAATGGAAAACTTTAATTAAGACATGCAAGGTATGTAATCATAGGTAATGAAAAGTTATAGTATATGACCGCAGGAGATGGATTCAGGTGAGGAAGAGGACTAAATCTGTAAAATACGTGTCAGAGGTGGGTAGATATCCAAGATGGAAAGTGAACTCAAGATATATGCACAATGGAGATAAAAACAATAATAGGTCAACTGGGTGCTAAAACTTTTAGTGGAAGTTGTTTGGAAGAAAAACACTTAATGAGCAAGGGAGAAGGACAGACAAAGAATCAGAGAGAGGAAGGTACAAATGTTTGTGTTAAAATGGGCAAGGTCTTGAGGAGGAGAGTAAGTGGCAAAGCCGTCTATTTTCAATTCATTTCCTGTGGTACACAGGTTGTGGAAATGTGAACAGTTAACACCTAAGTAGTCTACAGGAGAAAAGGTCCCCTAGTTTCAGTTAGGAAATGAAAGAATGGTGTAGAAGAGATAATATACATTCTAGAGAATTTACTGCTAACAAAATGTGATTGAGAGGGCACAGTGAGAAAGTTTCAATTTTAAGAAGTGTTAAGAGATTTTACAGATTAGTTTAGAGCTAAGAATCCTTTGAGCAAGTATGACTTAGAAAACTTAGAAATGACAAAATGAATTCAATCTATTAAAACTTACAGAGATGTCTGCACTAACTTCACTCATGTTTTTTTTTTTATTATTTATGGAGAAATTGACATGTCCAGGACTAATGGAAAAAGGGTTATACTGATGGAAACAAATGTTCCCAAAAAGAGGCACTTAGAGAACCAGATAATACGATGACCTCTGTCATCTGTAACAGTCTCTGAAAATAAAAATCACATTACTAGTAGCACATACCTACTTTTGCTAAAGGAATATCAACAACGTCCTAAATATTTTAACTGTCTATAATTAAAATCTTCAGTTAAAAAACTATTCTTAAACTTTAGCACACTTTGTCCTGTTAAATTTTAAGATGATTTATTCATAAGAAAAATTAACTAGAACTTATTGATTTTTATGCAAGAAATTGTAGAAGCCCAGATTTTGAAATAATTAATTTCAAAACTATGAGGTTTCCTGTTAGTTGAGTTATTGAGTGTCCATGTTGAACCATTTCATTAATAAATAAATTTCTGATCCAAACATGCTATTGCTATTTTTAAAAGTATTTTTTGAAATCTATGTGAAAATATAACTTTATCATATTGAAGCGAAATATGTTGACCCATGAATTTTTGTGGAGGCATTGTTTCAGTTCAGTCACATGCATGCTTAATTAACTACTGTGACAGAAGCTGAAAATTCTAACTCTATTCATGGCTGACATGGTGAGACTTATCACAGCTTAATAAAATCATGAAACTCACTTGAAAGGGGGGAAAGGATATTAATGCACTGATTGAAGAAGGAGTTGAAGCTATAAAAATTGCAATTCAATGAATAGGAAACAGAAATAAAAGCAAGCTGAAAAAATAAATTGAAACATCATTTTCCCATAAAATATTTTAGAGTTTGAGTGAAAATAAAAGGCTTAGAACAACAACAACAAAAAACTGTATATCACAATATTTCTGATTTTTAAAACCACAGTATTTGTATTTTTCTAATATCTAGTTTGTCTAGATTTTTAAATAAACTGTTGCTCAAATTATGATGAACTATTGCTTTTCAAATTTGAAAAAATACTGAATGAGTAAAACACCGGGTGGTGATATTAAAAATTAGTTTTTGGTCCACATTCCTCATTACATTCTAAATATTCAGAATGTGATCATATTGAGACACAAATGATAGTAGATTCAATGCATTCAGTAGATATTAGATTAAGTAATTGTGTGTGCATTTGGTTAAAAAATGGCAATGTCAGTACTGTGGTTCATGACAGTCTTCAAAACTGGTATAAAATCTTGGGGCACAAGTATAGCATATCTGGTTTTAGTGTATTTGGAGAACTCAGAACTCTCTATGTCATGTCAGAAGTCCCTTTCTCCACCACCTTTTATAGGTTCAGTGATCACCCGCAATCCAAGAGGTGATCACTGAACCTACAAAACTTCACTAGTGCTGGATCTTTCAGTGCCCTGGTACCCCAGCCATTTGCCTAAATCTAGTAGAGCACAGACTCCTGCTTTAATTTGACCTTTGGAGGGATTCACAAAAGACTGTTTCTTGAGCTCTGTGAGCTTCTGAGCCAACTCCACATGACTGACATTATGCCCATATTCACAGTTGCACCACTATGATCTACTTTCAAGGCCATCGAAATTAACCTCTTATCACCTTTTACCTCAGAAACCCCAAGAGGCCAGAGGTTCCCAGGTCATTCCTCACTGTGAGGCTCTTTTTCTCCAAACAGATCTGCACATGTCTCATTTCCTCTTAGAATTCTCTTCCTTTGCACTATCTCAAGTAGTGATTACTCTCCTTCAAGTAGTGATTACATTCACGCCTTGGGATATGGGTATTGTAGGTGTGTTCCTATTTTTCCTCACTGTGGCATCAGGACTTTATTCCATCTTCTTCCTTAAACATCTCAATTATTTAAAAATTATGCTCTCAAACCCTGCTGTACTTACCTACTTCTTCTTGCAGTAGGTAACCTTCTTGAACATTCTTCCTAATTCAAATTCTTCAACATTTACCATCTCATTTAATGTATCTTTCTCGAATACAATCATAATCTCACTTATTTCTTTCCCCCAGTTTTATGGAGGTGAAATTGGCAAATAAAATTCCATAAATTTAAAAGGTAGGACTGGGGATGTAACTCAGTAGTAAAATGTTTGCGTAGCATGTGTAAGCCCCTGAGTTCAAACCCCTATACTAAATAAAATAAAATAAAATAAAATAGACATACAACACAATGATTTGAGAAATATGTGTATATATATATGTAATCATACACAATAATTATATAATTACAATCACATTAGTTGTTATATTTATCATAATTAAAACTTTTATGTGACTAAGAACACTTAGGAAACTATTATTTCCAATCACCAATTGCAAAGATTAATTTTCACTTTCCTCTGACTAGATGTACTCACATTCTTTGAGATAGTCTAGCATTATTTTAGTAATTTTAAAATATTTCACAGCTTTTTTTTTTCACTTTTGTAGCCAGAATGGAAAGATGGCAGAAACTAGAAGGAGGAATTTTCTAATTCCTTTTTTCCCATTTCTCTGTGAAGTGCTGGTACAGGAAATGACTGAAAGTTTCTACATTATAACATTCAGTAGGAATGACCTTATTAAGCAGCCAATTTTGAGGTAAATGTGGGCCTGTCTTCTGGTCACAAGCTAGTGTGGTTTAAGGGCAGCTTATCATACATATAAACGTAAATTTTGCGAAGATGAATGGCTACCTCTTAGAGGATGTATCTAGGATTCTGCTTCTCAGAGGCCAGCAGATAGGTAAAAATGAACACATCATAGAATCTAAGAACATCTGCTCCATGGTTTACCCTTCTATGACACTGATTTCTTCTTAACCCCTTAGCATAATCCTCTCTAGAGTTTTATATCTTGAAATACATTATCTTGATTGCTTACCTTTGATTTAGGTACTATGTAGTCTTTTTAATTCCCCTCTATTTGCACTGTATTTCAGGATCCTGAGCAGTGGTTGTGATGAGACACTACTAAATGGAGCAGCAGCAAGATCGGAAAATCCAAGTGTTTATTCCCTTAACTTCCTCACAACCAGACTGTAGACATAACTGTGAGCATTTCTATGAGTTCACAGTTCATGTTAAAATATTGTATATGAGATACAGATATAATTCTTTCTTTGGTTCATAGTAATTGTACTCTTAGCTTGCCCCTTTGACATAGGAAATTATAATAACTCCGGATTATTTATGAGAACAGGCTGATTAAACATTTGCTACTGGTTTCTATTGGTTCTTCCCATAATCATTAGTTTTTTAATTCAACCCTCCTATGCTGCTATATTTGAGAGAACTATCTGGCAGAATCATAGCTAATTTACTTTGTACATTAGGAAAATTGTTTTACATCATTTGTTTCATTTTTTTTTTGTAATGACTGTAACTCACAAACTTCATTTTATTTTCAACCTATCATTCAAAGTACTGATAGCACTAACCAAGACACACTTCCATGTTTTCTGGAAATCAATAAATTTGTGTTCTGGTGGTCCAATGTCTGTACAACCTTAGTTGCTCCTGTTCCTTTTCTATCAGATTCTACTTGTTTGCCAGCTACACCCAGAAATGCCATTTTTGATGTTGTGTTTTCTTTTCCCCACTCTTACTGCTCATAATAATAAAATTGTATGTGAAGCATCCATAGATCCCCCGAGCTTTCAGCCATTTAAGTGGTAAGGGAATTACTGGTTTGCACTCACAAGTGGAAATTAACTCCTTTCTGACCGTGATGCTTTTTGTTACTAGGGCCAATATTGTCTCAAACTGGTGTTTCAATATCTTTCTGAAGGAGGTAATCTAGGGTAAAATGCATAAGCAGATATTCTATATGATGCTGCTAGAGTTTATATTGACCAGCAATTCTTAAGGGTGGAATCTACAGCAGCACTGGCATTTCTTGAGAGTTTGATAGAAGCGCACCTTTACAATCCCTACTCCAGACTTTCTAAATTAGATTCCTTAGTAACAAGAACAAGGATTTGTGTTCTAATCAGTCATTCAGGAAGTTCTAATTCAGTTAAAAGTTTAGTCACTGATCTAGAAAAGCATAGCTTCTAAACCAGCAATATACAGATAAATTCTTAATGTAAAATCATTTAAGTCAATAGTTTTGAGATTTTTGCTGATG
The DNA here is from genome assembly GCF_052094955.1 of Ictidomys tridecemlineatus. Classification (NCBI taxonomy): domain Eukaryota; kingdom Metazoa; phylum Chordata; class Mammalia; order Rodentia; family Sciuridae; genus Ictidomys; species Ictidomys tridecemlineatus. Next base: position 91,332,925 of record NC_135484.1, on the reverse strand, counting down.
TTTTTCACTGATTTTGTTCATCTACTATGAAAAAAGAAAATATTTTTTTAAAACTAATTTTGTTATCATTTTATCTTCATGCTTTTTAAATTTATATTAATTCCTTTGCTTCACCCAAGTCAGTGTTAACAAGAGTTAATAGAGTTTGTCATTGATAAATTGGGGGAAAGAAGGTTAGGAGTTGAAAATTCTGCATTTGTGTCCAAAATTTTTATCACATTCTTATTGATTTCTGAGGCTTTACTTTTCATTTATAATTCAAAATATAATGTTGCTTCTGCCTTGTTGTACCAATTTTGTTCTTACTTTTCTGTTACTTTCCATATTTTGCTTCTTCTCTTAATCAAGAGAAGAAGTAAGAGACAGTGGTTTAAATTGAGTTGGCATGGCCATAGGTACTTCAAATTCTTTTTTTTTTATTATTAGTTGCTTGTTACAATACAATGATCTTGACATATCATACATTTGAGTCAAATGGGGTATAATTTCTCATTTTTCCAAGTGTACAGGTTGCAAATCACATTGTTTATATGGCCATGTATATACATACAGCAATACTAGTATCTATTTTAATAGTATGGGCAATCTCAGAATACAGAGAGTAACTCATGTAACTCTTATGAGTAAGTTTTCAAACCTAACCTACTTACTTGAGGTATTTTTTTCTTTCAGTTTTGTAAAATCAAATTTGAATTTCTATAGCACCCATATTAACTAAAACTCATTAGCAAAAGATTTCAGATCAAATTACATTATTTTAAAATTAAATCCATTAATTATCAGAACAATAAACTGAGAGATGACAACCATGCATCTTGTTATCTAATTTATCTCTTGATTATTTATTTTAAAACAAAACTGCATTCTAAACTGCCAGGATAATGTTAATAAGGGTTAATAAAATAAACCCTTTATTGTAAAATAATAAAACCAATAATTATAGATGAATGTATATTTACCTATATTAGCATAGTGGTGGCTATATTTGTTAAAGCTGATCATTTTCCTAAGTAAATTCACAAATATGCCAGCACTATTAGGCAAAGAACCAAAAATAGTAAATTAAAAAGCCATTATTTTTGAAATAATACTAATTGCATTTATTGGTGTGTTGATAAAACACACCAATACGTGCACAAATTTGTTCAATGGATTAGACCATCCAAGATCTAATGATGAAATTTCTTCTCTTCATCCTTTTGTGAAAAGTCACTTTTCAACAACTTATTGTTTTTAGAAATTTTGAATTTCTGCTGCTTTAAAATTCATGAATGTACTGTGCAATATATTATGATGCTTCTTTTGGTGTATTTAAGGGTACATTATACCCCAGTTTTTAATTTTCTAATTTTATAAATACTCTAAATTTGTGAGGTTATTTACTGTTCTTTAATAAAGTCCAACAGAATTTTCTTTAAGCAGCGAGATAAAACTCAAGCAAGTGTGAACAGTACAAATTGTATTTTTTAATGGTGTGAGAAAATACCTATAAAGCTATTTAAAGTGAACTAAAATTATATGCCAGAATATCATTTACAAATGTGTAATTTTTGGCAAAAAAGTAAGTGCTACACCTAAAAGTCTGACTAGACCCTAACTAACAACCATTAGCTGAGGTTTGTGAATTAGAGGAAGAGGTGGTTACTCTTTCAAATTTTAACACTATATGTATAAAAGAAAAATAATATGGTAGGGATTCACATTTCTTCTTCAAATGTTTTTATATACCTTAAAACTTCCATTATAAAATATAATATTTATATTATAACTTCTTGCCCAAATCATTTTTGAGAATTCCATAAAAACTTATTTAAAATTAACACCAAAATTAGTAGAAAATATGCAAATATTTTTATTCTAACATTAAATGAGTAATAAGATATTAATCAAAAGTAAAATCAGAAACTTATGTTATTTTGTACAAATGACTTAATATTCTTAAATATTGTATTGAAACAAGCAGAAAAGTAATTTTACCTGTATTGGTAGTCTTCTTCACATTTAATACATGCAACATTACCCTTCCAAGAAAATGAATTATGTGATGTTTCATTTATCTTGCATAACTTTCCTGAATGTATTAATGAAGAGATGCACACAACATCCTAGGAATTAAATTAAAGATTAAAAATATTTTTACAAAGGTTTTGGATATTTGAAAGATAATGAATGATTTCTTGCCTGAAAAGAGAAGGAAATTGTTAAAGAAAATGTGTAAGTTGTTTTGTGTGCAGTAACATGGGATGTTCTATTTTCTAACATGTCACATATCTCCCCAATCACAAACTCTTTCTCCTAGGTGAAACCAACAATCCTCTGTTGGAGACTATGCATTTCTGCATTGAACACAAGGCTTTGACTATTGAAAAGTGGTGTTATGTGACTAAGCAAGGCCAGATATAAAGGTCCTGCAGTTCCATGTATTTGGGGATGTTCACTTGGAATCCAATCATCATGCTCTAAGGAACCCCAGGTCACCTGAAGAAGTCTTCCTTAGGATTATGGCTGTTAGCTCCAGCTAAAGACCCAGCTGATACCTAACATAAGCCACCATACAGGTGAAAAAGCAATCTTTCCAGATAAACTGCAGTTCCAGATACTTTTTGACTGTAACTTCATGAGAAACAAGGACCAAGAAAGAACCTCTTAGCTGAGACATGTTAATTCACAGAACTATAAAGATAATAATGGTATAATTGTCTTAAGCCATTTAAATTTGATGTGATTATACTTAGAAAATAGAAGATTGTAATGTTATAAATCTATACATGTGTTATTAGGTAAAGACAAAAGTAAAACTAAATTTGATGAACTTATCTCTTATTGCCCCTGTAGTCTATAGGCACTATTCATAACTTTTCTTCCTCCTCTTGTCCTCTTCTCTTTACCTCCTTTTTCTCCTTTATCATCATCATCATTTTCAAACTTATAATAGTATTTAAGTAATTCTAAGATAAAATGCCTATGAACTTGAAATAGATGATTGTGTTTCTTCTTTGTGGAATCCAATTAAATAATACTCATTTAAAAAAAAAACTAGCTGGGAGCAATTGCGCATGCCTGTAATCTCAGCAGCTTGGAAGGCTGAGGCAGGAGGATTGTGAGTTCAAAGCCAGCCTCAGCAAAAGTGAGGCACTAAGCAACTTAGTGAGACCCTGTCTCTAAATAAAATACAAAATACAGCTAGGGATGTGGTGGTTGAGTGTCCCCGAGTTCAATCCCTGGTACTTCATCCCCTAAAGAAAAACACCTAAATATGAAATATACAGAGTTTGCCTAAGGTTATTGCATGGTGATGGTGGAAATGATAAAGTGTCTTCAAAATTATTTATAATAAAACATGTTCTTTCAAACATGATAATGAATAACACAAGAACAAGTAAGAGTTAAAGTACTTTTATGAATTAATAGTTAAGCAAACATCCTTTGAGGATCACTTCTTAAGATACTCATATCTAGTAAAGTTAGAGTGTGTTTAATTGTTCTTATTCTCAGGTTTAGAATAAAATTTTTCAAGTGATCCTACTAATAAATTTTCATAGTTTACTACACTATTTTTCATTCATATAACAAATTTTTATGTGTAGAAAACTTTTTTACAAACTTAGTAGCTTAAAGAAATAAAAATTTATTATCCTGTAGTTTCAGAGGTCATAAATCCGAACAGAATGTCACTGTGCTAAAATCAAGATGCCAGTTATGTTCCTTCTGGAACTTACAGAAGATAATATTTTCTTGACTTTCCTGGTTTCCAGAAGCTGCCCTCAGTCTTCATTTATGGTCCCTTCTTTCAACTCTAAAACCAGAATTGCAGCATCTTCAAATCTCTCCCTGACTGTAATACTTTTTCTCCCTCTTCCTCTTTAAAGGACTGGTAATTACACCAGTCCTGTTTAGATAGTCTGTGATGTAATCAGCTGACCAGCAGTCTTGATTTTATTTGCCATCTTGGTTTCCCCTTCTTATGTAACAGAGAGTTGATACATATTCCTGAGATTAGGACATAGACATGCTTTGGGGAGGCAGAGTGGAGGACCTGATTTCCCCTTACAAGTATAATTGTTTTGATTGTTACAAGAATGTCTTAGTGTTCTTCCCACTAAAATCTCTTAATGCTGATGTTTCTTTTAACATAGGTTAATGACAACTGGTTAAGTGTTTTTCAAAAAATTATAGGTGAATTACAAAATGATACTATTGTAGGCCTTTATCTTTTGTTATATGCCTTGTATAATTAAACTAAAACTTCTCAGTAATGGCTTGACCAAAATATTGTTAATAGAATGGACATTGTTCCAAGAAGAAAGTTCCATTTAAACACTGTTGGTGATAAAGAGTTGTGAAATTTGAAAAATAAACTCCAAAAGATTTTTAAGAGTTAGTGGCAAATATGATTAGTAGTAAAATGGAGTGGTCTGTGAGAATGGTTAACAAATAATTTGTCTACTTAATTGAAATATTCAATTAATAAGGTGTGAAAATATCATGTAAGCAAAAGAGAAGAAAAAATTAAAAGAAATAATGAAAACAGGAAAGTATGTAAAATTACATTGTTCCTGAGGGAGAGTACAGGTGGAAGAGCACAAAATGAGACTGAGCAGTGTTTTAAAATTGGGGTTTCTATATAAATGGGAAAAAGGAAAGTGAACAAGTAGATTTTCTGACTTTCCTATGTTTTAAAATTACAATTTAATGAAAATTTTATATGCAATTTTCATATGTAATTTGAGTACTGAATTTCATTTAAACTTCTCTCTCATTCCCTACATTCAGACTTACATTTGGTGTATTGACACACTCAGTGCCAATCTGACGTGCTGCTTCAGAACATTCATTGACATCAGTTTCACAGTTTTGACTGAGAAGTTCTTTTGGGCATTCACAGACGTAAGCAGAGCAGTATTTTTGCCAATTTTTTTCTTCCCAATGAAAATAAGGATTAGGAGGTTTCATGAGCTCCTCACAGAATGGGCCTTGAAAAATCACATATAGAAACAGAGACATACACAGAGAGGGATTGGGAGCAGAAAGGGAAAAAGAAAAAGAGAAAATATGAAGAGAAAGTCATTATAGAAAAAGAAAGCGAAAGTCATTATAGAAAACAGTCTAAAATGCATGGATTCTTTTTTGGTACAGAATTGTATGTGTTTTTATTTTTGTAATTTTTAATGATTTTTAAAAATTTAATTAGTTATACATGACAGTAGAATACATTCATGCACTATTTTTTTAAAGAGAGAGAGAGAGAGAGAATTTTTTAATATTTATTTTTCAGTTTTTGGTGGACACAACATCTTTATTTTATTTTTATGTGGTGCTGAGGATCGAACCCAGCGCCCTGTACATGCCAGGCGAGCACATTACTGCTTGAGCCACATCCCCAGCCCTCATGCACTATTTTAATATTTATTTTTAGTTATAGGTGGACACAATGTCTTCATTTTACTCTATGTGGTGCTGAGGATCAAACCCAGTGCCTCACACATGCTAGGTGAGCGCTATACCTCTGAGCCACAACCCCATCCCCTTTTATGTACTTTGATACAGCATGCATAGATGGGATATAATTTTTCATTTTTCTGAGTGTACATGTTGCAGAATCATATGAGTCATGTAGACACATATATACATAGAGTAATAATGTCTGTTCCATTCTACTATATTTCCTATCCCCACATCCTCTCTCATCTCCTCTGATCACTTCCCTCTACCTAATCTAAGGTAATGTCATTCTTTCTTAGTGCCCCCTGCCTTATTGTGAATTAACATTTGCATTTTGAGGGATTGGCCTATTTTGCTTAGCATGATATTCTCCAGCTCCAACCATTTACTAGCAAATGCCATAATTTCACTCTTCTTTAAAGCTGAGTAATATTCCATTGAGTATATATACTGCATTATCTTTATCCATTCATTGATTGAGGGGCATCTAGGTTGGTTCCATAGACTAGCCATTATGAATCTAGTTGCTATAAACATTGATGTGGCTGTGTCACTATAGGCCTTGTGTCACTATGGACCTTGAAAAATCACATATAGAAACAGAGACAGAGACATACACAGAGAGGGAAAAAGAGAATTTTAAGTCCTTTGGGTATAAACCAAGAAGTGGGACAGCTGAGTCAAATGGTTGTTCCAATCACAATTTTCTGAGGAATCTCCCTGCTGCTTTCAATAGTTGTTGCCCCAATTTGCAGTCCCACCAGCAATGTAAGAGTATATCTTTTTCACCACATCTTCACTAACATTTATTGTTGCCTGTATTCTTGATGATTGCCATTCTGATAGGAGTGACAGGACATCTTAGAGTAGTTTTGATTTGCATTTCTCTAATTGCTAGAGATTTTGAAACACTTTTTTATATAATTGTTGATCAGTTTTTGTTTGAAAGAATGCAGGGTATTATCTTTGTTTTTACATATTTACTAAGAGTTGATTTGGGGCATAAATATGGTCTATTTTAGAGAAGGAGCCATGTGCTGCTGAGAAGAAAGTATATGTGCTCATTGATGGATGAAATATTCTATATATGTCTGTTAAGTTTAAGTTATTGCTTGTATTATTTAGTTATATAATTTTCTTCTCTAGTTTTTGTTTGGAAGATCTGTCCAGTAGTGAGAGAGGTGTGTTAAAGTCACCCAGTACTATTGTTTTGTGGTCTATTTCACTTCTAAAATTGAGAAGTGTTTGTTTGGTGTATATAGATGCTACTCTTTAGGACATAAATATTTATAAGTGTTATGTCCTACTCATGTATACTTCCCTTAAGAAGTATAAAATGCCCTTCTTTGTCTCTTCTGATTAACTTTAGTTTGAAGTCTACTTTATCTGAAATGAGAATGGAAACCTCTGCTTGTTTACGCAATCCATACTAGTAATAAGTTTTTTCTCATCCTTTCACCTTCAGCCTGTGGTTGTCTTTGTCCATGTGGTGAGTCTCTTGAAGACAGCATATTGTCGGTTCTTGCTTTTTAATACAATCTGCCAGTATTTGTCTTTTGATTGATGAGTTTAGGCTATTAACATGCAAGGTTATTATTGAGATATTATTTGTATTCCCTGTCATTTTGATTTATTTCTGCTTTTTGATTTGTCTTAGTTTCTCATTTAGTTGAAAGTCCCTTAAGTGTAGGTCCTCCCTTTGCTGGTTTTCACTTTTTTTTCCACTTCATCCTCCTGGAATATTTTGTTGAGAATGCTCTGTAGTGTAGGCTTTCTAGTTGTGAATTCTTATAATCTTTGTTTATCATGGCATGTGTTAATTTAATATGCAAATCTAAAACTTAATTTTTCTTTATATAAAATTTTTGATTGGCATCCATTTTCTTTCAGAGCTTGAAATATATTATTCAAGGACCTCCTAGCTTTGAGGGCCTGGGTTGAGAAATCAGTTGAGATCTGACTTGGTTTCCCCCTATACGTAATTTGATTTTTTTTTCTCACAGCCTTTAAGATTTTATTTTTATTCTGTGTTAGTCATTCTCATTATAATGTGTCTTAGTGTGGGTCTTCTGTAATTTTGTATATTTGGGGTCCTATAAGCCCCTTGTATTTGATTTTTCATTCCATTTTTAGGTTTGGGAAATTTTCTGCTGTTATATCATTGAAAATATTGTGCATTCCTTTGGTTTATATCTCTGCTCCTTCATCTATTCCAATAACTCTTAAATTTGTTCTTTTCATGTTATCCTATAATTCTTGAATATTCTGTTCATGGTTTCTTTACATTGTTTCTGCAGATTCAACTCTACTTTCAAGATTACATATTTTGTCTTCATTGTTTGAGGTTCTGTATTCCAAATAATATAGTCTGTTGGAGGTGTTTTCTATTAAATTTATAATTTGGTTTACTGATTCCTTCATTTTAAGGAGCTCTCCTTTTTTATTTTTCATGATCTCTAACTTTTATTGAAGTGGTCTTTCACTTCCTGTATTTTTTATTTGATTTCACTCCTTATACTATGCTTTACTTCACATATCAATTTAACTATATACAATCTGAACTCTTTCTTGAACATTACTTTTATTGTGTTATCAGTAACTTCTGTTGTTGAATCATCTTGGTTTGTTTGGAGTGCTTTATTCCCTGTTCTTTCATGTTTTCCTACCTAAAAGTATAGATCTAAGGCAGAATAAATTCTACCTTGTAGACCTATAGTGTCTCTGAGGTTTCCAGTGCTTTATTCAACTTTACTGATGAGATGAATATCAACAGCACTCAGTGTACACAATATATAGCCTTAAGCCTAATAGCTCCCACTAAGGCGTCTAACTGCTTTCTCATATTAAACCAAAATAATGAGTTCAATAACCATCTATAGTACAAACAGAATAGTTGTTAAAACAATTTACAGTTTCAAATGGTAGATGAGAGAACAGCAGTAGTGTAGTATGGGATATTTGCAAGGGATTAAGAGAGAAGCTAGAAGTAAAAATTCACAGGAAAAGTAGAAGAGAAACCTACAGAGATTAACTGTTGGTTGGAAAAAAGTTGGAAAGAAAATAGACAAGAGAGAGAAAGAATATGAACAAAAAGAAAAAAAATAAAGACATAAGAATACAAAAAAATGCAAAACACCATTCATATATCATTGTTCTCTACACATTGATGCATAAAAGACATCCTGTCTTTTGGGAAATATGATATTTGGAAATATGATAGAGATTAGTGAATCAAAAAATAAAATAAATTTTTCAGGAAAGTCAAACTGTCTCTGTCATGTTCATCAGTTTGTCAGCCCTCTCTCTGACATCTCTCGAGATCACCAAACCTAGATTTGTCCTCTCAAACCAAGTCTCTTATCTCAACAATTTAGGCTTCAGATACCTCAGGTTCAGTGACACTGTAGTTCCAAGATCTCAATGCTGCTCCTACTTGCAGAGAGACCACCAGGATACACTCATGCAAATGACCAAACCGAGATGCAGCAGCAAGACAAGGGCCACCAGCACTCCCAGCAGAAAGATGCCAGGTTCCCCCAAACCTGCAGGCACCCCCACACTGGATCTGCAAGTCTCAGCTAGAGTCCCCAGACACAGGCTCTTATGGTGGTAAACCTGCTGGAACCCAGGAACCAGTTTCTGGCTGGTGTCCCAAAATGGGTGCAGCCACATGCAACCAAACCTGAAGTCTTCCCTGAAAGAAGTCCTCTAGGCCATGGTAGCAGGGATAGCCGGTGTGGTTGTTGGCAGCAGTCAGTGTGTCAGTAGTAGCCATGGCAGCTGTGGGGCAGTGTCACCAAGTGATCTCCAGGGGTCAGCAGCAGTGTTGGCTTCAGTTGCATCCAGGGCAGTGGTGTCTCCTGTGGCAGCAGTACCCAGAAACAAGACATCCAGGTGATCTCAGGCTGGCAGCAGTGGAATCAGAGGGGGCACCAATGGTGATAGAGGTACAGGCGGCATTTGATTGACAGGTGACTTCAGCAGCAACCATAGAGGCAGCCTTGGAATTCAGAATTCATGTCAGAGGTAACCCAGGCTGTGCCCAGAGAAGAGACCTCCAGGTGACCACAGGCTGGAACAAGCAGAATCAGAGGCTGCAGCAATTGTGAATGTATTCCTTAAACAGGCTTACTGTAGTATTACTTCCATATCAAGGAATTTGCATACTGAAAATTATAACCCAATAACTTTGGCAAATATATAGATTATTTTATGTTTTTAAAATTATTTTGCTAATTTAATAAAAATGTATTTATCTAATGATAAATACATATTACTAGAAGCCAATTTTAGCACATTTCCATTGGAGAGAGATCGATTTATCTGTTTTGTTATTATTGAATACATGTTTTGAATAGGTTCTTTGTATATTCCAGATGCTAGTTATTTATGATATATGTCACCTGAAAATACTGTCTCCTTGGTTTACCTTTTCATTTTCAACTTGGTGACTTTTGGATAAAAAAATTTGATTTGATTAAGTCTAATGTATAATTGTATTCTTTATTTAAGACCAATTAGTACTATTTTCTTTTATGTAATTTAGTATCATATCTGATAACTCTTTGCTTAATTTATAGTCAGAAAAAATATTGTCATGTTTTCTTAGATGTCTTATAATTTTAGCTGTTATACTTAGGTCTCTGATCCATTAAATAAGTATGAGATAGTAATTTGTTATTATACTTTCTAAAATACAAATTCCCAATGGTTCCAGACAAGTTTTTAAGTCTATCCCCTTCTTATTTTATTTAAAATTGACAGGCCTTAATCATAAAGCTGATTTCTGCTCTCTAAAGTTTGTCACATTGATCTCTGTAGCTTTCCATATAGAATTTCACAGTGTTCAGATAAGTATAGATATAAAGTCTTGAAATGGAACAATCAACTCACATTTTCTCTTTTTTCCCCATAATCGTTTTGACTGGTGCATAGATTCTTTGCAGTTCCAAATATTTTTAACATAAATTTAATTGTGTATATTCATGATCTACAACATGATTTCATATATATATATCTTTGTATACATATAGATATAGAAATTAATATATAGAGGGATAGAAAAATGACTACTATAGTGAAATCAATTAACACAAGCACAGTCTCACATATTTACCTGTTTTTCCCTCTGTGGCAGAAAAAACTACAATCTATCTATTTATCAAAAACTCTAAACATAAAATATTATTTTTAACTGTGGCCCTCATCTTATAAGACTTTAGACATTTAACATATAAACATTTAGTATACAGTTATCTGTAAGAGTGTAAAACTGGAGCAAATAAGATGTCTTGTAAGTGAATAGTTAAACTATGGTACATTGATACCATAGAATACCATACATCAGTTACACACACACACACACACACACACACACATACAAACTTAGACATCTATTGAAGACATAGTATTTAGAGACAAAAGTTGATTTCAACAAATTGAGATATTGCATAATATATTCACATAAAAAACTATAATAAAGGATAAAATTAAGAGTTGTCAATGGCTAGGGATGTTCGTGGAAGATAGGATAGGTAAAAAATGTAAATAGGTAGCATGAGAGAGAATTTTTTTTCTTTTGATATCAGATATTGAACCCAAAAGCACCTAACCACTGAACCACATTCCCAGCCCATTTTAATCTTTATTTTGAGATAGGGTCTGGCTAAGTTGCTTAGGACCTCACTACATTGCTGAGGCTGGCTTTGAACTTGCAATCCTCCTTGCTCAGCCTACTGAGCTACAGGGATTACAGGTGGTTTTAATAATGAAATGATTCTCTGTTTTGATAATGGTGGTAATTTCCTGAATCTTTGCTATAAAATGATATTAAAGTATCCTCACACATTCTACAAATGTCAATTTCATAGTTCAGATGTTTTATTATAGTTATATAAGATGTTGTTTCAAAACAAAATGCTAAAAAAGGCATTTCATTATTTATTATTTTACCCTAAGGATAACTATGGAAATTCCTACAACAAATATCTCCAAAGAGTAAACAAACATTTGATGAACTTTGTAAAAGAAGACAAATCAATGTGTGTGAGAGTGTACATATGTGTATGTTTGTGTGTGTCTTAATACTTTACATATAATATGGACAACATAATGTTGTATTGTAGAGTAGAAATAGTAACTAATACTAAAAATTAAGTCTTCTAACTTTTTATAGGACTAATCTAGTGGGTATTGTGTGTGGTGAAAAGAGCTTGGAGTTTATATAGTATTAGATGGTGTGCACAAATTTTTATTATTAATGTGCCATTAAATAGCCAGTCATTGCTAGCTCAGCTACTTAAGCTGTGGCTAATTTTTTAGTTAAAAGAAAATTAAAATATAAAAGTGCCACAGTCTGGCTGCAGCAAAATAACTGGGGGGTGACGAACAACTTGTGTACATTGATACAGCAGGAGTGGAAGCCGTTTATTGTAGGACAGGAGTGGTATTTATACATTCCACACAGCTTATCTTAATTAGCATAAACTAGATACATCAGTCAACCAATAAGAAATCTCCACACTTAATGGCTCATGGCTCGCTGGCCTTACTTCACAAACCACTCCCTCTGGCATTTTGCCAGGTGCCATCCTGACTTGTTTACAGACTCTAACATAAAAGTGAATAATAATGCTTTTTAAAAATAAATCCTAGGTTTGTTTTAAGAAATTTATCAAAGAAATATGGTTGTAATTACTTTGAAAATGGCAAGCATTGAATGCTTATATTGTAGTGTCTTTTAAAAACTTTACCATGATTGTAATATTTGTGTTACTTAATACAATTAATATAATTAACAGCTATTCTCTGTTTAGTTAATAAGAAACTTATTAATATATCAACACATTGACAAATATACATTTAATACCTTTTTGTGCGACCAAAATAAATATTTATACACTAATTTCTTAAAATTAAAAGTTGAGTCACTTTAACATACTAATTCCAGTAGTGGTATCACTTAAAATTTTATATCATTTTTGTGATTTTATACTTCAGAATTTAACACACCATTCAAAGTCCAAATGAATTAACATTATTATCTAAGTGATATCTTTTGGCTTGCATGGAGTTGCTCAGTTACTTAATCCTTCATAGCTAAATATTTCATGGTGTTCCTATTCACAGGATAATGAATTAGTTTGATATAATCAAATTAGATTTTTAAAAATTATATACTAGCTGTTCTTGGGTAGTGCCATGAATTGGCTGGCAAGGTTTATAAAATTGAATTATAAATGCTTTTCTTTAATTCCTAGAAAAAAATATGCCACCTTAGCAGGGAGTCAGATAGTTCCACATTCAGCTCTCTCTGAAATATATGAATTGTCCAAAGTCTTATTCAGACTAAGAGGCTTAATAGAGTGAAATTTGCTCTTGGAACCTAGCTATTCACAGATACACAAGGCTTATCAGCCACCATGGTAGCTGCTTTTATTGTCACTATGGTGTACCTCAGGACAATTTGTGGAACATCATCAAACATGCTTTTCAACTCTGCAATTAGATACCTGTTGATCCAGGTCCTATAAAAACTGCAGTGAGGACCCCAGTCTTAGGCTTCAATTTTTTTTTTATTAATTCTCTTCAGGTGATCTTAGGCTGAGAACTAATTGGGAAAAAATAACATTCCTAGGTTGTAAAACTTAAAGAGGAAACTACTTCAAGTGCTTCAAGTGCCAGCCCCCAACTTTCCCAAGTCTATTGATAGACAATATATCAACACACAGGCATAGCCAGAAAACGAGTTTCAATACATCTAAAGAAATTAAAATCTATGCTAAGTGAAGCTAGCCAATCCTTAAAAAACAAATGCCAAATGTCTTCTTTGATATAAAGAGAGCAACTAAGATCAGAACAGGGAAGAAGAGCATGAGGAAAAGATTAACATTAAACAGAGACAAGTGGGGGGAGAAAAAGGGAGAGAGAAGGGAAACTGTATAGAAATGGAAGGAGACCCTCATTGTTACAAAAAATTACATATAAGAATTTGTGAGGGGAAAGGGGGAAAAAACAAGGGAGAGAATTAAACAACAGCAGATGGGGTAGAGAGGGAAGATGAGAGGGAAGGGGAGAGGGGATAGTAGGGGATAGGAAAGGTAGCAGAAAACAACAGTAATTAATATGGTATTGTGTAAAAATGTGGATGTGTAACCAATGTGATTCTGCAACTTGTATTTGGGGTAAAAAATGGGAGTTCATAACCCACTCGAATCAAATGTATGGAAGATGATATGTCATGAGCTTTGTAATGTTTTGAACAACCAATAAAAAAAAGAAATTAAAATTTTATCATACATGCTCTTCAACTCTCTTAGGGTTAAATTAAACAGAAACAGTAGAAAGCTTGAAGAATCCAGACATATTTACAAATTAAACAACAACCAAAAATTCTAAACCTGAGCATCAAAGAAAAAAATGTGTATTTGAATTTTTACTTTTTTTGATATTACAGATTGCTATGGATTAAATGTTTATGCTGTCTTCATTCTTAGGTTGACAACTCATTTTCAATGGGATGGGTTAGTGTTGAGAAGTAATTAGATCATGAGAGTGGAGCAGTCTTGTATATGATTAATGCCTCCACAAGAAGAGATGAGGAAGCTCCCCTTCTCGGATCTACCCTGTGAGGACAGAATAAATGGATATCCATCTGCCTACCATATAGGGACTCAGCAGACAACATATATTTATCAGCACCTTGATTTTGGATTTTGAAGCTTCCAGAACGATGAGAAACAAATGTTACTTAAACAACTCAATTTGCATTAATTTATTATAGCAATCCAAAGTGCCTAAGAAACTAATAATGCTACCATAAATATAAGATTTCAGTGTGGAAGTAGAATTTTATTCCCCTGAAAACATTTCTGAAAATAAGATTACTGAGTCATGTGGTAAATATTTGTTTATTTTTTAAAAAATTGTCAAACTGTTTTGCAGAGTGTTTGTACCATTATACATTTCCTGTAGCAATGTATGATATATCCATTTATTCCTTAGGCTCACCAGCATTTGGTGTTGTCATTATTTTTTTTTTCATTTTAGCTCTTTTAATAGATGAGTAGTAACACATCCTGACAAAGTACATCTTTTCATGTGCTTATTTGTAATTCTAATAGCCTCATTAGTAAATTGTCTCTTTATGTCTTTTGCCTATTTTCCCACTGGATTTTTTAACTAATTAATTTATATAATTCTTCATAAAGATAGGGGTTTTTATCACATAGGTGGTTTGGAAGTTTGTGATTTGCCTTTTCATATTTTTAATGTTTAAGTTAAATTTATTTTATCTTGATGACTTCAGATTTTATGGATGTATTCTTTGGTCCATTGTGCTCTTGGTTTCATGTTTAAGGGCTTTTCTCTAAAGACTAGGTCCCAATGCTAATGTTTTATGAAAAAGACATTTATAAAAACAAACTTATTCACTATTTTAGATAATGTCCTGTTATATCACAACAAACAAAAATTTAAAAAGCAATGTTACATGGGCAATTAATATTATAAAGAATAACAAATTTTGAGTGACTGTGTTGCTATTGTTGTTATTTTTATGTACATGTGGTTTAGGAGTTTGAGACTACAGATCAAACTGTGATTTCCAAAACTCAAGTTCAATTGTTCTTATAAAGTTTCATGTGTGCTATTATTTCAGAAAAAAATGGCAATATTCAAGGCCATATACTCTAGGTTACTTGATAATATTTCCCTAATGGAAGTTTGGGGAAAAGCAGATTTTGAAGAAAAGAGAATTGCTCAGAGGAGAATGGGCATTGGAACTGTCATCCATCATAGAAGATTAGTACTGCTACAAAGAAGTGAAGATTCAAAGAGAAGAAAAGAAGCTCTTCTCTGAGACTCGGAACCTTAAGGCCTGGACTCTGATGGATGATATATTTGGACGCTTTTGTTGAGGGGAAATAAATGGTTCCCTGAAACTAGTGTGACCTCAGGGCAAGGTGATCATTTGTGATGAGTTAGTCTGTTGTCCAGGAAGTGGACTATATAGTCAGCTCTTCTAGTGTCCAACTTTACGTTTCCTTATTTAACTCCTTTTCATTATTCTCTGGGTAATACCACAAATCAGACATGATGGTGTGGACACGTTTTTTTGTGAGTCTGAAATAAAAATAGAATTACTACAAAACTAATGCAAAGTGTCAAGGGGCAATAGGATAGATCCATGATGACCAGAGGTGCTGCACCAAACAGTGAAGCAGCAGTCTGCACTGGTATCTACATATATAGTGACGACCTGATTTGTTTTTAAAACATGTGTCAGAAAGAGTGGAGCACACTGATTATTCCATACATCCTCTAAACTTTTCAGTCACTCTTTATATCATTATTCTCACTAATGAAATGTTAGAAATGTTAGGTGTCCAGGTCAAAGTTCTTAAGTATTAACAAACATCCCTTCAAGTCTCTTTTTTCATGTGATGACTCTCTGGAAGCCTCATGTTCTAGTTTGTACATTTAAAATATTCTAGCACTGGATACCTGAGTCATGTCTTTGAAAGAATCTATCTCAAAGAGATAGCAGTATTGTTTCTGAGCAAGAAACACATTTAGTTTTGAGGTGCATTTTTAAATTCAACATGACTGCTACAAAACATTTTACCAAAATTGAGGTTCTATCATGCACAAAATTTGTGGCATTTTTTAAATTAACGGGACAAGAGGGGTCAGTGAGGAAATACAATGATAGGAATAAAGGTAAACTGGACTATTCATGGTTATGGATTTCTGTGCCCTAGAATATATGGTTTCTATTCTTATTTCTTCATTTTAGTGTTTGAATGGGTCACTATGAGAAAATAAACCACTTCATATCAAAATATGGGACATTAAAAATGTTCAATATAAAAATAATTACTAGAGGGTAAAAACAAATGTAGGTGATAAATCTTTCCATTTTAGACTTATTAAAATAGTATGAAATATGTTCCCTGCAAGCCAATGATGAATTTGAATAGAGTACTACATTATGTTTTGTTATGTTTTCTATGGATAGACACACAAAGCAACTATAAATCATGCAGTATTTCAGGGAAGCAAAATACAATGTCTCTTAAAATCATAGCCTATTTAGTAAGAAGGATTAAGTACCCTGAGAAAAACAAGTAGCTCAAGAAATACAGAGCAAAATTAAACAATTTGAACAGAATCAATAGTTCAAATTCTTCACGGCATTTAAAAATATTGCATAATTATTAATTTTATTTCAATGAAAATAAAAATAAAAAACTTAGAATTTATAACCAGTGAAAAAGATTAAGAAATTCCAATTTTGAAGAAAACAAAGGGAGTTTTAACCTGATATGTCATCTTTTTGCAAGTTTGGAGCAGAAATAAAACTTCTTTGTGATTAATATAAGTGGGAATCTAAGGGTCAATCAATTTTCAATTCATCATATATATTATGCTTTTATCTTTACTATGATAGAAATTAAAGTGAAAAAATTATGTATTTTATTTACTTTATATTAAATAATATTCTTCCTCTGCAGTGGAAGTATGCTATTTTACTCAATTGAATATGCTTCCTGTAAAGAAATACTAGCCTATTAGTGAAGTAGAAAAATAACAATTACCTAATCATATTAATGCTTTCCTATCAGTCAATTAATATATGCATAGTTCCTGTTGCCCTATCAATTTCTTTTTTAAAAGTATTCTTATCCATATGTGTATATATATGTGCATATATATGTATATAAGTATAGATACCTGTGTATATATTTACACACATGTATACACACACACACACACACACTAGTTTTAGATGGACACAATATCTTTATTTTATTTACTTATTTTTATGTGGTGCTGAGGATTGAACCCAGTGCCTCATGCATGTGAGGCAAGTGCTCTACCCCTAAGGTACAAGTTCTGTCCTTTCAATTTCTGTATCCATACATAACAACACATTATTGTAGTAATTAAGAAAATTAGAGTTCAGAAAACAGTGGTCCAATTCCCTGGAACTAATGTTATAATCTTTCTGACAATTAAAATAATTTTATTGGTAAATTATTGATTTAAAATGCCTATACCCACCTAATGAAATAAAGAAGGGGTTTTATCACAACTAATTCCAGGTAAATTGGAGAAAAAAATAGAAAGAAAGAACTTTTTCATAAGGAAAATCTCAGAAATAGAGACCAGGTTACACTGATAACAGTGGGTCATTTGCTCCACCTCTTTACAACCTTTGGAAAGGAATCATGGTTTATTGGGTATCACTGAATTTCTTAAACCCAAGATAGTGATAGAAGTTTTTTGGTTTTTTTTGAAAGAATCAAATAATTTCTTTACTTCCAGGTATTGTGTAAGCAGACATGGAAGCTTTCACTCTGGGTTTGCAGAGCACAGATTTGTGCAATTAGGAAGGTGCTGCTTTAATTACTGGTGTTTTTGTTCATTTCTTTCTTTTGAAAGCTATATGATTTTGATTTTTTTTTCTTTGTACATGTGTTTATTTTTGTGATTTATGTTTTCAATAATACCATTATTTTATTTTAATCATTCTGATTCTTAGTATTACTGCAATTTATTTATCTTGACTTAATTCTTGAATACAACTTCAGCAATGCAGAAAATTAAATTATCATAATTTGGATTATAGCTCTGAAAGTATTAAATTGAAGATGTAATTTCATTTACTGTACTGCTTTATGCAGTTACTAAAGAAATTTGATACAAATTCGACATTTTATAAATCACCTGCTGTCTCTGTTTTTTTGTTTTGTTTTTTTGATATTTGTTGACTCCTTCTGAAAAATCTTAGGAATTTTAATATTTTTACCAATATTTGTCATAGGGTTTCCCATTTTTCAATAAATCTTACTCTTATCACTAATTTTACCCTTTCATCTATTTCAAGTCTTTCTCATATTTTTTTTATTTATTTTGTTTTTATTCTACTTTGTTATATATTACAGCAGAATGCATTACATTTCATATTACACATATAGAAGACAATTTTTCATATCTCTGGTTGTATATAAATATAATCATACAATTTGTGTCTTCATACATGTACTTAGGGTAATGATGTCTGTCTCATTTCACTGTCTTTTCTATCGCCATGCCCCTCCTTTCCCCTCCCATCCCATCTATCTAGAGTTGATTTAATCCTTCCATGTCCTCCAACCCCATTATGAATCAGATTTCTTATATTTCTTATATCAGAGAAAACACTGGCATTTTTTGGGGATTCACTAAGTTCACTTAGCATTTTTTCCTTCAATTCCATTTATTTACCTACAAATGCCATGATTTTATTTACTCTTATTACTGAATAATATTCCATGGTGTATATATACCACATTTTCTTAATCCATTCATCTACTGAAGGGCATCTAGGTTGGTTCTACAGTTTAGCTATTGCAAATTGTGCTGCTATAAACATAGATGTGGCTGTGTTCTTGTAGTATACTGTTTTTAAGACCTTTGTGTATAGACCATGGAGTGGGATAGCTGCATCTAAAGGTGGTCTTATCCCAAGTATTCCAAAGAATCTCCATACTGCTTTCCATATTAGCTGCACCAATTTGCAGTCCCACCAGCAGTGTATGAGTGTGCCTTTTTCCCCACATCCTTGCCAGCAATTATTGTTGTTGGTATTCTTTTTTTTAAAAGAGTTTGGTTCACACATTTTTTTCAATGTTTATTTATTTTTTTTAGTTTTCGGTGGACACAACATTTTTATTTTTATTTCTTCGTGGTGCTGAGGATCAAACCCAGTGCCCTGCACATGCCAGGCAAGCGCTACTGCTTGAGCCATATCCCCAGCCCTGTTGTTGGTATTCTTAATAGCTGCCGTACTGACTGGAGTGAGATAAAATTTTAGAGTAGTTTTGATTTGCATTTTTCTAATTTCTAGAGATGCTGAACATTTTTTTTTCATATGTTTGTTGACTGAATGTGTATCTTTTTCTGAGAATTGTCTGTTCAGTTCCTTGGCCCATTTATTGATTGGGTTATTTATTATTTACATGTTAAGATTTTTGATTTCTTTATATATCCTAAGACTAGTGCTCTATCTGATGTTCATATGGTAAAAGTTTGCTCCCATTATGTAGGCTCTCTATTCACCATACTGATTGTTTCTTTTGATGAGAAGATTTTTAGTTTGAATCCATCCCATTAATTGATTCTTGATTTTAATTATTGCTCTATAAGAGTTTTATTAAGAAGTTGGGGCCCAATACAACATGATAGAGATTGGGGCCTATTCTTTCTCCTAATAGGTGCAGTGTCTCTGGTTAAATTCCTAGGTCCTTGATTTACTCTGAGTTGAATTTTGTGCATGGTGAGAGATAAGGGTTTAATTTTATTTTGTTGCATATGGATTTCCAGTTTTTCCAGCACCATTTGTTGAATACCTATCTTTTTTCCAATGTATGTTTTTGGCACCTTTGTCTAATATAAGATAACTGTCATTATGTGTGTTACTCCCAGTGTCCTCTATTCTGTACTATTGATCTACAAGTCTAGTTTTGGTGACAATAACATGCTGTTTTTGTTTCTATTGCTCTGTTGTATAGATTAAGGTCTGGTGTAGTGATGCTACCTGCTTCACTCTTCTTGTTAAAGATTGTTTAGCTATTCTGGGTCTCTTATTTTTTCAGATAAATTTCATGATTGCTTTTTCTATTTTTATGAAGAATGTCCTTGGGGTTTTGACTGGCATTGCATTTAATCTATATAGTGCCTTTGGTAGTGTGGCCATTTTGACAATATTGATTCTGCCTATCCAAGAACAAGGGAAATCTTTCTATAATCTAAGTTCTTCTTTAATTTCTTTCTTTAGTTTTCTGTAGTTTTTGTTGTAGAAGCCTTTTATCTCTTTTGTTGATTCCCAAGTATTTTATTTTATTTTATTTTATTGAGGCTATTGTAAATGGGGTAGTTTTTCTAGTTTTCTTTTCTGATGATTTGTCACAGATGAACAGAAATGCCTTTGATTTATGGGTTTTGATTTTATATCTTGCTACTTTACTTAATTCATTTATTAGTTCTTGAAGTTTTCTGGTGGAACTCTTTGGTTCTTCTAGGTATAGAATCATATCATTGGCAAATAGTGCTTATTTGAGTTCTTCTTTTTCTATTCATATCATTTTGATTTCTTTCATCTGTCTAATTTCTCTGGCCAGTATTTAAAGAAATATGTGAAATAGAAGTGGTGAAAGAGGGCATCCCTGTCTTGCTCCAGTTTTTAGAGGGAATGCTTTCAAATTTTCTCCATTTAGAATGATGTTGGCCTGGGGCTTAGCATAGATATCTTTTATGATGTTGAGACATGTTCCTTTTTTTCCTAGTTTTCTAGTGTTCGGAACATGAAAAGGTGCTGTATTTTGTCAAATGCTTTTTCTACATCTATAAAGATGATCATATGGTTTTTATCTGTAATTCTATTGATGTGATGAATTACGTTTATTGATTTCCATATGTAGAAACATCCTTGCATCCCTGAGATAAACCTCACTTGATGATGGTGCACTATTTTTTGATATGTTTTTGTATTAAATTTTTCAGAATTTTATTGAGAATCTTTGCATTTACATTCATTAGGGGCACTG
Organism: Ictidomys tridecemlineatus; assembly: GCF_052094955.1. NCBI lineage: Eukaryota > Metazoa > Chordata > Mammalia > Rodentia > Sciuridae > Ictidomys > Ictidomys tridecemlineatus. Next base: position 91,311,893 of record NC_135484.1, on the reverse strand, counting down.
GTCTGAAGTTTTCTTTCTTTAATGTGTCTTTGCCTGTTTTGGAATCAGGATGGTAATGGCCTCATAGATTGAGTTTTGAAGTGAACCCTCTTTTTATATTTCACACAATAATTTGAAGATTATTGTTATTAGTTATTCTTTAAAGGTCTTGTTGAACTCAGCTGTGTATTGATCCAGTTGTGGGCTTTTCTTGGTTGGGCTTTTCTGATGGCATCTTCTATTTCATTGCTTGAAATTGATCTGTTTAAATTGTGTTTATCAACCTGATTCAATTTGGGTAAATCCTAGGACTCTAGAAATTTGTCAATGCTTTCAAAATTTTCTATTTTATTGGAGTACAAGTTTTTAAAATAATTTCTTATTATTTTCTTTACTTCTGTAGTATCTGTTATGATATTTTATTTTTCATCATGTATATTAGTAATTTGAGTTTTCTCTCTCCTTCTCTTCATTAACATGAGTAAGGATTTTTCAATTTTATTTATTTTTTCAAAGAACTAAATTCTTGTTCTGTCAAATTTTTCAATTTTTTTTGGGGGGGTTTCAATTTCATTGATTTCAGCTCTGATTTTAATTATTTCCTGTCTTCTACTGCTTTGAGTGTTGAATTGTTTTTGTTTATCTAGGGCTTTGAGATGTAATGTTAGGTCACTTATTTGTTGACTTTTTCTTCTTTTAAGGAATGAACTCCATGCAATGAACTTCCCTCTTAGTACTGCCTTCATGGTATTCCAGATATTTTGATGTGTTTTCAGTATTTTCATTTACCTCTAAGAATTTTTTAATCTCCTCCTTAATGTTTTTTGCAACCCATTTTTCACTCAGTAGCATATTATTCATTCTCCAGGTATTGGAGTATGATTTATTTTTTTATTTTATAATTGATTTTAAATTTCATTTCATTATAATCTGATAGAATGCAGGGTAGTATCTGTAATTTTTTTATATTGTCTAAGAGTTGTTTTGTGGCATAATATATGGTCTCTTTTGGAGAAGGATCCATGTGCTGCTGCGAAGAAAGTGTATTCACTTCTTGAAAGATGAAATATTCTATATGTGTCAGTTAAGTCTAAGTTATTGATTCCATTATTAAGTTCTATAGTTTCTTTGTTCATCTTTTGTTCAGAAGATCTATCCATTGGTGAAAGAGGTGTGTTAAAGTCACCCAGAATTATTGTGTTGTTGTCTATTTGACTCTAGAACTTGAGAAGATTTTGTTGTTTGAACATAGACGCTTTATTTTGGGGGCATATATATTTATAATTGTTATGTCTAGTTGGTATATGTTTCCCTTGAGCCATATGAAATTTCCTTCTTTTTCCCTTTTGATTAAATTTGGCTTGAAGTCTACTGTCTTTGATATGAGGCTGGAAACACATACTTGCTTCCGCAGTCTATTTGAGAGGTATTTTCCCCAAGCTTTCACCTTCAGTCTGTGTATGTCTTTTCCTATGGGACAAGTTTCTTGAAGGAAGCATGTTTTTTTTTTTTTTTTTTTTTTTTTTGTTTTGTTTTTTAACTCCAGTCTGCTAGCCTATGTTTTTTGATAGGTGAATTTAGGCCATTAACATTCAGGGTTATTATTGAGACATGATTTGTATTCCCAGCCACCTTTGTTTATTTTTGTTATTTAACTAAACTTGGTTTCTCCTTTTATTAGCTTTTCCTTTAATGTAATAACTCCCTCTGTTGATTCTTATTTTTGATTTTTCATTTGTTCTTCATGGAATATTTTGTTGAGGATATTCTGTAATGCAGACTTTCTAGTTGTAAATTCTTTTAACTTTTGTTTATCTTAGAAGTTTTTATTTCAACATCAAATATAAAGCTTAATTTTGCTGAATATAAGATTCTTGGTTGGCATTATTTTTTTCAGAGCTTGATATATGTTGTTTTAGAATCTTCTAGCTTTCAAGGTCTGGGTTAAAAAGTCTGCATATAACCTAATTGTTTTCCCCCTATATGTAATCTGATTCATTTCTCTTGTGGCTTTTAAAATTCTCTTCTTATTCTGTATGCTAGGCATTTCCATTATAATGTGCCTTGGTATGGATCTGTTGTGATTTTGTACATTTGGCATTCTGTAAGCCTCTTGTGTTTGGTTTTCCAATATGTTCTTCATGTTTGAAAAATTTTCTGATATTAATTCATTGAATAGATTGTTCATTCCTTTGGTTTGTAACTCTATGCCTTCCTCTATCCCAATAACTCTTAAAAATTTGTTCTTTTAATGCTATCCCATACTTCTTGAATGTTCTGCTCATGATTTCTTACCATCGTCACTGTGTTTTCTACATTCTTTTCAAGATTCTATATTTTGTCTTTGTTTTCTGAGGTTTTTGTCTTCCAAGTGGTCTAATCTGTTGGAGACGCTTTCAATTGAACTTTTAATTCAGTTTATTGTTTCTTTAATTTCAAGAATTTCTGTCTGTCTGTTTGTTTGTTTGTTTAGAAACTCTATCTCCCTATTAAAGTAATCTTTGCTTCCTGTATTAGCTTATGTAGCTCTTTATCAAAATGATATTTTCCTGCCTGTATTTGCTGTCTCATGTCATCCTTTAATTCACAGAACATTTTAATTATATACATCCTGAATGCCTTCTTTTTAATTTCTTCTTGTATGATGGTCATGGATTCTAATAATGTAGGATCTTGATTTGTTTGAGATACTTTCTTCCCTTGTCTTTTAATGTTGATCATGTTCTTCCCTTCTAGCACTATGAATCCAAGGTGTTCTGGTTTTTACCCTATAGGCTTACAGTGTCCCTGTAGGGCTCCAATACCTCTCCTTTGATTGGAAAGGCAATGTTAATGGATCCCAATATAAACAATTTACAACCTTAAATCAAATAGTTGCTATTAAGATGTTTATAGTTTGGTCACAATGTAAGAAATGGTGAATTCAATTATTGTCTACAATATAATTGCTAGGTTTGCAAAAGGTTTTACAGTTTATGATTGGAAAGGCAATGTTAATGGATCCCAATATAAACAATTTACAACCTTAAATCAAATAGTTGCTATTAAGATGTTTATAGTTTGGTCACAATGTAAGAAATGGTGAATTCAATTATTGTCTACAATATAATTGCTAGGTTTGCAAAAGGTTTTACAGTTTATGATAGTCGACAAAGAACTGGCGGTGAGGTGTAGGATAATATGCTGAGGAGGTAGGAGGTAAAGATGTAGAGTTATTATATCTTAGGAAGTGTGAAAGACGCATCTAAAGAAGAAGGTTAGTAGCAGAAGAGAGAGATACTAATTTTAGGTAGACAATTAAGAGGGAAGACACTAGTGTACATAAAACAAACACACATATATATTAAGAAAAATTAAAAGTGTTAAAATAGTAAAAATGAGAGAAAAGGAAAAAAGGGAATATACAACAAAACTGTAATACATTATTCAGTATATTATAATATACTGTAATATATTATTTAAAATATTAGTATCCAAGTCCTCAGTATCCTAATTCATCAAAAGCATTTGTTTTCACATATGTTGGGGATGTTAGGGTGAGAGAATATCAAGGGAGAAGAAGAAAAAAAAATCTCAAAAGAAGAACCAAGGATTGCTTTGGTCAGAGATTGGTATCTTTCCTGCTTCTTTTCTTATCTAAAAGGTGTGGCTGTCTGTTGCTACCTAGTATCATCACCCTCAGGATGGTGAATGTTACCAGGGTGAGAGGGCTGGTCTTGATTGCAGGGTACCTGGAGGTAGAGTGTGGCACCCACTGGTCACTGAAGGGAGACTACACTTCAAGGATCTCCTTTAGGGCCTATTTTTATTATGTGGGTGCCTGATCTTATATCTTTATCTTGCCTACAGACCTCCTGGTCTCCATGTTAGTGTCTGAAGTGTTTCTCACTCACCCTCTCACTTCCCACTTCCTAATAAGGGACATTTCTCTCCAGAGGTCTTATGTGCTCCCCTTTGGTGGCTGTGCACCTGTCTGACAGAGCTGTTTTCTATTGGGCAGTCATTGTGCCAGGATAGCAGCTGCTGGGGAGAGGAGGGAGTTAGAAATTATGGGTACCTCATCACCTGGAATTCCAAGCTGGGAGTTCCCCCCACTCAAGATGGTAATGAAGGTGACCCAAGATGCAGGGGGCTACTTTCAGGGATGGGGTGTTGTGTCAGGTGAGTTCTGTAGCATACACTGTGTGGCTGTCAGCTCAGAATCTGTGCAATGTCCCATGGTGCAGGCAGGCTAATGTGCATAGAGAACTAACTCAGTTGCTGCAGAGTCCCAAGATGGAGACGACCTGGGGAGCCTCAGATTCTTAGATAGGTGTCCACACAGGAGTGGCAGCCAGAGTTCCTGTGTGGGAGCTGCGTCTGGGAATTCTGCTGATTCCAGTGGTCCTGCTCAGGCAGTGGTAGTCCTGTGTGGATAAGTAGTTGGGAGTCCTACTCCGACACTGGGGCCTGAAGCCCTGCATGGGCATGCAGCTGTGCTTCCTGCATGGGAACAGCTGTGAGGGTGTCTTCTATCATGTGCATAGAAGCAGTATTCTCACTACTTTAGTCCCAGATCGTGGAGGGATGCAGAATGTTGTCTCCCTCTGGCCTACCATCTTGGATTCTCTACAGATTTTATTTTTACTATGATACATTCTATTAGTTTTTCCTTCCCTGCTCTTATTGTTTCTTTCTGGGCCCTATATGATGTAAAATCTGATAGTTGCTTTATCTTCTGGGTGAAACCATGTACTAAATCTTTGAACGCACTACTCATACCTGGTATGTTTTAGACCATACATGTGACTCTTAATTTGATGATGATTCATCCAATTTCAAAGAAATTGTTTCATATTTGACACATATCCTTTTAGAATTTCTTCTTTTTCCTTAATGAATTTTATTGGATTTAGCCCTTGTGTTTGTTGCAATAATAATTGTCCTCTAAATGTTAGTAAATTCAGGTTCTTGTGAAAGATTATGCCTTTATAAATGAGACATGAAATATATAGCTAATGTATTTATTGGCAAGGATCTCAGAGTGCAATAAGATCAGACCTTCTGGAAGCCTTAAGTTCCAAGAAACTGATCAGCATCACCACCTCCTGTGAATATTTATTTATTTTTTTTTAAAGAGTGCTTGCTTCTGAGAATTATGCAAAGTGCATACTGTATTTCTAAGCTAATCCCCCAGCCCTTTTGAGAGAAATGAACATGTTCTCTGCTCCCCTCACCACAAATCTGTGGTTTTTCTTAATGTATTTTTTCCATAATTATCTTTTCATAGATTTGGCATTATATATACATACATATACACAAATATATGTGTATACATATACATATATATATATATGTATATATTCTCTCTAGCACTCTTGCCCACACTAAGAAACTTAATAAAATAGTTACTGCAAGTGTTTCTCCTGAGTTTTGTAAGTTCTATTGTCCTAATGATTGTCCACTGTACCATTTTCAGATGTTCTACTCTAAGATTTCAATATAGAAATAAATATTTCTTACAATATTCAATCACTTTTATTGCACATTTTAAATGATTTTCTCTGTCTTTACCTTTTAATTTATTTGATCCTAAGACTTATATTTTTTCCAGAATTTCTGAAAAAGAAATCTGTAAAGGCTATCCATTATATCCCACCAACATGGTTGAACAGTATATTTTACAAAAATAATTAAATTTTTGTAGATCCCCAAATAAATCTGAGATAGTAGAACTTCTCTTAATTAAAATCATCTTCATTGTAAATAAGAAGCAGGTAAAATAATACTTTGATTAAAAATTTAGATTGCTCCTGTGTGTATCAGTGCTTACTACCTGTTAAGGAATACCTGGGGTGCTTAGCTCATAGCATCATACATAAGAGATTTTGACCTCACACTCATTAGCTTATTAGGAAAGAGAATAGGTGAAAAAGATAAAATCATATAGTCATTTTAATGGTAATAAAAGCTATGGAGCATAAATAATGGATCTGGGACAAGGAGTTCTGAAAGGGGTGGTTGCTTTGCATAGGATGCTTGAAGAAGGCTTTGAAGATGCAGGGGATACCTAAGACTTATAAAAGATTGAGTCCTCTGGATGTCTTGGAAAAGAATAATTTGAGCAACAACATCTTGCTGCATTTTTTTTTTTGTATTTTAGGAATATGTCACGTTCTAAATTTATATGGGATATAAAGATTTGTTATGTTTATGATATATTGCCTTTATTCTAATATAAACTCTGCTCAGACAGGTAATTCTGTTTGTTTTGTTGATAGATTGTTGTATAAGCAAATAGAATGCCTCTGCCACACAATAGATTCTCAGTAAGCATTCTTTGAATTAACAAATAAATGAAAAGCACATCAACAGAGAAAACAGAAAGTACAAACCCTTTATGTATAGAGCATTCTTAAGTGTTCAAAATGCAAAACAAAGCTAGGCAACTGAGTCAACAAGAGGACAGGTAAGAAGATGAGATCAGAGGAGTGCATAATGAGCTATTTCAGGAGTTCTGCATTTTACTGTTCTTAGATTTTATGCAATGAGAGTGCCTCTTTTTTAGATATATAGTGGGATGATCTCACATCTTTAAAAGATTGCTTTGAAAGTATACTGTATGTCCAACAGAAGAGCAGAGACAAGTCTTTAGACTATTATAATATTGAAGGCATGGAATTTTGGGGACTGTCTGAGGAAGCTATTAAGGAAATAGTGAGAAAACATCAGAAATACATATTAAGATTTATGGTCAGTTACATGTACTCCTTGAAATTTGTGAATATGCATATTAAGTGATACCATGTAGAATGGTTCCCTGTATGTCTTTCTGAGAGGAATTTAATAAGTACAGATAAATTTAAAAGATTTGGAACTTTCTAGGGGGTATAATATAGGTATCAGGGAGTGACAAGTTTGAGGATATATGATATTATTAGCAATGACAGTGCATACAATTTAATTGCATAAGGAGGGAAATGCATCATAAGAAGTTCAAAAATAGGGGAAATATGGTAAAGACTATATTTAATAAAGGGATATTGTTCTTGAGGAAATGAAAAATAAATCAATAGGATTTAGAATTCAAGAAAGAATGAGTTTGGAAAATTAGATATGAATATTTTCCTGGAGTGAAATGCTTGCTAATTGTGGTGGTGTTGCTTTTATCAATAAATTACTTTTTATTTTAAGACAATGTGTGGAGTAAATAGTCTTTTTTTCCCACCAGGGATTGAATGCAGGGGTGCTTAACCATTTAACCACATTCCAATCTTTTATATATTTTATTTAGAAACAGAGTCTCCCTAAGATGCTAAGGGCCTCACTAAGTTGTTGAGACTGGCTTTGAACTCCACATTCCACCTGCCTCAGCCTCCTGAGCCAGTCATTTGGAAAAAGGTATTCATGATGAAGCAATAGTTCTTCAGATGTAGGTATGTATGATTTTTTACTTCAAAAATAAATTCTCCCTCTTACACACAATGAACGTCTCCCACTTATACCACCATACAGAATTAATCTGAATCTTTCAAACTCAGATATTTAAGCAGCGATTCTATTAAAATATTCTAAGTATTTTTTACTTTAACAGAAATCATGATGGAGCCTCTGTAAAACAAACTACCTCCATTACCTAACAGGGTGTAAATATCCATAAAAATCCCAGTGAATAAAAAAGATCACTTTAGAATGCTATGTTTAATTATGATTTCAGTAAATTCTTTTGGTCAATTCTCTAATGAATTGTCAAAGAATTTTAAAGCAATTCTGCATAAAATCATGCATTGGAGCTGGTTAAACATTTCATTCACGTAAATTCATTTTAATCTCCTTTCTTATAAGAATGAAGCTATTATACTCAAAAGATAGACAACACAAAGACATTACCAAGTAGGATAGTAATTTGCCTCTTATTCCTATGGGGAGAGAAAGAAATGGTTGCTAGGAGCTATGCTCAAGGACTAGAAAAGTAGAATAAGCAGCAAGTACAAGGAAATTGAAGAAAGACAGCTACTTGTTTATCCATGGTTGATTACATTTTTAGAATTTTCCAAGATGAGAAATTGCTACAAAATGAAAATGTGATTTGATGCAAATACTGAGTAATATTCATCTGTGATAAAAGTAATTGTGTTAAATGTTGGTATTTAAGCATTTCAGGTAAATGAAAAGGCTATTCTAATTTATTTTTTATGTACATATCCTAATGAATTCCATTTAAGTACACTATTCTCATGCTATTAATTCAGTTTTAACCATGCATGGCATGAAATTTTAATAACTAAATATATTGACTTTGTTAAGTTCTTAATGTGTAGCTTTTACCACTCTGCTCTTCCATTCAAAGTACCAGATTGAGCTCAAGCTTAGCAAGGAGACAAATGTTCCTTTACAGTAGAAATCTATAATTTTTCTCTCTACAATCAGATAGTAATTAGCTTAGGCTTTGTGGGTCACAGAGTCTCTTGAACTAGGTAACTGCCATAATAGCAAAAAAGCATATGTAAGTACATAAGAATGACAGCATGTTCTTTTGCATTTATTTCTCAATAAAAAACAAATAGAGATAAGTCCTTAATTATTATTAAACTATCAATTGTGTGAAGTAGATCTTGTTATTATACCCATTACTGAGGCATAATGAAAACAGTTCAAAGAATATACCATGTTGCTCCCATTCATCAAAAACTTTGTGGAATGTGTTCAAGACCAAACTTTTAAATTAAATATAGTGAAGAAGAAAACCATGAATAGTTCCCTGGGTGATTCTGGTGTCATTTATGTAGAACCACATATGGTAAACCCATATTTTGGTATATTTCCTTTAAAATAAACTTTCCTGCCCCCCCCACAGTCACCTAGCTGACTTGTTCTTACATTCAGCCAAGTCCCTGCTCTAGTAAGGTTATATAATAGAAGGCTACCTTATTCTCAGAGCCAGCCCTGCTATGTGTACAAAGGGCTTTCTTCTGTTCTTCCAAGATACATGCTGAGAAACTAAGGCAATGTATCTCTCTATCTATTCCGCCAATTTCCCTAATATAAGCACCATCCTTTAGGGTACATTTTATCCTCTACAAGGTTTTTAATGGTTTTTTTTAATAAATTAACAAATCCCATGCAGTTCTCAGTTTCCTGAGGAGTTTTAAATTTCTCTTAGATTTCTCTCTTTCTTTTTACTTTTTTTTGCCCAAATTTAAAATCAAATTTTAATTTCAGTTTTTTAGGAGTTCCATTCTTTGCCAATCCTTAATGTGTAATGAATTTAAGATGAATTTTTTGTTCCACCAGTTTCTTGCTTCATTAGCTCAGCCAAAGACGGCAAAGGTGTTTTTTGTATGAGACTTTTACAGGCTTCTTGGCAGAGTACATCATATTGCTTTCCAAATTGCCAGAAGAATAATAATCCATTACCTTTCTTTCATTATGTTTCCTAGCAATTTTGTTATGTCTTTCCTCCCATTTATTCATTTCACAATGCTTTTAAGACTTTTCTGATGATCTGTGAATTATTTTATTTATTATATTTAAATTACTCTTACTTTCCACTAAAACTCTTTCATAGAAAGTAAATATTTTTCCTATGTTGTTCTTTCTGCCTGCAGAACTATCTCCTTTTCTCTTCTTTTCTGGACTATAAAAAACTGTTGTAGATACACAATATTAAAGACATGCAGTTGAAAGAGGGGAAAAGGACAGTCAGTGTAGGTAATGAATGATCTAGTAGAATTAGGAAGATAGGGGCTGGTTGGAAAGAAAAGGATATAAAATGCTAATACCTTCTGGACACTTCTCCCTTCTCCTCCAACCTATTGCCAAAGTCACCTACCTCCGGGTAACTGTTCCTACCACCCAAGAGTTGTTAATGAATGCCCCCTAGGCCATTCCCTTCCTGCCTGTACCCCTCACCCTTTCATCACATCACCTTTTTGTCACAAAGGCAAGATAAGAGGCTAAGGGGGCATGATAACAAAGGAAATCTGAAATCTATAAAAGAGGCCCACCCTCACTCCCTTGACCACCCAATTCCTATGGGGACCCCTTCTTCTACTTTTGCAGAGGAATGTCCATCTCTGTTTTTGTCTCTTTCTCTCTGTTATATCTTTGAAATAAAGCTTTTTGCTCTTGCCTAAGAGTTTCTCAGGTGTTCAATGTTCGACATCAGGGAAAGGCGATTCAGATTCTCAACACCAATATCACAGTCACTCTCCTTCTCTTGGAAGCTACAATTTTTTAAAATGTATAATTAAAGGCATTTGTTTTACATAAATATATATAGAATATATCATAGAATTATTTAAGTATTTTAGTATCCAGATGATGTATCATTTATTAATTTAGACATGTATGGGTTACTGGATCCCTCACCTGTGTCTGAGGGTAGTAAGAACACTATAATTTCAATGGGCTTTACACCTAGAAACTACTATAAATATAGCCCAGGAACAATGTCTCTGATGTCCCATCTTCAAGTGAATATAAACTGTGGATATAAGACTGTTAATTGTCTTATTTATTGTATTTAAATTAGTCTTACACTCCACTAAAACTCTTTCATAGAAAGTAAACATTTTTGCTATGTTTTCTCTGCCTGAAGAATATCTCCTTTTCTCTTCCTTTCTGGACTATTAAAAACCTGTTTTTAATACACAATATTGAAGACATGCAGTTGAAGGGGGGCAAAAAGACAGTCAGTGTAGTCTAATTTTTTGTTTATCATAATTGTTGGAGAACATTTTCAGCCTTATGACAGAAAATGAGATTCCATAATAGTTTATGTGTGTTAGAAGTAGAAATATTGTCTAAAACATTTATACTAAATTTAATTTGCTAACCCTTCTTCTCATGAGATTGTCATTTTACATTTTTTTTTGCTCTGATGAAATTCATGCCAGGAAGGCTAATAATAAATGAAGCTAGAGGTTGATTTTCTTGTTTGGTTACTCTGTGTCTAAGAGGGTTGTTTCAGACATTTATAATCAATGAAAATTGAATGGTTAATGTAATTAAGTGTGGGATTCAGTACCAAAGTTCTCTTTTGAACAACTGTTGTGGCCAGCTAGAAATCCTTTATCTATATAAATGTATATTTTATTGTAAAGAAAATGTTGAATGTTGTAGTAAATTATTCTTTCAACAGGATAGGGAAATATAATATTTGTATATGAATAATACCTTTAAAAACTTTAAAACCTTAGATTATAAACAACCTGCCTCTATAAATATTATCTGTAATTAGTGAGAATAGCAAATATATTCAATTTTAAGTAGATATATGTGCATAAAACAAGTAAAATTTTGAAATTTGGTTCCTGGTTCAAGACAATGACATTCATATATGCTTGTTTTCTTTACTTTGGGAACACATCAAATGGTGCCGTTAATTTATTAATATATTGAAATATAGAAAAAAAATCACTGGAATGAAGAGAAAAAAGAGACTGAGTAGATAAACTGACTTTTTGTTTATAATAATTGTTGAAGAACATTTTTCAGCCCTATGACAGGAAATTAGATTCAATAATAGCCTATATGTTTTCAAAGTAGAAATATCATCTAAAATATTTATAATGAGTTTCATTTGCTAGTCCTTCTACTGATAAGACCCCTTTTTCCTCCTCATCAGAATCAAACTTTGGTATACAATTGTTTATAGTTCATTATGGAGACTTTATTTTTACTGGTTTCCCACAGTTTTCTAAGTCTGTGGCTAGGACTGATGATCTCAAGAGATATGGAGCACATGATGGCTTTTTGATGACACATTTTATTTCTGGAACATTCTTGACAGAGAGAAGTCAAGTGTTTTATGGCTCCATTCTCCCAGGAAACTCATGTGCATGTGAATAGACTGAAGATTCAAACCGAGAAATTTCTTAAATCAAATAGAACTATTTTAGTTTTTTATTATTTTAATTATTCCCTCCCTATACTAAAACAAATTGCTATTTCTTCATCTGATTACTAAATTAAATATAGACAACCTTGTATATAATGGCTGTTTTGAATATCAGTGAAATAATAGTTAAATAAAGTATATTCCTAACTTTAAGATAAAAACAAACATGAAATAAATGAGATTGCCTTCCTCTGGACAGCAGGCAGTATAGCAAAATACTTGGTGGAATTAAGCAAATTAAGTATCCTATCCCATATTCATTGGGATGAATTTTTCAGAATGAAGTGCTGAATCATCTCTACTCCCACTCTATCAAAACTGAATTTGCTAAAGTTAATTATAGAACACAGGTAATATGATTGAAAAATTGGACAATTTTGAGACTTTTTCTTTCACTGTATGGTCTTTATAATATAATTTCTATAAAATATTATTTTGTAGTATTTCCATTTTTAATCACAGGGAAGATATGTAAAATATATGTTATTGTTATGATTTCTATATGAGGTGGCCCCCAAAAGCTTATTTGTAAGAAAATGCAAGAGTTTTCAGAGATGAAATGTTTAGATTTGAGAAAAATTACATAATCAGTGTAATAATCCACTGATGTGGGTTAAGTGGGTGATAACAGTAGGCCAGCAGGATGGTACTGGAGAAAGTAAGTCACTGGGAACATGGCTTTGCAGTTCATATTTTGTCCTTGTAGAGCAGAGATCTCTTTCAACTTTCTGTCTGCCATGTCCTTAGCTTCTTTTCTCCACCACACCCTTTTGCTATGATGCTTTGTCTCATCTCAGGTAAAAATGGAGTTGACCATCTACGAACTGAGACATCTGAAACTGTGAGTCTGAATAAACTTTTTCTCCTCTCAGTTTTCATGCTGGTGTTGTGGTCATGGTGATGAAAAACCTAACTAAACAATTGTGAGAATTTTTCTTTAGGAATTTAAACAGAAGTTGATAAGTTATAAGTCTCAATCATTTCTATGATTTAATATATAACCTAAATGTTAATATGTTGTTTGTACACATAAAAAGTGTGTTTGTTTTGTGGCTTTGTTTAAAATTTATGATTCAATAATAGTTAGTTATTAATATAGTCAAATACAAGTTTTTAATTTGATCATTTATTGGGTGTTTTGTGTGTGTATGTATGTGTTTTGTAAGAAAACATTTCCCACAGTGAGTTATAATCTTATTCTAATATATTCTTTAATAAAGATCTTAAAGTTTGGCTTTCTTTGCTTTTCTTTAATTGGTATTGGGTGGGATGTATATATGTCTATTGTGCCTACTTAGAAAGATTAAAACTTCTTAAAGATATATTTCTTTAAAACACATTCAAACTCATTTCATTATTATAAAACCAGTACATTTATAATAATGCAAAATTATTTTTGTAAAAAAAATAATAAAGAGAAAGTATACCAATTTTGTAAAAATAAATTTATTATCTTTATTTCATAAATACTTTTTGATTTTTACTATGGGCCAATTACTAATCATAGTGCTGAACTGAATGATGAGACAAAACAGGAAAAGAATTTCTCCCCATATGGATCTTGTCATCTGATAGGTACACAAGCAAACAAATTAAATAATTAAACAGTGTAGAGGAGATCAAGAAAAATTTCCTGAGAAATAAATGAATTGGGGCAGAATGTTGTAAAGATTTGGGAAAAAGGAAAAGTAATCATTTTAGAAAAGGTGGCCAGAGCATGTGTGTTTGAGAAAGTATAATTGGAGGTAATATTTAAAGTGAGAAGAAAACATGACAACATCTGAAGAAAAACAAACAGCACATACAGAGCAACATAGGAGGAAAGTAAAGGATGCCATTGGCAATGGAACAAAGTGGGTAGTTTATGGAGGGAGTGACCAGAACATCTAAGGCCTGGTGAGACATAGTGAAAAGTCTGGCTTTTTTTTTTTTTTTTTGAGTGTAATGGGAAGTTACTGGATGATTTTGAACAGAGATGTGACATAATCCAACTTATATTTTAAGAAGGTCACTCTGACTCTTCCATTAAATTAAATTAAATCCAGAGGATAGACTGATCTGGGAGACCTGGTAGAATGCTATTGCAACAATTATAGGAAATGGTCATGTCTCAGATCAAATGGCTGCAATGTGTGTGGTAAAATATATCATGACATTCTTAATACTATTTTCCAGTAAATCGGATGTACATTGCTGACAATGAATAATTAAAGGCTCAAGAATTTTCCCCCTGATTAATCATAATTTTTTTTTAAAAAACGAACTGAGTTGTCACTTTCTAGTATGGTATATTTGTTGGAGAACATAGTTTAGTGGAAAGTCCCATGGGATAAAATTTATTCATGTTAACTTATTATGTTTTCAAGTGTTGAAGTTAAATGGTTCAATGTAAAAATCTATAGGCTCTTATTTTTCAAGAAAAGGATAAGTATTCAAAAGGATAATAGCTGAGAATATCACCCAAGTTATTAAAAAAACCCATAAATCCACAGATATAAATTATATAACAGAAAATACCAACAATAAAGAAGAGCTAAAAAAAATCAGTCACAAATAAATTAGGGTAACAGATGCCATAGTAATGAAAACCAGAAGACTGTAGAATCATATTACCAGTATGGTGATATAAAATTACTGTTAATTTAGCTGGGCACAGTGGTTCATGCCTGTAATCCCAGAGATTTGGGAAGCTAAGTCAGGAGAATCACAAGTACAAAGCCAGCAATTTATTGAAGCCCTAAGCAACTTAGCAAGACTGTATCTTAAAATTAAAAAAAAAATGATAAGAGATGGGGATGTGAATCAGTGTGCCCTTGGGTTCAATCCCCAATAAAAAAGAGGAGGAGGGAGGGAGAAGAAAAATTACTGTTAATGTATTACTTTTCAGACAGAAAATTTATTGTTTGGAAATGAAAATAAGGAAGGAGACATTCTTAAAAAAATAAACAGATGAATTTTCACAATGGTATTAAGAAAAATAGATGACAAATTAGAAATTAGCCATTAGAAGATGGCAATCTAAAAACAAAGACAAAAACAAAACTGAAAAAAATAAACAAAAAGAGAAAAATGTAATATTATGGTCAAGATATAACATGTCCCTCAGATGCTTATGTATGAGACAATGAAATAAAAGTGAAAGGTGAAATGATTGGGTTATGAGAGCCTTAACCTAATCAGTGAGTTAATCCCCTAACAGGGATTAACTGAAATGTAACTGTAGGCAGATGGGGTGTGGCTAGAGAAAGTAAGACATTGCAGGTGTGCCATTGGGATACCTGTATTTTTCTTGGTGAATGGAGCTCTCTCTGCCTCCTGATTGTCATATCCTGAGCTGCTTTTCTCCACCACTCTCTTCCGCCATTATATTCTGCTTAATCCTGGGCCTAGAGCAGTGGAGCAGGCTGTCTATGGACTGACACCTCTGAAACATTGAGTCCCAAATAAATTTTTCCTCCTCTAAAATTGCTCTTGTTGGGTTGGGTTATTTGGTAACAGCAGCAAAAAAGCTGACTAAAACAATGATAATTTCCTCAAGCCAATGAAAGACACCAAATACAACTTTAAGAACACAAAACAGCCTATATTTCCAGCCAATATAAAAATATCAAAAATACGAAATTGATTCTCCCACATGCAATAATAATTAAATACTACAAAATATGTCAACTGACTATCTGAATGTCACGTTAGGCATTTTAGACAAATAAGCTTTATTCTACATAAAAGAACAAAAAGCAAGTAAAGTGAGCCCTGTGATTATTTGAGCTAATTTCCTTGAGAATATTTTCAGGTCATTGTATAGAAAAAGAACCCAAGTGGAGCCACTGACATTTTAACAATATTGAATTTTTCAACCTATGATCATGGTTTCTATCTCTAGTTTAAGAGGAAAATATTCTAGGTAAATATGCAATTAAAGCATAAACAAAATTTTCATGTTTAGTACAGTATTCTAGGAAGATTCTAGGAAAATGTGAACACAGCTATATAATATGTGGTTGAATGCTTCAATGCTACTTAAAATGATAAAAAAGTGTAGTATAAAAATGTCAGCTTCATTCAGACTACTAAATTGATTACAGTCAATCAGCCATTACATCTCATGATGCTTTCCTATTTCCAATATGATACTTTGTCCATGTTTGGATGATATTATAGTTGAAGGTCTAAGATCAAACTCCCCATTTTTTTTCTTTTTTCTTCTTCTTCTTTTTTTTTGGTAGTGGGTATCTCATCAAACCCAGGGCCTCATGCATGTTAGGCAACCAATCAGTTGATCCTGGAGCTATATCTTCAACCCTTTATAAATTTTATTTTGTGACAGGTTCTCACTAAATTGTTCAGCCTGTCCTCAAACTTGTGGTCCTCCTGCCTCCTGTAGAACCATAGGCATGTAATGCCAGGTTTGGGTAAACATTTAATTTTGTTCTAATGCTGTACTGAGTAGTTTTAACCTATATATGCATACTTACTGTGTAAAACACAATAACACTTTGGTAAAGAAATATAACAGCATTGTGACATTATTACAGGGTAAAAAACTTGGCATAATTACATACACATACATAGATTATTAAAAATTTTCCTATTCATTCACTCTTCTTTTAAACAACATGCCACACTTCATTTAAATACTAAGTACATACAAGCAAAGTAAAGAGAGAAAAACCCTATACCAATAGGTCTTTATATAAAAGAATGTCTTAAAGCATGACTTACCAAATTCCAAAGGTCACATATACAATATTACATTTCTTCCTTGGGGTAACAGCATAGAAGAGTTCTCACAGCATAATAGATTCAACAAATATCACACCACTGTCTTTGATTTGTTTATCTTAGAAGTCTATTTTTCCTATATGCCTATGTTTATTTCAGATTTATATATTACAACTGTTGTGACTGGGACCTATACATGAAGCAGAAATATGTAGGCACAATACTCCTAAAACTTATGGTTTATAGCAATATATTGATGACTAAACAGGCAATTACAGCACAGTTCAATGAGTGCTAGCATGGTAAGAGTTACAAAATGCTTCAAGTCTTGCTTGAGGGGACTCAACTACACTTGAAATTTTGAATATTATTCTGGAAAATCTCACCTCTGAAACTGGATATAAAAAATTAATGGAACTGAGCAATGTTAAGCTAAGACACAGGATTATTCAAGGTACTGGAAAGAGGTTACACAAACAGCAGGATAATGTAGTACTAACATCAAGTATCCTAGGCCTTGCCCAATCAGACTGGAACTGAATATCAGGGATTTAAGTTCTTAAAAAAACAGTCTTCATTTTATTTTATTTTTAGCTATTTAATAAGTTTACTGATAAAGTTTCCAGGCACTAGAATATCTTTCAGCATTTATTATTTAAATATTAGAAAAGAGTAAATCTAATGTTCCCATATCAGGTGGATACATGAGCAGATTATCCACAAAAAAAGTAGTGGGATTTCAGTAGTTGACATATTTTTTCTAAAAATACTAAAATACTAGAAACATCATGAGAACTCTAAATATTTTTCCATATGACTTCCTCTCCATAATCATAAACATTGATGAATGTTTTAGTATAGAACATGTGTGTGTGTATGTGCATGCTTATGTATGACTTTATGACTTTCAGAAATATGAAATCACAGCTTATAATAGGGACTCCTCAATTACCATAGTGGACCCACTGAGTGTATGTCCCTATCTCAACTTTACTGCTATGATACAACTGCCACAATCTGATACTATAGTACATGTTAGAGGATAGAACAGATGTTTATATGATCAGTACACCTTTTTTTAAAAAAAATAGTAGCAATAAATTAATGAAGAAAAAATTGACATTATTAAACTGAGGGATATTTAATTTTTAGGCATATAGCATCAAGTTAAACTAATATTTGAATTTAAGGTGTGCTACATAATGGTTACACAAATTTGAATTCCCACCAGCAATGTATGAGTGTACCTCTTTTCCCACATACTCATCAACATTTGTATGTATTCTTGATAATTATTATTCTGACTGGATTGAGAGGAAATCTTAAGAGTAATTTTGATTTGCATTTCTCTGATTGCTAAAGATTTTAAACATTTTTTCATGTTTGTTGAACAATTATATTTCTTCTTCTGTGAAGTGTCTGTTCAGTTCCTAGCATATTTATTGATTGGGTTATTTGTTTTCTGGTGTTCAGTTTTTTGAGTTCTTTATATATCCTGGAGATTAATGCTTTGTCTGAAGTGCATGTGGTAAAGTTTTTCTCCCATTTTGTAGGCTCTCTGTTCACATTATTGATTGTTTTCTTTGCTGAGAAGAAGCTTTTTAGTTTGAATCCATCCCATTATTTAATCCTTGATTTTACTTCTTGTGCTGTAGCAGTCTTGTTAAAAAAGTCATAAGCAAACAAGGTAAAGATAAATGCATAAAAATGTTATATAGAATGTTATATATAAATGTTATATATAAATAAATATTATATATATGATATATATAATGGAATATTACTCAGCCATAAAGAAGAATGAAATTATGGGATTTGCCAGTAAATGGATGGAACTGGAGACTATCATGCTAAGTAAAATAAGCCAATCTCCCCAAACCAAAAGCTGACTAAAGGTACGATAAAGTCTCTTTTGCTCTCTTCTCTAAATTCAAATAATTCATCATTTTTCAAAACTCTATACAACTTATAGATCTATAATTCCATTAAACTAAGAATGGAATATTTATAAATCAAAATTTAATAAATACTACAACCAAGGAATAAAAAATGTAGTTTAGTTGAAGAAGTTACTGTGAGCCTCTTAATAAAAAGAAAAAATAAATTTTCATGTTATAGATGTCACATAGACTCATGGGCAAATTTTAAAAAAATATATTGAGGGTCTTATCAAAAATCATATATGTTTTTAAAACTAGTACAAGAGTGGGTGATATTTTTTCTCATTATCATTTCCAATTCCCAAAAGCTAAGTTTAAAATTTTAAATTATTTCTCAAGGTCAAGAGGAAATGGTTGGCAATATGGCAAACACCAGATTAAAAAAAAATTGACATATTGTTCAGATTGTTACATTAAAACCAGCAGGGTAATAACAAGAAATGAATGAAGGGTCATAGACTTAAAGTTAGATATTCATATGCAATGGATAAAACAAATATGGATTGACAATAGTTTTCATAAAAAAAAAATAAGATGATTTTAGCAGAAATGTAACATAAGTAAAAATATTGAATCAAGTACCAAAACATTAAAGGGGCCCTTACCTTTTCCACACAGTAAAAAACAATTAGTAAATACATACAGCTGCCCACAGAAATTTTACAAACAAAATTTTCCACTGGAAAATATGTCTTAACGAGTAAGTTGTAGAAAATTCTTTCTGAGCATATAAATGTCATTATGCCCCGAGGCATGAAGAGCATAATAAAATTGGTTAGCTGAGATATTTTCTCCCTTCAATGAAAATGGACATGAAGGAAAGGAAATTGTACAAAGGAGCATGGAATTCGCAAAGCACATGGTCAATAGAAAATCCAAAAAAGAGCAATTGAAAGATTCCTCAAAACAGAAGCAACCACACTCAATTAAATGTTTTGGTGTCATGCAAACTCTTTTTGCATCCACTTCCAAGTCTTCCAACATTCAGAAATGCTGGGTTTTGTACTGATCATCTGCTGAATTTGATGCTTAATTTCACGTGTTAAAAAGCATGAAGTTTGCTCACTATAGTAGGAACTTGACCTAGGTAAGACTGTGTAAGTATAATTGCATTGGAAAGTTTAAACTTTCCAAATTTACACAAAATACAAAAAAAAAATTAATGCCAATTTCTATCTGTTCCATGAACTCCAAAGCTGGTCTGTGTTATAGCGTAAACACTATGGTAACTATTTTTCATGTATGATCTCATTTGACCCTTATAGAAACCCTCATGAAGAAAAAATACTGGTGTCCATGTTACACTTAAAAAGCCTGATGGAGAGATCGCCCATGTTCCTAGAGACAAAAAGCCAAGTAGTACAGTAATCTGTCATTGAAACAGTATCTCTGGATCTAAGTACATTGAAATAAACCTCCACAAAGTCATACTTGGAATGAAAATTTCAATATGATACATGGATATCATCAAGATCAAAGTTAATAAGAGCATTTAGCTCTGGATAATTACGCATATTCATATGGTATAATTAGAATTTTAAAAATTTAGAGGACTAATATTTTAAACTTACAAGTAAAAGATTTAGGGATATAACTATTTTAAAATGAAAAAAAAACCTCACATACACAAACAATAGAAATGTTCTCTTTTATTATAGGGCAATACAAAGAATTACTCCTTAGATCGTTATCATATTTGAGTCAACATAAAATATACTCTTAACTCTTATGAATGTATAGTAATAGAAAAGACAAACTTATTGTATAGTAGTAGTTGGTTTAATGATGAATGTAGATCATTTAGGATTGATTCACAATCAGTACTGGAAGTTATAGCAATATTCTTAGCACTTTAAATAGTTTTAGTTTTATGGAAATATAATATATGGTGTGCTATATTCAGATGGTTCATGGAACAATACTGAGTTTTAATCAAGGAGACTTAAAGTTGAACATTTAACTTGATCCCATTTGGGTAGGATATATAAAGAATAATACTTATTACAAAATATGCATGATGCATTTTAAGATACAAATATAAATAATGGGGTTTAATTTTATTACTAGTAAGGTTTAAATGCAGGCAATGTTATTAATTCAAATGAGTTTTTAATGCCCATTATTTTCGAAAATATACTTTCTGTTTTTGGATGATAATAACCACAATTGTTTACAGTAGTTTATCATGGTCTCTTATATGGGTGTGTATTAGAAATATAAATTTGCTCATTGATTCTTAAATGAAATTTCTTAGAATTCATATTTCAGCAATCATAAAAATGTAAATTTTTTGATACAGTAATTCTAAGAATTAATTTTAAATTTTATTCTAAGTAGCAATACATGCTATACCAAAGCACTTATGTTTATAGCATTATTTATAAAACAAAATTTAGCATACAAAAGTAAAAATAGAAGGATTCCATAATTATACTGATATGTTGAAAAACTACATAATCAGTATATTTCAGAATATTTGCATCAAAACCTGTAAGTGCTTATTGTGATTCAAACACTGCTATGCATTTTTAACCATATCAACCATACATATTTTTAATCATATCAACCATACATATTTTCTATGAAGTTGTCCCTGGTCACTAAATTCATCATTTAAAATAGGCCCAAATCTTCACCACATCAGCCTGGGATCTGACTTCCTTAACAAGACTCCTAAAGTGCAAGAAGTAAAAGCAAGAATTAATAAATGGGTTGGATTCAAATTAAAAAGCTTCTTCTCAGCAAAGGAAACGATAAAGTGAGGAGGAAACCTACAGACTGGGAGAAAATCTTTACCACATGCATCTTCAATAAAGCATTAATCTCTAGGTTATATAAAGAACTCAAAAAATTTAACACCAAAAATAAAACTCAATCAATTAATGGGTTAAGGAACTGAACAGACACTTCACAGAATAAGAAATACAATTCTACAAAAACATATGAAAAAGTGTTCCACATCTCTAGCAATTAGAGAAATGGAAATCAAAACTACTCTAAGATTTCATCTCACTCCTGCCAGAATGGCAATCATCAAAAATACAGGCAACAATAAATGTTGGTGAAGATGTGGTGAAAAAGATACACTCATACATTGCTGGTAGGACTGCAAATTGGTGCAACCACTAAGAAAAGCAGTATGGAGATTCCTCAGAAAATTAGGAATGAAACCACCATTTGACCCAGCTATTCCACTGCTTGGTTTATACCCAAAGGACTTAAAATCAGCATACTATAGTGATGTAGCCACATCAGTGTTTAGAGCAGCTCAATTCACAATAGCTAGACTATGGAACCAACCTAGGTATCCCTCAATTGATGAATAAATAAAGAAAATGTGGTATATATACTCAATGGAATATTACTCAGCTTTAAAGTAAAGTGAAACTATGGCATTTGCTAGTAAATTGTTGGAGTTGGAGAATATCATGCTAAGCAAAATAAGCCAATTCCACAAAACCAAAGGTTGAATATTTTCTCTAATATGTGGATGCTGATTCACAGTAAGGCAGGGGCCACTAGGGAAGAATAGCACTACCTTATATTAGCTAGAGGGAAGTGATGGGAGGGGAAAATGGGAGGGGATGTGGGGATAGGAAAAATGGTAGACTGAAACAGACATTATTACTATATGTATATATGTGACTGCATGACTAATATGATTCTGCAACATGGACATTCAGAAAAATGAGAAATTATATCCCATCTATGTATGATATATCAAAGTGCATAAATTTAGTCTACTTTCATGTATAACTAATTAAAACAAATTTAAAAAATACTGAGGTTATATGACCACCCAAAGTTTTGAGCTGTAATTGGATATCAAAAAAAAATGTGCTGTTCTTATTCTTCTCCCTTTCTACCTTTTAGCAGACAGGATTATGAAATGACCACTTCACAAACAAAATTCTCCTTTGCCTTAAACTGCACTTTTGCTCCGAGGTTTCCAATAAAATTAAGAAAATTATATAACATATAGATAATTTAACCTCATTTTTGAGAACCCATATTTAATGAAGTTTTTCCTTTTTAAAAAATATAATGCAATGTGGATGAAACAGCAATAAAGACATCAAAACTGTCAAATGCATTGGAGACACCTTGCTTCATTGCTAATAAATCTTCCTTCTGAGGCAGCAATATCTGTGAAAGGATGTAAATAAAAGATGTTCTGACACAAGTCTTCTGGCAACAGTTAATTGGAAGAGAAATTATTTGTGGCCAGATCATGGTGTGCAAACAGAAATATAGTATTTGGAATCCCCCTTTAATAGCCAATAAAAGTCAACAGCATTGTAAAGCAGCTTATGCTGTTAGCCTCTGGGATTCTTCCACTGGATATACAAAGTTAAAAAGAAAAATCCACAGTGAGGCAGGGTTATTTGATGTTTTTTTTTTCCAGCAACAATAGAAATGAAGCTATTTATAACCAAGTTGAAAATTAAATAGTATCATCTAACCCATATAGGGTCCTACCATTCACACAGAGCACTGTTATATAATAAAATACCCTAGCTAAGATGTTCACTTCTCGGTCCCCTGACTCAAGTTAATAATTCACTTTGGTATTAACATTTTGTTTTCATTGAACTTGAGAAGATTGTCTGTAGAAGATTGTCTACTTTTTCTAAAATCGACCTGCATCTTCAAAATTCCTGAATATAAACTGGGTGTATTGATGCATACCTGTAATTCCAGTGGCACAGGAGACTAAAGAATGTATATCACCAGGTTAGGACCAGCCTCAGTGACTTAGTGAGACCATGGGGAAAAAAATTTAAAAACAACTGGGGATATATCCCAGTAATGCTTATATGGGGTCTATGCCTGTAACCATCAAAAAAAAAAAAAAAAAAAAAAAAAGAAAGAAAGAAAGAAAGAAACAAAACCAGGGTTTTAAGATTATGCAACTTAAAAATGTAAATTAAACCTCACTATATCATTTGTAATTGTGATTCTGTCACTGATATTATTGTTATTGATAAATGATATAACATTATATTTAACATTAAATACATATATGTTGATTCAAATTATTTTGTAACATATTTCTAGAAAGTTTCTATCACATAAAAGCAAAATTCATTTCTCACTCCCCCCTACAAAAAAATAATTCTCCAATTGACAAACTAAGAAGATGTTATAGGGGACTGGGGATGTTGCTCAAGCGTAAACGCACTCCCCTGGCATGTTCAGGGTGCTGGGTTCCATCCTCAGCATCACAGCATCACGTAAAAATAAAAAATAGAGATGTTGTGCCTGCTGAAAACTAAAAAATAAATATTAAAAAATTCTCTCTCTCTCTCTCTCTTCTCTCTCTCTCTCTCTCTCTCTCTCTCTCTCTCTTGAAAAAAAAAAGATGTTATGGGAACTTGAATGCATAAAAAGGCAAACCAAAGAGAATAATATGCATTGCCTGTAGAAACACAGAGAATGAAGAATTCTCTCTTATTTAGAATAAATTCTCAAAAATATGTAGCATTTATTTGAAGCCTATGAAAGTATCTTGAAAACAAATGACAGAAATTACATTTGTTAGAGAAAAGATATTTTAATGATGTGATTACAATATAAGTTAATATTTTAAAATAACTTTTTATGTTTGCTATGCCAAGCAGATTTCTAATAGTTGTACATGGATAGTTGCTTTAATCCTCATAAACTCTATCAGGTACTATTATGATCCCTTTATCATAGATGGGAAATTAAAGCATAGGCAAGATGAGTAACTTGGTTAAGTTAATACAAGCATCAGATATAAACCTTGCATCAGAATCAGGAACTCATCTCCATGACTTGCATTATTCCTTTTCACTAGCAAATGCCGTAGTTTCCTTTCTTTTCCCTCTCTCAAACTGGGCCTTAACTTATGCTACTTATATCCACATTTCTTGAGAGAATCTTTTACACTTCCTCATTCCATTTTTGGCTTTTCTTCCCTCCCTCCAGGTTGGTGACATGGTCACTAACAACCATGTTTACTAGAGTGAAATGAATGGCTTCAGTATTTTTATTATTTGACTTGTCATTTGAGAATCTTTTAAAGAAGCCTTGTGCCATTTTTACTGAATTGAGGTGAAATCTCAGTGTTGTTTTAATTTGCATTTCTATAATTGTTAGAGATGTTGAACATTTTTTTCATATATTTGGTGCCCTTAACAGATGAATGGATAAAGAAAATGTGGTTTATATACACCAACGGAATATTACTCAGCCATAAAAACAATGACTTTATGACATTTGCCAGTAGATGGAAGAATCTGGAGATTATCATACTAAGTGAAATAAACCAAAGGTTGAATGTTTCTCTGACACGTGGATACTAACACACAACAAAATAGGGGAAGGGAAAGAGTAGAAATTCAGTGGATTAGACAAAGGGGAATGAAGGGGGGAGGGGGGACAGGAATAGGAAAGACAGTGGGATGAATCTGATATAACTTCCTTTTGTACATATATGAATACACTACATTGAATCTCCACATCATGTATAACCACAAGACTGGGATCTTATTTGAATAAGAGGTAGTCCATGTTTGTATGAATGTGTCAAAATTGACTCTATTATCATATATAACTAGAAAGAACAAATAAAAAATAAAAAAAATTTTAAAAGAGGGCATCGTGCCCTCCTTTTTGAGGATTCCTTTCCCTTGACTCCCTAATACTGCTGTCCCACTACTTGGGTTGTTGCTTTTGTCTCATGTCTTATTCTCTCCTATTTTAATTTCACACTGATCACTGGTCTTCTCCCTTGCCTCTGATGAATATAGTTTTACTCCATTCAATTACTCTCCGTGAGTGACACCACTAGCTCTCAGGAAGTCAATTCATAGGTACATGGTGATTATGCCAGCAAAATTAATATATATTGTTTATGATATTCACTGTTGTGTTTCTCCTCTGAGAAGTGTTTCTTCTTTGAATACATTCAAAATACTAAATTCTTGTCTTAAAAAATTTTATTCATTAAAGATAAAAATAATACATTAATATATGCAAGTATTCTTTTGGTTTGAGAGAAATTTTGATTAGATCATGTTCATGATCACAAATTCTTCTAAAATAAATTTTCTTAGATAATATTTGATCCATATTATCTTCAAATGCTCATAATTTCCATAAAGGAAATTAAGTATACAATGTAAGCTCAGAGTTGCTAATTCAGTAATAGCACCTATTTTAAACTTACACTCATGAAGAAATAACTACAAAATTAAATGTGCATCATCAATCTTTTAATGTGTTTGAATTTTCACATTTTTCACAAGGATTACACTTGACAGTCTTGAGCACATATCTCAGGGGAGATGTTATTATTGTATAATTAAAGCATAGTTTGAAATACAAAAAAAGAAAAAAAATTCCTCACCAAACTCCTACTTGAAACAAAGAAAATGCCCAATAATAATAGCATACTCTGAAACCAGTTAATTAAAGTGTTCATGTCTATGAAACTAGACAAATAAATATTACTCAAATTATAAAGAGAACATTAGAAATGTTGGGGCATTTTCAAAGTAAGGAATTAGCTTTTTTATAAGATAGTTTTGCAATAATAATTTTATAAATAGTTTTCTTCAAAGTTAATTATTGATATGAAAACCACAAAAATGTTCAGATGCTTTTCTCAGAACTGGAAATATAATAATGAACAACACAGATAAAGCTCATCCCTCCTCAGCTTTCATTCTGTTAAGAGAACACAAAAAAGAAAAAAACAAATATAAGCATACAGTTACTATAATTGGTGTAGTAACTATTTAAATACTTAATTGTAGAAAAGAGCTATGAAAAATTAAAGCAAAAGGGAAAATTTGATAAGGAGGGTAAACAAGATTCGTTTTTAAATAGTGTGGAAGGAAATGCTTAAATATGCAGAACCAGGGTGACTGCAAGAGACTGAAGAAATGGATGGGTGGAGGTTGAGGTTAGAGGGAAAGATAGATCCTTGTATAAGTTAAAGGGTTCACTTCCTTAGAGATATAGGAAGCTGGGGAGAAGTGGATTTCTCAGTGATATACTCTGATGCACATATAAATCAACTGATCTCTCTGCTCTTTGAGAAAAAGGCAAGGCAGATTAGTTATAAGGATACAGCCATAAACCAAGTTAGCAATGATGACACTGGATGGTGGCAATGGAGGTGGTGACAAATGGTGAGATTTTAATTATAGTTTGTTGCTAGAGGCAACAAGATTTCTGGGAGATTCAGTTTGTATGTAAGAGAAAACAGGTCAAGAAAAACATGCAAGGTTCTTGCCTTGGCCAACAGGAAGGTGAATTGATAGTTAATGAAGGGGTCAGAGGAAAGATTAACAGGTATTAATTTGGGGGCAGGTTGAATTTAAGGTACTAATAGACACTCAAGTAAAACCTTCAAGTGAACAATTAGAGGTAAAAGTATGGAGTCTACATCACTGTGCCAGAGAAAACAGTGTTTGGGTCTTTTCAGATTATGTACTATCTTTAAACGTAAAAGAATTGACAATAATATCAATGAGTTAAGACTAGAGCAGGGATGAATTACAAAAGCATTGCTTTGCTCTCTCCTTTCCCCTCTGTAAATGATTTGGGGAGATGACGAGAACTAACATCTGACCACTATTGGCGGGTGGGAAGCAGTGTATAGTTCTGCAGCCTAAGGGAAGATGATATTCAAAGAGCAGGAAAAGGTCGATGCTATAAGAATCATTCTTCTAGATGCTCAATCATTTAATCTGCAGTGGGAGGCATTGTAACATGACCTGATGGGCTCCAGCTATTCCCAGACAAAACTTTTTATGGGAATCACAGGAGGATAAGACTCAAAATAAACAGAATGATCCAACAACATTAGGTATCCATGAACTTTCTTTCTTTCTTTTTTTTTTAAAAGTGATGTAAACATGTGTCTAACATAATATTTGAAGTTGGAGATACCCTGGAAATAATTATATTGTGTCTAAGCCCGTTATATGAGAGATGAAAGTAATAATACCCATTCAGGTTTAGTGGCTATGAAACATCTTAAAATTTGGTTCAGCCTACTGCCTAGGAGGAATACATTTATTATATTTTCTGAAGGCAAGAAAATAGAAATATTTCAGGAGTTGTTAATAAGATGATGGCTTTATATGAATCTTTTCCTAATGAAAAATGGTTCCAGAGAGAACCACTAATGCTTTTAAAATTTGAATATGTACTTATTTTCTATTTTATATAGATTGGGATTTATCCCTTCAATTTGTTTCATTTGCTTTTTAATCCTTGTTTTGGCCCAGAGGAAAAATTAACAAGTTAAAATGCCACTTTGGGGTTTGATTTGAGAATGAGGCTTTAAACAGAGTAACCCTTTCTCATGAAATCACTTGAGCAGGATAGACAATGAGAGTTAAAGACCTCTATTTCTGACTACCTTAGTCACAGCTCTTCTTGAGCATCAGACTTTAATAGAAACCCGGCTAATTTTCATGATCTCTCCCTACAACACTGGCCCTTGAGTGCACAGCACTTCAGTGAAAATTAAAAGGGCCAAATGGATGAAGAGCAATGTGGAGGGGTGAATGTGGCACATGGCCATTGAGAGATAAGCTTTGCTAAGCTTTATGGGCTTGGGTGAGAAAGGGAGCTATTACCCAGAGACAGTGGGAAGCAACCAGCACTGTCAGAAAGTATCTTTACTATATATAATGTCTATATATTATGTCTATATAATATATAATAATATAAAAGTATTATATTATATATAATAATTTGCAGATGAAAGGGGCAATAATAATTTTTTTTTTAAAAATCTATCATGGTACATTTTCCCAAATTTACATAAAATTTGAAATAAAAACGAAAATGAGGGCTGGGAATGTGTCTTAAGTGGTAGCTGGCTCGCCTGGCATGTGCAGGGCGCTAGGTTCGATCCTCAACACCACATAAAAATAAAAAATAAAGATATTGTGTCCATCTAAAACTAAAAAATAAATATTAAAAAAACAAAAATGAAAATTTTACTTAAAAATGCATCACTTAGGAGAAGCTGCACAGAGCTCACCTTTTCTCCTCTTTCTCTTTTTCCCACCTAGAAATAGGCAGAGATTATCCTTTACATCCGAAATGTACCCTTTAACATGAAATTTAACTATATTTAAGTCTTATTTATATCCTCACTTCTTCCTGAAGACCTGTTTATTTCATTCCAACCAAACTCTTCTCTTTAGTTTTTGTACTTTTATAGACTAATTATCTTTATTCATAGTATACTTACTATTTATTATATATAAGCTCTTGAGGGCTGAAGGGCCAATATTCTACAAGGTTTACATTTATATTTTGCAATGTTGTTGAGTCAGTAATTTAAAAATGAATGAATAAAAAATTAGCATCACAGGTAAAACTAAAGTCACAAATTTTATATTAAATAATAGATTTTCTCACCAACTGAATGGGAAAAATCAAATGACAGCTTCTCATACTGATTGTGTTTTATTAACCAGATACAGATTTAGAAAGTAAAATATCAGTGTTTTTCAATTGTGTTGTTTGTTCATTTGCTTTAGATACCCAGAATTGAACCCAGGGACACTGAACTATGAGCTACATTCCTAGTCCCCAACTCACCCTCTTTTTAAAAAAAAAAAAAAATTTCAAACAGGGTCTCCCTAACTTGTTTAAGGCCTTGTGGTGTTGCTGAGGCTGATTTCAAACATGTGATCCTCCTGCCTCCACTTCTTCCTCCTAGTCTTTGGTATTAAGAGTTGTATTTTCACTACTTTCCTGAGTGAAACATACAAGTATATACAGACATATATGAATACAAATAGATATCATTAATAGTAGATATATTCATTGTAGGCTGAAAATCAGGAATAATTCAAAGCTAATAATATAAACATGCTATGGACCCTGATAGGATCACTGGGAAGTAAAACAGAGGAAGACACAAATTGTATATTTTAATTGAAATTGGATAAAGAATAAATGGGATCAATCTTTATTGTTTCCTATAATTGCATGTAAGTATAGCATCATCTCTAAATTAAAAAAAAAACTTGAAATATTTTATACTTGTTATATGCAGAACTGTGATTTCTCCTCCTTAAAAAATCATAATTTGAAATCATAACCTCAGTACCTCAGAAAGTATCTTTACTATATGCATATATATGCTATATATACTTATAAATATGTGCATATATATGTGTGTATATATATTAATGCTTTTAAGTGACAAAATTGATCTATTTTTTTTTCTCAAATGTTAAACATTCTCGGGTTTCTGTGTACAAAGTTGCTAATTTGACATAATTGTTAAAATTAATTTCTGAGAATAAAAATGAAAAAAATTCTGTATCTTAAAAAAAAAGAAAGTAACTTTACAGATGGAATTTGTAAGGATGCAATTAAGATAAATGAGGCCATCTGTGCCAGCCTTCATTCAATATGACTAGTGTCCTTATAAGATTGAATTATAACAAAGATACAAGGAGGAGGGAAGACCCTGTGAGTATACAGCATAGCCATCTGCAAGCCAAAAATTTTGAAGAGGCCTCAAAGGGAAAAAGATCTGCCAACACCTTGATCTTAGACTTGTATGCATCAGAAGGTGAAAACTAAATTTCTTGTTTAAGCCTCTCATTGTGTCATACTTGTCATGGAAGTCTCAACAAACCAGCAACAGTGAATATGTCTTATTGTGTAAACCACATTTTAACTAAGAGTACAAGAAAGCAAGGAGAACTATAAACCTAACTGACCAAGTTAGCAACTTAATGAAACAAAATCATGAATCATCTTATGCTATGCAGCAAAAACATGTAAAACAATTCTATATTTTCTGAATATTAAATGCAATAAGATTAAGAATGAAAGGTAATTCCTAAACATTATAATGGTTATTTACCAGCAACCAACAATACACATATTTTTCCCATAATTTTCAATGATGGAACAATACAAACATTTCCTTTTAACATCAGCAGCAAGAGAAGAGAGACAGACCACAACGACTACAGCCATTAAATATTATAGTAAAGGATCCAACAATTTGATGAGAATAAAGAGAAAAATTAGAACAAATGATATTATGATTGTCTATTCAGTATTTCCCAGAATTTCTTATTTCAAGGAACACACAGAAATCACTAATGAATTCAGATCAATATCTTACCTCAATTGGAAGCATGGCAGTGTTCTGTTCAATTGTTTGGGAACTCAATTCTATACAGTAAATCCAAATAAGACAATTTTTTTTGGAAGAAATGTTTTGTCAAGTTTGCTAGATAAAATATCAATTATAAAACACATAAATGTCTTAGATGCATTTAAGATGCATTTAAAAATGTTCAAAATATGCATGGAGATAATTATAAATCTTTATTGCAAATAAAATTTAAACAATTACAGATGGAATTGAAATTTTAATATTTTATAAAATAATTCCTACTAAATTAATTTACAATTTCAATGTATTTCTAACCAAAGATTATAACGTAATGTTTAAAAGAGTAAAGAATAATTAAGACAAAATTATAGCAGGCAGGAAGGATGATCTCAGACATAAAGTTATAAACTTTATAAATCTACAGTAAATAAGAAGATTTTATTTTGTTATAAGTTGGCTGATCAATGATAGAATAGAAAAAGAAAACAAATTATTTTTTCATTGTTTTCTTTTTTTCTATAGGATAGAAAATTTTGCAGATGATTCTACTAAGTTTATATATCCCTTGGTTTTACTAAAATGGTATATAATGGAAAATTTATTTCAAAATAATAATGCAATGTTCCAACAACTGCAATTATGAGTGAGCTCAGTGTGGAGAATTAATTACCAGGTTAAAGAGACAAAAGCATATATTAGTGTTAGAAAATGTTAATATGAGCTTGAAAGCTGTTTTTGCATTAGGATATTTATCAATTCATGCATGAATATTAACTGTTGGATGATCACTGAAGAACACAGAAAGAAATATGGAATTTGGAATTTTGTAATTTTGGTATGTGGTTTTCAAATAAAAATTAGTTTCTTTAACTTTTATTTCTCTAGTTATAATGGGAAATTGAGAAAATAAAAAGCAATTTAATTGGTTGTGATAGGATTTTTAAATACAGAATTCACTTTACTGACAGAATATTGTATGGACATATTACTATAATTTAAATTTTAAAGAACACTTTATTTATGCCTGTTAAGTACTATCACTGGGGATGTATCACAGTGGTAGAGCATTTGCCTAGTATTCAGGAGGACCTTGGTTCAGTCATAGCACTGTTAAAAAAAAAAAGACAAACTGGGCATAGTGACATGTTCATATAGTCCCTCCTACTCAGGAGAATCCCTGGAGCCAGGAGCTTGAGATCAGGCTGCAACTCTGTAGATTTAATATAATTTGGCATACACAAGTATCATAAAAAATATCTTCTTTGTTGTAGCTGTCCTATTGGTGCTGGGGATCAAACCTAGGGCCTCCTACATGTTAGACAAGCATTCTTCCTCTGAATTACACCCTCATCCCCCATAATATTTTCCAGAAGGATTTATTTTGATTCCTAATGTAATATATTTTGATTTTGATGCCTGATTTTTGTAAACATTTGATACGATTGACCCTGGCATTGTGCTTTCTGTCAAAATAAAGTTAGTCACTGAGTTTAAACATTCACTTTCTAAGGTATCTTTCAGGATTTTTATTTTTGGGGGAGAAGGGATCTTATAGATACATTCACATTTTCAACCTCAATTTTGCTCAGTTCTCTTTATGCATTTAAATTTAATGAAATTCAACAAATATTCAGACACATAAAAATACTCATAGAATAAGAACTGGTTTAATGAATCTATTTCTAAATAGCTGAGGAAATGAGTGAACAGGTTATAAAGGTCAGAGAAATACAAATGTAAAAAGTATTGTAGGAGTGTCAACAGGAGATCATCAAGAAGACACGGGGAAAAGAATATTTCAGTTTGAAGAAAAGGATTGTGAAGATTATAGAGAAGTTTCAGTGTATAGAGTTTTAGGAAAAATTGTAAATGGTTCAATATAAATACACATATTTTAATACTTAATGAAAGGAATGGATGCATACAGACGAGCTTAAAATAATGGAACCAAACAGTTCTAATGGTTTCTTAAGTAATTGCTCAATTCTGCATTTTACACTGTAGTGACAATTGCTAAACAATGTTCAGCAGAATAGGGTATTCTATAATAAAACTGTGTTTGAAATAAGATAAAGACCTTTTAGATGGATTCAATACTGCACCTCTACCTCCACCTGTCTTAGAGATTTATTGTACATCTTAACATATAATCAACCTGTAAGTCCTTCAGGTTAAAAAAAATATGTCAACTTTTTAAAATATATTTTCTAAATTTTATAAAATTGAAAAATTTCTTCACTTAAAATACTGATTCTAATGTCAAGAAAAAATTCCTAATGAATATACTTTTAGAAACAGTTTATAGAATATGCCTTCATTTCACATGTACTTCTTTTTTTAATGAGCGTTTCCCTCATCTCCTCCAAAAACCTCCTCATTAAGCTTACAGTCAAAGCTGAAATTTTTCTTGTACTTATATATTTCTACATGAAACCAGTTTGAGGAGCATCAAAAAAAAATGTCTTTGAAAAATTCCTTCTGTAAGGATAATGGGATTATTTTATATTTATTTGTTTCAAAAATGAAGACCAACTTAGACATCTGCCTTTATTCATCTTTGTGTATGGACAAAGGTATCCAAAAAAAAAAAAATGAAGTGTTTGCCACA
The DNA here is from genome assembly GCF_052094955.1 of Ictidomys tridecemlineatus. Classification (NCBI taxonomy): domain Eukaryota; kingdom Metazoa; phylum Chordata; class Mammalia; order Rodentia; family Sciuridae; genus Ictidomys; species Ictidomys tridecemlineatus. Next base: position 91,278,624 of record NC_135484.1, on the reverse strand, counting down.
AAATACAAATTAAATGCTTTTGAAGAAATGATAACATAGATTAGTTAACTTGATTTCACATATTTTCTGAGCCAAGGAAAAATAAGAAACATGTCTTTTGCTGATAATATTACTTATACATATTTTTATTATTGTTTATAAGTTTCAATGTTAAATATCCACATGCATAATAAATTTTTACAAGATTCATTGTTCATTATTTCTCTTGAGAATTTATGATTTTGTATGTTGTATCACCTTAAACAATTATATTTCTGTAAGAATCTTTTACTTTTTGTTATTTTCACCCTATATTTTTACACCCTACGTAACTGTTCTATTTATGAATAGACATAAAAATGTTTCCAAGTTTCAAAAATTCTAATTTAAAAATATAGTATGAAAGGACTATCTTTGAAAAATGATGAATCTCATAAGATGTAATTACAAAGAGTTTCCAAGACATATAAAAAAATGAAATAAAGTAATTCATTTAGCCCTTCAACTATTATATGGGGTGACATAAAATTACAAACTCAAACTGTAAAATCTTGTATACATTACCTATCTGGAAAGATATTGTTATAATTATGCTGGAAAATATAATGAAGAACACAGTCGATTTTTTTTGATAATCACTTAAATGTGGATATATGAATAACGTAAAGCAACCCAAACCAACGTAAAAACCAAGATCGTAGAATGGACAGGCACTAAACATAGACATAGAGCAAATTTTCTTGCTTTGAGAGAGGTAGGCACTGGACCCAGATGAATGAATTGACCTTTGCAAAAAACATTCAGAAACACGATTTTCTGAATCCTACCTGGACATATTGAGGAATAGCCGAACAAGGCCAAGGCAAGTCACATATGAAACTGCTAAACTTCCTTACTGGGAGAACGAAATGTCATTTCCTCAGAGAGGGCTTTCTGAGATCTTTTTCTGTTTTGTGACATGATTCTCTTCCAAATACAGTACTACTCTCCTGTAACTGAAAAGCTTGTTTCTGTTATTCATAGACCCTAGAACAATTTGTGATTACAACAAAGTTCACTTGCTTTCCAGTAGGGAGATGGCTATCTTATGAAATGGGCAGCACTATGGACACAGAGAACCAAGCTCTCTTGTTCTCTGTCTTATCTCTATCATCAGTTCCTGGGACAAAATGATAGGATTTCAGTTAATATTAATTGAATGAATGAATGAATGGTTAAGAATGCCTATGCACTTAGTGATGATTTAATTTTATTAATGTTAAAAATTTAAAATATAAAGGAAGCAGGCACATGTATTTTTTTCCTAAAAACATTGCCAACAATTTATCCTCTTAAATTATCCTATAAAGCTATAATTTGCCCAATAATTAGAGTTCCTTATTTATGCAACTTCCTATCTCAGAGTGAAACATGAAATACATGGTGCTCTATTCTGTATCTAAGTATATCTTCTAGAAGACACTTGGATTACTCAGTCACACCTCAGTTCTAATGATTGAGATTACCAGGTTTGGATATCTGAATTTAAGAAAAAATATTAGGCATTCTAGAGTTTAAGAATCTAGTCTTTCTATTTTCCTCAAAAATAGAGCCATTTATGATTGCATGTTTATATGAACTACTATACTTCATCAATTCCAAAAATGAATATAAGAATACTTATGCTCCCTTGATGCTAAGGATATTAATTGAATATGACTAAATTAAATGATTAAGTCTGAATTTAATCCTCAAGGAAGTTCCTGGAATTTTTTTGCATAAGGTCTGAAGAATATTTTAATAATCTGAATTGCAGTGAACAAGTAACAATAACAGTAATAATGTATTTTAAAACTATTCACCAAAAGAGTATCCAATGATTAAATGTAAGGGTCCCTCCCTGGGTGTCTAAAATTTAATGAATGCAACTTGATTAGAATTAGGTTAAGTCTATGCATATTATTGAAAGTGCTACCAAGGAACCATATAGTCTATTTCTTCAAACCTACTTATTCTTATTATGTACTAGAATTGCTATCCCATATGTCTTGTGTATCTATTCTTGTCAATTTCAGAACACTTTCAAAGTTTATCTTCACCAAACCTCTCCATACCAGATTTTGGTTTTGTGAACTTACAGTGCAGTACTTATCACTTATTTTAAAGAAGTATGGGATGAAAATCAGAATAGTTACCTAGTTTAAAGGTAATTTAGGGCTGGGATGTGGCTCAAGCGGTAGCATGCTTGCCTGGCATGCATGGGGCGCTGAGTTCGATCCTCAGAACTACATAAAAATAAAAAAATAAAAGATGTTGTGTCCACTGAAAACTGAAAAATAAATATTAAAAAAATTCTCTTTCTCTTTAAAAAAAGGTAATTTAGTTGATTTATTTAATACCCTACCCTTCACAATAAAGGAGCTTTGCTCAAAGAACATAAACAAGTGTTATTTACTTTTCCATAACGTCTAATAATATGAAGAGAGCAGAATGAAGTTCAGTTTCTTGGAAAGATGAGTTTGGGAGGGGAAAGGATTATAATTCTCCTAGGCACCAATGAGTTATATGTTTTTTATTATTAAATTTTTATTGTATTTACATTGAGAAGACCAAAGTAGTACCATTGTATTGCCCTTCTGTTTTTCAGTGGTGCATTAAATTGACATTTATCAAAACACTAACAACCACTATTCAAGAAGTTTGAAACTCAGTTTAAAATATCAAAACTCAGTAGGAATGAAACTATTTTTCAATTGTTAAAAGAAAAAATATGTTTGAGAAAATGTGTTTAGTAAATGGAGAGGCAAGAGATATGTATATTTGGATGTTAACAATAAAAAAAAAAGATAAGCTCTTAGGTGTAGTCAGCACATCCTCCAGAGAAGATCAGAAAAAGGTGTGTTCATTATAATACCAATATAATTTATGATTAATACTCATAATTCAGGGTAAATAAAAGTTTGGGCTCAAGCCATACAGTTTTAAAGTTCTCATAATGTAGATAATGTTATTTGAACTCAGAGGTTTTTTGAATGATCATGAAATGTTTCAAATTTCAAAGCCAGACTTTGACTAGTGTCAGTTAAATGACCCAACCAATCACCTGATTTATCACATATCAAGTTTATCATTTCTTTTTCATTAAAAATGTATTGGGGTTCCAGAGATAACATATCAGTATTGACAGATAGCCATAGAAACAACACATTTGGAAAAATTCAACAAAATTCTAATGCACATTCACTTGAAACAATTTTTTTCCATTGGCAAAATAGCCTTCAAACATTATGCCCAATAAATATTTTTTCTTCAAGTTTCACCAGATAATGTTTATAGTACATTAACTGAAAAGAGAAAATAGAACCAGAAGTAGTTTTTGAGTCTAAAAGTTTGAATGATAATTTTTTTTAAGTGTTTGAACAGGCAGCATCCTCTTTTTAACGACTTTGATTCATTGCTCTGTAGACAGAGTCACACTCAAGATAATACTGAAAGGTGTGCTAGCTGTTAACTTCACAGTGATTAATGGCAAGACAAGATATCAGGTATCTAAAAGTTGAGAAAACATTAACTTGGGAGCAAGGCGAAAAAGCTAGAGGGAAATAATAAGTCACACCAACAGAAGGCAATGTAAAAGCAAGACATTGCTGCTCTTGATTGTGTTTTGAAGTATTCCTGAATCCATACTAAATTTTCAAAAGGCGTTTAAAAGTAGTGTTACTGTATCTTAAATCTAAACTTGTCTATAAAATAAGAGATAAAATATCATCATAACCAAAATTAAGAAATAATATATAAAAGTATGTTTTCTGAATTTTAAGTAAATAAAAATGGTAAGATCTTTAAATTCTTACAAGATTTAAAGGTTGTTTTTTAAAAGGAACTTTAAGAGAAAAAGAGCAGATATAGTTGTTAGCCTGTTATTAGCCAGGCTAATAATAATAGCTTTCATAAAATGTTTGCTATTACTTATTGAGTACTGTCCACAATCCATTGTCTCAGCACTACAAAACCTACCTTAATTGTCAAGCTCCACAGGCAGGTGCCTGCTTCATTTTGTAAATATTTTTATATATTTCATACAATTTTTAAACTGAATTCAGAAACATTAAGTACTTCCTCAGAATGGGACTAGAAAATTACAGTTCAAATCTAAAGTTAAATTTTATTTTATTCATTTCATTAATCATATATCTTTACCAGTAGTGTAAAATGTGTGAGGGTAAGTACCATGATTGTCTTTTCTAGAATTGAATTTCCAAAAACTTTCAGAGAACCTTTCTATTGGAATACAAAACATAAATATACATTTAATGGGGCTGGGGATGTGTCTGCCGAAAACTAAAAAATAAATATTAAAAATTCTCTCTCTCTCTCTCTCTCTCTCTCTCTAAAAAAAAATATACATTTAATATTCACACTAATTTGAAAGTCTATCCTTTGTTTCATTATATAATACTAGTAATTTAATTTCAAATAATAACTTAAGAAAAACAATTTTTCAAAAATTATGAAGTATTATAGTTCAAAGAACTTGCTAGTAGCCTAAATTAAATCAACCCGAACAATATAAGACAATATAATCCCTAAGAAACAAGAATTTCTGGTGATGCTGTATGTAGGGAAAAAAATAGATAATAATAATATACTACATATTTTAAAAAATATAGAAAGGATTTGCAATGCATTTATCATAAAGAAAATATAAGTAGATAAGGAGATAGATATGTTCAACCTGAATTTAAACACTACATAAAGTATACAAGTACTAAAACATCACAAGGTACCCCATGATACACTCAATCTTATGGTATCATAATAAGTAATAATTTTATGGTGTGTATTGAAACTGATACATTATCAGATAAAAGTTAAAACAAATTTAAAATAATAATATGACTTTTAAAATCGTAATCAACATTTTCACAGTTTCATTTGGAACATAATTATCCATGTTTTTAAAAGATGAAATTTATTATAACATATTATAAATATTTTATATTTTTCTGAGGGTAAAGTGTGATATTTCTTTCAAGGAAGTAGCATGTTTCCAAATCTAACAAAACAGTTCTTTCAGAAAACTATTAGCTTATTTCCCCTTTCCATTTTTTTTTCATTTAATATTCATTGGGCTCATAGAGAACACATACATTTCATGGGGTTTCAAAATGCAATGATGAATAAGAAATGATTCATTATCTAAATGCACTGACATGCAAATGTGTTTAACAGGTGCACATGTAAAGTATTGGTAGTATGGTGTGTATTCTGTGAATGCAGCGAAGTAACTGATCAAATAAGATGGAGATAGGAAACGCTTTGCTGAGGAGACAACCAATAGAATAAAATTCAAAAGCAAGTGAGGTGTCTAGCCTCACGATGGCATGGAGAAGGAGAGAAAAACATTTCAAAAAAAAAGAAACGTACAAAGACACATTTTAATGAAGATAGGGTGCTCAGCTTGAGGTGTGGAGTATATGAATTATAAAAGAGTAGACTCTGTGTTTATAGGGATAATCAGAAAGTCAATTTGTGACTCAATATTACTTAGCAGAGATACAACTAGAGATTTGGAACAAAATTCCTTGTTGTTCAGGAGTATACTTAGGAGATGATTAATATCACTTCTCCTCACCCACTAAATTCTCATTAGTATTCCTTAGTACTTTCAAGAAGCTCAAAACAGGCAGGGTACGGTGTTGCACTTCCTAATCCTCGAATTTTGGGAGGCTGAGACAGGAGGATCCCAAGTTCAAAGCCAGCCTCAGCAATAGCAAGGCACTATGTAACTCAGTGAGACCCTGTCTCTAATAAAATACAAATATTGGTCTGGGGATGTGGCTCAGTGGTTGAGTATCCCCTGAGTTCAATCCCTAGTCCAAACCCCACCAAAAAACAAGAAAGAAGGGCTGGGGATGTGGCTCAAGCAGTAGCGCGCTCGCCTGGCATGCGTGCGGCCCGGGTTCAATCCTCAACACCACATACCAACAAAGATGTTGTGTCCGTCAAGAACTAAAAAATAAATATTAAAAAAAAATTCTCTCTCTCTCTCTCTCCTCTCTCACTCTCTCTTTAAAAATAAAAAAAAAAAACAAGAAAGAAGCTCAAAACAATTCTCCTAATCCATCCTTCCGACTACTTTTCCAACATGTGAGAATCATAATCCCACACACTTTCACATCCTATGGCACTGAGGGCCATTGATTTTAGAATGCTGGAAAATATTCACTGGTAAAGATAACAAACAAGACATTGGATGACTGGTACAATTATAGGTGACAACTCACTATAGAATATGATTATCTATGCTTTATAATGATCCAAACATAACTCCTTTGTGTAATAAGTAGTCTAGACTGCAAGGGGAAAACAAATTATGCTCAAAAGTGTAAAAAGTTGTATTAAAATTCATTGACAGCACAGTTATGAAATGTGCTAATTTTCAGGTTATGACAATTTAACACTTAGCCATTACTGCTTGGTTGTTGTGAAACTGTATCTGAGCATATCTTTAGTTTATTAACACTTCTTTAAAGCTTCAAAAGGAAACATGATATTTTATTCACTGACATACACTCACATATACAGACTCAAATGTTCCTTTATTAAGTGCTTATAAATCTAGTAGTGAAAAGTAAATTTTTTATTTCTTTGAAATTTTTTTTCTAAAATTTCTTATTTTCTGAATATTTTCAGTAGCTACACTACGAAGACAAACTTAAGCCCTTGTGAAAATAATGGTCAGAATAAACATTATATATTTTAGCCAAATTATTGTATTTATTAAGTCTATGTCCACAATATATGGATATTTTCAAGATTATTGTAGAATGTCAGTCAATGCCCATTTGTACTTATGTCTTCCACATTTTTACAAGTCAAATTTTGTATATTTTTTAAAGGTATGTTATCAGAAATAGAGCTATGACCAAATTATGTATGCAGGTTAGAAGATATGCATTTCAATATTCTGACAAAAACCTTTTTTCCCCCAAACTATCTAGAGAGAAGAGAGTTTGCCTCTATTCTATTCTATTCTATCTATTCTCTATTTCTATTCATCATTAGCTTTGAGTGCCAATCATATGATATATTATCTGAAAGCAATAGTGCATGACATGCTAGTTACAAACAACTGTTATGATTAAATGTTAGGATTGTGAATCTGATTCTCACTTTATGAAGCTAACATCCATATTATATGCACCAATTAATTTGTTCCCAGTGCATTGGCTTTCCATTGTAAGCTATGGCCTATGTACAAAAATAACCCAGGCCCAAAGATTCCAGGGGCCATCTGCTCTACTGTCTTATGAGACTTCTGTTGTTTTCTTTACTAAAACAAAGCTTCATTGAGGTTCACAATGATGTATTGTTTTCCTGCTGTTTATTTTGGCTTTCTTCCTATGAGGAATTAAAGAATAATCTCCAGCTGACTACAGCTTAAGAAGCCAATTTTAAGACTTTCACCTTAATAAGTACATATGAGCTATGCAAATAATTTATTAATTAAAATCTTTGAGTTGTCAGCTCACAGAAGAAAATAATTTCTTAAGGGTTTTTCCCCCAAAATTTTTAGACTCCTAAAAAGGTACTGATTTCTTAAGAAAATTCTCAAACTGTATATATTTATATTGGAATATGTAAAACTCGAACCGAAACAAGAATAAGACTGAGAATAAGGCTATCAGATATTACCGTCCAACTACTGAAAGCTATCTGAAGCTGATGGAAATTTCATTATGATCAGATTTAGCTATGAGGTAAGAAAAAATAACTCAAAAAAGAAACAAGTAAAAGACTTTTATGACTCTTATTTAAAAGAGACAAGAAAAATAATCCTTTGAGAGAATGAATGTTTTTCACTCCTTTTACTATTCTCAGAGTATTTGATGTTTCTGTCCTTCCTTCTTTTCCTTCTTTCTGTTCCTTCAATCTACCCTTCTCTGCCTCAAAGTAATTTTTTTCTCTTACTCAGGCTACTCAACTTTTTATTTTCCTTGTTTTTCTTACATCCTCTCTGGGACTTCTTCCTCATTTTAGACGCTAATTAGCACTTGCTAATTGAAATTTTAAAAGCTGAGTATTATAAGCACTTTAGCACATCACAAAAGTCTGTGATCATAGGCAGATTTCAAAATAGTGTGTAAAATAGAAGATGCTAAGGAATCTTCTGTCTTTTAAAGAAAGTGTGAAAAACAGGATATGTGTCTAAATTTTACACTTATTTTATTTTCACAGTGCATGTCTAATTCTGCCATTCCTACACAGTTTGAAAACAAACCAAGCTTTTGTTGGGTTCTGGCTTGTGTGATAACTGTCATCAGAATCCTGGCCTATTAGTTCTTTCAAGGACCCCAAAGGTATCACAGAATTTACTACATTCTCTTCACACTTTCTGTCTCTGTGGTCCATATGTTCTTACAGAAAATCAACTATCAGTAAAAATCAACTATCAGGAATTTTGTTCTTAGGTCTAGGAACAAAAAAATACATTGTTAAGAATTCCACTGAATATATCATTAAAAAAACATAAATAGTATTTCTATGTTGTTATAGATTAGATTCTCTGAGAATCTGATATTGAAACAGAGTTTAGTGTGTGAAAGCCAGGAGATAAGGAAGCATCCTGGACAAATGTAGAAGCTGGTCTCCTTGCAGTTACCAGAAGTTCTACCAACCCAGGGACATGTAGAGCCAAAAGATGGCCAATCAGAGTTGTCCTGCTTGGAGTGGAAATGGCTGGGTCTTTGAACCTCCAGCTCTGACAGTAATCAATGTGCACTGCCCTGGGAAGGAGGATATTTTAGTAAGCTTTTTTGCTGCTGTGACTAAAGGATCTGACCAAAACAACTGTATTGAGGGCTCACAGTTTTAAAGGTCTTAGTCCATAGAAGGCTGGCTCCAATCCTCAGGTCTCGAGGTGAGGCTGAACATCATAGTGGGAGAGTGTGGCAGAGAGAAGCAGCTCGAATCATGGTGATCAAGAATCATAGAAGCAAAAGAGAGATTCCACTCACCAGATACAAATATATACACCAAAGCCACACCCTAATTCCCACCTCCTCTAGCCACACCCTACCACTTCAGTTAACAATTAATCACTATCAGGGGATTAAGTCACTTATTCAGTTGAGACTCTTACAACTCAAACATTTTTCCACTGAACCCTCTTGCATTGTCTCACATGTGAGCTTTTGGGGGGACACCTCAAATCCAAACCATAACAGAAGGTGACTTTAGCAAGCACTTCAACTGAGGCAAGCCCTGAAGGATACTGACACTTCCCTGCCTTTAACATATCAGGAATTGGGTCCTTATGAGATAGGTGAGTTACATATTTCCATATCCAATAACTAAGAAATATTTCATCTCTAACATTTGTTGCTCAGTTTTGTTGTAAAACATGAAGTGTTCCTAACTCATGACTAACATGGAAATACTAGACAAACTCAAAACTCGTACTTATTTTGTACTTATTGTTTTATTCAAAACATGTTCTACCTTCATGTTAATTTTTATACATGGTCAGATGTAGTGTTGCATAAACTGTTTTGTTTTGACTATATCTTTATAGTTCTGCTTTGATTTTACATTGAGCATATTTAAAAACTAGTGATACTACAATTTTTACCATTCATTTTCACTTTCAGTTGCTATCTTCACTACTGAATTTTTTTTTAAAGTGATGTTTTAGGTAAGTGGTATAATAAAATTTAAATTGGGAGAATAAAAAATTCTTTCACTGTCATAAAGGAGAGATAAAAACTCAAGTTTTCAGTGTTAACTAGTATTGCAGCTCAAATATTTTAGAAAAAATAAAAAATATATTATTTTTATTTACAAAATACATACACATACATATACACTTTGAACATTCTTTTATTCATTGCATAAAATAATTTATGTACTTATTTTCTCAATTAAAATGTATTAATGGACACCTCAGTGTCAGATTTATCTTCTTGAAATAATTAAGTTTCTTAGTGTATCTCTGATATGTTTATAGAAACCACTAAGACAAGATTAATTAAGTTACAGTTTGTAATGCATTACCTCATTTGGGATAATAATATATAATTAGTTGACTTAATGGACATTTTTAATCTATATTCCTAATGAAAAAAAGACTATAATTGAAACTGACATTTTAGTCAAAATGTCATTTAAAAGTTTTGCAGACTACTACCAGAGTTGATGGACATTGTTTCTAAGTATGTTCTCAGATGAAGAAATGTTGTAGTGAAGAGAATTCTGAGCATTATCCCAGGTTTAGGAAATTATGTGTTAGGAAATATCATTGCAGTCTGGAAAACTGGTCTTCTTAAACATGGACTTGTAATAATTCATTATACATGCATATATCATATTTCGTCCCCATATTCAATCAGAGACGATCTATATTTGTTGAGTTCATATATGATCAACCATCCACTGAAGCACTAACTATAATCAGCATCAGTTTGAAAAGGGGCTATAAAAAAGGAGACCTTCTTTTAAAGAAGGATTTGAGGACATCAAATCACATACAATGTTCACAAATATAACATAAAGCAAATTTCTCTATAAAGCACAAAGAATTCTTTATAAAAACACAACCAGGGGCTGATTACTTTATCACTCATATTTTTTCTATTATATTCTAGAATCAATTGCAGTCTTCTCTAATACAAAAAGGTGAAGAACACATTTTCAAAGAGGTATGTGCAGACAGGTACAATGTTCACATTCCATGTACAGCCATGGTGTGCATTTAAGTATAAAACCAAGCTATACTGAATCTTTGCATTATTTATATAGTTATAGATTAGGAGTTTTAGATGTCATTCTGTATTTTACTCTAATTAAATACATCAATAAGATTTCAATGATGAATCCATAGTTACTATTACAATATCTAAAAGCAGAAAAATTCGTTTTCTACTAAAACCTTTCTTACAAATAGTTACAGAAATTTGTGAACATTTTTTTCATTTGCCATTGATCATTTCAAAGCTGACATGAAATCACTTCTTTTTGTTAAACTATTCAGAAATGTAGATAATTTCAGATGTAGATAAGTTCAGAATTTACATAACATATTCAAATACATGCAATATAATATTTTTAAAATTTGAAATTCACAACATACCCAATATAAACAATATGTTTACGTTGCTCAGAAAGCACTCATCCATTTATTTTAAAGGATCTGTAACAACAGTTTTGGTTGACAAAGAAAATTGTTTTTTATTGCCCACTAGAAATATGTTTTGCCATATTCTAGGAAGAAACTACAAAGTTTAATGGAGAAAGGATAGCATCTTCAACAAATGGTGCTGGGAAAACTGGAAATCCATATGCAACAAAATGAAACTGAATCCCTTTCTTTCGCCATGCACTAAAGTTAACTCAAAATGGATCAAGGAGCTTGATATCAAATCAGAGACATGGCATCTGATAGAAGAAAAAGTTGGCTACGACCTACATACTGTGGGGTCGGGCTCCAAATTCCTCAATAGGACACCCATAGCACAAGAGTTAATATCTAGAATCAACAAATGGGACTTACTCAAACTAAAAAGTTTTTTCTCAGCAAAAGAAACAATAAGAGGTAAATAGGGAGCCTACATCATGGAAACAAATCTTTACTCCTCACACTTCAGATAGAGCCCTAATATCCAGAGTATATAAAGAACTCAAAAAATTAGACAATAAGATAACAAATAACCCAATCAACAAATGGGCCAAGGAACTGAACAGACACTTCTCAGAGGAGGACATACAATCAATCAACAAGTACGTGAAAAAATGCTCACCATCTCTAGCAGTCAGAGAAATGCAAATCAAAACCACCCTAAGATACCATCTCACTCCAGTAAGATTGGCAGCCATTATGAAGTCAAACAACAACAAGTGTTGGCGAGGATGTGGGGAAAAGGGTACACTTGTACATTGTTGGTGGGACTGCAAATTGGTGCAGCCAATTTGGAAAGCAGTATGGAGATTTCTTGGAAAGCTGGGAATGGAACCACCATTTGACCCAGCTATTCCCCTTCTGGTCTATTCCCTAAAGACCTAAAAAGAGCATGCTACAGGGATACTGCTACATCAATGTTCATAGCAGCACAATTCACAATAGCAAGACTGTGGAAGCAACCTAGATGCCCTTCAATAGACGAATGGATAAAAAAAAAATGTGGCATTTATACACAATGCAGTATTACTCTGCATTAAAAAAATGACAAAATCATAGAATTTGGAGGGAAATGGATGGCATTAGAGCAGATTATGCTAAGTAAAGCTAGCCAATCCCTAAAAAACAAATGCCAAATGTCTTTGTTGATATAAGGAGAGTAACTAAGAACACAGTAGGGAAGAAGAGCATGAGAAGAAGACTAACATTAAACAGGGATGAGAGGTGGGAAGGAAAGGGAGAAAGAAGGGAAACTGCATGGAAATGGAAGGAGACCCTCAGGGTTATACAAAATTACATACAAGAGGAAGTGAGGGGAAAGGGAAAAATAATACAAGGGGGAGAAATGAATTACAGTAGAGGGGGTAGAGAGAGAAGAGGGGAGGGGAGGGGAGGGGAGGGGGGATAGTAGAGGATAGGAAAGGCAGCAGAATACAATAGACATGAGTATGTCAATATGTAAATCAATGGAAGTGTAACTGATGTGATTCTGCAATCTGTATACGGGGTAAAAATGGGAGTTCATAACCCACTTGAATCAAAGTGTGAAATATGATATATCAAGAACTATGTAATGTTTTGAACAACCAATAAAAAAAGAAAAATAAATAAATAAAAATAAAATTAAACAACATTGCTTGTGCAATTTTATCTAAGAGGGGTGTATATGTATGTGTAAATATGTATATATATATATATATATATATGTTATATATATGCATATATATATATGCATACCAATATTGCTATAATAAAGAGATTTCCTAAGTTATAACTCTGTAATGAGAAAAATGTACTTGCAAAACAATCTTATAAAAATATTTTTAAATAAAAAACTTATAGAATTTTAATAAGGTTGATGTTTGAAATGATTTGTTCTCAGAAATTGCTTTCATATATTCTTCAATTTAATAAAATCAGAGAGAAACACCTCTGCTATGGTAGAATTATGTACACAGTTGTCAAGAGCTGATAAGATGACGCCTGCTAAGTGAACTCTGCCAAAATTAATTGAGCAAGAAGCAGCTACCAATTTGAAAGGCCAGCTGCAAGAATATATGAAAGAATGAGGGAGGATGTGCTAAGTGTACATGTCACAGAGACTGGGGATATCCAATTAATATTTTCTCATATTAAAAAACATGAAGCAGTTGATGTTTCTAGTGATGTTTTAAATACCAGTGATATTAATTCAGAATAATTGTTGTCATTATCGGTACATTCTCTTGCATAGACAATCAGGGTGAATTTCAAAATTTTGTAATTTAAATGTGAAATAAAATAACTAAGAGACCAACTACAGTAGCTTTCTAAATTAATACCCAGGATTATGAAAATGATTCAGCCACTAAGAATGTACAAACAATGAATATTTTAAATCTGAAAAAATTAGTCAATAGGAAAAATAAAGAATGATTTTTAAAAATTCCATTCAAAGGTAAAATACAGAATGCACACACACACACACACACACACACACACACACACACACACACACACCCCTCCTTGGAGAAAAGAAGAAATAGAGAAAAAATAAAGAAGAAATTATCTAGAGACACACCATGGGTTATCATGTCTACTAAATTTTATTCTCACCAATATTTTCTTCCTATGGATAATCATATTTAAGTTGATATATAAATTAATAAGTCCACAGAGGTATAATCACTTTTATAAATGAAACACAAATTGCACAAATTTTTATATCCATTCTTCAAATATTTACCTTAAATTGAAGAATGAAAATGTGACTTCTGTCAAACACTTAAGGAGATATCAAAGTCTTCCTTATCTTTCATCTTTATTTATTTTTCCCCACTTTTGGGGACAAAAGATACAGAAACCAATAAAAACTACCTGCAATTGTGAAACTGATTAACTCATCTCAGAAGCCATAATAATTTTCTTATTATCATCAGGGCAGTTTGAAATAATTACAGTGTCAATAATGTAATAAAGGAGAATCTTAAGTAAAAATTACTTGTACTTCACTGATTCATACTAACCAAGGACAAAAAAAAATAGATTGAAGTAGATTTATAGCTTTCTTTACTAACTTTTCAATCAAGTACAAAAATATTTTACTGAAAATATCTACTGGTATTTTGCCTGAGAAAATTTATGTAGTAGTACAAAGGAATACTGTAATATTGATCAGTTAGCTGCACACATATGCACAGAAGCATGCTTATAGCCTTAAACCATTCTATCAGATGTCAACTATCCTAATAAAACACCATATTACTTCCATAGTCTTAGATTATAGGAATTTCTTAGCCAGTGTACATCTCTACTGCTAGATAAGAAAGTTTAATTAATGATCAATAGTATTCACATCTAAAAATCAAATTTTGTTTTTATATCAAGCATTAGGAAAGAATTTAGCAAAAATATTTATATTCACTTTCTTATAGTTCAAATTGATTTGATCCAAATATGAATAAAAAGCTACAATTTTTTTGAAATTGATACGGTTGGTAGAATTGAAAGTCCTTCACAGCTCTACTTCCTTCTGTCATTTTAAGAAGACAAAGGTGGCCTCTCTTCACTGGTCAGTACATTCTTTATCACAGAAGATGCAGACCATTAGCTCAAAAGCCTAGTAGTTCCAAAACCAAACTTTTACACATTTAGTTGCTTCAAATAGAGACCTGATAATCATAATTTTTATATTCTGGGCATCAACCTACTACTATTGCCCTTTGGGATCCCTAATGATACCACTGGTTACCTTGATGGGTCCTGATTCACTGAATGCTCAAGTATAACACCAGGGAAGCACGCCAGGCAAGTGTAGACTAGAAAGTAAGAAGCTTTATTTAAAGGAGAGTAAAACAGACTTCTCTGGGTGGAATCGGAGGGATGAGGAAGTCCCATCCTTTTTATATCTGAAGTTTTCTTTGTCCCTCTGCATTCCTCTCCTTTATCTGGTTTATTTTCCTTCATCCTGAATGTGATGGGGGATGTAGGTGGGAAGGCCAAAAGGTGGGAAACAGGTGAGCTGATGGGGCTGAGGAGGAGTGATGGGGCAAGAAGGGAGCCCAGGGCAAATTAATTAGTAATCCCTTATTTGCTAAGAGTTGCTTCATTAACAGTTCTTTAGGATGGGCAGTATAGGCTGGGCTTTGGGGACATTAACATTTCAGTCTCCTGGGTGCAGTTTCTGATTTCCTGGACTCAAATCAGACTCCATTTTTTTTTCTATCCGACGTGATATCAGACCTACTACACTAAGTACCTATCTTTAAATCTGGCTTCACTATCTCCCAGCTGCATTGCTTCACCATATTGGGAACATATCAAAGCCTTCTCTACAATTCACCTCTTTTCCACATGGTCTCTGGGCCGTGGTTCTTCAGCTTTTGACAGTTCTGATGTGAGGGTTTTCCTTTTGCATGGCATCCTAAACATACCAAATAAAACTCATTTAGGGCTACTGCCCCCACTTGACTATATGTTTCTCCTTGGTCAGCCATAAAATCTTTAAACTTGCTGTACCTTCACAAGTTTTAAGAAATTACATAAATTTTAAAAGTATTTCATACCATGACAAGCTAATAGCATAGAATTTTTTGAGTGGCTGAATGAAAATAAGAATGAAGAAAACCTATAAAACCAGCAATAATGAAAATGCCAACTAACAGAAACTCAAAAATTACTTAATATCTGGAAAACAGTTGAACTATTTTCTCTAAATTTAAACATATAGTTACCGTACAACCTAAAAATGCCAGTCTTGTGTACTTTCTGTAGGAATTAAACATAGAAATTAAAATATAAATCCTATACAATAAAAATCATGAATATCATAGAAATAATCATAAAAGTGAAATAATTTTCATATCCTCAAATGAGTGGACATCTTATTTTACTCATAACAAATTTTGAAACATTTGTATAAAGGTCACTACTCAGAAAGAAAAACTAATGAGCTATGAAATCATGTAATACTTGAATGAATCTCAAAAATACTACACTAAGTAAAAGAAGACAATCTCAAAGTTTATGAATGTATTATGATACTTTTATATAATGCTCTTGAAGAGAGAAGTTATGATGACAAGATCAGGGCAACAGTTACTATGTTTTGAGATAAGGAAAGGATTGATTACATAGGGGTAGTCTGTAGGAATTTGGGGGTGATGAAATGCAGTTTATTAATTGTAATGGAGCTTACACAAATATATACATGGCATATAACTGTTCAACTATGTAGTCAATTGATATGCTACATTAAAAAGTTAAGATTAAAAAAAAAATTTGTGAAAATCATGGTGGTGCACAGCTGTAATCACACTGACTTGGAAGGCTGAGGCAGGAGGATCACAAGTTTGAGGCCAGCCTCAACAAGTTAGTAAGATCCTAATCAATTTAGCAAGATGAAAAAAATAAAAATAAGAAAGGGCTGGGGATGTAGCTCAGGAATTCCATGCCTGGTTTAAAAAAGATTACACTGAAAGACAATGCAAAGTTGTTTTTTTTTTTTTTCTAGGATTTTATTTGTTTTTAGTACTTGGAGTGTTAGTACTAGTGTTAGTACTACTCAAATACTCTACCATTGAGCTATATTTCCAGCCAACTAAGTATTCTTAAAATTACATTTATAACATATCTTTTCCTCAAACTTTGAATTTCTCTTCCACAACATGGAAGCAACTAAACTGTCGAAATATTACACTATTATTATGATTATATTTTTATTGGACATTATGATTGTTAAATTTGGTATCAGCCCTAAAGTTTAAAATTCCATGAAATCTTTCATTAAATTTAAACTTAATTATCACACAATATATTATTTTCAGCATGTCAATTTTTTAACCTATATACACTTTCTGATTTTATTATTTTTATAGTTAATTTTTCTGAAAAATTATTTTCTATAATTCAATAATCAAGTTTTCCTCCTGATCTAATTTTTTTCAAAACAATAATATATCATGGAGAATTTTTTTCTCACCTAGATTATTGAAGGAAATATTTAACTGTTTTCCCTGGTCTATGCTTGCTTTCATCCCTCTTATAATTGTCTCTTACCTCAGCAGCTAGAATTCTCAAACATAGCAAAACATCTTATGACTCAGCTCAAAACTCTACTAGTGGCTATTTCAAGGTCAAAATTAGAGTCTTCAAGGTGATCCCTAAGGACCTCTCTCTCATTGATTTTTCTGACACCATTCGATAAAACTTCCACTATTCTCATTGTATTCCACACATGTTCTTATCTTAGGAACAATGCATGAGCTGATTTTTTGTCTAGAATTTTTTTCCCCAAACACCTGCAATGTCTAATTGCCTTAGATCTTCTAAATCTTATGGAAATAAAAAAGAAGCAAAACTAAAACCATTATCCCCATGAAATGTCTCATTTAGATCTCTGAAGGAAGATCTTTAATGTCTTTCACAGATGTTAAAATTGTAAAAGTCTATGGGGATCTGGGATTGTGGCTCAGTGGCAGAGTGCTTGTCTCACATGTGTGGGGCACTGAGTTTGATCCTTAGCAACACATAAAAATAAATAAATAAAAGTATTGTGTCCATCTAAAATTTAAAAAAAATAAATTAAAAAAAAGTCTATGGGATATAACAGTGGAAATATTTTAATATACTTAATATTTTATGTGCTTTATCTGGAGAAACCAAATTGTGTGAAGAAGATTGGATATACCTTCTATTTCTCCATTAATTTTTCTCTGAACAAGAGAAGAAATAAAATTAAATTAATATTTTCTTTTTGGGGTTAACATAATAAAAATTATTCTTATTAAGTTTGAACTTCTAATAAACTATTAAGTCAGTATAAGTTTGTCCCATTCAACATATGAGATGCTTATTCAAAAGACTCAATATTTATCTGTAATTAAAATTTAAATGCACTTTACTTTTATTTTTTAATTATAGGATTTCTAATAGAATGCTTCAAATTCTTTGACACCATGAACTCTATTAGGCATTATATTGCAAGAAATATGGTAATAACCAATTTTTTATTCCAAAAGTAAACACTAAAGATGCTGTTCTAATATTATGAATAATTCAGAAACATTTTTTCAACAGAATTCTGTTAGTTACAGTTTAAGTCTTTATAAAACATATTTCCACTAAGGCAAATCTAAATAGTAATATTTTCATGTATTCTGTTATCAAGTATTTTTGGTCAGTAAATCTAAAAATGGAATGAAACTCAAATAATGGAAGAAAATGTGTATTCTTTCAGGTTCATCAGAGGTATATAAACTTTCATTGATAATAAAATTCCATATTCCCTTTAAAATTGTTATTTATTATTTTTTAACATTTTGAATTTATGTTTCTCAAAGGGGCAATAGAAACACTTTTCCCTTAATACTTGTAAATACTATTCAGCAGAATAAAAAAAAATAGTCAAAAA
Source organism: Ictidomys tridecemlineatus (assembly GCF_052094955.1). Classification (NCBI taxonomy): domain Eukaryota; kingdom Metazoa; phylum Chordata; class Mammalia; order Rodentia; family Sciuridae; genus Ictidomys; species Ictidomys tridecemlineatus. The sequence goes on along the minus strand of NC_135484.1, from coordinate 91,260,100 downwards.
AGCCAGAGAAATTCAAACCTCAATAAATCTCTCACTATCCTCAGAGAACTTTCTTTCTCTGCTATACATAGCTGTTTCTTCTGCCAAGCATCTGTTGAGGAAATGATGTAAGTAAAATTTCAAAAATTTTAAATCCCTAGCTGTAGCCTAAATTTAGAAATTTCCAGATTGCACTGAGACTTAAAATCATATTAAAGAAAAATTCACAAGTTTCTCCTATGTGGTATTTTAAAATTTATTTCTCATTTTAAAACTTTTTATATATTAGGGGTTTGGACTATATTTCTTTTTCAATAAATGGGTATTTTTAGAAGACTGCATGTTGATACCATCTTCCTTAAATTATACCTACTTTAATGGATCAAAAGCTAGCAACAAAAGGGTCTATGCCAGCAACTAAAATGCCACCTCAAGCCTAGCATCAGGGAGGAAAATTTGCTGACATCTTTAATCTTTAAAAATCTTTCTTCTACCCCTGGTAACCAGTGGGCTTAATATTTTTAAAATCATCAAATATTTCTGAGCTTTTTTTTTCTATCAATTAGGTATGATGAGGAATATAATAGCAATTATCATAAAGCACCAAGAATTAAATGTAAAGAATGAGTAATATACAGTGACCATGGTGCTCAGTATAGAGAAAGTATTAATAAACAATATCTATTTTTATAATCACTGTTATTTCTATTTAATGTATTAGATTTGTTTTACAATTTTTGAAGCTAGCTATCTTTGATACTAGAACAAATCTAACATATACTACTTTTTTGCATTAAAAGCATTAGAAATTTAAATATTAAATGTTAATATATAGCTACTGTATTAGCCAGTACAGAAGCACAAAAATAATTTGAAATTGCTCAGTGATTGACCTGTTGTAAATACTGATGTTATATATAAGCATGATCACAGAGTATTAACTATTAATATCTAGCATTTGAAGTATCAAACTTGTTAAATGTGCTGTCAATAGGGAAAATTTTACCTGGATGCTAAATTCACGTTGGAAGATGGATGTATTCTAGTTTTGAAAGTAAAGGTAAAGCTATAAAAAGGATAGAACATGAAATTTGTAGTAGCTAAAAATAAAATGACTGTTTATGGAGATGAATTCTGGAATCAGGGTTGCAAATTTGAATTAAGAGAAGTAGGGGAAAATCAGTGGTTTTAAGGAGTTAGAAAACTTGCTTAGCATATAACAACCAGCTTTTTACTATCTCCTGGTTTCATATCATTATAATTTAGGTTTAAGTCTGTTGTGATTTAGAAAGGTATTCACTACACAGAAATTCTGAGTATGCTACTGTTAATTCGTAAGCCAGTGTATTATGATATGAATATGAGGTGTCTCCAAAAGCTGCTGTGTATTGCAGGAATGTTCAGAAGTGATGAATTGTGAGAGCTGTAACCTAATCAGTCCATTCTAGTTGAATGAACTAACTGGATAGTAACTGAAGGCAGGTGGGTTGTGCTGGATGAGGTAGGTTACAGGGGGTATGCCCTAGAAGGAAATATCTTCCCCATTCTCCTTTCCACTTCTTGTTTCCTGCTTCAAGGCTGCCCTAAGGTGAACAACTTCTCTCTACCTCACCCTTAGAACAAAATACTCTGCCTTACCTTCAACCCTGGGGAATGGATTGGCTGTTTATGGTCTGAGACCTCCAAAACTATGATCCCAAAACAAGCTTTCCCTTCTTCAAATTATTCTTGTTGGATATTTCGTTTACTACAACACAAACCTGAGTAATACATAGAGCAAGTAAAAAGAAAATATCATTTATTATAAAATAAATGCTATGGAAAATATATTGACTAATTTTTCTCTACTTTAAGTAACAGAGTTCTTTGAATTCTTACTCAAAATGAAATGATGTGATTATATAAATTACTATTTTATTTCTAGAAAATTAACTTAGGATACTTCTAACTTCAAATATAGGGACAATGCTCTGTTTAATCCTATATTTCATAAATTATCCCAGAGAAATTTATATCTATGTGAAACACAATCAAAAAGTAGATATAAATCCTCCACTGGAGAAGAAATGTGGTGAAATATGCTATCCTTTATGCTGTTATCCTTCTCTATATAGTTCAACTGTAGATGATTGCATTTATTTACCATATATCATCTGAATTGATGATATTCCCTTATTTAATGAATAGTGAATTCTTTAGAAAAATTTGATGTTATCAGTTTTTATGCAATTTAAAAGTACTTGTTAGATTAGATGAAATATGTTTTCATTTATCCTCAAAAAACAAATGCCAGAATTGAAAGATCCTTACAAAGAAGGGTATAATGATTTGGTAACACACACACACACACACACACACACACACACACACACAAACACACACATAAAATTTACATATTTAAATGTCATTGAGGTCTTATAAACCCTGGAAGACTGAGAAAATATTTGTCAGGTGTATGTTTTTGTCTTAAAATATAGTGCATTAAGATGGTAACAAAATGGGAGATATTTTATAAATATTTTACAACAGATAAAGAAAAGAATTTCTTGTCATAAAAGCAAAGCAGTAGCAAGTGATATAAAAGAGCTACCTACATTCCATAAGCTAGTCAGTAATAGTCATATTCAATTTTTTCTGCCATTGATCTTCTTTTTATATACCCAGGGTAATGGTAAGTTTACCCATTAAGAATATTTCAAATACTAAAGTAAATATCTGGAAACTAAAGATTATATGATTAAACTTACATGTAATGGAACATTAGTAAAATTCCATGGAGAATCAAAACAGATCAAAACAAAATTTTAAAAATGTAAAATTCTATCAAGTATCTTTTTAACCATAATGCAAAACAAACAAAAAACATAGAATTTGGGATGGTAAAAGAGGCTAAGTATAGAGCACTTGCACAGCACATGTGGTATTTTTTCTGATTTCTGCATTGCAAATAAATTAATCTAGACATCAATAACAAGAACAATTTGGAAGTTGTACAAATACATGGAAATTAAACAATGTAGTTTTTAATGATCAATGTGTCAAAGAAGAATCAACAGGAAAATTTATACATTTTTTTGAAACAAATGAAAATGGAGACATAACAACACACCCTACAGGATACACCAAAAGCTGTACAGTGAAGTTTTTTTGTGAAGTTTTTCGCAAAAAATGCCCATGGGGTTGGTGGCAGGAGGAAACAAATATATAAATACTATATTAATGTCTCATAGAAGGAGAAACAAACCAAAGACAGTAGAAGGAAAGAAAAAATAATGATCAGAGTAGAGATAAAAGAAATAGAATCTTGAAAAAATAGTGTAAAACAAACAAGCAAAGAAACAGTTCAGTGAAGAGATTAAAAAAAAATAGGTAAACCCTTAGCTAGATTAGCTAAGAAAAACAGAGAAAACACAAATAAATAATATCAGAGATGAAAATGGAGAAATAACAAGTAATAGTGCATAAATACAAACAATTGTTAGCAATGACAATGAACAATTTATGCCAATACATTTGGTAGCCTAGAAGAACTTGAATACATATAGCTTACCAATGTGGACCAATGAAGAAATAGAAACCCATGAACACAACAAAAACAAGTAATAAAATTGAATCATAATCTCAGAAATTTAGGAGGCTGAGGCAGGAGGATTGCAAGTTCAAAGCCAAGGTCATCAAAAGTGAGGCACTAAGCAACAATTCAATAGGACCCTGTCTCCAAATAAAATACAAAATAAAGCTGGGGATATGTCTGAGTGATCAAGTGCTCTTGAGTTCAATCCCTGGTACATGCTTGTAAAAAAAAAAAAAAAAGAATCAAATTAAATTTTTCTTCCAATGGAAAGTTTAAAATGGGCATCATGGCATATACCTGTATTTCCATCTACTCATGAAGCTGAGGCAAGAAGATCCCAAGTCTACTCATGAAGCTGAGGCAAGAAGATCCCAAGTTCCAGGACAGTGTTGAAACTGACAGAAATTAGGACCCGTCTAAAATTTAGAACAACTTCCTTAGGCTGAGAGAGCTAAAAGCCCTGGCCTGAGAGGCCCTGGGAAACTGGAATTAGAGATTGTCCCCTGCCCCACTTGTCTATCACAAGATAACTAAATATGTATATTTCCTCCTTTCTTTCTCACTTTCCTGCCTCTTCCTTTAAAAAGCTATCCTCACTTTCAAAACCTCCCTAGATGTAATCTTTGAAACAAAAAACAAACAAACAAAAGTTTCTTCTATCTTTCTTCAACACTGGCTCTAAGGGACTATGAGAGTGCTTGCCCAGCATATATTCAATTGCTAGTACCCCAAAAGAAAATAATGAATGAATGAATGAATAAATAAATAAATAAATAAAGCTGGCTTTGAGTAAAGCCTATCACCCTACCTAGTCTCTTCCTCCAGGCATATTAGTACCACAGAGTAACAGCCTTAGTGTCTTACTGAGACCCAGACTCAACAATAAAAAACAAAAGAAAACCAAAAGCAAATATAAAAACAACAAATTGGCAACTAGAGTTGTATTCTATGGTAGAATGCTGCTAAGTTCCATTTCTTGTATAAAAGATAAAAACAAACAACAACAACAAAGCCTAGGTTCAGACAGCCTTACTGCTAAGGTCTGCCAAATATTTAATACAGAAGTAATACTAATTCTTCTTAATTTGTTCCAGAAATAGAATTGGAAAAAAACTTCCAAACCATCCTATGATGCCAGCATTACCCTTTCACTGAAACCATATAAGGATATAAACAAAGTAACACAAATTGAACAAAGCACACAAAACCCCAAAACAAAACCAAAAAACTGCAAGCCAATACTGATGAACACAAGGAAAAAATCCTCAACAAAAAACATAGAAACTGAATCCAACAGCATGTTAAAAATATTATTCACTATCATCAATGTGATTCATATCAAGAATGAAAGGATTAACATATGAAAATTAATAATGGACATAAATTACATGATCATGTCAATAGATATAGAATAGGCATTTGATACAATTCACTATCCCTTCATGATAAAATTGAAGGGAAGAATATACTTCAAAATGGTAATACTATTTATAATATGCCATTGCATAACACACTGAATGAGGGAAAGCTGAAAACATTCTCTCCAATATCTGCCACAAGAGAAGGATGCCTACTTTCACCATTTTTGTTCAACCTGTGGAAGTCCTAGTTTAAGCAATTAGGAAAAAGAAAGAAATCTAGAATGAGAAAATTAGTCAATTGTTTTGATTTTGGGTTTGAGCCCTAGCACCACAAAATCTACTCTTGCAGGTGATAAGATCTTATACATTTTTTTAATTCCATCAAAAACTATTAGAAATATTGAATAAATTCATTACAATTGCAGTACCATGAAATCTACAAATTCACAATGTCATATATCATTTTACCTAATGAAGTATAACTATGATCAAAAAGACAAAAATTAATAAGCACTGGCTAGGATGCAGAGAAAAGGGAACCCTTGCACAATTTTGGTGGAAATTTAAATTAATGTAGTCATTTGGAAAACAGTATGGAGGTAATTCAAAAAATTAAAAATAGAATTACCATATGATACATTAGTTCCACTGCTGGATATATATCTACTGGAGATAAATCCATATGTGGAAGAGACATCTATACTCCTGTTTCATTGAAAGACTATTTCCAATAGACAAGAAATACAAACAACCTAAAGGTCTAACCATAAACTGATGAATAGATAAATAAAAAGTGGCATACATACACAAAGGAATAAAAGTGAGCCATAAAGAGAATAAAATTCTGTCATTTGTAACAACATGGATGGAACTAGAGATTGGTATGTTAAGTGGAATAAGACTGACACAGAAAGATAAGTACTGCAAGATCTCTCTCATATGTGGAATTGAAAAAATTGGTCTCATAGAAGTTGAGAGTAGAATGGTGGTTACCAATGCCAGGCAGAGCAAGAGAAAGGGAGAAATGTGAAATGTTGTTCAGTGGGTAATAATCCCAGATGGGAGAAAGAGCTCTTGTGTGTTTTTGTATAGTAGGGTGAATATAGATAACAATAATATAATAAATGTTTTAAAAAGCTAGAAAAGAAATTTTGAAAGATTTTAACATGAATAAATGATGGGCATTTAAGGAGATAAGTAAGTTTTACTAGATTAAATATTATACAATATGTACAATATCAAAATATCATGTTATCCCATTAACATATGTAATTTGGGGGAGGTACCAGGGATTGAACTCAGGGTCACCTGACCACTCAGCCACATCCCAGCCCTATTTTGTATTTACCTTAAAACAGGATCTAATTAAGTTGCTTATTGCCTCGCTTTTTGCTGAGGCTAACTTTGAACTCGTTTTCCTCCTGCCTCAGCCTCCCAAGCAGCTGGGATTACAGGCATACACCACAGTGCCCAGCTTCAATTATTGTTTCTATGTACAAGTGAAAATAAATTTAAAATAGTAAAAAATTGGGTGGAGCAAAATGTTTATTTTGAAATAATTTTACATTTCATTGCTGATAGGCAGCCAAATAATAAATATTCTATGAACAAATCTTGAAAAGGTTAAGAAGGTAATAACTATTTTTTTTTCTTTTGGCAGTACTGGGGATTGAAAATACTAGGCAAATTCTACCACTAGTCTTCATTCCTAATCCTTTTATTTTTATTAGAGACAGGGACTCACTAATTTGCCCAGGATGGCCCTCAACTTGTGATCCTTGATGCTCCTGCTTCAGCCTCCCAAGTGGCTGGGATTACAGGCATGTGCCATTGTGCCTGGCTAACAGAGCAATATTTAAAAATTAATATCGGATATTCTGTCACAAGGGATTTTTACCTCTAAAATAAACAGTTGCATGACCTATGTTTATGTTATACATCACATAAATATATATCTTTTTATATGTGTGTAAACATGTCTCATTCTCTTTATATACATATAAACAGATACAGACTCACACATACATGCATACATGCAAATTCACAAGCATTTCTTTCAGTTAAAATCTCTTCACAAAATAATTTCAGTGCTCTGTGTCCCAAATTTAGAACACAATGAATAATTAAGGAATATTATAGAACCAATTGCATGTTTTTAGTTATTTTTTTATTTCTTACCATATTAAATAATACTATTTATTTTAGAAGTAGTGTATCTACTGAGGGTAATGAACATTTTAGTCAGCTTTTTCGCTATTGTGACTAAAAGATCTGACCAGAATAATTTTAGGTGCAAAATTTTATTTGGCAACTCACGGTTTTCAGAGGTATCAATCCAGAGACAGTAGGCTCCATTCATCTGGGCCCAAGGTAAGGCTGAACATCAAGGCAGAAGAGTGTTCCAGAGGGAAACAGCTCACATGATGATCAGTAAGCTGAGAGAGACTCCACTCTCTAGTTACAAAATATATACCCCACAGCCCCACCCCCAATGAACCACTTCCTCCAGCCACACCCCACCTGCCTCCAGTTACCACTCAGTCAATCCCATCAGGGATCAATTTACTGATTTGTTCAAAGATTTAATCCAACCATTTGTCCTCCAAACCTTACATTGTCTCACACATGAATTTTGGGGGGATACCACATCTAAACCATAACAATGAGTTAAGCAAAACTGTTGCCAAAGCAAATAAAACATGGGGATTACTATCCTCTAGGAGCAATTGCTTGCCTGCACACAGGCTTGACAGGTTTAAGAAACTTAAGTTCTATGTAGTCCTGTCTCTTAAGGGTAATTTGTCAAATTATAGTCTACTGTCATGTATATCTTAAAACAAAAAATAAATGCATATTTTAAAATTGAAGATTAATATGCTTAATGCATGTATTTGTTTTAGAAAATAGGAGAAACAAATAAAATTCTGTGAATGGTGCGCCATAAAACGTCTAAGTTCAAGTGCATTTTGTCATCAAAGCTGATATACCAGTGTTAGATAGACAAACATATAATTAGAATAAATTTGAGTGCATAAGTGACAGAAAAATAAGTTAGCCTTCTTTTCCATACTTACTTAACTGATCTGCACTTACCTGTACATCTTAATTTAATTTCTTATCTGAGACCACTTTAAGCTACTTTTAAATTTGATGAAAAATTTTACTAAATGGTGGCATAATTTGAGTTCAAAATGAATTAATCACTTGCTAATATTTATCTTTAATATGGAAGTGGTCATCTATCAGAGATCTTTTATAAAACTGCTTCTGAGCCAAAAAAAAAGAAAAAGAAAATAAATACGAAATTTATTGGGTTATTCAGGTACGACTGACCACGATAAAGCAAGTTGTAAAAATGTGGAATTTCTTATCACTCTAATCAAATCAACAAGTTCAAGACATCAAGTATGGCTCTATCTATTAAAAGGGTTATGACAGATTAGTAATTTTGTATAATGGCTCTATAACTAGCCTGTAAAAGTTCAATGTTATGGAGAATCAACAAACAAAATAGAATAAGGAATTTTCCTGTCCAGAAAAAGTATTAGTATTCATAAGTTCAACCTTCTATTTTCATTTTCAAGTTTTTATACTAAATAAAAATCACAGCCATATGTTCAAAAATGTTCTTGTATACAAAAAAAAGTTTATGAGTTTTCTCCATAAAACACATTTCAGAGTCCCAAGATGGAGTAATTAGAGAGATGTTTCTGCATAGAATTCTATAAATTGTCACACCTGTTTAGTTGAACAAAAATTGAAAATATGCAGCCTTCAGCAGAATTCAAGAACTCATTAAAAGACATACTTCACCAGCAGAAATTACTTAATATAAGAAACACATCAGTCATTTTTAGGCAGTCATCAAATGATTTTTAAATCACTGAAACTGGCAAATCAGAAGTGGAAAATTATCACAATTATATAAGCAGTATTACTTTGATGTAAAGAACATCTGTCACCAATGATAGCCAATTCAAATTCTACAAGGGGGGGGCATTGGGGCTTTCAATATTACAAGGCTAAAAATAGGTATGATATATTTTTTTCACTTTAAAAACAAAGAAGGCAATGATGTAATATTCTTGGTATAAAAATTGAACATACTTGGATTCAAAAATAAGCAGGTATTCATATTTTCCTTATAGCCATTTTTTAAAAGACCCTGTATTTTATTTTTATTCTTAAGATATGACATATTTCTTTCAATATTTTTACAGTATTCTAACAAAACACAGACAGAGCACTGTTATTCTCTCTATAATAGTGTATGATGCTCAAGTATAAGCCTTTGCCTCAAGATGAAAAAAAAATTGCCTCATACCTATTCTTAAGTACATTCATCAGAATAGAATCAAACTTTGAAATCCCTTTTAGATTAAGAACATCCTCACTATTTCTTCCTGTCTTCATTATCAAACATTTATTCAAAACCTTGTATGTGCTACTGGATATGGCTGTAAATCTGAATAGATCACGGACCTGGTTGTCAAGGACTTTGTAAATCAGTAAGAAGAGTTAAGGAGGTAGATTTAAAGAAGTAAAGAAAGAAAGACTTCACTTTAGAAAATATGTTAAATATGAGCAATAGTTGAGAAAATGTGAGTTTGTATGATTCATTTATTACATGATCATTAGAACTATTTGATAAGAGTGGTTGGATAGTTTAGAGAAGTTTTGAGAAATGTTTATGAGAGAGAGTAGATAGAAGACACTTAAGTAAACACTGAAATGGCAGGATCAAGGACCCTGGAAAAGACTGTGTTAGCAAAACAGAAGAACTAAACACTGGGTGAGGATTTGTGGCAAGCAATGGCAAAAGTAGCAGCACATAAAACAGATTGCTCACTATGTGTCTTTCACTGGGAAGTTTAGATAAATTGTTTCATTTGATCTTCAGAGAAACCCATGAGTTGAGTATTAACAACTCTTTTGGTTTTAGAAAACAGGAAATTAAATTTAGAGAGCTTAAATACTATTCTAAAGATCAAATATACAGGTAGAGGTGGAGATGATCTCAGAACACCAACCTATGCATTTCCAGTTGCAATACTATGTGCCCTGTAGTATTAATATACAGTGCACCTCATTCATTTTGCATAGCAGACAGGCAAGATGGATGTTATTCCCCTCGTGTTATTGAAGAAGTAGTAATCCAAGATTAGAGAGCTGAAATTAGTACATGTATGTCCTAGTGTCTCATAACCAAGCTTGTATCTCTATCCAGTCCATATTCTTTCCATTATATAACATACAAAGGAAAAAACAACTAGAGACTTTGAAAATAGAATATAACTTTTAAAAAGGTGCTTTGGCAGTACTGTGTTGAATTGTTTGACCTGGACATAATATATTTATCATACCTATCCACTTCTCTTTCTCCCTGAGTTCACACTCTTCACAGCACTCCATGTACTAAAATGTAGTCACTTAAAGATTTGAATTTGAGTTTTGAATAGTCATATAATACAGTGATGTCATCATCATTTTATAAGAAGTTTATCTTTATGCCTAATTATATATACTTAACTTTAGTTTGTCACAAATTATATTTCTATTTGAGACATCCTGTTTAGTATCATTGAAGAGTTACCTCTTTCAATGAATAAAAATAATGTTTCTGAAGACTAAGAGGGGTGGAAAGACAAAAAGGCAGACATAAAGGACAAAGTCATGCTGACATTTGTGATTCTTCATTAGCAGTACAGCTCTTTTTCAGGTGAAATCTCTTGTAGAATATTATAAAAGCTCTACATAAAAACACACATACAGAAACTTCAAAGTTTTCAAAAAGTTATCAAAACAAGGTAAAACTAGCAAGTACAAGTATTTTTTTTAAAGTTGGATAACAGAAATGATTTCATCAGAAGAACACACAGAAAAATTACTGAACTAAAATGAATAGAACCTTAGCAACTGGTGTGCGTCTACCATACATGCAACTGTACAAGAAAAAGACAAGGATATTTTGGTAGTAAAACTTGATTTAATAATAAGGGTCTAAAACTTCTCCAGTACAGTACAAAATATTACCTTACAAATCCAAGAAGCTTGGTTATTGTTACTGGTCTTAAATATTAGGATTAAGCCCTGCTACCCGGGGTGCTGAATCTTAAACACCCAAGAAACACAGAGGCAATGGTGGAAAGCAAGTTTTATTTAAGAAAGGGATAGAGGCACAGACTTCTCCAGAGAAGGGAAATCAGAGCTGGGTGCCCACAGGACATGGTTTGTCTTGCTTTTTTATAGACTCCAGAACCCCAGATCTTCTCTTTCTTATCAGTGTATATGCCTAGGGCAGGAAGAAGCAGCACAGTGGTAATCTTTTATGAAGAAAAATGCAATTCCCCAGAAGTGTTAGCAGCTTCTTGAGCTGGTATTCACCACAATAGAAGAGATACCAGAAGACAACAAAAGAAGTTTCAATTGTTTGTCAGGGTAAAGTAGGCTGGCAGAAGAAATCATTTGTTTGTTCTTGCTTCTTAGTGTTATGTTAGTTTAGATTATACTGTGTTTGATAATACAAGTCAACATCAATGAGGACAGTGATCATAATTACCAGAGAATAAAGAAGAAAACTAATACAAAATGAAATTTGACAATGTAAAGGTGATTATAATTCAGAGTAAATTTATGAAATCCTTTTTATTCAATCTCTAAGAAAACTGTATACATCTTTAAAAGTTTTAATTTTTAATTTCACAAAACATTTGCCATAAAACATAATTCCAAACTTTATAATGTTAAACTTTATAGTGAATAATACTTATAGTGTGTTTATCAGCTCATATACTAAAATATATATTTTTTCAAAAAAAATTCACTTATAAGAATGAAGCCTAGTTTAATTCTCTACCTGGCAGGGGGTTAGAGCTAGGGTTGAACTGACAGATTAATTTTCCAACCTCCATCAGAGTTGACTCTCAAAATAAGATTAGAAATGAATTATTAAAAATGAAGAAAATGATATCTGATTTAGCTCCTGCCAGCTTTTCTTTCTGTGGACAAAATTCCATTCTCCATAAATTCTACCCAGTGGTGGGGATTATGTAAATGGAAAAGTCTACTTTGCATTGGAAATCATTCTGCCTACATTTTGATTTAAACTGAATTCCTTACACTACTCTCTAGTAGTCAGATTGGATCTCCTGTTTCCTGTCGAGAATGATCCTTAAAGTCACTATACTCTGTTAATTGGTTACTTCTCCAATGCCATGTCAAGTTCTCCATTAAATCACTCATCTTGACTTGAGATCTCAGCAAGTCTTGCAAATATACCTTCCTGAATCTTGAAACTAAAATTGTACTTTGCAGCTTAATATTAAATGAAGACTGAAGAATTTATTTTCTGAACAATTACTATTTCCTACACCAAACTATTAATTGAAAGCAAGTGTCAGAAACTGTACATACATAGCTTGAAAATTTTAATGCTTCCTTGAAGTGCTAAACAATTATATTTTTAAAATAGTTTGTCAATAAATCTTATGAAGTTACAAAATTAGACTAAATCACTTTCAAATGAATGCATTAAAATATAACATTAATATATATAACATTCTTATGCCTGTAGGTTCCTGAAAGTTTTTCAAGAAATCAATAATAATGTCAAAGCCAAATAAATACATAATTTATATTTTTTATAATGTTGTTTTATGTACACTTTTGGTTGAGGCTTTGAGTCCAAGAATTATGCTGAAAGTATCTTTAATACAGTTACTAGACTGTTTATTTAAGTCCTCATCCTGTTTTTCTCAGGGTAGCACCAGATTATGCTAATGGTGTATGTAAAATAGAATTTCCAAATTGTTAATTCTCCCCAAATATCCACTTACTATTTGGCCTGGATATTTTAACCAAATGCTATTATTCATAGTTGTATTGAAATAAACAAGGATGGCTTTTAATAGATTAGAACTTTGTACTTTAAATTCTACCATGGTTTTCTCTAGGGGTATGAATATACATAATACACAGAAAACTTTTTAACATGAGTATAATCTGGCAAATGAATTGTGATAGTTTACCTCTTTTTCTAATTCCTTTTAAATACAAAGTATACTTTAACTCTCATTTAGATACAGTTTGTAGGACTGCAAAGACCTAAGAAGCCACAAAGAACTTATTTCTTTGTATCTCTGGTGGTAAGAAAAGGACACTGATCATTCTGCCCTGATGAGCACACACCAAGCTGGAATCTGTGAGTTAGTTCTATGTTATATGGGACAGAAAAATTGAGGCTGTACATTCTGAGTTTTTAGTGAGTTATCTGCAATAGAGGTTTGATCATTGACTGTATGAACAAGAGAACACGAAACTATAACTCTGAGCCAGATGAAACACTCCACCTATTTTTGTAGTAGAGGTTAAATTAAAATAGAAATGTTCACTCATTTGCATACTGTATAGCTGTTTTCATGTTTCAACAGCATAGTTAAGTTACTGGGATATAGACCGAGTATTGAACAAAGTTTAAAATATTTACGATATGGCTTCCACAGAAAAAAAAGTTTGCTCTCCCTGGGTATAAACATGCAATTATTTACATATTTGTGTCCAAATGGGTATTTCTTACTTTTAAATAAATACTTACATGTAACAAATCCAGAAGAAATCATTTACCTTTTTAATAAAAATAAGTTTTAAATTTGTTTTCTCAGAATGTTGATGATGAAATTATTTGACCTTCAACTCTGTCACTATTAATGATGCAGATCATTAGGTAAAGGGTATTTGTGATATCACTGTCTCTATAAAAGCCAAAAGATGCACATTAGCAGAAGAATCATTATAACATGTATTTTAAATGTTGATATTTATATTAGAAGATTGCTTCTTGATGATGCATGAGGTTCAAAGGCAGAGTGATTCTTATAAATCTCTTCATGAAACATGTCTTATCATTTAGATCAAATGACTGACCCAGAATTATTTTCCTTAGAACTATTTTCCTATTATTCAAAAATAGTTAATTCCAACAATAGTTTGATTTTTCCTTCAATGTGTTGAATTAAAGTGAAATTTTATAAGTTTCTCATGTTGAAGGCAAGACTTCTGGCAGAATTGAGAATGCAATTATGAATTCAGTAAAAATGCTAAAAAAATAAATGATTTGTTCATACAGTGAAATTATGCACACACAAATTTTGTTTTGAATATTATGATATAACATTTTTTAACAAATTGAGGAAAGTATTGAGCAGACAAAATTCACATTTTGATCCAAATTAGATCTGATATTTGCATCATTTGGATAAAAACTATAGTTGCAAAATATACCAATGTTAAATATACACACAGTAATGGTACTTTGTGAAAAGCTATTATTGGGGGGAAAAATGCACCATGCAGAGTGTACTTTTTTTTTCTGCTGTCAATCAATATTTGGATATCAGAAATATTTAGGCCCCTGAAGAGTAATTTTAATAATGACTCCAATGGTGAGAGAAGGGTTTTCACATTTTAATAGCAAAGTCCTCCAAATTTTGGTTGTATCTACTTCATATCTCCATCAACTCAGTCAAGTGGAAAGGTATGCAAAAGAAACAAGCAGAAATATCACTATTCTCTGGAATCTGGAAGAAATGGATTTTTTTTTTTAATGCGTACTAAAGGAGTTGTTAGGTTTCTAATGATCAATGGAGATACCACAGTCTATGGACATCTTGAAGGGGGACAGGTAAGTATTTTCAAGAAAACAGGAAGCCAAAGAGTTCAATGATTAGACAGAATGATTTAAAGACATTTTCCTTGGTGAAACATTTAACCAACAGCTAAGAATCTATTAGCATAAAAATAATATCATATCATTTCTTTAAATTAATTTGAGAAGGAATTTTTACAAATTTGCTTAAAAAAAGAAAAAAGAGATTTAGAATGGTGTTATCTAAGGAAATAATGTAGATGTAATTATGCGATGTATTTGCAAAATGTGCACAATTTCTAAAAATATTTTAGTAGTTAGAAAGAAAATATACCTTGTCATGATAAAAAAAAAAGATGTATGAACTGATGTCCAAGTTCCCTTTATATATATTTTTTTTAAAGTGAGAGTGATAGAGGGAGAGAGAGAGAGAATTTTTTTAATATTTATTTTTTAGTTATTGGCAGACACAACATCGTTGTTGGTATGTGGTGCTGAGGATCGAAACCGGGCCGCACGCACGCCAGGCGAGCGCGCTACCGCTTGAGCCACATCCCCAGCCCTCCCTTTATATTCTTGAAAGCTTACCAGTAGAATCACCTGATTGTATTCACAAAATTGACTTATAAAACTTATTCATGAATAATAATAAGTCACAGTATATAACCTCTAGCATTGATTTTTTTCAATAATAAATAAAACATTCAAATTTAATTTGAAATAATTAAGACAAAATTATTTTTTGTGTCTATGTATATGAACATAAAAATATATATGAACATATACATATGTTTGCATTTCTTACCTTTAAATTGTTCATCACATTCACAAATGAAACTATTAGCTGTAACATTGCTGCAGGTTCCGTGGATACAGATATGTGGTTGACACTGACCAAATATTTCTGAACAATTTCTACCTATAAAAATGAAAACAAAATTCCAACAACAATATGTGCATTGCATCTAAATAGCTGATTATGGCTATCAGTTTCCTTAAATTTTTTGTTGAGAATAATACAAAAATTTAGGTAAAATAGAATTTAAATTATAAAATAATGTTACATGATGATGTATTTATTTATTTATTTTTTCTTTTTTTTAATTTTTTTTATTGGTTGTTCACAACATTAAAAAGCTCTTGACATATCATATTTCATACATTAGATTGCAGTGGGTTATGAACTATGATGATGTATTTAAATTGAAACAAAAATTAATTGGATATTTGATATTTTTTCATGTTTTGATTTTATCCTGTAACATTCAGTTATTTTCAAATTTTTGATATTTAAGCTTTAATTTCTGTGATAATTCAAAAATTTTATCACATTTTGATGGTATATATCATTCTAATATATAAATATTAACATCTACTGGTACCATTGGAGTGGTAATTTAGAAGGTTTAAATGTGTATTGTATACTTTACCACCTAAAATAGGAAAGAATTCAAAAGGAGAAAAAGCAGTCTGGGTTCTCAGAAGCTGTGTAAAAATACATCTTACACTTTATTTTCCTTGTTATATAAAATTTTCTAAATCCCACTTAGCCATATTCTTGTGGTTCCCTTCTATCATACACATCAGTGATACCTGGCTATTTGTTCTATACATATTTAATCATCTTATCTTCAAATAATGTTTGATAAAATCCTAAGGTATGGCAGGTGTACGCTTGTTGCTATAAGACAGTTGCACACAATGTGGCAATATACCTGCCTTCTACTCACTTACTTGAGTTCTAATTTAATTTGTTCTTGTCTTTTAAATTCCTCATATATTGAGATCTCTGCTTCAGTAATGAAGAATTCTTTCTTTGTTCACATCAAAGCAACCCTCAATACAATGAAAATATAAATATAATTGTATACCAAAATGTTATCTAAAGTCTTAACATCCAATATATCTGAGTGTGAATGCATTTGATGTTGACTGAGTATTTGCAGAAGTAAATAAGATTCGGATGAGGTCGTTAGAAGCTAGCAAGTTGTCACATGCCTATAATCCCAGTGACTCTGGAAGCTGAGCCAGGAGAAATACAAGTTGAAGGCCAGTCTTAGAAACTTAGCAAAAGCTTTTCTCAAAACAAAATTAAAAATAAAAACACTAAGAATATAACTTAACTTCGTGGAAAAGTTTCCCTGAGTTCAATCTCTAGTTTTAAAAAAAATGGTTATTAGGATGGGTCTTAATCAATTTGACTGGTGTCAATTGACTAGTATCCTTACAAGAAGCCAAAATTTGAAAATTTGGACACAGACATGTACAGGGGAAAATCAATGTGAAGATATTGTGAGAAGATAGCAATTTACAAACCAAGGAGAGGAACCTCACCTGCCAAACCCTTGATCTTGGACCTCTATTGTCCAGGACAGTAGAGGAAATAAATTTCTATTGCTTAAGGAAATAAATTTCTATTGCTTAAGCCAACCAAACTTTTTTTTTTTTTGTGGCAGTCAGGGCAAACAAATAAAGTGAACACTCTGAATTTCTTTGGTAATTATACATATGTTGGTGTCTTGATATAAAAATAAGTAAGATTTACATATGGTACATGGTAAAAAATCTGTGGCCAAGTTTTCTTTAAAACTCTTTGGACAGGTTAAAATATATGCTTTAGAAATTCTCAATTAACACCTTTTTATTCACTCAAAGCAAAAGTTTTTTGAGTGCTATCACTTTTTGTATAACTTGCCTAATTTTAATTATCTGATCTACAACAGCATGAGTTATTGGTATCATCAATGTGAATAGAGTCAAATAACAGTTTGATGACAGTTATGGAAAAATATTCAGTGGAGAGTTTTAGAATTAACTTCTGAAGTAGTGTTTGTTTTTCCCTACCATGGACTATAAAATTACTCTGTGCAAGATTGGCTAAAGCCAATAATGGCTTGTCAAAGTCTTCAATGAAATCTTCAAGCCTAGCTCCAGTAGAATCATCACCAGGCACATGGGAGAAGACCATTGTGAAGTTCTCTAAATGTGCCCAACACAATATGATGTTTCCAGATATGGTCCACTCCAGATACATCTGCTGCTCAATCTCCTTCCTCTTTAATGACCAAAGTATACTACCAATCAGTTGTTTTCTATTATTATTATTATTATTATCATTGTAAATATTGCTCTGGTTAATCATCCTGGTCTTAATATTTTCTCTTATAATTTCAAGTGTCAGATCTGTGGAATTCCTGTCAAAAGAATTCTCTCAACGTCCCTACAGTCTAGATATTCCCTATATTTTTTCAATCTTTCTCGTCACTGTATTTTAATGATCTAAATTTTCCTCTTAAACTCTCTGGTGGACATTCTTAATATTCCCTTTAACCCTTGCTTCAGCCTTAGGTAACAGAATTTACAAAGTTCTTAAATTGCCGTTCCTGTGGCTTCATCACCCACCAAACTTTCCTTGTCTTTGCCTCTCATTAATCTGGCTAAAACTGATCATTAACATATTATCCTTTTTCCAATATGGTCACTTTTTTTACTTTATAGATGCCACACTGATATTTATTACAAACATTTCTCTTAGCTCATAATTATTTTTTCTTCTCCAACTCTACCAAGCATCTCCAAAGCTTTCTCCCATTCACATAGTTTCTTAACTTTCTCTATCCAGATACATTCTTTATTTCCTTATTATCACCTAGAATTACTTAACGAAATACCATAAGCTTGGAAACTTTATTCAGTGACTAAAAAGTTTTCTATTATTATGATCCAATTATTTTTAATGTATAAAACATTAATAGTGGATGTGGAAAATATATGAAAGATACTTAAAGATAATCACATATGATTCTAAGAAAGTTTTCAATATGAAAAAGCCTATTTTAAAGAATGTCTGATGGATTTTTAAATGTACAGAATGCAAATGTATTACATTTTACGGAATCTACATTTTTTTAAAAAAATAGCTTTTTTTAACAGTTTATGAATTCAGTTTATTTTTACATTTTAATACAATGTGTAATTAAAAACAAAGAGTTCTTACCGGTAAATGGTGGGTGACAGATACATTCGTAGTCTTCTTTACCCCGTTTTTCTCTTTTATTAATGCAACTTCCATTATTCTTGCATGGTCCAAAATAACATGTATCATATTCTTGGCAGTACTTTCCATAATATGGAGTCTGGCAATGACAGCTATATGTCTTCTTCCAAACTTCACTAAGACATTTACCATGCCCAGAGCAAAATTCTGAACTTAGAGATTCCTGGCAGAACTGTTGTTTGACCGTCACATTCAGTCGAAGTCCCAGTTCACAAAGTGAAGGACCACTTGCCATTACTGTGATAAAATAATGTGTGCCAACACTCAGCCACTGTGGATTAACCGTGTGTATCCCTTTTAGTTTGCAACCAAAAAGTAACTGATCTTCAGCTGTGGTATTTTGTACACAGTCAATGAAAGATGTTTCAGAAACATTCATCAGATTTATCTCGGAAAATTGAAGAGACAGATCAGAAGAAATTACAAGGATGTCTCCTAATTGAATCTGCAAAGGGCAAATCTGGGGAACAACTTGATTGAGTAAAATATTCATTTTAGTGTTTACACCCAAAACCGAGCAATCTCTGTAGAAGTCCGTGCAGATGTTGTCTGTCAGTGTCCAATTCACAACATATGCTGAGGGTTGTGGATGCCATTCTTGAACCAACTGCCATTTACATGTTGTTTTTCCATTTGTAAAAGAGCTATGGAGAACTACCAGGATCAGAATGATGATTGACTTGTTAGTCATTTTTTGTACAATTGTATTTTACAGTCTCTCGTGAAAATGTCAGGAGGAATTGCTGAGAAATGGTGTTATTTAATTATTGCTGGATATTTACAGATATAGATATTGTTCACAAATTCCTGGGGTTGACTTTTTTTGTCTGTTCCTTTTATACTTGATGACAGGGGAATTTGATAAAGAAACAGGAAAGTTCGTGTTTTAAATATCCCTTTAAACATAAAAAAAACACATTGTTAGTGAAGTTTTTACTCTATAAATATACTTAATGATATAGAAAATATTTAGATGATTTCTTAGATCAAATAAGAACTGGCATAACAAAGACAATGTCACTAATAGGTATGGACCTCTTGGGGAAAATAGGCCAGTCAGCAACACCTGGCTAAAATATATTAATCTTGGCCAATCTTATGTAACCACCTACTTTTGAAAAGTTTTACATCATGACATAATTAAAGCAGTAAATCACAGCAGTCTTCGTATGTTGTCTTTACATCAATCTTAAATTTCACTGACATAGAGCAATAGCCAAGGCTCTTCCTTCATGAATGGTTTCAATTATCTACATATAAATATTCCTTTTCTAATTGGTTTAAGTATACCACCTTAAAACATAAAGTAATCATAAGGATAATTTAAATATAATTTTATATAATATTTTCATACAAACTCAAATTTAAATGGCTGTTGTTGAAAATCATGTTGTTTTTAATTTGTAAACTAGAGGATGGGATTCCCACATAAAGGACTCATAGAAAATACATTGCATAAACCACCAATCTTAGTCTGAGTCTTCCCCCAGCATGTTTGGAATGAGAGAGAGATGGCAGTCAAGTAGGGAAGAAGAAGTGTAAAATGGAATAGTAAAAGGATGATTACAAATTGAAGTCATATTAAAATAGCATTTCTTTCATCCTGCATACCTACACTGAAAGTGCAGGTAAGAGCATCAGTTTTGTATAGAGGTCACCATTGCTTCAAGAGGGCAAGAAAACAAGCAAGGATTCTGAGAGCTAATATAGTAAGACAATATTTTTAAGTGATTACCTATTATTGAGGGGTCACTATGTGCAAATCACACTTACTAGTCAGTTAGCAAATGAACTACAATATTTATAACCAAAACCAAAATCTGAGTAGCACTTTAAATAAGTATAATGGGAATATCAGTTCCTTGGATTTTAGTTATGTAGCTTATTTACTCTATGTTGTTAGGCAACATATGCTTTAAATCCATTCATTTTTCTATAACTACATGGAAGACAGTACACCTGTTTAATAAGGTAATATTGAAGGTTAAATTGCACTATGTAAGCAAGAGTCATCTCATAAAGGACTATTGTTTGCTTTTCATAAAGATGGCCAATTTTAATTAGCAACTATCTTTGATTAAAATTTATAATTATCAGATATCAAATTGCAACATTTAATCTGTACCATGAATAGCAATAGAATGCTAAAATAAATTACATATAACATTTTTAAATTAATGTATTAATTTGTATAAAATATTTGGTAGTCCACTATCTTTTTATATATATATCTTTATTTTATTTTTATGTGGTGCTGAGGATTGAACCCAGTACCTCATGCATGCCAGGTGAGCATGCTACTACTTGAGCCATATCCCCAGCCCTGGTAGCCCAATATCTTAATGGCCATTTCAGATCATGTAGAAATCAAATTTGATATAAAAGTTACCTCTTTCAATTTCAGTTCTTCATGTCACAAACCTATAAAATATGTCATTGTGAGTAGTATATAATACTACTAAATATCTGGAAAAGTTAAAATATATAATTTTCATAGAACTAATTGTTAAGCATAATCAAATCCATTTCATATATATTAATTATCAGAAAGTTTTGTATAAATTACCAATCATAGTAAAAGTTTAAAGAAGTACATTACACAAATATATTCTGGACCATTGTATATCAAAACAGTATGCTAGATACTGCAAATTTATCAACTATCAGTTGGAAGAATGTACCAAAGTATAGAACTAAGAACTTAGAGAAGACATTATTTGTCATTGACATTAAATCCATTCTATCAAATATGGTCGAAATTCAGATGATGAAATGGAATCATGTTGGAAAGTTGGAGTATTCCAGAAGAAAACATTTAGCAAAACATGTTGAGGGGAATGTGATAATAGATGCTTTTAAGGAAGAAAAGTAGACCATGTAAGTGCAGAGGGAAGCAGAATCATGATGAAAAACAAACTCTTGCTTCAGAGTATAGCAAGAAGGGCAGACATTGTCAATAAAGGAGATTGTCATCCTTGCACATGGGCCATGCTAATCTTCTCTGTATTGTTCCCACATTATATTTCCTAATAAAGTCATAGACTATAAAATTCTGAGATAATTAATGTTAAGATAAAAATTTTATAAAAAGGAAATAGTATCTTCTCTGAAGGCAAGGGTGAGCCTTTTGAAGATTTAGATAGGGATTAACAAAGAAAGACTTTTATTTTGAAGACATCAATCTAATTTCAGAGTAAGGAACATATTGGAGAATATAATTAGAGGAGTTGAGACACTGATGGAGCAAATAATAGCACAGATCTAATAAAATGATAATGATGACTAACTAGTACAGTAGCAGCAGAAACAGACCAATGCTGGTAAAGTCCAGAAATGCTACAAAGGTAGAATCACATGGTCTTGAACACTGTGACCTAAGAAAAGTTAAACTCAGAAGCACCAGGTAGAGAAACAAGATGGCAAAGAAAAAAGAGATGTCCAAATCCACATACTTGATTTGAGGTATGCCTCATTGATTTTCTAATACAAGCTTTCAGAAATCAATTGTTAATACATATGTGAGTATAGGAGATAAAACTAGGCTGGAATTATGAACCTGATCATATTAATTACATTTTTATTTCCATGTGTTTATAAAGTTGATGGAAGGTTAAGTTGAAAAAACTTGAGTTTAAATCATAAAAAGGAAGCACATAAAAAGACATAAAGCAGTATATAAGAAGAAAATAATAATGAATATAGAGCAGGAGGAAAGAAGAAGATAATTTTCAAATACTAATGTTGTGACAGGTGGCAGAAAGTTGAGGAACTTACGTTGGGGGATATTCTATTTATGAAACAGAAAAAGATTTGGGGTGATGGTCATTCTGTATTTAAAAAAAGGACAATGGACAAGAGTGTGTTTAAATAAACAATGAGGAAAACATAAGAATGTTAGAGAAAACTCAAAGAACCACTAGGTAATTTTGAAACACTCTTTGGCTATAAATGCCAAATTTACAGTAGTATCAACCTGCCTGCACAGGTGTATTATTCTCCCAGTAGCATAGTTAAAAAAAAACAACAATAAAAATAAGTTGCAAATGGGTTCAAACACAAACAGTTACCAATTTAATTCCACATGCAAATGCTAGGAAACAAATTACATTTGCATTGAAGCAAAATTAGGTCTGTGTGACATTTTTAGCCTGGCTGCAGATGTGAGCTTGCATTACTGCAGGGCTAATCCTGTGCTTCTCAGAATTCTCTAGGTCCCTAATTATTGTGCATTTATGTCTTTAAAGAGAAAGTGACTTAATGCATTACATTTATGCCTCATGGAAATTCAAATAAATGTAAATAGCAACTAAAAACAACAAAAAAAGAACCCTTCTATATAAGGTCAGTTGCATTCATACACACTGAATGCAAAATGCTTTGCATTTCAGTAAGAACAAGAATAATATAAACATCTCACATGAATAAATTTGAATAAGTGCTATAATTTGGACTCTAAAGGTAAGTATAATGGTGAATGACATGGTTTGTTATTTATAAATAATACTCTTCAACCCTGCACAAAGTAGCAAACCAAATGACATTCTGCTCACTTCCAAACATACAGACGCATTCATTGTGTGGTTGAGAGTTGAAATGAAAAAGCATTTTCATTCTATGTGATATTATCAGTATATCATATAAATTCTTGATCCAAAAAGCCCAGAAATTGAGAAACTAAAATATAATAGAGCCATTTATAGAGGGGTGAGAATTAATGATACTATATGTAATTAAGGTGTAACTATGCTCAAGGCATAATATTACAAACTGTGGAAGTTTAAAGTAAATTTGTATTATTCTGTACATCAGTGGTTATTTCAGTTTTCACCCTAATGTGTGTATAATCTTCAAAATATTTTTTTAAAATTTATATAATATATGTTATGTTTTAAAAACTTCTAAAAATGTGAGAATTAGAAATGGAGGGTATAAAATGAACAGATTTATATTATAAGTTCTAATACTACATGTGTATGCTCTAGATGAAGGACAACAGATTTTAAACAAAACACATTTTATTGAAATTACAGGAGGGAAATGAAAATGTGGGTTTTAAATGCCAGTACAGCTAGATACCAGCAATATAGAGTAAAAATTCTAGCAAGAAGTCTGGAAAAAGAAAATAATAATAATAATAATAATAATAATAATAATTGAAAGGAAAGCTGAGATGAGCAATGGACATGAGGTAATCAATATACTCAGGAGAATTCAGAGTATGAACATGTTTGTTTATGTATGCAATAGAGCATTGAATTAAGCTAAGGGTTTCTGATGAAAGATGGTAAACTAAAAACCTGGAGAAAAATAATTTTCAGAAGGTGGATGAATAAAGATATTTCAAACTTACTTTGTATTTTGTTAGAGAAAACAAAAAGGTAAAAAAGTTTTCAAAATTTTTTTACCGTGCTGATACTTGCACAGATTATAAAGTTAATTTACTAAATTCAATGATTATAATGCTGCTAACATCTGCAACTGAACTTAATCAGTATTCCCAAAGCCAATATATTTGTACAACATGTTAGGCTTTTAAGGGTTAAGGGACAGGAAAATTAAATGTAGAAAATTCTTTCAACAAAATGTCCATGAAAGAAAAGAGAATATACAGAGAAGTTGACAAAATAGAACTGAAATCTCATTTAAGCCATCAATGTCTACAAAAACTTTTTGTTTAAACTCAGTGTCTATATTGAATAGCACATTCCTATAAATTATGGTACACTTTTGAATGCCTTTCTTAAGAGATATAGTGTGCAAAATGTATCTTTTTCAATTATCTGAAAGTCATTTGATTTCTGTCGCTTACATTTATATATTCTTAAAATGAAAAGTCAGGAATAAAGTAAGTCTAGAGAACATGGGGCTCAGTGACATAAGAGGTAGATTGAGCCACAAGAAAATGTGAATCTCATGCTTGAGCTAAAGAATGTAATAGTACATCATGGGACTAGGTTCAGGGATGGGACAAAGTCCAAATGTTTGGTTGTGCTCATTACTCAGCTGCTTATAAATAAATGTATGCTTTTATGATGTATTAATAACTTGCTTACACAGTTAGGGATTAAATTTATTCTGGCATTATTTTAGAATAGTTTTCACTTTTAGTCCACATATTTAAGGAGTAGGCCATAAAATTATGAATAGCTATTTTAAAGAGGATCTATAAGAAATTAAAGAAGTTACTCTATGTAACCTAGTTTAGAAAATAGTTTACATGTGTCTGCCTGTGTGCACATACACACATGCATATATCTATTTACATGTATTTACATGTATAACATTCAACACATTCTGAGTAATCACAAAATATTGGCATCATCATTTCTGCTCTCATTTTGTAGATGATGAAAATGAGAATTTAAACAACTAATCAAAGTTTCATTATTTATATCTTTCAAGTTTATCTGTGCTATTTCTTGACAAATTATGTTTTTCTAGAGGTATTTTAGTTCAATGAAGACAAGTTACAATTAAACAAAATATGTAAATTATGCTTAATATAATTCAATCACTGTGTATCTGTGACGAAAATGGTAAAGGAATGGAAAGGAAAATGAATATGGTGTAATTAAATAACAAATTGAATATTGGTAAATTGAATATTGGTAATTCACTGATTATAGAGTAAAACTTTGTCCCTATTTTAAGGACTATAATTTTAATTATTATTATGCATATTATATTTTTTATCTTGTGGTTAAATTTTGTCAAAACACAAAATTTTATATTCATCATGATGAAAAGTTACCAAGATTATTGTAAATAAATCAGATTACACTCCAGGAATCAGAATTTGTTTTGTAATACTATAAGTTATTTCTTAAAAAAAAAAAAAACTCAGCACATTTGCAACTACATAGAGGGTAAAGATAGTATTATCAAATAGAAAATGATGGTACAACAGTATCACACCTTAATCAACATGATTATTTGATTTCAGGAAACAGATCTGTTTTTATAAAAGTTTGTATAAATTGTAGCTTATTATATATTTATACTTCTTTCCCTCCCATATTAATTTAGAGTATGATCCTTAATTCTTTTCTGATATTAATTAAAGTTTTCTATTGCTTATACCTATTAATTTCCATAAAAATTGGTCTCTGTTAAAATAATAACTTTTTGTTGAAATTTACATGACTCTACTACAAGAAAAATCTAAATTTATATATGACTCAAAGTCAAAAATATAGTGAGAGCTAAAACAAATTTATTAATTTCTGGGCAGATTTATGTTTTCTAAAATTCATTCTTTGGAAATAGTAATATTATATAGATGGTAGAATTTTCTATATGTTTTAGCATCTTCCAGAGATGCAATTATCTCTCATTGAGACTCTGAATGAATGATTTTAACTCATGAAATCTGACAGAGATCTGCATTCTTTGAAGATCTGAATGTCAGTAAAAGTAAGAAAAGAGTAGCTACAGAAGATAATGTCAATGGTTTGGACAGGACTGAAGATGGCCCTTCATAACATTTGAAATCTTAAGTGGAATCTAATATTTAAAAAAATCATATTTGCTATATTCTCACATTATCTGTTAATATAGAGTGTAAATTATTGATAAAGCCAAAACTATACTAAAGAATTTATAATTTTGAGTCCATTTAGGAAAAATTTTTCTATTTGCAATGCAATTTATGTAAAAAAAAACGAATGTTATAGAGACAAAAATCAAGATGATTCATTATTCTTAAATCTTTAAAAAAATTAAAGGGTAAAGTTTGATCAAAAAAAGAGGAGAATTTGGAAACACAATAAAGCTATGCAGGAAAAACTACATTTTTTTTTTTACAATTGTCAGAATGAAAAGGAATAAATTAAATGACATAGACACAATGAACACGACAAAACAACACAGAGAATTGGTATGAATGATCCTAACATATCCAAAACAAAGGGCCATCAATCAAAGTGACAAAGTAAAAAAACTATATGACTACCTTGAAAATTTAAAGATTAATATTATTATTAAAACTCATTTTCTTGTTACTAAAGGTAAATATTATTTTAAATCTTAAAGTATTTAATAGGGCACTTTTGAAATAACAGTTAAAAAGATATTACTTATCCTGCTCTACTCTCTAAAGTTGTCTTCATCTAACATACTTCTTAAGGATATTAATTCCATTTTGCCAAATTGCATACACACTGCCTTCTTTTTATAAATACTTACTTCATTACAATGGGTGTGGAGTCACAGTGCAATTGAACACAGATTTCCTCTCTAGCCCTTACCTACCTCATGTATATTCTCCCCAACTACCAACATCACCATTCAGAATGGTATCTTTGTCACATTGATGGATCTACTTGACACATTATAATCACTCAAAATCCATAGCATACATTAGAATTCTTAATACTTTTAGGATTGCACATTCTATAAATTTGGACAAATATTTCCCCACTCTCAACAAAGGTTTCTCTGTATCTTTTAATACTTTTTGTTTTGGGCTGGGGGGTACTGGGGGTTGAACTCAGGGCACTAGACCACTGAGCCACATCTCCAGCCCTACTTTGTATTCTATTTAGAGACAGGGCCTTATTGAGTTGCTTTTGCTGCTTTGAATTCACATTCCTCCTGCCTCAGCCTCCTGAGCTGCTGGATTACAGGTATGTGCCAATGCATCCGGCTGCTTTTCCTAGTTTGATACTCATATTTTTAAGTGCATAAATAATACTTCATTGCCTGAATCTATCACAGTTTATCTGTTCACCAAAAGAAGAACATCATGCTTGTTTATAACCTTTAGAAATTATGAATAAAAACTGCTATAAAGAGGTTGAAAATGTGTCATGAAACTAAACATATTCTTACTATATTTTTTACATATCACATCTAACAGTTTCTACTATTTTTAAAATCTCATATTAGCATGCTACATTTGTTACAGTTAATAAACTGGTAGGATATTAACCAAAAAATTTTACTAAATGATCAATATTTTAGATTTTTCATTTTACTTTATGTCCTTTTTCTTTTCCAGAATTGTCTTTCCAGAATTCTTTAGTTAAGCCTTTCACATTCATATAGTGGTCATATTCTTTCATTCCTCCTCACTGTTGCCTCTCAGATGGGAATTGTTTTTGATGACCTTGATATTCTTGAGGAGTGATATATTTTGTATTTTATAGAATGTCCTTCTACTAGGATTTGTCTGATACTTTTCTCCTGTTTAAGCCAAATTAATATATTTTGGGAGGACCATATAAGAAAAATATTTCTTTAAAGAGTAAAGCAATAAGTGCCATTTCATCATATTTTGATTATGACTAGTTACAATTTGTGGTCACCTTAGTCACTTGGCTTGAGGTAATATTCATTAAGTTTTGTCCTTTGAATTTATTTTTCCCTCCACTTATATAATATGTTCTTTGGAAAAATTATAAGACCATATTTAGTTTGTAAAAAACTGCCAAACTGTTTTTAAAGTAGCGGTACTATTGTTCATTCCTTTCAGCAATGAATGATAGCTCTCCTTACTCTGTATGCTTGCCACCAGTGAGCACTGTGGCTTCTTCAGAGTTTAGCCATTCAAACAGGTGTTGGTGGTATCTCACTGTCACTTTAATTTTCAAATCCCTAATGACAAAACATATAAATATATTTTCACATATTTATTTCCCATCTGTATACATTGTATGATGAGGTGCATGTTCAGATATTGAGCACATTATTACATTCCTGTTTTATTATTACATTTTAAATTGTGTATTTGGATATAAATCCTGTATAAGAAGAACTGATATCTTCACTACATTGAGGCTTTCAATCAACAAATACAAAACATCTCTCATCTAATTTATATAATTTATTCATTTTATCTAATCATTTTTATCAAGGTTTGTTGTTTTCTATATGTTTGTATAAATTTCATAGATTTATATGCAATTATTTTATTATTTTAATGTCCATGTAATAAAATGCTTTTTCATTAAATATTAACTGTTAATTGCTGGTACCTAGGAAATCAATTGACTTTTGTACATTAACTTGTATTCTGGAAAATAGTATACTGACTTAGTTATTCTAAAATAATAACTTTTAAAATTTGAGAATATAAAAAGTTACATAACTTTCTTATACGTATGTATACATTTCATTCACTTTTCTTGTCTAATTACATAAGAATTTTACTCTAGGTTGAATAAAATTAATGAAGGGACATTTTAGCTTTATTTTGGATCTTAGGAAAAAAGTATCACATTTTGTATATTAAATATGATAACAGTAAGTTTTTGCAATTGTTATCTGCTGAACTGAGGAATTTTCCCTTTATTCTTAGCTCTCTGAGAGTTTTTAAATGTTTAATTTTAAATTGTAAACTTGGTCTTGATTTGTGGAATAAGAACCTCCTATTATGTTTAATATAATTATATTTATTCATACTTTGATTCAAGTTGATAAGATTTTGTCAAAGAAATTTGTGTGTGTTATGAGATATATTAGTCTATGTTATTTTTATTTTAAGGCTTTGTTTAGTTTTGAAATTAAAGTAATAATAGGCTCAGAGAATGACTTGGTGGAATTCACCAGTGAATTCAACTTCTTTAATAGAAATAAACCTGCTTCAATCAGCACTTCTGACACCTTTGATAGTTTGCATCTTTCTTAAAATTTTCAAATGTTGTCATAGAGATTATATTTTGTCTGTCTTCACTATCAGTTTAATGTCCACATAAAGAATAATGTTGATCTTTTAAAATTACTAATGATCTTATGATATTAGTATTGTGCATCTTCTCTTTTTCTTTACTTCTGATTCTGCCTCTCCCTTCTTTTAGTTAGCATGGTTAAATTCTTCTTCAATTTTTTGATCTTCTCAAAGAAACTTAATTAATAGTTAAACTATGCTTAATTCATAGCTAAACTCTGACTCTACCACTGAGCTACACCCACAGACCCTGTTTTAAATTTTATTGATGTCTGTTCTAATTGTTATTATGTCTTTACTTTTGCTTATTAAATTAAGGTTACTCTTATTTCCCAAGCTACCTAGGGTGGAAAATTAAATTATTGATTATATATTTTTCGTCTTTCCTAATAAAGGCATATAATACTACTTATTTTATTCTGTGCATTGCTTTTACTGGGTCCCATGTAGGTTAATAAATTGTATTTTCATTATAATTTAGTTTAAAATATTTTATAAAATTGTAATTGTGACTTTTTTTACCATTGTGCTTTTAAAAGTACACTTTTAATGTCCCAAGTATTTTGACATTTCCCAGTTATCTTTTTATTACTAAATTCTGGTTTTAGTCCATCATTGTCTGAATATATATTTTGCATGATTTCAGTCCTTCTAAATGGTCCATATGTATGATATAGAATATGGCCGTCTTGCTGGCTGACTGACTATTCACACAATCTCAAAATGACTATGTCTTATTAATAGACCGAGTGTTCTATAAATACCAATTAGATGAAGATGAAGCCTATCTAGTCAAGCAATCATATCTCTAATTTTAAAACAGAATGCTAGGTCTATATTATATAAACATAGGAAAAAATAAACTTTTCCAAATTTTAGAAAATGAAAAATTCACTGCAGGAACTGGGGGTGGGGCTCAGTGGTAGAGCTCTTACCTAGCACGTGCAAGGCACTGGGTTAAATGCTCAGCACCATGTAAAATAAATACATAAAATAAATGTATTGTGTCCATGGAAACCTAAAAATGGAATTGCCAAGACAACTGTACCCTCCATAGGTAAACTGTAGAAAATATCTGAACACACAGAAAAGTTCCCCTCCTCTCTGATTTCTTTTGGAATTTCTTGATTTCTCTCTCTTTGTTTCCCTGGTTGTCAGAACTTCTATTTTGTTTTTCTCTCCCTTCTTCTGTTCTTTGTGTGCTGAAAGCCTGACTCTGACACAAAAGGAAGTGAGTAGCCTGCTGAAGGGATGTTAACCTGTGTTTTTTTCTTTCTCATTGCTTGAAGACGGATTTAACTTTAGATGTAGCATCCACTTCTCACTCACCCTCACTTCTTTACCAGCAAAACCGACATGTTGGTGATTTTAACTCCCTCGTTTTATTTAGGTCTCTGTAGCTCTTCTGCTTTGACCAAGAGTTCACCTGAACTTGTCTCTTCAATCTCCTCTCCTGTTTAAATTGTATAGTCAAGGGCTTTTGGTTTTTGGTTTCACACACTTTATAAGCTCGCCTAGAGTTCCTCCTCATTCTATTTCCATGTATCCCTGACTCAATACCTCTTTCCTGCTCCTGGTCCATCTTCTTCCTCACTGCTATGTCTTCCACATCCTGCCTTGACATACTCCTCTTCCTCTTGTACCAATGGCCCACTTTTGTTTTCTCTTCCTGGCTGGAATATTCAGAGCCTTATTTTTTCACCTGTGGGTTTCTTTGTCTGCTGTACACTGTCCACTTCAGCTTCCTTCCCTAATTCATTAACGTTGTCTTCACTGTACTCTCCACCCAGGGGCTCATAATCTTCATCCTCCTCCAAGGTAGAGGTCTTGGGAGTCCAATTCTTCCATGTTGCTGTTGCTGGAGGCCAGGCAGCTGTCCTCAGAGAAGAGGACTGGAAAGTGGCCAGAGACTCATGACATTGGCAGTAGACACCTGTGTCTTTTTATATTTCCTTTCCTAGTGTATAAATTGTATTTTTAAAATTATTTTTTGAAAAAAGTTTCCTTAACATTTACAATATGCTTTTCCAACTAACCTAATTCCATCTTTAAATAACACTTTTCTGCTTCACATGTGGTTCTTCCACCTTATAACAGTATTCCTTAATTTCTCCCTCCTACCCTTTGTGACAATGATGTCTTTCATTCACTTTACCATGAACTATTTTCAATCAATCTATGAATACCATTATTATTTTGAAATCATGAATTTTTAGATATATTAAGGACAAATAAGAGATTCTATATTACCATTATTTATTCCTTTTCAAATCTATTCTGTTTTCTTTGTAGATCTAGATCTGAGTTTCTAATTTGTATTACACCCTGGTCCCGAAAATTTCTTGTAACTTTTCCCGTGTGCCATATCTTCCTGCTTTGAATCCTCTCAGATTTTTTTAGCCAGGAGAGAGTCTTTGTTGTTTCTCTTTCATATTCAAACTATTATTTCATTGGGTATAGATTTCCTGGTTAGTGGATATTTTTCCTTTATTGATTTAAATATATGACACACTTTCTTTTGTTTGTAATAGACAATACCTAGAAAAAAAGACAAATGCTTACTGATTGTTTATGTTTTAGGATATTACCTAATACCGGATAATAGGCATTTAACAGGATATTATCTGTTACCAGGCTACTATCAATATCAGAGTATATAAGTCTTTGTCTTCGACATATATTTTCATTGATCATATGTGACTACCTAAGAGTGAAAGAGATGGATCATAAGGTTGGTACAAATTTAACATTTTAAGAAACTGTCAAATATTCTATACAGTTGTTTTACCACAATACATTTTTATTAGCCACATGTGAAGGTACCAGTGACTCCAACTCATTTCCTACATTTGGTATATGTGACCTTTTTAAATGTAGTTATTCTAACACATATCTTAGAGTTTACTTTAATTACTAATGACATTGAACTTTTTTAATGCTTCTTTTCCAAAGAAGAATATATTTGCATATATTCTTTGATGAATTAACTATCAAAAAATTTGTCTACTTTAATTTTTTTTAGCACTGGATATTGAAAGTGTTTTTCATTTCTTAAATATATGTAGTATAGCTAGATATATGACTTGCAAATATTTCTCCTAGTTTGTGGCTTATATTTTTATTCACATAGAAAGTGTCCTTTAGACATCTTTTTATCAAAAACTTTAATTTGATTATATACAATTTATAAATTTTTCTCAGTGGACCCAAATTTAAATATAAGCCCCCTGCCAATATGGTAAAACAGGGAAAGTAATTTCTTTTTTGTTTACTTCCTCTTCCCGCCCCCATAGACTTTCATCTGGGAACTCTGAAGTTGAAATTTACTTCTTTCCAGATGTTATCCCAGCTGCCTGTTCCTTTTGCCTCACTCCTCTGCTGGAGCTTTATTTCCTCAACTTCATGTATTATTTCTTGCTACAATCATTTCAATGAAGAATATTTGGGTAGCTCAGCAAGGGAACAGTGGGAAATATTTAATCAAACTTATGGTTCATATTTTTGACTGAGTAAGGTGTGCCAGGGTGAAGGTTTCTTTCCTACAGGAAAGGCATTTCACTTTTTCCATAATTTCTTAATGAAGTCTATAGATTTTCTTTTAAATGGTACTCCTTTGTTTGTAACCTCTATTTTTTTCCTCTCAAAAATCTTTGTCTTTAATGTTTTAAAATCATTCGTGATTAAGTGTGCCATTTTTCATTCATTTAGATGTGTCAAAATAAGGCATGTGGGTGTGTACATGCATGTTGTTTTTAATTTAGAAGTTTGTGTAATTTGATTATAAAATCATATTACTTAACGTACTTATTTCATAGAGTGGCTTCCATATGGAATAAGGAGCAAACAATGTTTGATGGCACCTGATATTGTCCATCTGCCTCTTATTCTCTTTGAGATTGAACTTCTGAAGCATTCTTTGTGCACTTAAAATACTCTAACGCTCATGCTTGTATCCATGAATAAGAGATAGTTTCTTACCAATTCATTGAAGATATGTTTTTAACTTCTTACCCACGGAGGGTACAATTTAATTCAGGCAGTAATGCAATGAAGTTGACAAATAGTAACTAGTCTATGCTCCCTTTATGTTTATTTTTTGCAGTAAGAATACATTATGCATGACATTACTTAAAAGAGCTGCAGGAAAATAACACACCTGTTTATTTTCCTACTAATTGTATATAATATTTTTATCTACTAGAGATAAATTTTGCTTCAGCCACTATGTAAATAATTCTATTTCAAACCAGAGAAAAGAATTAATTAAAGATATTAACTTCATAATGTAATTTCTTGGTGTATGTGTATATAGTAAGTGTGGTAGATAAAAGTGTGATCTATATTCAGAATACTTTAATAGAAAAAAAAACAGGTTAGGCATATAGTACAGTGGTATAGGGCTTGCTTAGAAGGTTCAGGGCCCTTAACACCCTCAGTACTAAATATCAAAAGAGAAAGAGAGAAATAGAGAGAGAGAGAGAGAGAGAGAGAGAGAGAGAGAGAGAGAGAGAGAGAGAGAGAAAAGGGAAAGAGTACATAAATTA
Source organism: Ictidomys tridecemlineatus (assembly GCF_052094955.1). NCBI lineage: Eukaryota > Metazoa > Chordata > Mammalia > Rodentia > Sciuridae > Ictidomys > Ictidomys tridecemlineatus. Next base: position 91,226,276 of record NC_135484.1, on the reverse strand, counting down.
GAATATACTACATTTTCAGTTAAGTTTTAGAACATGGGACAGACAGATTCCCAACCATGGCACACTCAAGGAATCCCAAAGATATTTTTTTGGCGGGGGAGGGGTGCTGAGGCTACAGGAATCCCAAGTTTAAAATAAGTCTCAGTGATTTAGTGAAACTGAAATTCATAATTCAAAATAAAAACAACTGGGGATGTAGCTCAGTGGTAAAGTACCGCTGAATTCAATCCCAAATACAAAAAAAAAAAAAAAAGAACTAAACATGCTTATAAATATGAGAAGATCTTCTATTTATAGAACAACAATTTTATATATGAAAAACAGTATTTCTTATGTAAGCATATGCTTTTTTTTGCAATCAGGTCTATAATTAGACAATGCCCACTGAAAATTCCTATAGCTTTTAAAGTACTTTTAAGTATGGTAGCCTTAAGCTCACTACAAATTTGACTTTAACTATGAAAGAAGTAATTATGACATGTAAGCAACAGCGGTTTTTGGGGATATCAACTGACAAGACACACTAGAAGCATGAATATAATTTATGTTTCAGAAAAAAAATAGATAAGAGAAAAAAATTTCAGCACAGCGGGAAATGTTTTCATTAAAATGTCAGAATAAGTGTAACATATTATTTTGAGTTTAATTTTCCTCAGATCCTGTGCTGAGAATTTTATATGTACGATTCTTTTAATCTTTAGTCTTTTAAATCAGTACAAATACTTATGTCCAATTTAGATAAGAAGCCATGAATAAGAACAAGGATCTATACTATCACTAACACTTCTTTCCTCATAAATTCCTTCAAAATTCTTCCCATCAACAATAATCCTCTTGGAGGCAATGTAGTGTAAAATAAACAATAGTTTTTGAGAAAATAGGAGAACTAGAATTTAGTCTAGATTTTTCTATTGATTGGCCAAAGAGCTCATTCTGTCAATGAGAATTAAAAAAATCTTACACTGTATGCACAGCTATAAGCTCTAGCACTGTATGATACTGTCATATTTTCTTCAAAATAACAATGAAAGGTACAATTATTATAGACCATACCTTTCTTACTTGGAAACAGCTCCATTAGAACAATATTATAGTGTCTATTACATGATTGAATTTTTATGATTTGCAAATGATTATAAGTTTTAATTTATTAAGTTATAAAATGGCACTAATAAAATATTTGGTTTGGGAACATGCAAATTGTTTTATGAATCTTAGGAAACATTACATGAAAAAGTGATGTATTTTTAATATTATGTTATTTTCTTTTCCATTATAAACATAGGAAAGATTATATGTTTCTCAATTGATATTATTTACTTCTGGTTTTATTAGATATAATCAACAGCAGCAGTAAGAATAGTGACAATGTTATCTAAAACTGTCAATGTATAAAAATAAAACAAACAAACAAAAAAGGAAACAAAAGCTCAGGGCCCTAAGCATGTGATTTTAAAGTACTAAAATCGATTTTGTGTACAATTTCAGTACTCAATTGTCTTTCTCAATCAATTACTGTGGGTTTACATCTACACTAATAAACTTTAATTTAAAACAGTTTATAAAGAGACATTGAAAGCAAAGAAATCTAAATGATGCTGCTATTTCCTCATTCCATCTATAGCTGTGCAGGTCACTTTCAGATTTCTATGAGTGTATTTGTGCTAAAGTAAGCTAACAAGTTAAAGGGACTAAATGAATTTTATATTTGGAAATTATATTAAAAGTATAATGGGATAAAATTAATTTAATCCTTTCAACCAAGTAAAAATCTTGACCAACAGAAATCACAAAGGCAGGTTTATGTTGTTGCTATAAATTAAACAAGTTAATCAAAAAAGGGAAAAATGATTAAAAAATATATAAGACTGAAATACTCTAAATTTGAGGCCAGATGGAAAAAAATAAATGTAGAACATATCCCTAGGCAAGACTAGCCAAATAATTAAAAAGTAGTTCCTGCACTCAACAACTTCCCTGTTTAAATAGAAGAGGAGGAATAAAAGACTGATGGCAATAATTAACAATATGACTCAATGTCCAATTTTTTTGAAAGTGTTTAGCATATGTAAGAGGAAGGACTGTTTTCCCATTTTATTCTCAGAGGAGAAGTACTAAAACTGACATCTCAGAGCTGGTATTTGACAGAATCCAAATTTGATTTAAACCTTCTGCATTTTGTGTCTATGCTCAGAATTAATATTCTACAACACAATAACTTATAAAAGGTTTAATTTTCACAAAATTAAGAAATATATTATGCAAAGTTTTGCAGAACAATGCACACATTACAAAAACTATGCTTTTTACCATCAGTTTTCCTGCTTGTATACTTCCTATTAAGGGCAAAAATGCTCCTATTTTTTTAAAGATTTAAGAATAAACAATGAGTTTGCAAAAGCATGGTAAACATTGAATAATATCTCTGTTGAAGAACCACAGTTTATTTTGCATATTAAAGGAGTAAATAGACATTTGAAAACATACATACTCTATGTTACATATTTAGTGAATATATTCTCCAATCCAGTATATAGGATTTTTGTTGGTTTGTTTTTTCAGTTGTGAAAAACTATTAATCTCAAAGTGTAAGCAACCAGAGGACAAAAGATTTTGTTTCTTCTTGTTTATTACTATATGTACAATGCCCATATTAGAAAAAAAATGAAGTATTTTGAATGAGAAAAATGAATGATGCTTTTTTCCTAATACAACCTTCTGAGTTATCACCTACTTTTATTGTTTTTGAGTTGTTTATAACTCTATAAGTTGTAAGATAACATTAGTAATGCAAATGATTCTTATTTTTGCAAATGAAATGTGCTTTTTTCATTGGAGATATAATTATTTATTGCATTGTGAATATTAATCAGTTTCACATTCATTTGTACATTAATTTCAACATTTCTAATTGGATGCTTGTAGAACTGAACTTTAATTTAGTTTAATATCATATCTACTTTATCATTACTTGGTGAGTTCAATGAAAATTTTAATGTATTGCATACTATTTAGGTATGATTTTACCTTAAAATAGTTGTTAATGCCTAAAATAGCACATATATGAGCAGTAAGTATGTCTGAAGTATATTACTAATAAATTTTGTTAGCAAATAAGTCAATAGTTGAATGAATAAGTGATTATATATGTATATTTGTATTTATATATGACCATATACATATATGTTGTGTATGCTTCTGTTAACAATAATTACAGTTTGAGGACATAGTGGTCTGCTTTGTAGTTGTTGGAGGGTCTAATCTAATTCAGGATACAATAAGCACTTTTATATATTAGGCCTTTCCTAGACACTAATGAAATTTGAAGGTATTGATCTCTAAAGCTCATTTTAAATTGTAGAATAAAAAATCAGAAATGCTGAAAGTGCTACTGTAGAGGTTTTATATATAAATTAATGTACACATCTATATAGTTCATACATACATATCTATGTAGAACAGGTGTTTTAAATTCTGTTTCTTTTTAGTGTGTTTTTATCAGTACATTGTAATTATACAAAATAATTGGGTTCATTGTAACATATTCATACATGCACAAAACATAACTTGTTCCATTTATTCTCTAGTATTTCCCCTTTCCCTCCTCAGTTCCCCCCTTCTAATCTCCTTTCTCTACAATACTATTTGATTTTTTAATTAATACACAAGAATTATATGTAAAATTGGGATTTATTATATATTATATATATTCATATGTGCACACAGCATGTTTAATTCCCAAGTACTACCCTTTTCCCCTCTCTCCTCCATCCCCATCAATTCCCTTTCTCTACCATGTTCTTCTCCTTTATATTTTTCTTTTTTAATCTCCTTTTTTCTCTCTAGCTTCTGCATATCAGAGAAAACATTCAATCCATGACTTTCTGTGACTGGATTATTTCATTTAGCATAATGTTCTAAACTTCCATCCATTTTACTAGCAAATGACATACTTCACTCTTTCTTTGGGCTGTTATATACCATTTTGTCTGTTCATAGACACCTAGGCTGGTTCTGTAACTTGGCTATTGTGAGTTTCAGTACTATAAACTTTGAAAGCATGTATCACCACAGTGTGCTGATTTTGTTTCTATTGGATAAATATCAAGAAGTGGAATACTTGGTAATTATTTGTTTTGTGACTAATCTTATAATCTCCTTACTAATTTCATGGTGGTTGTACTAATTTGCAGTACTACTAGCAATGTGTAAGTTTCCTTTTTCCTCACATCTTTACCAACATTTATTATTTATTTCCATTTATAATTATTGATGATTGCCCTTCTCACTAGGGTGAGATGAACTCTCAGTGTAGATTTGATTTACATTTCCCTGACAGCTAAGAACGTTAAGCATTTTTTTTCATATATTTGTTGGCCATTTCCATTTCTCCTTCTGAAAGCATGTTTAACCCCTCTGCCCTATTATTGATTGGGATATTTATTTTTGTTTCGGGTTTTTTATGTTAAGTTATTTTAGTTCTTCCTATATACTGGATTTTAATCCCCTGTCTAAGCAGAAGTTGACAAAGACTTTTTTTTTTCCTATTCTGTAGGCTCTCTTTTCATGATCTTGTCTCTTTTGTTGTGCAGGAGCTCTTTAGTTTGATGCCATCACACTATTGATTCTTGATTTTATTTATTGAGTTTTAGGAATCATTAACAAAGTCAGTGTCTGAACATATATGCTAGAGTAATGAGCCTTTCTTCTAGCAGCTGGAAAATTTCTAATTTCTAGTACTTTGATCTATTTTGAATTGCCTTTTGTGCAAGATGATAGGAATATAGTTTCATTCTTCTACTTAAGAATATCTAGTTTCCCCAGCACCATTTGTTAAAAATGTTCTTTTCTCAAACATAGTTTTTGATGAGATGACTGCATCTGTGTGGGTTTTTCTCTGTTTTCTATTCTATTCTAGAAAAAGTCTTCAACAAAATTCAGCACTGATTCATGTTCAAAAACTGAAGGAACTAAGGACAGAATGAATTTGCCTCGATGTTATAAAGGTTGTATATAACAAACCCAAAGCCAGCATCATATTGGTCAGAGAAATATTGAAAGCATTTCCCTTTTTTAAAATTTTTTTAGTTGTGGATGGAATTTTATTTATTTTATTTTATTTTATATGCAGTGATGAGAATCAAACCCAGTGCCTCACACATGCTAGGCAAGTGCTCTACCACTGACCACAACCCCAGCCCTGAAAGCATTTCCTTTTAAATCACAAATAAGATAAAGATGTCTACTCTCACACTCCTATTCAATATAGTACTTGAAATTTTAGTTAAGATAATTAGTCAAGAGAAGGAAATTAAAAGACTAAAATTAGGAAAGAAGAAGTAAAGTTTTCTATTTACAGATGATATAATCCTACTGGAAAACTTCTAGAACTAATAAAACTCCATTGAAAAACTTTTAAAACTAATAAAAAATTCTGTGAAGTGTCAGGATATGAATTCACATTAAAAAATTAAGAACATTTCTATACACTAATAATAAAACCAATGTAAATTAAGAAAACAATTCCATTGAAAACAACCTCAAAAAATAAATAAAATAAAATGCCAAAGAATAAATCTAACTAAAGAGGTGAAAGACTTTTACAACTACAATTGCAGAAAACTGACGCAAGATGTTGAAGAAGACCGTAGAAAGTGAAAAGACTTCTCATGTTTTTGGATAGGCATAATTAATTTTGTTAAAACTTATTTCATTTTTCTCATCTTAGAATTAAGCATACAAGATGTATTTGGTGTTTATAAGAGAAAAACATGATTTGTTCAGGCATATTTTATTAGTTTTTATTCTCCCATAATCTAAGACAATAAGACTTAATTTAAGATTTGTTATAATCAAGTTAAAGAATGAGTGTCATTTCAAATGTAGACTACATGTGCTGTACCTGTACTTAATTGCAGGGAATTCAGATTTCAAAAACCTGGTAATAATCTTGGTGTCTTTATTTTCTGCCTGAATTATACTGAATAAACTACCTAACATAATTTCTTCATCTATGAAGTAGAAGTCAAAATAGTTCATATCTCAGGATTATTGCGAGGTATAAATGTAAATATTAAGATATTTTTAGAACTCAGCTCATCTGAACACAAAGTTAGTGTAGTTATTACTTGTATGCAGTTTTACATAAGTGCAGTCCAATAAACAGATTTCATTAAAAATTCCTTTTAACATATTTCTTAGTTGAATTCATATAGTCAAACATATCTGACAGTTCACATTAAAAAGTACATATTAAGAAAGGCTAGAAAATATAATAAGAGTTCTTATAGAAATAAGATTCACAAATTCAAAAGAGTATGACTTATCTCATTGGCCAAATTTAGTTTCCACTCCCTCTAATCTTTATTATAGCACTGGTTAATGCTATGAAATTGCAATGATAAATAGAATTTTAATTTTATCCTACTCTAGTCTATGGGACCTGAAACCATATAAGAGGGGGAAATTTTATTTTCCCTATTTACATAGAGATCCTCAGTATTTTATAGAGTTCTTTGTATATAATATTTAACAAACATTTTTTAATTATATAGCAAAAAATAAGGAAGGAATGATAATTTAATTCATTTTTTAGTCCTTAAATTAATTTATTTTTCAAATTTCAGTGACTCAGGAGCCTGAAGCAGGACAATCACAAGTCCAAGCCCAGCCTCAGTAACTTAGTGATACCTTGAGCAACTCAACAAGAACCTGTCTCAAAATAAAAATAAAAAAAAAAAAACCTAGAGACCTAGCTCAGTGACAATGAACCCCTGGGTTCAATCCCCAGTACATAAAATAATAACTTATTTTTGAGTGTGAAGAGCTTTATGTTCAAATTGCTTTGAGGTCATTTCCTTACAGAGTACCACAATTAAAATATTTCCATCAAATCTTAATGTCATTTTATATTTTTCTTAGGACCCTCAAAATTCTTGAATTAGAATTTTATTCTTTAATAGAAATCTACCATCTATGACTTAGATTTCATTATACCTAAATTATTTATTTGAAGTTTGTATAAAATCTGGAAACAAGAACATATATTTTGACCTCTGCTATGAATCATAAATGGCTCTGTAATAATAAAGCACTTTCTTTATAACTACAAAACAAATGAGAAATTAGTGAAAGCATTTTGTGGGGATTATTCTTAAGTTTCAAAATATACATGTACATTTATATATGAAAACATGAAGAACCATATATATTTTAAGAATTTCTATCCATCTTTGCATCTAAGAGATATGTTTATTTTTATTATCTATTTTGTATCATATATGTCTATATATAATCTTTCTGAAAACATGAATATGCATTTCATTTAATTTTATGTTTCCTTGTTTTCTCATGTATTTTTAACACCTTTTGTGCAGGTGTGCTGTAAAATCTAATGCATCATGAACTTTTTTATAGAAACTGAACTTTCCACATTTTATGGACAGTTCTGTTTTTAATCTTTCCTTTAAATGTCTCTTTTTGAAAAAAACTAATGTAACATTTAATTACAATGTTTCCAAATTATCAAAACATGAAAATAAAAGTTTAATCAAGGATATTACAATTTAACATTAAAAATAATTTCAATATTTAGTTTAATTGATGTTTATGTGTTAAGGGATTATAGGACAACTACAAGGTAAAGGAAATCCCAAATATTTAGCTTAATGAAGGCAAAAAGTAAGATTTATCATATAACATAGATTACAAGCATCAAAGAGGGTTTTTTTGTTTCTAAAATGTTTATATATTGCTAGATGGCAGCTTATTAAAAATTGTGGGGGGTGCAGTCTACACTATGAGAAAAATTCGTTGGTGAGTAGTTTGCTGAAAGAATGGTTTTGAAGGACTTTATAAAAGACAGAAATACAGGGAATGTTAAGTTCAACATGGTTACTTAAAAGGACCTTCTGATTCTAGCAGAATTCTAGTTAATATTATTAATCTATGATTTGTGTTTATTATGCGGTTTCTTTGATGATGTGAGCAGTGGTTCACTAAACTCACATAGGAAATATTTTGTGAGTTTATGAAGATTAATGAATTACATCTTCTTGTCAGTTTTATACAGATGAGCTGTAATATCAACAGCTTAACTTCCTTTGTGGTAACAACCTCTACCTAACACAGAAAATTTTTTGGGAAAATGAATGATTAATAAAGGTTTTATATAGATATATAAAGTTTATATAGTTTTCTATAGTTACATAGAACTGCAAACACCCTAGGAAAGGATCTATCTCTTTGCAATCTGTTCTTTCCCAAACTAAGAGCAAATTCTTGCCTGTTCAATGCTTAGTGACTATTGGTGAGCAAATTAACAAATCCATAAATGTTACATAGTAAGTTTTCCTGGAAAATCCTAATAGGTGATAAAGCATACTTTGGGAGATGGTGTGGATTCATAAAAGAAAAATACTGAAATTTAGTTTTTCCATAAACCACGCACTAACAAGTTACCTCATAGAAATTATTATAATTTTACATTTATTTATCATATCAATACCTACTAGATTAATAAGTTTAATAAGTTTTAAAATTGAAGAAACTTCTTTAGTGCATACTACTGCTGTCTCTACTATTCTCTTGACTATAACTGTCTAGAAACTTGAGCTGGTTATTGGAAATTAACCATTATGGTTACTTGTAGTAACCGTATAAAGTCAGGGACTGGACGACAAACTAGAAATATCACTGAGAACTGGGAATGAAGCATTTTAGGGAGCAGTTTTATTCAGTTAAGCCATATTGAGGATAATACCCCAAATATCTGACTTTTCCTATTACTTCTCATTTCAGATGAAGTACTATCCTACAAGGCACAAACTGAAGGTTTTCGATTGGTTGCAGATTGGACCAGGTGATACATACTGAACATTTGGTAATAAATGCATTACTGAAAAACTTTGGCCAATAGGAGTCAGAAGAATTCATGCACCCGATTTTAATTCCTTCCCCATTGTGCCCTCCAATGGACTGTATTAAAGCAAGGTTTTGCTATCAACATGGTCTTGTAAAGTTCAAGATGAGTAAGTAATTTTGTTTCTATGTTCTGTCTGGAATAGCCCTTTCCAATGAAATGTTAGCATGTATGTCTTACTTTAGATTCCTCTGGGGGAACCTAGATTAAGACAATGATTACATACAGAGAGTACAAAGGAGGAAAAAAAATGCTTAGTGAGGAGAAGAAGTGAAAGTGATGGTGAAAAAGAAGGTGTTGATCAATGGCTACAATTAATTTTACTAGTGAATAAATCTTAGTGATATATTGTAAGCCATAAGATCACAGTTAATAATACCGTATTATATATTTCCAAATTGCTAAAAGAATATGTTTTAATATTCTCACCAAAAAAAGTGTAAGTTGTTAAGGTGGTAGATATGTTAATTAGCTTGATTGAATCTTTCTATAGAGTATACATAGATCAAAACATCATAGTGAACCCCATAAATATGTACAATTATTATTTATCCATTAAAATAAACATACTTTAAATTGTTACAAAAAAATCTTAGTAAGCAGTCTAAAATTTGGAAACAAATTTTCTTCCGTTTTTGAAATCAAGAACGATTATATTTTTGATGAAAAGTAGGGTGGTACTAATCCTCAGCATGCAGGGGTGCAGTACCGACATAATCACTTAAATTTTTACCTGGGGAACATGTAATAAAGTGTATTTGAAAAGAAGTGCTTTGGGTAATCATGTTACTGTGGTGCCTAATTGGTATGGGAACAATGATTGTTTTGAGGGTTTTATAGTAGAAAGGCACAAGAGGTTTATGGAGAAAAAAGAAATAATAAGCACAAATCAGCAGCTCATTGGCTTAAGCCATAATTTGAATGTCATAAAGGCCCTATGGTATTTTAGAGGACTCACAGAGCTAAAAATTTGGCCCAGGGCATGTATACAAAAGGCAAAAGTGTAAGGCAAACTAAATGCACAGCCTTGACAGATGTCTTATGATAAAGTCAGGGACTTGATGGAAAACTAGATATGTCACTGAGAAATGGAAATGAAGCATTTTAGGGAGCAATACAGAGATTTTTGAATTTTCACATTCTTTGTTGTCTTCTAATGATCAAGAATACTGCCTAACTCCTCACAAAAGGAGATGTCTCCTTTTGCATATGGGCCATGTAAGGACTACTCCTTTGAATGATGTTTTTCTCTTTAATACTTTCTCATTCCCAGCTCTTGATTGCCTCTAAACTGGCAGGTAATGAGTTGTACTCACAGGAAAGTATAAGCAGTACATCAAGAAGAAATAGTCCATAAACCAAACAAATTTCACGGTTGTGCTAATATATACCAATAGGAACCAGAGGAAAATATGGTAGTGGATTTTAGAGGTAGAAAATTGTGGAGAAGGAGAATATAAAGAATAGATATATGAGAATTTATTAATGTGGGAGGAGCATCTCTTCTAACTTATTTATCAAGGCCATCTGTAGCTGGAGTTAATAGGATAACTCTTTGAAAACCAAAGACAACAATGGTCCAAATGAAATTAAGTTCTGCAGATGCCAGAACTTCCTGGCATGTTATTGAAGTTTCATGGAAAATAGATTATTTGAATTGATCAAATATACATCCTTAGTATGGTCTGCCTGATTATGCTCCCAGGGAAAACCATAAGATATTCTTTTACTAAGGCAATAAAGAATGTCCCATCAAAGGAAACATTTGAACTATGAAAAGATCAGAAGTGGATATTTACTTGTGTTCCCGTTGAAAGTCAGATGTGTTGTCATAGGGTTTTACTTTTTCATATCAAATTAGCTTATGAGGTTTCAGAATATCATAGGATAGGTGGTTTCAATGCTTTTGTAGATTCACTTCTGTGGCTATTTTTTACTATTATCAAATACATCATTTTAGTAGATACAGTAAGCATGGGGCCAAATATTTACATGGGTTCCTGAATTGCAGATTATAGAAAGAAAGTTTTGTAAAAAAAAAAATTATATGTTCTCCATGTTACACACTAAGGTAGGGAATCAGAAGAATTGAAAAGCACTGTGTTTGTTGTGATTAAATCTATAAACATTTGCTTGTCTGACTTTAGAACAAAACATCCAAATCATGACGAATAATGGCAGTCTACTATAATAGAATTAGGTGGTATATCATGGGTGCTATGTTGCATGTGGAACTAAAAAATTGGCCCAAAACATGTATACAAATGGCAAAGTGTAAGGCAAACTAAATGCACAGCCTTGACAGATGTCCTATGATAAAGTCAGGGACTTAATGGCAAACTAGATATGTCACTGAGAAACGGAGATGAAGCATTTTAGGGAGCAATATAGGGATGTTTAGAAGGCACCTCATGGAGCTCTAGCTGTATGTAACTTAATTGAACAAGGGATCTGACTTCTGAACTCTGAAATATTTCACTCTATTTTTACTGAGGACATCATTCTCTTTGACTACTCTAAGCCAATAACAGCACATGGCAGTAAAATTCAATGGTTGGGCTTAGTTGCTATGATATAGTACCATTAAGTGGGTTAATTATATATAAAAAAAGAAAAGTTATTTCTCACAGTGCTGAAAGCCCTAAATCTGAGAACAAAATGCCAGGTTAAGGCCCTCTTCTGGGTTGTGGAATTGTAGTGGTCCTATTTCCCCTTTGGCAGTCACTATCAAGCACCTCAACCACCGCAGCAAGCACAATAACTATATATTTTTGTATGTTGATTCAAATGCACAAGGAGTTCAAAGAAGTCTGGTGGCAGTTTTAACTTCCAATTCAGTGGAATCGTTTTCATATCTCCTGGTACAAACATTTCCTCCTTTGTAACTGAGATGGCTGAGCCAATAGAGCATAAAATCTCAGCATCAGGAAAAAAATGTCTACTGAATTATTAGAGGCAATAGTGAGTCCCTTTTATATCTCTTGTATACTGGGATATGGACTTGGCAAGGGGAGTAACAATTCAATATATTAAGGACACCTTTATCCTGCTGAAGAATCTCTGTCCATCCTGCAAGGTACTGACACATACATAGATCTGTGACCTTGTATTCAAAAGACTAATCCACTGTTTTATCAAACCATTTCCTGTAGAATGGTGCAGAACAAGGTAAAGACAGTGGATTTTAGAGCAGCCAATATTGCTCTTCATTTGCCATGTAGGGAAATCTTTAATCATAAACAATGCTGGCTGTCATACCTTGATGCAGAATAAGTGATTCTGTAAATAGTTCTGGCAGAAGCACAGTATACAGGGAAGGCAAATATATACCCAGAGTAAGTGTTTATTTCAGTAAAAACAATGTTGCCACAATCCAAAGGAAATATTCCAGTGTAATCATGTTGCCACCAGGAAACTGGAGGGTCACTCTGACAAACAGATCCACAAAGAGGAATGTTTGTCCATATACCTCTTCAGATCTCCTTGTCACTGATTTTCAATAGTTTTCTTTCCAAGTCCCTGACCATCCATACAAACATTGAATTTCAGCTTATATTATCTGACAACAGCCTTCCTACCTACACCCTCTGAGCCCTCTCAATTTCTATCATAGGCATCTCTGTTGTATATTCAATCCTGTCTCATTGTTTGTTCCTCAGAAGATTCAAAATAACAAATATATCTTCACTGAACAAAGAAACATAGATTCTGGTATTTCATATGATGCAAGTAGCTAATAAATCTTTTTATCATCATATGCATAAACTGGAACTATTAAAATCAGTTTTTCTTTCCATGACACGGGTAGCTGTACAGTTTATCTCTATAATCAAATATCAGATCAGGATTTGTAACCTCCTCCTTTACAAGTTTTACCAACTAAGGTCACTGTCTGGAAATTCTAACCTCAGAGGAAATATAAGGCTCAGAAATGTTGATTATTTTGAAATTCCACAAAATGGTACTCTTCAGAGTACTTTAATACAAACATTTATAGATTATATTCTATTAATCAGGCTACTGATAAAGACAGAAATGTCTTAAATGTTGTAATAATTACATGAAAGAAAGTAGGAGAAAACATGAACATTCAGAGGCTATTAGCGAAATTTTGAGGAGGTTGATAGGTTTGTGACATCCTGGAATATCTCTTTTCTGGTGAAACATGTCATTACCTCTCTTGACTCTCACCCCTATGCATAAAATACAGAACCTAATGGGTCTCTTTTGATTTTTAGGTAACAAACAAAGGGAAACACTGCTCCAACCTATTTTTAGTTGACTCAAATGCTGCCAATTTAAGTGGGATCCAAATGAAAGGAAGACTCTGTACCAAGGTCAAATGGTAGTTCAAGCTTCCCCGACACTCAGGCCAAATGATTTATCACATTTTATGAAAATGCAGAAATCTATGTTGAAACAGGAAAAGTTTGGTTTTTGGTGTCTCAAATAGATGAGCCCCAGTATTTTTGGAAAAAAAATCTGTGCTATTTTCTCTTTATTAACAGTTTAAAATGTTTCATGTTTGCTACTAGACTATAGTGTAAACTAAGTGCCAGGTCTTGGAAAGCAATGACTTTCAATGAAGTAGATTTCCGTACGTATATAAAGTCTTTGGTTCAGTAGTCTCCGCAACCATCTATTGTGGCATGAAAAAAAATATTCTCTGGTCAGACTCAAGAAACATGCAGACTCACATCAGTTCCATAGCTCACATTACAGCCACAATGGGAGTTTTTCTGAAACCAATTAATAGTTAAGTAAAATATTTGTGTATGGCTTACTTATGGGTTGCTTTGTGATAGCACTATTCAGAATTAGCTATCTTCTTCTTTACATTCATTTATGATGACAGAATGAAAGCTATCCATAGTGTTAATGACACAAACACTTCTCACCTTATCTAGATAATTTTACTAGTTATTTCTATGGTTTGTATAATCAGATGTTGAATGTTTGATATCATGTCATTACTCGAGAGACAAAGCTGACTCTTATGGCAATCCATAATGCATTGGTTTTATTTTAGCTTAAATTCATTCATCCATACCAGAATTGTCAGAGTTTGCTTATGGGTTTAATTCTCTGAGTATAGAACCTTTATAAGCAGTTTCAATCAAAAAAAGTTTTTCCATTGCCTTATCTACAGATATAAATGATATATCATTGCTTCAGAATAAGAAACTAATTTTAAGACAAAGGAGTCGATATGATGGGCTCATAACCATGGTATTCACTGGTTTTGTCATATATGATTACCTAAAATCAGTTTAAGAAAACTGTTAAATGGATGATTGTAAACATAGCTGACTAATCAAAACCAAGACCATACTTTCAGGATTGGGACACTGTCCTTGTGGTTCCACCATATAAGTTTAAATAATGGCAAGTATAATAGGATTGTGACTCAATATGAGTTGATGTTGTATTTCCCTATATGAGACACTTGGGTAATTTTGTCTTCACAAACACTGGCTCTATTTCTACTTTTTAAGGGCAATATTGCTGCCAGAAGAATATAGAAAATATTTTACTAAAACAGAAGCTATATTTATAGTCTCAGCATTGAGTTTTTCATGCCATTGGAACACCAAATTGTGCTTACTGTACAGATTAGGGACACTGTGTACAATGAAGATCTATGACAGATGCTATCTACTATGGTTCAAAATTCAAGTTAAACTTTAATTGCCATTATAACAGTATTATGAGATGGAGAACTTAAGAAGTGATTAAGAATCAACCCTCATAATTGTTGCTATTATTAAAAGACAAGTTTCAACCTCTTTTTGACCTCTTTTGCTCTTGTGATGCCCCTTCAAGAAGGCCCTCACCAGATGCTACAACTTTGATACTTAACTTCCCAGTTTCTACAACTGTTAACAAATAAATTTCTTCTCATTAGAAATTGCCTGGTCTCCAGTATACTAAAGTTAAGCACTAAATTTTTTTTTTAAAGAGATAGTGAGAGAGGAGAGAGAGAGAGAGAGAGAGAGAGAGAGAGAGAAGAGAATTTTCAATATTTATTTTCTTTTTAGTTCTCGGCAGACACAACATCTTTGTTGGTATGTGCTGCTGAGGATCGAACCTGGGCCGCACGCATGCCAGGCGAGCGCGCTACCGCTTGAGCCACATCCCCAGCCCTTAAGCACTAAATTGATTAAGATTCTCTTCAAACAATTTGGGAGATATACATCAAGGGTGGAGAGTTTACTTGTACATCATTTCCCCCATGTCTGTCAAAACACTTTGTGTGAATTTAAACAGTATAAATCTAATAAAGACATATATTTAAGAAATAAAATTTTAGGTTGGGTTCCCAAGCCAACTTTTCTGACAAATTGAAGTAATGTTTCAAAGGTCTGGGAAGTTTAGAAAGGCTGATCCAAGAGAAAGATAATAAATATCAATTGCTCAGGAGAAGATTCAGGAGCATCTTTTTTTTTTCTTTTAATCTCTTCAGGAAATCAGATATCAACTTAAGCCAGCAGATTTTAGGTTTCCTCTTGGAGACTTACTAGTCTTTAAAAAAGTAGTATGGCGCATTGCGATTTCATCTCAGAATGGCAATTATCAAGAATATGAATAATAATAAGCTGGTGAAGATGTGGGGTAAAAGTTAGAATCATACATTTTTGCTGGGAATGCAAATTAGTACAAAAATCCTGAAAAGCAATATGGGGACTCCTCAAAAAGCCAGGAATGCAACCACCATTTGACTCAAATATGCCATTCCTTGGTATTTATACAAAAAGAACTAAAATGAGCATACAATCACATCAAATCTTTATAGCAACACAATTCACAATAGTTAAGTTATGGAACCAGCCCTGGTGCCCTTATACATAAATGCATTAAAAATATGTGGCATATATACATAGCGGAGTTCTTCTTTTTTATAAAAAATGAATAAAATTATGGCATTTGCCTGTAAATGGGTAGAAATGGATAACATCATGCTAAGTGAAATAAACTAGACTTAGAAAATTAAGGGTTGAATGGTTTTTTGTCATATGAAGATATTAGAGCAAACTAGGGAAGAAATGAGGGTAGGGGACAAGATCAAAAGGATAGAGAAAAGACTAGCAGAGTTGAATAGTAGTAGACTGAGGGGGAGGAAAGAAGGTAAAGGGGAGGAAATGTAGAATGAATTTGACAAAATTTATGCTTTGTGAATATATGAACATATTACAGTGAATTTCATTTTATGTCTCTTTAAAATACATAAACAGACAGAAGGAATACCAGTATAATAGAGGAAGAGGACAGAGTAAGGGAGGAATAGAGGAAACATAGAGGTCCTCAGAGATGAAATGGAATAAATTATATTTTATATATGTATGATTCTGTCAAAATAAACCTAACAATTATTATAAATAATAAGCCAATAAATGCATTAAAAAAGAGTTTAGAAAGAATTATGGGAACTAGGCATAACTGGAGGATATTATAAGGCATTCTGAGTGATGCAAGGAATAAACCATATTGAACACATTTTATGCTAAATCTAAACTTATCTCAAGGTCACTGATTTTCTGAAGTTAGACACTGAATTATCTTTAATTCCTTGTAAATAACATACTCTTTTGAGATCTATATTGTTTTACTAACTAAGGTCACTGTCTGGATCTTCTAGCCTCAGAGGAAGTATCAGGCTACATAATATCTGGTTTCTCCAGACAGTGCACAAGATACTGGGGAATATAATTTTGAAATTTGGCATAACTAGGATCCCATGGAACAAATTTTGATCAATGAGATACTAGAGATTGGAGTAAATTGGTTAATAAATTACCTTTCCATTACTTTTCCTAAAGTAATTATTTCTTCTGTACATTTCTCCTGGTGTTTTACTGTGAATATGAAACAGATTTACTTTATGATGGAGAAAGCATCCTGGTAACACATCATTACAATAGGATATTTTTGATCTCTCAAAATTCATATATTAAAACACTGTTTCCCAAGGTGGTGATATTAGGATATTTGGCCTTCTGAATATGATTGTCACAAGGATACTGCACTCAGGAATTGAATTATTGCCCATTTAGCAAAGAACTTCCACCATGTAAGGATGCATTGTGAAGAAGGCTACCTATGAAACAGGAAACAGGCCCTCCTCAAACTCAACCATGCCAGCACTTTAATATTGGGCTTTCAACCATTAGAACTTTGAGAAATGAATTTCTGTGTTTTCATTTAATATTTATTTTTTAGTTTTAAGTGGACACAATATCTTTATTTTATTCTATTTTTTTAATGCGGTGCTCAGGATCGAACCCAGTGCCTCATGCATACCAGGCGAGCATGCTACCACTTGAGCCACATCCCCAGCCTAGAATTTCTGTTTTTTATAAGTCATTCAGTCTATGATATTTTGGTTTGGAAGCACAGGTTGAAACACATTTTATTGAGTATGCATCTTAACATTTTCTGCCTCGTTTTTATTTTTCTTCAGTTTCACTGCTTGGGATTGTATCTTTCACTAAAATAACTGAAACCTAAACCTTAACCCAAGCTTTCATTTTTATAAAAAAAAAAAACCTAATATTAATATTCCAAGATTATCAGAAGTTGTCTTAAAAATAGTTTATAAAACAGTAACTTTCCTCTTTATTAAAACTGTTATGAAAACTCCTTTTTGTAGCAGGCAGCCCTAGAACTCAAAGACTTAATGTAAAATGACTTTAAAAGCCTGGTGGAGCCGAAAGTCTTTGAGAAGTAAAACCTAAAGAATGAAATGAGAGCTTTAAGGATTTAAAAGTGAGGTGCCATCCCAGCTGACTTAAGGTCAATAAATTATTCTGATTCTGCTTAGATATTAAAAATTCTTTATATGTCTATCATCTAAATCCAACTTTTTGGTTAAGTCTAGACTAAATGTTTTGGGTTATAAGTGAGGGGGTACCATTGATATCTGCAAGACACCAAAATGGAGAGACTATAAACTCCTCAATTACAAACAGTCAGCACTTTATGTTCCTTTACCTGAGCCACTTAAATTCCTTCACTACCAGCCAGCTGGAGAGACAGATTTGGGTATTCCTCTTGTCTCATTGTCAATTGATGTACAATAAAACTCTGTTTTTTGTTTGTTTGTTTGTTTGTTTTAAAGCCAGTGCTATGGTATTGGTTCTTAGGAGCAAAGCCTTGCTTAGTATCAGTCTCATCACTTGCCAGGAAATATTTTATATTTTTAAATTTTTTAAAAAAAAATTTAAAAATTTAAAAATATTTACATTTTTTCAGTGCTGGGGATCACACCCAGATGAACATGTGCTCTACCACTAAGCACACTTTCAGCACAATGAGTCAATATTTTAGCATGATTTTACAAGCCATTTTATTTGGTGGACCAATTGATAAGATTTTTAAAGAGAGTCATTTATCAATGTCTACATTTTTAATTTAAGTAATATTATATCCATCTTCAAAATGCATTTCAGCAAGCTATATAACCTTTGGTCTGAATTTAACTCACTTCCTATTTTTTTTTATATAAAGTTTTTTAGAGTACAGTCATGCTGTTGTATCAAAGACTATGCAGAGCTTAAAATATTTAATCTAGGCTTACTAAGTAGGTTTAAATGAAAGACAAACAATGATTTTTTTAAACAATGAATAAGAATAAAAATGATATATTGACTTTAGGTTAGCTATAATTAATTGCCTGCATTTATGCTTCAAAATATTTTACTGGAGAGAGAGAGAGAGAAAGAGAGACAGAGGGAGGGAGAAGGAGAGAAAGATAAATATCACATTAGAGACTCTTGAATTTTATGTTTGGTGCTCCGGACTGAGATAAAGTTCAGCTCTCCTCCTTATACTATGAACCAGGTACTGTAACTTATCAACAGATGTGTCCCCCACAATTCCACTTGTGATCATGAACTTCTGGCCAGAAACAGATTTCTTTGTAGCATTAACATGATCCACATCAGCAACTGAGTCTGAAGGATGGTGGATGGTGGCATGTAAGAAACAGTAACTAGAGCCCAAGACCCAAATACACATAGACAACCCTCTGAATACTCCAGTGATATTAGGTACCCAGGTCCTAACTTGTTCTAGGCAGCTAGCTCATCTACATCACAGTTTTCCAAATGCAGTTTTATAAATTCTGTAGAGTCCAGAATCCAATTAATTTGCATTAAAATGAGAAATAACAAGTAGCTGGTATTTTCACTTAGCAATAATCTGGTAGATGGGGCTAGTGGTGTTGCTGCCCCTCTTGAAATATGGTCCAGTAGAGACTTCATGCTGGGGAACACTAAATGTATTTACTTTTTCACTTCCTGTGGCAGCACTTTCTAGCTAACAACATGATAGACAAGATCATCTTCACTGTGATCTCAAATTTTACTTCCTTGGTATCTGTCCTTTGCAAACCAAGACCATATGTCATGTTGAGAAAATGTTCAGCAACTCATTTTACAACATAATGATTGTCACACCAAGTCTAAACAAAGCCCTTTTTGCACTTTGTTGTTGTTTGTTTGTTTGTTTTTACTTTTCTGTTTTTGTTATTGAGGATGGAACCCAGGAATGTTTTACCACTGAAATGCATCTCCAGTCATTTTTATTTATTTATTTTTATTTTGAGACAGAGTCTCTCCAAGTTGTTGTAGATCTTTCTAAATTTCTGAGATTGGACTCAAACTTGTAATCCTACTGTCTCAGTCTCCTGAGCAACTGGGAATATAAGCATGTGTCATGGTGCCTGACCTTTTCTTGTACTTCTAAGATGATTTTGACTATAGGAATAAAACCACTCTGACATCACTTTTCCAATCCAATAGTCTGGTGCTGTGGTAACATTATCAGGAAGTCCATTGGAAGACTCCTACATTCTGAAGGGAGTGAACATGTATGCCATGTTTTCCCTTGTTGCTGTCATACTTAATTTACCATAAACATCTTCAATTTCATGAGTCATTTTGAAAGACAAAGTTCCTTTTGTATTCAAACTGGTTGCAAGAAACAGCAAAAGAGATGTTTCTAAATTGTTGGAGGACTCTTATCTACTGCTTTAATGAGCAAACCAATTCTTGATGCTCGCACACTGGTTTCCAGAGAAGCAAACACTAAATAATTTGGTAGTTTGATAAACTTTAGGTCCTTAGGATGTGGAGTTATTCCTGAGGGTGCATATATGACTTTAACTTTGGAACAACTTTGAATAACTTTGAATGAATAACCTAAACATATTTAAAAAAATTTAAATTTTCTCAGTGCTGGGGATCACACGTAGGTGAACATGTGCTCTACCACTAAGCACAATTTCAGCCCCATGAGTCAATATTTTAACATGATTTTACAAGCCATTTTATTTGGTAGGACCTGGCTGTGTTTCATAGTTTCATGGCTCATGATTGTGATCCCTCTCAGCTTAAAGGAAAGTAAGATAATGAGGGAAGATAAAGTTTCCACAATGACGCCTGTTAAATATGGCTAAGAAAGGAAAATTCTTTTGTCACTCTAAGAACTAAATTGGATTCATTATCTTTTTTTCTTATACCTAATTTTTATTAATAAAGTATACAAGCCATCTTTTCCGAATCATTTAGTTAACCCCATCCAAGGTATTTAATTATTTTAATCCTCAATTTCTTTATATATGAAAAAGAAATTCTGAAATCATAACATAAATTCCCACTGAAATTAAAATATTATGTAGGTAGAGTGCCTACATAATGGCAAAATTTGCAGGGCACATGATCTGCATCATTTTTGTTTCTTTTTCCCTGCACATTATAGGTATTTAAAAAGTATGACCTCATTTTTTAAAATTTAAATAATTGCAATAAATTTATTTTCTCAGTAAAATAGTTATATTTCCTTTAAACTTCCAATGTGTTAATTAATGTTTTCCCCCTTTATTAGAAACACTAAGAAACAATATAATTTTTGTTTGTTGTATCTACTTAATGGTAGAAATATATATGAACAAGCTGTGTTTTAATTTTTTTTTTTTTTTGGTTGTTTTCGGTACTGAGGATTGAATACAGAGGTGCTCTACCATTGAACTATACCCAACCTTTTTTTATTTTTATTTTGAGACAGGGACTAAGTTGCAGAGACTGACCTTGAATTTGAAATCCTCTTTCCTTCATCTTCAGAGTCACTGGGGTTACAGGCATGCCTGACACCTACCACCTGGCCTGACAATGACTTGTGTTTTTAATGGTGCATAGGAAAGTTGAAAACCCTACTCAAATTTAATTATTCAGTTCTTTTAAAACTTTTGGTCTATGATATTTTTGCCTTTGATCATGAAATAAATAAAGAATACCAACAAAGTTCAGCATAGGAAATTTTACTGACATCAGAGTTCTATAGACAGGAATTTATTCTGTGTTAGAGCAAATGACTTCAAGGAGATAGGAACAATGTCTATGTTATCACTGTTCCATTGGACACATTTACGATGCAGTTGCACAGAAAATGTTTTATAAAAGTTTTTCAATATCTGAATTAATGAGTGAAATGAAAATGTCTATGATAAATTCATCATTCTTAATTCTAGGATTACATTAAAACACAATGCAAAAAGCAAGAATAAATATGGCCTCTAGATGTTCACTACAATCTGACAGAAACAGAAAATTATAAATAACTGAATAAAGGCTTGAATCTCTAAATTTAAACTACATAAAAAGAGACATTTAAGATCTAATGTGAAGATAGGAACCTAAACTCATAGTTTCTGGTGAATATGGTGGTCTTCATGAGTAGCATAAATAATGACAGGAGGGGATATACTTATGCTTTGTTTTATGCATGTTGCTCAGTGTTGGCAAACAAATTTGGTATGCATCTGTGGGCTAGGTGCCAGAGCTGGGGGCAGAAATGAACAGGTGCCTGTAGTTCTTGATTGAAAGAAAGTTAAAGGGAGCTAAAATAGATTAGAGCTATCTAATTAAGATCTACTATCAGAACCAACTGATGTATTAACCTTTTGCTTCATCAATAAGATTTAAAACATCTTGGGATTTTTTTATTCCTTTAATTAGCCTATTTCATAAGATCTTCTTTGATGATGTAAATTCTCCAAGTCTTGTTTTTTATATCTTTATTTTATTTATTTTTATGAGGATTGAACCTGGGGCCTCACACTTTTTAGGCGAGTGCTCTACTGCTGAGCCACAATCCCAGCACCAATTCTCCAAATCTTAAAGACAATTTGGTAACCCTGTTTAAGTTGGTATGTGATGTATTAAATGAGTTTATATATGTTATAATGCTTAGAACTAAATTTGGAACTTATTAAGTGTTGCAGATATATGTAAATTATTATTTTAAAATTATTTCTATTATTATTACTATGGAACATTCATAAGAAATAAAACTTTTAAAAGACTTAAGAATCTTTTTTATTTTATAACAAAAATCAATTTTTCGATTGCTAAATTATAATCATTAAAGAAAAGAAATAAATTCAAAACATAATTTAAAATAAAAACCTTGAAAGTATAGTCAGTACTAAAACTTAAGGTACAACAGACTATGTATTTGTTCATATATATTTTAGGGCCTTCATATTTCTGTAAAATCTGAATGATCTAAAGTCATAATTTTTTTATTCTAAATTGTTTGTTACAGATATTATGGTACATGATGTTAAAGTACTTACTTTATTCTGGCAGGGTCTGGTGAATTAATTATATCTAATTCTTCTTGTTCTGACTTAGCCTTTCTTCAAGATTAGATCAAAACATGAAGTATTACAGCTACAGTCCCTGATGCATTAGTTCAAGAAGCAATGTAATATCACATTTGTCACTTATTTTATCAAGCTATGTATCAAAGCACTTTACAGTTAAATGTGGAAAAGTGAAAATTCTGCTAAGCAGCCCAGAGTTTACAGTGAAACAATCAGGAATATTTACCCAATTCTGTTGCCCTGGAACATAAATCTAACAAATCAAGGGGATTAAGAATGACTTCAACATATCCCCTTTCCAGAGTCCCTACATGGATATGTATTAAACGCTTTAAAGTAAACAATATTATCAAGAGAAAAAAAAATATAGCAAGATTATTTTTAGAGAAGCAAAAGGATATAGTCCCTATTGTTATTTATTGAGGTTTCTATTGAAATGGAGATTGGTTTAGAATATTTAAAGCATACCTCTACAATATATTAATTGTATTTACTTCCTAAATCTCATCTTTAAAAGTACCAGTTTTATAGTATTTTATGCTAAACATATAAAAAGTAAAAAACACTATGTTTTTAATTAGAACGATATATTAAAGTAACACTAGTTGCTTTTAAATACTACGGAGCTCTATTTGTTATAATCATTTGGCAGCATTAACCAGGAAATAAATATCTGTGATTTAATGAATAGGTTTTGAAAGCATATCACATTTGAGATTTCCAATTGATGTTGCAGCTCTCCCAGCCAAATAGCCTCCATTCTGAAACCTTCTATGTATGTAGAGCTTTTAAAATGGTAAAATGAATTCATTAGGGTGGGTTCTAATCCTAATAAAGACTTCTGTCTTTAAGAGAAAAGTAGGATACAGAGACACACAAAGCAAAGGTCATGTGAAGACACTGGAGAAATGACCAGGTATAACCTGTTAATGTTGGATGTTAGGTGTCCCCCAAAAGCTCACATTTGAGACAATGCAAGAAAGTTCAGAGAAGAAATGACTCCCTTGTAAGAGTCTTAACCCAATCATTAAATCATTAAATCACACTGTGATTTAATCCCCTGGTAGGGATTAACTGAAAGGTAACTGAAGTGGCAGGGTGTGGCTAGAGTAGGTGGGGATTAGGGTTTGGCTTTGAATATTCATTTTTATTTGGCAAGTGGAGTCTTTCTCTCTCTGCTTCTTGATCACCATGATGTGAGCTACTTCCCTCTGCAATACCTCTGCTGTGATGTTCAGCTTATCTGGAGTCTTAAGAAATGGAACCAGCCTTCTACGGATTAAGACCTCTGAAAATGTGAGCCCTCAAGTAAACTTTTCCTCCTTTATAGTTGTTCTGGTCAGATCCTTTGGTCATAGCAGTGAAAAAGCTGATTAAAACACAACTCAATGCCAGAGATAGTCAGAAGAATCCAACACTTCCAAACCTTTGTGTTGAGTTCTAGCTTTTAGAATCATGAAAATATTAACTTCTGTTATTTATCTACATGATATATAGTAGTACTTTGTTATATTGATTGAGGTCCAGGTAATCTTAAATTTGAATTTGACATTTACTGGGTCATTGACTAAACACTTACTAACCAAAAGAGCCCAATAGAGAGGCAATATCTAACTCAGCTAATTCAATAATTACCAAGGCTATAAATTCTGATGCTGATATCCAAAACATGGCCACTGTTAATTATTCAGGCCAACATCTTATATGCAAACAACTGAAATGTGTTTTCCATTGGTGGCTATCATACAATTAGAAAAGATTGTAAACACCTATCACTTAATGCTATGAACTGAGTGCCCTACAAAATTTTAGTGTTGAAACCCAAGTTTGTAAACAAGGCCAAATGAAACTGGTTTATGCCTTCTGTCATGTGAGGAGACATTGAAGTTATATCATTCAGGAATGTGTTGTCACTAGGCATAGTCTTCTAACACCTTGATCTTGGACTGTTCAGCTTCTAGAACTAAAAGTCATAAATTTCAGTTTATTATAAGTAACCTAGTTTGTGGTGTTTTTTTTTTTTTATGGAAGCCCAAATGAACTAAGACATTTACTCTGGAGAAGTTATTGATGACTTCACCTTTGCCCTAGATGGAGTTCAGATTAGTCACAATTTATTGCATGAGCAGTGACGGACAATAACTACTTTATTTCTTGTCAGATTGTCAAAACAGGGTCTGTACCATTTCAAGTACTTCTTCTTGTATTCATATCAAAAAACAGGCAAAGTGGAAAAGGTTACACATTGCCTTAAAATAAAACATATTTGACTCTCAGGTTGGTCCTCATAGTTGTTGCAATTTTCTCTTCTGTCCTGGTTTGAGTAATTGGGTTCCTGTTTTCGAAGCATGTCATAAGGACTATTAATTTTTCTGAGTTTTATCATAGTGGACATGTTGAGGATCTGTTGTATGTCATTGAGAGTCATACATGCTTCCATACAGTTGCTCTCTACTTAGTTAATCACTATAGTGATAAGAAAACAAAAGGGTAAAGAAGATTTTATAATGCAATTGCCTAGGAAGATTATTGAATATAGTCTGAATAATGTAATAATTGATAGCTTTCCCTGAATTAGTCAACCTGTCACAAGAAAAAGAATGACTAGTAAGGGTGAATGAGATACTAAATATAAAAATGGACAATGACCAGATTATGTGTAAAATATATATATGTATATATATGTATATATCCTTTATCTATATCTCCAGCAACAAGTCATGGAAGCCAAACAACAACATTTTATCCACCAGTCAAAAATGGCCAGGACATTATTAATAACTAACAGATTTCATAATTTTTAACTCTTCTCCCAATTTAAATCCATATGGAAAAGGCAAATAGGTAACCATAACCAAACACATTGAATGTCTGGCTTTTTCCCAAGCCAATAGGCTTCAATAAGAGCATATTTGAAGCTTTCCCTTTATTCCAATAACTGTTCACACTTCTCTGGCTGCTTTTAAGACTCTGCCAAATTTAGATGTTGGTTCCTGACTCAACTGCTATGAATAAATGACTCCTACTCATTCTCCTTTAGATGGTCTTTGTTTCTACATTCATGTGCCTGATTCTTTGTTTATTTCTACATTCATATTCCAGAAATATGATATTTCTGTTTTCACCTTCAAAAACCTCCTTTCGAATGAATTTCATTAGTGGAATCAAATATCACTCTAATGGGAGAGGCTGGGAATTCTGAATATATTACTCAGGGTTATCCAAAGAAACAGAGCTAATAGTATTTATTTATTTATTGGATTTGACATAGGAGTATATGGAAGTTAACAAGTCCCAATATGTGTACAGTGAATAAACAAATTGGAGAACCAGCAGAGCTGGTTCCATTCAAATTCCTTAATACCAGGAAAGAATCTATATTTCAGTTTAAATCAAAGAAAGGAAATGGTTGATCTGTGAAACTGAAGTCTGTTAGGGGAATTCTCCCTTACACAGGAAAGATCAGCCTTTCTGGCTTTTTCCCAAGCCAATATATCCAACCATCAACTGATTGGAAGAGGTCCACCTGTATTAAGAAGGGCCATTTGCTTACTCAGCCTACCAGTTTAAAGGTTAATCTTATCAAAAAAAACACTGTCACCAAAAAAAAAAACAACAAAAAAAAAAACCTTAGAATAATGTTTGACCAAACATCTGGGTTCCTCTTGGCCTACTCAGTTGACATATAATCTGTAATCATAGCATATAGAATTTTAGCTCCTATTGTACAGGGAAGACTAATATGGTACATAGTAGAAATAGATAATTTTCAGCTCAAAGTAGAATTGTCTAGATGAGAAAATGAGGAAACTGTGGTAGAAGTTGAAATGTATTGACATGTTAATGAAATCAGCTGAATATTAATTTTAATGTGTAATGATATATTCAAGTGAATAACATGAACAAAGAGCACATAGCATGAGTATGAAAGATAAGAAACATTCTTTATAAAACACTATAGTTAAAGAAAACAATTGTATGGAGTATTGTATTCTGAGAATTCTGATACAGAAGGCATATATATATAGAGAGAGAAATTTCTGAGAATTCTGATATAGAAGATAATACAGAAAAAGTGACTGAATAGCACTTAGAGAGTAAAGTGTCATGAGAAACAAATGAAGGAAGTGTCTTAGAAAGTTACATGGCATCTTTACCAAATGGGACTGAGAGGACTAATAAGATGATGAATGAGCATTAAACATTCCATAAAATGTTTCAAGAGAAAGCCAGGCTGAAGTAGTTTGCAGCATCTGAAAACTTCTGGTTCTAATTTACATACAAATATATACAAACTATATATTTATATAATACCTAAAAATCCTAGAAAAAAATGTCATAATATTTTCAAAATCTTGCCTAGCATAGTATAAAATAGATTTAAATCATGGAAGCTAGAAATCAAATAAGAATTATGAAAGACCTCAACAGACAAAAATATAAATCTTTATAAAGGACATAATACAACTTTTTGAGGAGATATAGCATGTCAGCCAACAAAAAGATCAATATTTTCAGATTGTTAAATGTTCATAAAATAATCTATAAATTTTAAAGTAATGCATTCAAAAGCAAAATTTGAGTTTTTCATGGAAATAAGAGCCTTATTTTTTTAAAAAAATCAAATGGAAAAACTAATAACCAAGAAGTGATAAAACAAAATTTTAAAACTAGATATATATGCATAGATTTCCATTACCACATGTAAAATTAAATTGCTATATGGACTATGATACCATTTAAGTACATGCATGTGTGTGTATAATTTAAATATTTCTACCTACCTCTTCAAAAATGTATCTATCTGGAGATAAACAGCAAAATCATAAGAGCAGTCTCCTGTGGAAAGCTGACATAGGTTGGGAGTAATAAGGAAGAAATACTAGATTTATCTATAATGTCTTACAGTATGAATGTATTCACTATTGATTGGGAATTGAAATTTTATTTTAAATGGAAAGCAGGAATTTAAGAAAAAGACATTAAGCTAATGGATGTGTCAAGAAGATTAGACATGAAATACTAGAACATATTTGAATATTCATGGAGTGAGCCAATGGAGCAAGACAGATAAAAAAACACAAGATGAATAATGGAGGAATCAAGAACCACAGAAATGTGAGGAGTGATTGGACTTTACTGGGATAAGGAACATGAAGAAAATGTCAGTGCTGATAGGTTTTCAAATTTGCATAGGGAAAAGAATGATTAACAGAGCCAGACTGAGTCAGACTGATTCTGAATCTGATTTCTCTGCATTGCTTCTTCCTAACTGTTTAAACTCAGGAAAGTTACTTATATTTTTCTCTGTGTCAATTTCTGCATGTCTTAAAAAGCAATATAAATAGAACCAAATTTAGAGAGTTGTTAAAGAGACTAATGAAATGTTCTTTGAACAGTTTCTAGCAAAGTAAATGTTCAATATGAGTTGAAAATTATTATAATCTTTTTTCCCCGAGAAATATGTGTTAAGGTTTTCAGATTAAAGCAAACATTCTTAGGAGAAAAACAGAAAGAAAGAGTATTGAGAAATAAGGGAGAATAGAAAGGAAGTATAATTTGATTGTTGGACAATTTCAAAGGTCCACTGAAGACTGGCAAATGTGAATCTGGTTTTCAAAATCTAGGCATAAAATTTACATATTTAAACACATCCAAAGATGATTTACGAGTATTCATTACATACTAATATTTTACATTTACTGTATTCCAAGCATTCTAGTTAGGAGGTGCTAGACAAATTTTATCTCATTTAGTCTTCAAAAGAAATTGCTATTTAAAAAGCAGATAAATCCAACTTCACTTTCTTAAGAAATATGATTATACATAATGGGTACCTCAAACAATGCACCTACTTAAATAGTGTATTCACCATCATCCATTCAAGCAACAACAACAAAAAAAATGGTGGTAGTCTATTTGTGATTGAGCAGCCACAGAAATCCTTTCAAAATGTAAAGTGATTATTTCACCTTTTTGTTGCAAACTCTCCCATGACTTCTGCCAGCATTCAAAATCTCACACCTTAATAAGGCTTACAAGGCCCTACATGGTCTTGCATTCTGCTAAATCTCTTTACTTGTATGATTCTGCTTTAGCTCACAGTGTTCCAGTCATGCTCCTCTTGATACACCTTGAATATTGCAAGGATCTTCACCAACCTCAGGGATGGATATATATATATATATATATATATATATATATATAAATTTTAGCAAAAGTTAAGTGTCATTTCAAAGATAAGTGAACTAAATGGAAATTAATGAGAAGTTATTTGAAATAATTTGATATTTGTTAAATTATTCACCTTTTGTTTTAAAGTGTCCCCTCATTATTTTATTGCACTACAAAATATACACTCTGCAGATGGGAAAAGATGCAGTTTCCATTCCTGTAAATGGGGATTGTGTTGCTTTGTTTCCTCCATGGTTGTACCTAACTTATAAAAATACCTTGGCTGATGAATTACTGTGATGTAACATTTTCCAAAGTCATTTGACCTCATAATGCATTTCATAGGAATAATGGTTCTCAGAAACATTTTGGAAAAGGCTACAGAAGAAGTATACCTCCCATTTCTGTTCCTTAATCTGATTTGGAATTATGGCACTATATTAGCTAAGAGCAGAATATCATTATTAAATAAAATTACCTAAGCAACAAAGTAAGAGATCAATAGATAATCAGATAATAATTTCTGAGGAATACTGAATAATTATAGTTGTTTATGGTGGAGCCCTAGTAGTATGGGAAACTCTGACCAATCCATACCATTTACTTAAGTATTCATTTCTGTTCAGACCACATGTGTGCTGGGATTTTGGTCAGCTACTTACTAGGAGTGGTTCTTGGCCATATTTTTATCACTTTGAATTGGTTCCTCATCAGTAGAATATTAACAATTATATTTTACAGTATAATGTCACTGCAAACATCAAATAAGTTAATGTGCATCAGAGGGCTTTGAAACCAATAATGTACAATACAGACATAATGGATTGATTTATAGAGAGTGATTGGAATCAAATAAAATAACAATATTTTGTTTCAGAAAAGTCATATTTTCAAATAAATAAATCACAGTCACATTTCAGATCACCCTGTTAATGTACATAAGTAGGCACGAATCATTAAAACAATGCTACAGTATATAGTAAATGTATGCTATGTCTCTAACTACTAAAAATGACATAAAACTAATGTTTGAAAATATAATCTTATTCAAAGGAAGCTTCACTGTCAGAACAAATAAATAGCATAGAAGTTTGGTATAAAAAATTAAGATAGCTATGTTCTTTGAAGTAAAATTGACTTGAATGAAAATATAAATCTTGAAAGTATTAACAATATTCATGAAGTGCCTATTGATCTAATTCTCTCTGAAGTAAAGTCCTTCAAACACCTTCTGTCATGCATTTGATTCAACCAGATGTGTATGCTCAAGTCCATGAAAACCAAAGGGAAAAAGCTTATAAAGCTTTGCCTCCCCTATTGCATGCCACCATCTGTGGAGCCTAGTTTTAACGTGATTGCTTCAGTGGGTACTTATTTTTGCATAAGGAAGTTCAGATTGATATATTCCCATGTCTTTCCACATACTAAACATTTACATTTGTAGTCAAGGGGAACCTTATTTTGTTTTTTAATCAATTTTATTCATAGAATCATAGATTTCTAAAGGGACACAAGAACAGAGATGGGTTTAAAATAGAAATTTTCTGGCCTCAGCTCATTGCTTTCTTCATTAAGCCATCATTCAAATAATGGCACTAAATCCATTGAGTTCTAGCATACTATCTGACACACCTATCTTTCTACACTCAGGTGTGAGGAGGAAGGGGAGGTGTCATGATGTTTTGATGCTCCTCAATCATGCCACAATTTTAAAGTGAAATCTGGTATTAAAATCTAAAATATTGAAACAATTTTTTTTCTGGAGTCAAGAAATCTAATATTCATGATCTGAATGACATACCTTTAGAAGAGACTTAATTATTTTAACTAACGCCAAATAAGCAACAACACCACCAACAACAAAAATTAGCATGCAATTAAGTGTCAGTAGCAAATAAACATAATGTGAGCCCATATTTTTATAGAGTAGGCAGTACTATTCTCCTTTAGGGAAAAATAATGTAAAAACTTTACTACTGTACAATTGAGGTAAATAAAATATCACTAGTATTAGTTTTATTTAGCATATATTTTATTACTTTGCTTAAGTTAAAAGAAAATTGCTTATATGACATGCACAAATTTATTCACTTCTTAAACACTTTGCCACATTTTTTGTTGGCCTCTTATTTTTTTCCTGAAATATTATCTTAAAGTAAATTTTTCAAAGAATATTTTATTAATATATATGTATACACTACAATCTATCATAGATTCTAAATTGATTTAAATATTTCCTTAATGATGTACTAAAGACCATATTTTTAACAAAGTATTCATTTTAAGAAAAATACTTGATTCTGAAGATTATGGAAGAAAATTACTGGAGATTGGTGATAGGTGAATAAATATTTGGTCATTATGCAAATTTTTATTTTTTAGGTAATCAAGCTGAATTTGGGAGTAAGATAATTATTTGATTATGAATAGTTTGTTTCAATATCACAACTAAGTCACCTATTATTTTTTATGCTCTGTATTATATTGTAATTTTTTCTTTAATCACAGTTGCTCAATTTGAAATTTAAATACTGATTTTCTTAACAAAAATCTTATATGTTTTTCCAAAATTTAATTACTAGATGCATAACATTTTCAGTTTTCCCAGGGGTTGATTTAAGGTATCTTATAAATTAGTTTGCCCTTGCCCCATGAGGAAAATAATGCATTTATTAGAAACTATATGTAGAGCTTGATTGCAGGCAAAAATTATGGTGTTAACTAGATACATAAACTGTACCATGGCTGAAATGGAAAAAGTATTCCCAAGATATCTTACATAAATACTTACAGAACATTTTAAAAACACAGGATATTATATAGGAACTATCATTGTGGAAGATGTAATCCTGTTTCATTGGACGCTGGAAATATAGGTGATTTGATTTTCTAATAAGCTAGAAAGCTAGGAAAGAAGAAAATCAAAGCGTTGGAAAGCTTAAGCCAGGTTTCTACAAATAAAATTAAAAATAATTTAATTTGATAAGAATATTCTTATTATATGTTAGTATATGTACTTCATTTATTTACACGCTCTAGAAATATTTACATTTGTTCTAAATGTTTAGACAGATTTGTTGATTTTAATTATTTTCATCAAATAGTTTATAAATTCTAAAATCATTTCCAACTATCAGACTATATATAGATCTAGACTCTCTTTATAACAGTCTGTTTCAAATGCATTACAAACAATATCTCATTATCTCATAAAAACAATAAGAAATGGAAAGTAATAGCAAGTGCTTGAACCAGATATAATAGTTTACATAGTATTTTACAATAAATTATTAAGTTTGTCTTTGAGTAGTAATTTTAATGGAAGTCAAGAATATCTTTGGCTAGAAATAAGAAAATATATGTGTGTATGTGGTGCAATTATTATGTTTTCAAATATTTAAAATAACTTCACATACCTTTTACAAATCACATGTTGGCTGTAGACTAAAGAGAATTTTTAATCTTGACTATGCTTTTGATCATATTCTAACATACATTTTGAATTATAGGCAAAATATTTCTAATATAAAAACTCAAACTCAGAAATGTTCCAAAATCCAAAACTTCATGTTAATTTGCTGATGTAAGTGAAAAATTCCACACTTGAACTCAAGAGATAGGTCACAATCAAAAGCAAGCATGCAACACACAGTTTACTTAGGTACTCCAAAAGAAAAAAAGATCCTGTCAGGCCCTATTGGGGATATATATATATATATATATATGTGTGTGTGTGTGTGTGTGTGTGTGTGTGTGTGTGTGTGTGTGTGTGTTGTGAGTATGCAAAATATATATATCTGCATGCCCAGATATATATATTTTGCATACTCACAAAAGATGATACAGGTGGCAAATGTGCAGGTCAGATGCATCAATGGCAAGGTTCTCAGAATATCCCACCCATGGCAACACTTGCATTATTCAGTGTCTATACTTTATTGTATTTTTTCTCATTGTCTGCTCTGTGGTGTAAAAATGTTTTGAAAGTGTCAAAAGAAGGCCTGCAGATGTTCCTATGGGTAACTGTGATAAGAAAGATGAAACATTTATATTTATCTATACTACAGAAAAATGAGTTATTGGAGACACTAGATAGTGGTGTAAATGTGAATCATCTTACATAAGTCACCATGTATTGCCCAATGAAACAAAAGAATAAACTGTTGAAATTCTATACAGAAAGTGATAATTGCAAGGTAGTGAAAATATGAAAATTTGTGCACAACCTAAACACAAATATCTTGATAATGTATTGAAAGAATGTACCCACAAGAGTCACAATGACTACATGCCACTTAATGGTCTGTTCATCATAACCTGATCTATCATAATGACCTGAAAGTTGAAGGGAATATTCAACAGATGGATTCCAGTAATTTTAGAAACACTTGAATGAATCAATCTATTTATTTATTTATTGTACTGGAAATTCAACCCAGGAGTGTTCTACAACTAAGCAACATCCTCATTTCCTTTTATTTTTCATTTTACAGGATCTCATTATTTTGCTGAAATTAGTCTTGAACTTGCAAAACTCTTGCCTCATTCTAATAAGCAGTTAGGATTACTGCTAAGAACTAGCACCTTTGATACAATGTTCAACTATTGAAGATGCAGGGTGAAAATGTCTGCTGATAAAAAATTACCAGAGAAATTCACTGGCAAATTTGTGAAGATCTTCGTTGATAAAAATCTTATTCCAGTCTATAATGCTGATGAAATATTACTAAAGTCGGCATTATTGTCCCAGAAAGACACTGACTATCAAGACAGGCCCTATAGGAATTAAGAATACCAAGGACAGAAGAAATATTCAGGATTGTGCTAATTGAGCAGTTATACAAAAGTGTAAACTTACTATAATAGTTGAAAGCTTGCAATTCTGTTTCAAAGACTGAATTTCTTATATGTCCATTATTATGCTAATATAAACATGGATCATCAAGGATATCTTTTCTGATTTGTTATATAAATATTTTGCATCAGTAGCTCACAGTCACTACAAAAAAAAAAAACCTAGACTTGATGATGCATACAAGTTTTTGTTATTCCTTGAAAACGTTCTGCTCATCCTCCAGATGAAATCCCCACCAAAAATAATGTTTATGCCAGAAACTTTACTCCTAGTATAATTTAATTAACTCAATCAAGTAACAAGGTTATCTTCAGATCAAGAGTCAATGTGAAAACACTTTCTTGAACACCATATTCACAGCAATGAACAGAGGAATATAGCATGGAGCATGCTATAATGCTGTTGACCAAACTTGGAAAAAAAACTGACTAAAGACAAAGTTGGGCATATGTTGCACAACTTTTGGCTTGAACAATGTTCAATGATGATGATTAATGAAGTAGTATATTTGAAAGAGACTGTCAGGTGGGAAAAAAAAACTGATGTCTAATTTATTTACATGTGCAAAAATTACGCTATCAAGTCCTTCATTGAACTGGAAGAAGTAATTATTGAAGAAGATTTTACCATGGATAATGAGTATCCAGTGTTTCATCCATTGAATGGTGATAAAACAAGCAAAATAATTCTGAATCAAGGAAATTGTTGTAATAGTGATGATGAAGATGGTGTTGTTAACACTTTTGAAATGCACCTTGGTGTGATGAGTTTAATAAAGAACTACAACAATGTTCATTTATAATAGAAGAAAAAAATCATGTCAATTTGTAAATCCAAAAGGAGTTCTAAGACAATAACTATTGTTGGTGAGGCAGATGAGTTTGGAGGAAACATTTTAAAAATCAGTTCCATAGGATCACTCCATACCCGTACAGAGTCCACTCCCTAATCTCTCAGCTTCTACTGAGTTTCTTGTCACCTAAATAAAGTAAAATACAGTGTCCAATAACCATTTAATTAAAACAGAGAATTATAGGTAGAGACTGAAGGATGTCATTTTTGTCATTGATATTTACAAGCTGACACAGGAGTTCTGCTAATGCTATTGTGCTGCTTAGTTACCCTAAACATATTATTTTTCATTTTATTAATGGCATGTTATGTTTTTATGGTTGAGCACATGTGTATGGAAAAGTGTAAGAAAATGTTTGCTTATCCATTACACCTTTGCTTTCTGATGGTTCATTATGCACCAACATTGTTTCAGGCACAAAATCACTAAAAATGTATGAAATTACCTTTAGCCTATTTGTATAAGGTATATATGAAACATAAATTTTGTGTTTAGACTTATTCTATCCCCAAGACATTTCATTATGTTTGTGTACATATTACAAAATCTGAAAAAAAATCTGAAATCTAATACATTTCTGTCTCCCATGATTTCAGATAAAGGGCTTTCATTTAGGGTTTTCTTTGAATATTATAAACTAATTGAAAAGATTTTAAACTAAGTGAAGGTACAAAAGTGGCTTATATCCCCAAGTCTACTTCAGTGGCATAAATTATTGTCACTTGGTAAAACTTAACATTGATAAAGTTTAAAATGGTGCTACTAAATACCATGAGCAAATCTATACTAACTTCACTTTTTGTGAAGCCATGTATATGAAGCATTCCAGTATATTTCCACATAATTGATTGATCTCCGCTAATATGTTGTTAATATGAACAAAAGCACTAAGATGCATATTGATCTTTTCTCTGAACTAATTATATTTATTATACATAAAACTAGATTAGGCAGTCAATTAGAACTTGATCAAAGTTGCTATTTTATTTTAAAATTAATTTATATTAGTATTCTATTTGATTTTTATTGAAACACATACCAAATTATATATATACATACAGACAAATAGTGTGAGTATTCATATATGTACAAATACTTACATTATAGTAACTAATTTTAGCTACATTTTGCCACGAGATTTCATAAAATACACAGCTGACTCTAGCAAAGGAAATAACTTAGTCCAGTTTTTTCAAGATTTTGTTTTCTATTAATTAAATTCCTTTTATGAAAAAGTACATGCAGCACTGATCCCACATGAATCTGCAATAGAATAAAATTTAGATTTAAGTAGAGTCATAAGTACATATATTTCTCACTTTGGCTCTAATAGTGTGACTCAAGATTTATTAGTTTCTAGTGCACAGATGACTAAGAGAAGAGAAACCTTTGCTCTGTAAATGTCTCCAACTGCAGAAGAACAACAACATCAACAATAACAACTAAAATAAAAAGCAGTAATTGGTGGAGTCAGCTTGATTTTGAGTTAGTGGTGAAAATTTTCAGTGTGAGCTCAAAATCAAACTATTCCATTTATTGAAGGAGAGAAAGAAAGGGAGGGTCTGGAGGAGCATCTGACTTATTTTGTTTATTTACATTTAACTCCTTTATATCCCTATGTTTGGTTTTGTTTTATAACTTGGACATTTGATTTGTATGTTTTATTTTATGGCAGTAGCTCATGTAAGTAGTTTACTTATGGGGACATGGAGTTTTACAAGAAAATTATTTGAAGATCAATTATTTTCATTTTGTAGAATGTCATGTTATATTGCATTTTTTTCAATTTAAAAATTGAGCATTTGCAGAATTAATGTCATCAAAATGACCAAACTCCCAAAAGCACTATACAGATTTAATGCAATTCCTAACAAAATCCCAATGCCATTACTCAGAGAAATAGAAAAACAATCATGAAATTCATCTGGAAAAATAAGAGACCCAGAATAGCTAAAGCAATCCTTAGCAGGAAGAGTGAAGCAGGTAGCATCACTATACCAGAACATGAACTATACTACAGAACAATAGTAACAAATAACAGCATGGTATTGGCACCAAAATAGACTGGTAGACCAATGGTACAGAATAGAGGACACAGAGACTAAGCCATAAAATTACAAATATCTTATATTAGACAAAGGTGCCAAAAACATACATCGGAGAAAAGATAGCCTCTTCAACAAATGGTACTGGGAAAACTGGAAATCCCTATGCAACAAAATGAAATTAAACCTCTATTCATCACCATATACAAAACTCAAGTCAAAGTGGGTCAAGGACCTAGGAATACAACCAGAGACCCTGCGTCTAATAGAAGAAAAAGTAGGCCTTAACCTTCATCATGTCAGATTAGGTCCCAACTTCCTTAATAAGACTTCTATAGCACAAGAATTAAAAATCAAGATTCAATAAATGAGGTGGATTCAAATTTAAAAGTTTCTTATCAGCAAAAGAATCTGTTAGATGAAGAGAGAGCCTACATCTTGGGAGCAAATTTTTACTCCTCACACATCAGATAATGCACTAATCTCTAGGGTATATAAAGAACTCAGAAAGCTAAACACCAAAAACAAAAGAAAACAAAACACGACATAACCCAATTAAAAAATGGGCCAAGCCACTGAATAGACACTTCTGAGAAGAGGACATACAATGGATCAACAAATATATGAAAAAATTCTCATCATCTATAGCAATTAGAGAAATGCAAATCAAAAATACTCTAAGATTTCATCTTACTCCTGTCAGAATGGCAGCTATTAAAGACAAACAACAATAAGTGTTGGTGAGGATGTGGGAAAAAAGGTACACTCATACATTTCTGGTGGGACTGCAAATTGGTGCAGCCAATATGGAAAGCAGTATGGAGATTCCTTGGAAAACTGGGAATGGAACCACCATTTGACCAATCTATCTCTCTCCTCTGTCTATACCCAAAGGACTTAAAAATAGCATACTACAGGTGTACAGCCACATCAATGTTTATAGCAGCACAATTTATAACAGCTAAACTGTGGAACCAACCTAAATGTCCTATGACATATACATAATGGAATATAATTCAGCACTAAAGAGAATAAAAACATGGCATTTTTTCAGGTAAATGGATGGCTTTAGAGAAGATAATACTAAGTGAAGTTATCCAATCCCCCCCAAAAAAATGCCAAATATTTTCTCTGATATAAGGAATATGATTCATAGTGGGGTAGAGAGGAGGAGCATGGGAGGAGTAGACAAACTTGAGATAGGACAGATGGGTGGGAGGGGAAGGGAGTGGAAATGGGATTAGAAATAATGGTGGAATGTGATTATCATCATTATCCAAAGTACATGTATGAAAACATGAATTGGTGTGAATATACTTTATATACAATCAGAGATATGAAAAATTGTGCTCCCGTTATTCTTTTGTGTTTGAAGAAACAGCTAACTTCTATAAAAACCACACTTCCTATTGTGATTTGGATAGGCTTAAGGATGATTTCTTACTCACATCTGACGAAGTCAGACAAAGGCCCTCCAAATTCCCATTCCTTGTCTCATAACTGATTAGCTGATCTGTTTCTCCATTCATAACGTGCATACAATCACTGGCAATTTGACTAAACTTTGTTCAGCTATCTTTCCTTCACTCAGGTCTTTGAATGTTGACTCACATCTGCACATTGGAAAGAACAACTTCTCTATCTTTGTCTACTCAGACTGTTATATCAAAATACCATAAACAGCATAGCTTCTAAGCAACATAAATTTATTTCTTACAGTTTTGGAAACTGGAAAGGCCAAGATCAAGAGTGTGATTTACTAGTCTATAAAGAACCTGTTTCCACGTCCAAAGACAACTGTCTTTGCCTATAAACTTTTATGGAGGAAGGGGAGAGGGCAGCTCTCTGTAGTCTCTAATATCATTCATGAAGGCTTTACTTAAATCATATAATCTCCTACGATAGGTCCCATTTCCTAAAATAATATCAGTGCCAGTTTCAATATACACATTTTGGAGAAAACCACCGTACTTAAGAGCTTTTTTATGAAATATGGCTAAAATATTCTTTGGCCAATTGTCTTATCATGCCACCCATTAATCCTCTACCCTACTATCAGTTATTTGTACCTTTGTTTAATATTTCTGTAAAATAAAAGTCCTTTTTTATCTGAACAATTGCAAGTTTATATATCTTATGGTCAAAGCATTTTCTTTACCATAATAGTCTCACTTTTGTAGCTACTGTAGCATTTCCTCCCTTTTTGCAATATATATTTCTATTCATATATCTCAAAAATTAAAATAAAACATCTTCTTACCAAAACTAGATACATTTATTGATAATATTTATTATAAATAAATAACTTTCAAATATGTCTTTTGTCATTGGATTTTTGTCTCTGGCATTGCTTTGGAGCATTCTTATGTCTTCTGTATAGGCTATTTTTCATCTATATATATAATGGAATCCTCTTTCCTAATAGTTAAACACTACCCTGATTCTATTTTCTTTTTTAATGCAGTGAGACTTTCATAGTTAGAAGATAATTCAATAAAGGATGGAATAGTCACATTTTGGTGAAAATGTGAAAATCACATGTTGCTAAGAACTTTAACTGGCATTAGTAGGAATGTAGGTTTTGAAGAGGAAGTAAAGTATAGAGAATTAGCATGAAAAGGCAGAAGCTTCAAAGTTATGAAAGCAAGGGTGGTGAAAACTTTACAGTAGTAAGAGGACCAAAGGGCCCATGCACAGAAATTGTTTGTTGTTCACATTTTTTTTCTTATAGACTGTGCTAAATGTCATCATGAAGATTCTCAGTGAAATTAGATTTAGCCATATGATTTTGTGTAGTTGTGTGGCTAGGAATGAGGAGGAATAACAGAGAAGGAAAGTGTGATACCTCTTACTCACTGCATTGGTTGCCAGGTAGGAACCATATACTTATACACAGTAAGAAATCATGGCTTTATGGGTTTAACTGAAACGAGGGTAAAGAAGAGATGCAAGTGTCTTCTCTTACTATTTAAAAATTAAAATTTAATAAGAGAGACATATATGGACCATGGGATGTGTGAATATTAAACAAGTGGCAAAGAGTTCAATTCAAACGTAATGCATAATTATTTCTAAATGTCTCACAATTCCTTCTTTAAATGAAAGACTCACACAATGTACTGTATTGCAATTGTTCTGAAATTTAAAAATAATATTTATAATTTTATGAGATAGTAGTGAAATACATAATATGTATTTTGTGTAAATCTCAGTAGAACTACAATGAATCCTCTTGCAGAGTGAGAGGAATAAAAAGTGTTCAGAAATAGTGAAAGCTACAAATTATTAACTTTTGCATTTTATAGTCCACATAGCCTGAGAAAATACTAGTCTATAGTGTTAGTATTTTAAACTAAAATAAATATATTTGATATTTCTATGAATAAAGAGAATCAAATAAAATGACACTTATCTGACTGTTGAGTCTACCTTATGGTATCTCAACTATCTTTGGTGGAGTTCAAATTATAAAAATACTTGTGTTATCTACTACTAAGAAATACAAAAGATACAATAATACCCGGAGTATTATTTTGCAACTACTCTGACATGTCATACTTAAGCATTATCTTACATAAAGAAATCTAATATTTTTTTTCATTGTGAGCAATTATCTATCAATAGTTCTAGTAAACTGAACTGAAGCTAAGCTCTATAAATATATGTTCATTAAATAAATTATTTTACTAATTTTTAAAATATTGTCTTGGATTTTTTAGGACTTTTCAATAAGAAACATTGATACATCTAAGGTTTTTAAATGAGATTAAGTCATTTCATAGTAGTAACTGGAGAATTCTTCAGACCTACTGTAGTTCTCCTTGAAAACAAAATGTAAACCTTTAGTTGTACTTTTTATACTGTGAATAAACTATCCAACCTAATCCTTCCTCCCCTATCCAATTCCAACAAAAATAGTTTCTGTCTGATTCTAGGTTCTTGGTTCCTACTCTTGTTTATGGTACACATACCAGTTTAGACCTGACAAATTAATGTGTTACTCATGAATCTCACTTCAATTTCTTAACAACTCTACACTATACTATATACAATTAGTCAACACTCACCATTTTTAGCTCCACTTCAGAATTCTCCTCCTAAGAAAAAAAAAGTATACAGCCTGTCCAACTGAACTCTGCTCAATAACAAATTTAGATTTATTCCTGATAAAAGAAACATGCTCTTGATGTTCTGTAGAAGATATTCCTGAACCTTTAGACCTTACTATATGGATCTATACCTAATGATTTTACCAGAAGGAATGTATTAACTAAACTTAGCTCAGAGGATTAAAGCTACCCCCACACAAGGCTGATGGGAATTGGTGGCAGATTGAATATTCTTACGTTATAAATTGCTTACAAATATTTTCAATTAACCGTGCTGTATTCTGTACCATATTTTTATGAACTGCAGCCTAAGTCCATATCTGGTTCATTTTTGCTTTGATAAATGATGTTTTATCAGCACACACCTTTGCTCATTCTTTTACTACTATATATAGCTGCTTTTGTGATAAAAGTCTTAGCTGAGTAGTTGCTCTAAAGTCTTTATCTTATTCCCAGGAATGTTTTTATGAGCATGTATCCAGCTCAGGTCTATATTATACCGTACTCCACAATTACAATCTGGAAAATCTTAAAAATGTATTTTTGAATTAGTGTTTTGAGAAGACTCTTAGGGAAACAGTGTGCTGGAGGATTGGCAACTCAGCTCCCATATATCTATGCCCCACCAGAAAGGGTACTTCTGACAGATGCTGCCTGCCAACCCTGTCTGCCCATCCTTTTTGTTTCCAGTCTGTTTCACTAATGGTTGTTGCCCACTGCCAGGGCAGTCACAGAATTGCATTAGTGGGGAGGACTGTGCATTACCACCAACGAGGTTTTGGACTGGAGCTCAAAACAGGTTTGGGCTCAAATGTGTGCTAGTGTCTTCAGGGACAACAAGGTGGGAGCAGTCATGCCCAGAGAAAGCACCAGCCTGTCAGTACATTCTGCTAGCAGTTGTACAGAGTGTTCTCAGCCACTATCATTTGTCATTTTGCACTGAGCTCTTTTGTAGATGCAATTCTTTTCTCCCTAAGATTGTCAAAAGCATAGAGATAACTTTACCATACCTTTCTCATCAGGAATCAATTTCAGAGCAAGAATGGCCCCATATTCAAGGTTTACTTCTATGTATCTCATGTCCATGACATTTTTATACTTATTATCTCAGCTACTTTGCTAGCTTTTCCTGTTTTTAAAATTATTGCTTTTGCATTACTTTGAAGATGTATCAGTGTCCTTAAGTAAGAGGGATCCATCATTGTTAGAAGCAGAAACTCAGTGAGTATAAATTTAAATACTAAATTTGTTCTCTTAAGTTACTAAAAACATATTAACAATATTATTTTGAATCACCTAATGGTTATATTGAACTTGAAAAGAAGATTAACTTAATGATTCAAATTGTTTATTTTCAGCTACAATTTGCATATCAAACTCTGTGTAATCTACCAACAAAGTAGGTACTATTTGAAGACATATACACTTTTTCAGATATCCAGAATGACATCATTCACATAATCAAGGCTATTCT
Source organism: Ictidomys tridecemlineatus (assembly GCF_052094955.1). NCBI lineage: Eukaryota > Metazoa > Chordata > Mammalia > Rodentia > Sciuridae > Ictidomys > Ictidomys tridecemlineatus. The sequence goes on along the minus strand of NC_135484.1, from coordinate 91,184,183 downwards.
AAATTTTCAACTCATTAAGCACATGAAGATGCATTCATTCTATCAGGCTTAATTTACTTGCTGCTTCCAAGGAAATGGATAAAATCAAGAAGTTGATTATGGGTCAAACTGGAACTTAACATCTTTATCAAAAGTGGTTCAAAAAATTTTAATACAGTTTCTTCTCAAACTATGTTTATACTACTGTATTTCACTGCATAACTGTTGCCACAACATAACAATGACACTTTTTTTCAGTCTAAAAAAATCATTTATGACCTTTTATTATATAAGGATCATCTGGTATAATTCTGCTTCTCACACAGCTTAGCAGGTAAGCAGTACAGTGGTATAGTTATCCATGTGCATTTGGATGTGCATTTGGGTTACTGCACAGTGACAGCCAAGAGCCTAGACTCTTCAGTGCGCAGTCATTGTCCATATATTTCTTTAAGCAAACTTACATGGTTTGTTTAAAACACTGTATTAGTAACAGTACATACCTATTTCAAGGGTGGCATTGATGATGAGGCGGTAGTCAAACCAATGGTAGAAGCACAGAAGCTTTAGGCATAGATTAAATTTTCAAAGTTTATACTTCCCAATACTGTAGTTAATTTTCTCAAGTGTAATATTATGACTCAAATAACAAATAAATAATACCAAATGTGTTAACTATTATCATTTCTTCACTTAGAAAAATATTTGCCAAACTATCATAAAAAATGATGTGTGTCAATTTGAACTCTTTAATTTTTAACCTATATCTACAAATATCCCATTCATCCTAATCTTGGACCATACAGTTTAATAGTAGGTATTTTGTTTATCTTATACATGAATAATATTTTTTAAAAACTTCATGTAATGGTTGCATGCATTTTTTTTGTAAAAAAAATGGCATAAAGTCTGTTAGTTATATGTAGGGAAATACTGTATCTTTGTATCTTACATGAGATAAATAATAAAATGAATCACTAAAATTGCTAACAATTTATTTATGGGATATAGGATAGTCAGTATGTTGAGCTACAATTCAGTGATCAGATAAAAAAGACTTCAACTGAAAGAAATTTAAGAAAATAAAATTAAATATTAAGGAATTTGTACAAATACAAATTATTTCCACTATTTATGTTTGCCTTAGACAAGGAATTGATTCAAATTGGCCAGTTGGTTTGGATAGCAGGTTTGAAGTAATGTAAGACAAGTGGCAGTAGATTAGTTTATGTTTAAAGTTTTTTATGTTCACGGCTTTACTGAAGCTATTCTGAGAAGGATCTTTAAAAAATATAGAATACCTTTGATTACTCATATCCTCCTCCAATGATGATATTTCATGTATTATTCTTCCTAACTCTCTTATTTCAAAGACTGTATTGTGGTATGAAAGGGGTGCAGTAATCAGAAACAGTTTCAAAATGTCAGGATAGGCAATAAAAGACCAGGGCAATATATTACCCTGAGGTTCCTTTCATAGGATATGGGATAGATCATAATGTTTTGCTCTATGAAAGGAAACTTTAAAACTGTGTAGAAACATGAAATTAAAGTGATTAATGGGAGGCTAGGTTCAGCACCTAAAACAAGAATCTGAGCTATGCTCATGTCAGTACTTTTGTCTAAAATGAACCCAGAGGATTCTATGATTTATGTCTGGGAGTGATATTGAACCACTGAAGTAAATCACATCAATGGAGAAAAGAAGGCTTACCTATGAGTTTTTTTTAAACAATCATTTATATTAGCCAAAATACACACAATCTTTGAAAGGCATATTGATTGTAAGACCTCCTTCTCTTATGAACTGAATTTTGTTTCCCCCACAAATCATGTAGTGATATTCTAACTACCAATGCACTAATGTAAGGAAGTGGTCCTTAGGGAAATAATTAGGTCACCAGGGTTCTGCCCTGTTGATGTCATTATAAAAAAGAATTTAAAGCTCTCTATTTCTCTTTCTCACATAAAAGGATTCAACAAGATGGCAAATCTGCAACTTCCAGAGCTTCTTATCAGACCTCCAACATGCTGCTGCCTTAATTTCTGTCTTTCAGCCACTAGAACTCTTACAAAGTAAATTTCTGTTTTTTATAAATCTCCCAGTATATAGCACTTAACATAGAGCAACCCAAATGGATACTGTTCTATCCCATAAGAGTTTTTCAGTGATTCAAATTATAAAATTTTCTTGCAATGTCTTCACTTATATTTATAAGCAATTAATCTTCTATTAATATATTCATTAAAAACAAATAACATTATTTTATCCATTTAAAGTCAGTATATTTAATTTTTACTTTAGTTAAATATATATTTTTTATACTTTTGTAATGCTTATTTTTTTAGTTGTAGTTGGACACAATACCTTTATTTTATTCATTTACTTTTATGTGGTGCTGAGGATGTGGAATTTGGGCCCCTCACATGCTAGGTGAGTGCTCTGCCACTGAGCCACACCCCAGCCCTATATTTCATACTTTCATTAAATAATCAGAGGTGAAGAGAACAAAAAAAGTCTACCTTTTAATGTGAAGTGATTATACTTAAAAATTGTGATTACCCATACCAGCTATTTCACATATTTTCCATTCAGTGCCAAATTTTTAGATAACTAAATATATATAAATAATTTTATATGTTAAATGAAATATATAATATACAATTTAGATATAATTAAGAAATATTTCATATATTTGTTGATTGATTGTGTATCATCTTCTGAGAAGTGTCTGTTCAAGTCTTTGGCATATTTATTGATTAGGTTATTTGGGGGTTTTTTGGTGCTTAGCTTTTTGAGCTCTTTATATACCCTAGAGATTAGTGATCTATCTGATGTCTGAGGTGAAGATTTGCTTCCAAGATGTAGGCTCTTTATTCACCTCACAGATTGTTTCTTTTGTTGAGAGTAAATTTTTTTAGTTTGAGTCCATCCTATTTATTGATTCTTGGTTTTAATTTTTTTGTCACAGGAGTCTTATTAAGGAAGTTGGTACCAAATTCCACATGATGGAGATTAGGGCTTATTTTTTCTTCTATTAGATACAAGGTCTCTGGTTTTATTCCCTAAGTTTTTGACCTATTTTGACTTGAGTTTTATGCCTGGTGAGAGATAGGAATTTAATTTCATTTTGTTGCATATGGATTTCTACTTTCCCTAGCACCGTTTGTTGAAGAGACTATTTTTTTTCCAATGCATATTTTTTGGCACTTTTGTCTAATATAAGATAGATGGAATTAGAGAAGCAAATGTTTTTTCTGATAAAAGGCGTCTGATTCATAGTGGCTTAGGGAGGTGGAGCATGGGAGGAATAGACAAACACTAGATAGGGGAGAGGGAAAAGAAGGGGGCATGGGGTTAGAAATGATGGTGGAATGTGATGGATATTATTATCCAAAGTACATGTATGAAGACACGAATTGGTGTGAATATACTTTATACACAACCTGAGATATAAAAAATTGTGCTCTATATGTGTAATAAGAATTTTAATGCTTTCTGCTGTCAGGTATAAATAAAAATTTAAGAAAAAAAGAAATATTTCATACTTTGTTACTAGTTTTTAAAGACCAAGTTAGAACTAAACTAAGCTAAAGAAAAGAATAATAGTTACTTGTGGCTACTGAGCACTTGAAATTTGATTTTCAAATTGACACCTGTGATAGGTAAGAACATACATTTTTAAAGACAAAAAAAAATACTATAAAATGTCTGATTAATAAGAAATAAAAACATTTTAATATAATGAAGTCAGTCAAGTATATTGTTAAAATTTATTTTATATATTTATTTTTACTTTTTAAATATAGCTATCAGATATTTTTAAACCATCTAAGTGGTTTGCATTTGTGACTCACATTATTTTTCTATTGGATAATGTTGCTATAACTTCAGTTTAATGACCCTTCTGCATATCATTACTCAGATTTTTCTTTATATCTTCAACACTCTTGTTTTTTACCTAAGGATATTTTAAAATTGCTGTTTTCACTTCATTGGTGCCAGACTAGATTGAGCTCTTAAAAATCGGTCTTATACCTCTGCTACTTGATTTATTGATAGGAGTTGCTGGTTTTGTGTGTGTGTGTGTGTGTGTGTGTGTGTGTGTGTGAGAGAGAGAGAGAGAGAGAGAGAGAGAGAGAGAGAGAGAATTTTAAAAGATAGACATGCCATTCTTTTATTAATGATATTACATGAGTTATCTTATTTTGATCAAATAAGATTCACATAAGAATTTTATTATTCTTATTTTACAGAGAAATAATTTTAAAGTTTACATGGTCCGCGATGCATTTCTTTCAGGAAAACTCACTTATTTGTTGCCAACTCACAAAACATTTTGTTTCACATTAAAATATAAAGTTATCATGTAAAAATATATCAGCAATAGTAATCTCTTAGGCATTATAAGTTTCATAATTTTCAATTTTCATATAACATCTATCAAGTTTTGTTAGGTATTTCCTAAATTAATTGTGCACAAATCACCTGAAGCTACTGTTATTTTTATCTTTTCCATTGTTATTCTATTTTTATATAGATTTTATAAAACTTGAAGTATATAAATAGTGAGCATGTTTTAAAATGCTTGCTAGGAAGGCACAGTGTCACACACCTATATTCCCAATGACACTGGAGGTCGATACAGAGGCATTGAAAGTTCGAGGCCACCTTGTCTCACACACACAAAAAAAGGACTGAAAATGACTGAAGATGTAGCCCAGTGGAAAAGCACCTCTGTGTTCAATCCCTGGTAACACACACACACACACACACACATGTACACACACATGCACACACACACACACACTTTCTCATATCATATATGCTATTTAAAGACTTTTTAGACAGATTCAACTAATGAAATCAGAAAAGAAATATCATAATTCTCTATTATCACAATATTTAGGAATAATATATACCATTGATCTTGTCTCAGTGTAGTAAGACTGCTTTTAATATCAATTCAAAGAGATTTTAAACACAGGCACAAACACACACACAAAAAAATTGTATAGTTATGGTAAATGGCGACTTGTCAAAGTGAGTTAATACAATCATAAAGGTAACTTCAGATTTAGCATAATAAAGAATGGGATGGAAAGAAATGAACTTTTGACTTGACTGCAGGATACAGCTGCTTACACTTGCTGGATGTAAATCAGGCTGCCTGTGTCTGAAGAGCTCTGGAGATGTGAGATTAATCCACCATTGTTTTGCTCCATAATCTGGGAAAGTTCACCACATCCTATTTTCCTCAGTCATAAGAAGAGATTGACTAATGAGAGATATTTAAAGATCTTCCAATTTTGTAAAAAAGTCACAGTTTTAAAAACTGTTAAGGAACATCAAAATTGAATATTTAAAAAAGTACAGAATATACGAAATACAGAGTGAAAGCAGGTGGTAAAATTTTCTCCCAATTTGTAGGCTCTTGCCTCACTTTATTAATTGTTTCTTTTGCTGAGAAAAAGCTTTTGAATTTGTATCCCTTCCATTTTTTAATTCTTGATTTTACTTTTTTGCACTTAAGGAGTCTTGTTAAGGAAATTAGATCCTAGGCTGATGTAACAGATAACCCAATCAATAAATGAGCTAAGGAACTGAATAGACACTTCAAAGAAGAAGAAATACAATTGTACAACAAATATATGAAAAAGTGTTCAACATCTCTAACAACTAGAGAAATGCAAGTCAAAACTATTTTGAGATTTCATCTCACTACTGTCAGAATGGCAATCATCAAGAATACAGGCAACATTAAATGTTGGCAAAGATGTGGTGAAAAAGGTACTCTCATGCATTGCTGGTGGGACTGCAAATTGGTGCAACCACTATGGAAAGCAGTTGGGATTTTTCTCAGAAAATTGGCAATGGAACCACCATTTGACTCAGCTATTCTACTCATTGGTTTATACCCATAAGACTTATAATCAGCATACTATAGTGACATGGCCACATCAATGATTATAGCAGCTTAATTCACAATAGCTAGACTATGGAACCAACCAAGGTGCCCCTCAATAGATGAATGGATAAAGAAAATGTGGTATATGTGCTCAATAGAATATTGTTCAGCTTTAAAGAAGAGTGAAATTATGGCACTTGCCAGTAAATGGTTGGAGTTGGAAAATATCATGCTAGGCAAAATAAGCAAATCCCACAAAACCAAAGGTCAATTGTTTTCTCTATGCTAATTCACAGTAAGGCGGGGGGCACTAGGGAATAATAGCATTACCTTAGATTAGGTAGAGGGAAGTGATGGTAGGAAAAGGGAGGGGATGTGGGGATAGGAAAGATAGTAGAAAGAAACGGATATTATTACTCTATGTATATATGCGACTACATGACCAATATGATTCTGCAACATGTGCACTCAGAAAACTGAGAGATTATATCCCAGGTATGTATGATATATCAAAGTGCATAAATGCATTCTACTGTCATGTATAACTAATTAAAGCAAATACAATTTTTTAAAAGAGTGAAGGCATTATAAATAAAACTAAGCATAATAAAACAAAGTCCTTTTTCCTTTCTGTTCACACCCCACAGATTTTCTATTGAACTACTAGATCATTTTTCTGTAGATACAGAAAGGCTGGTCATAATTTTTATACTTGATTAGCTTATGTAGACTGTAAGAATAGCCTCTATATTTATATATCTCTGAGTGGGTGTGTGTGTGTGTGATGTGTGTATATAAGTATATAATATATGTATATTACATATGTATAAAATATGTATTAATATATAATATATGTATAAAATATGTGTATAATTTATAATATATGTATATAATATACTCTATAGATATATCATAGATAATACATAATTATCTATTACTTGATATCTTAGTCCTCAAGCAGAAATAATTTAATCTCATTTTACTATTAATAAAAAATTGAGTATGTTGTTAGTACAATTTAAATAATAAAATGAAGTGTACATTTTGAATAATTTCATGTATCATTGTTATTCAACTAATGAATTCTACCTTAAGGTAATTTGATGTATAATTTTATAATTTTTCCAATAAAATATTTTCTAAATTTATTTAAGTTTTGGTACTAAAATTTTATTTGTGTTTAATTTTAATGTACATTTTAATTTGTTCCTTTCAGTTTGCTTTGATTTGAACTATTCTGTTTTCTGAATTTTAATAATTGGTTCACATATTTTCATTGCAGGGCTACTTTAAAATTCTTTCTAGATTTCTAAAAGATTTTAAATAATTCAACAATGTTTTACCAAGTAACACCAAAGGATATATTTCAATTTTATAGTTTATTTTATCAAATTACTTATAATAATCATATACTATATTATATCCAAGTATATTATTCAAAAATTGACAGATGAACTATAACTTATGCCAAATCAGTATAGCCAAATGATTATAATGTTTGTGGTATGGTTTAAATAATAAAATGACTTGAACATTTTGAACAATTTCAGGTATGATTACTACTTAATTATTTATGCTAAGATATTACTAATCACACTTTTAATAGCACAAAATCTATAACAAATATCTTACAGATCCACAAATAGTTTTGATTTTTTTTTATGTGTGTCCATGGGTTTGCAATTTCCACTTTAGGAATATGTGTGCATGGTGAATGTGTTTCTATTTAAGTAAAATATTTTACCCATTGTATAATTTTACATCTTTGTCACAATTTTCAAATTTCTCAAAAATTTCAATAACACTTTATATAAAGAAAGTAAATTTTATGTATACATATATACATATAACATTTCTGAGTATATGAGACTTATAATGATTTCTTTCTGATTTTAGGGGTCCATAATTTTATAATATATATATATATATATATATATATATATATATAATATATATATTATTAGCTTCCAGGTATCTCCGAGTAACCAGATTTGCAAACATCTGACAAAGCCATCATCTTTCAACCTGAGTATTGTTCTTTTGAACCAAAATCGATTAATCCATTGGTCTTTTATCTTTGATTATTGTTGCCTTAGATGATTCACAAGGATTTTCAGGATAGAATTTATTTATTTGCTTTTTCTGGGGTACAGGTGTGAATCAGTGCTTGCTTAGCATCTACAAAGCTCTGGTTTGATTCCAAATACTTTAAAAGTAAAGTAAAATAAAAAGAAGTTGTTTTTGCTCTTTTGTTCACTCTTCTGGGGCAAGTAATATTAATAGTGTTTAAGGATAATCTAGAGCACCAGTGATATCTTCTGCTAAGTTTAATGGTCTACTGTTGCCTAAACTTTTGTGATATTAACATATTACTTGCTCAAGATTCATGGAAACCATTGGACAGTTTAGATTGCCATATATAGGCAGAGAACATTTAAAACTTCTCTTTGTATATTTTTAACATTTCACAGTCCCTAATCCTAAATTTCTTAGACAAAATGTTCTGGTGACCAAATGCAAAATTTTCAGTGCTCTCAATTAACTGAAGATATTTCTTGAGTCACCATTTTGTTTTCTCCCTCACAATGAACTCTATCAGTTATATTCCTAAAATATTCTTATTGCATTCCCCTTTCCCTATTTCACTTTCAACTGAGTTCAGACCCTTATTATCTCCTATACACTTATTGACCAAATTGTTAAATCCCATCCAGATTATATATTATATGTCTTGTTTTGGTTTTCCAACTAATTGATGGTATTATTCAATGATACCTTTTAAGTATATTGAAAAATGTTACAAATTTATTTTAAATTGTCAGTATTTACAATTTTGGAAATCAATGCCTTTCAAATAGTCCAACTAATAGCTGTAAATGGTATCTTATAGTGTGTGGTGCTATATATAGTTTTTCTAATATACATATGGGGCTTAAATGTAAGAACAATTAAAGACAATCAGCACACTAATATTATGATAAAACAGCTAAAATACATGTTCTTATGATTTTAAAAGTCCTCTTCATACAATAAATATTACTTATTTGGCATTAGTAAGACAATTTATATAATATTCATTGCATTTTGAACAGAAAGTAATTTTCTAGAATTCTTATAAAAATGTTATACTTACTAAATGCACAAAAGAACTCACATTTTCTTAGTGTTCTTGCTTCATTTTCTCATTGCAATTTTCTTCTTTCTACATTTTTCTCAATAATATTCCACCCTTTTATAAAATATAAATAAATAAATATACATTTAGATAGCATGTAGTTTTAGTAGAGAGTGAATCCTGTTTACTACTCGATCTCTGTAATTTCTCTTTAGGAAACTGTTTTCAAGAGATAATTTAACACTTTGTCTTTGTAAAATGCCCTCAGTGAAAATAGAAAATGAGCAGTATATGTGAAAATAAAGTAGTTAAAGAGGAGAAAATATCAAATTACTGAGGCAGCTCAGCAATAAGTCATGGAGTAAAAATCTTCCATTGGTGGTTCAGAGCTAAAGACAATAAAGAGAAAGAGTTAATAGGTTTTAATGCTCACACCTGTAACTATTTATAGTGCGCTTCCATCATTCCCATATTATTGATCTAAATTTATAGTTTATTCAAGAGAAGAATGGAAAGAATGAGATAGAACTAGGATAAATAGAAAGAACTGATATATTAGAAATATTCTAAACTCATAAGAATCATGAACTGTATCTACCATGTCACCTCACATTCCTATAACATAACTATAGAGAGAGTTAATCAGGGTTTTGAATTTCCAAACATATGATAATGAAAATTTGAATAAATTTTATTTTAAATTTAAAGGAGACAAAATGTCCTCAGTTGATATGACTTACGTGTAATTTGCCTGTCTAAAATGAGATGGAATAAATACTTTGTTAATTAAGTTACTCCTTTCTATAGTGAGTTGTAAAGTTTCCTATGGTAACTGTTAAAAATAAAATGTGCTGTGATTTTAACAGTCCTCTGCATGAAGTACAGTTTAAATACTTTAATTTTGTAAAAATGTGATATTAATTGGCTAAGACTGCCAAGGCAATTATAATATCTGTGGGTGGTTTGAAGCTGATGCCGATCATTGATGCTTCATCAAGTTTAATAAAATGGTGATGCTTTTTTTGCCTGAATAAGTTCTAAGCAAGTGAACCATATAGTAGGACTCTTTCAGCAATACTTATGGCATTCATACAATGTTGGTTCTAGAAAAACTTAGATATCCTTTTGTACACCTTCTTCATTTTCTCGATAAAGAAATTATGGTCTGGAGAATATGAGTAACATATCCAAACATTTATATAAGAAGCTGCAGCTTGTGAGACAGACTTGAATTTTGTCTCCAGGTTCCTGAATTATTCTATATTCCTTCCTACATTAAATATTGTCTTTCATGCAGTGCAATTGGTATCGGTAATTCCGTGCCAATTTTACCAATGCCAAAAATTGAATCAAAATGTTATTCTAAACCTAATTGAAAATTATTTTATACCTCAATACTCAATGGAATATCCAATAAGTATTTATTTGTCAATTAATTGTATGGTTATAGAACACAGAAGAAAAATGATTTTAAAACTGTCTTAGATTTAAATTTTTTATTAAATTTGATATTTATCTAAATTTTATATTGATCAAAATTATTCATTATAAAAAACACTCAATTTGAACAAATTACACAATATACTCTCTCTTTTGAAACATATAACAAGATTAAGACTATCTCAAAATTTATTTGTGAAGTTATTTTTATCCAAAGAAATCCTTCTTTCAAATTGTTGCCCACGATGTCCTTGTACATGGGGAATATAAAATTGAGTTAACTGATGTGTGACACCTAAAGCTTTGAATCATGTTCAAGTTGGGCATGGTAGAAAGACTGTTCTGAAAGTGAACCCCAGATATTGGTCATAATGTCACTTAGACTAACTCTGTGACCTTAAGAAATTACTTTAACAATTGTAGCCTAAATTTTATCATCTGAAAAGTAAGAAAATTATACATAATGACTTGAGATTTCTTCTCAAAAGTTATGTGATTTCATACATTAAAAGATCATACCCAAGAGTTAGGATAGGAATGAACAGAGAGTACAAAATTACAATTTTGTACTGCTATTTCCTTTTATCAATGTAAGATAGTTTGCTACAGAAAGAGGTTAAAGAATACTTTATACACATGTCCTAATGTGGTGAGCCAAATGAAATGATACAGTTCATTTTTATTTGTGTAGTAAGGAAATAGAAGTATAGATCTTTTAAATTACAATGTAATTTCTCTCAAATAAATGCATATGTATTGGTCAATATCTTATCTAAACTTAGTATGAAAAAGGTTGTAACTATTAATAAAAAGTGTCCAGCATTAATACAAAGCCAGAGGAAGACTGAATGGCCTACAATTCCCAGGAGAATCATTGTGAAGCCCAACAAGGAGCAGTCAAGTTTTCAGGAGATGTACTTTCACTATCAATGAAAACCTTAGATTTAGTGATTTTACATGTTAACTTTAGTTTAGGGACAATTTACATGAGTTACATGAGTAAAAAGATAGCACTCCAGAGAGTTCATTATTATGTGGGGCTTATCAAACAAAGATATCATATTCTAATACTCATTTTGCATCTGGCTATAGATTCTTGGGTCTTCAAACCTTGAAACTACCAATTTGTATTCCTAGTTAATTAATGAGTTAAGTAAAATTTCACAAATGTTAACTTTTAAAGTTATACTGGTAAAAAACAAACAAAACAAAACAGAAACCAAAGATAACAAAACAATTGAGCAAGATTTTTATTTTTATTTTTATTTCTTTTTTTTGCATATTTTATTCATAATTTTGGAACCCAGAATAATGTGGAAAGACAAATTTTAAAAGAAGATATAAATGGTTTTTTTTTTAGTTATGAACTCCCATTTTTACCCCAAATACAGATTGCAGAATCACATCGGTTACACATCCACATTTTTACATAATGCCATACTAGTAACTGTTGTATTCTGCTACCTTTCCTATCCTCTACTATCCCCCCTCCCCTCCCCTCCCATCTTCTCTCTCTACCCCATCTACTGTAATTCATTTCTCTCCTTGTTTATTTTCCCATTCCTCTCACAACCTCTTATATGTACTTTTGTATAACCATGAGGGTCTCCCTCCATTTCCATGCAATTCCCCTTTATGACAAAATTAGGCTGGCTGATTTTTACGTGGTCACATCTTCCAAACTGCTTCTGTTTTAAAAGCGACTCACTCATTTTGCTTTCTCAGAGGAGGATGAGGAATAGTTTTTTGTTTTTGTCTTTTCTAATTGTGAATCACTTTTCTTAAGCTTGGCATAGGTGACTCATGATCCATCTCAAGAATACAAAATTAAGAAGAATTGAAGAGACAAATGTGTAAATTCAAAATATTTGAAATTGGTGTGGGATGACAAAAATGTTGGGAGAACACAGGTAGTCAAAAACTGAAGAAAGATTCAGGTATTCTAGTGGTGGAATACTATTCCACCCCCAATGTCTCCAGGGATTTAGACTGTCAACAAACAAAAAAGAAAACACAAGAAACAAAAACAAAAAGACACACCCAGGAATTGGTTTCTTTCCTCCAGGAAAAGGTTAAAAGGGACTCACGGGGTAGATTCTCTTCTCCAACTCTGCCTTTGCAGTTGAAATTATTGAATGCTTTCCTACCAACTAAATGAAGTTAACAAAGAGAGAAATTCAGACTTTTCTTAAGAGTGGGAATGAATTGGCATTATCTTTATAAATGGCCTCTCCAGAAAACATGCCCAATTATACTTTGCCAACAGTTTCTCCATACTCCTCAATGACTTGCCAGGACCTTTTTTAGGAACTCATCAGCAACTCATTTTAAAGTTATCATGCTGTGATTAACTGCTGTGCCACTTTCCCCCTCATAATTCATGAAAAATGCAGACTTACTACCTATTTCACCCATTGTATGAGTTTCACAACTGATTTTATCATGGCCTCTCCTGCTGGGTTTATAGATTGCTTGAGGTGGGAATGGGAACACCCACTGGCACTGTCACAGAGCAGTCCAGTCAGGTTCTTCTAAGTGAATCTGTTAAAACTGTCAACAAGTAATAGCCATTAACTTTGAAGATAAACAGAGATGGAGCCCTTTTCTTTAATGTATTTAGAAATGGAAGCTAAAAAGTAAGAAGAAAGAGAAGGGTTTAGTTTTGTTCCCCCCTTTCTTTTTATTGTTCAGACTGCTACCTCCAACTAAAGCTCTGAAAATATAGAGAAGTGACTATTTTTCAATATGAATATCTTCATTAATTGCCAGAAAGTAATAGAAGAGTTTTTAGATATGCTTTGTACTTTTCTTTTCTTTTCTTTTCTTTTCTTTTTTTTTTGTATTCTAAAAGAATTTTATGCCAAAGACAATCTATTTTAAATATTCCATGACACATATACAATATATTATTTTTTTCTTGTGGTCTTAGGAATTGAACCCAGGGCCTTCTGCAAGATGGGCAAGTGCATAACCATTGACCTGTATCCACAGACCTTTCTTAAAATTTTATCATGAGACAAGATCTTACTCAGTTGCCCAGGTTGGTCTCAAACTTGCCATCCTCCAGCCTTAGTTTTCTGCATAGCTGGGATTACAGACATATACCATTGGCTGCTGCACCCTTTTATAATCCATTCTTTTATGCTTCACATGATTGTGTGTGTGTGCATATGTGTGTGTGCTTATGTGTGTGTATGTGTTTGTGTCTGCATGTGTATCTTACATAGATTATAAATACTAACAACTCATAATGTTAGATTTCATTTTCATTATTGTACAAAAGAGAGTGTCATGTGACTTGCATGAGGTCACCCTAATACTGATGCCAGATTTGGGATTCAAATCCTGTCTAGCTACTCCAGACCTAAAACTTCTTACCTTGTGCTGCACTCTACTATGTCTACCCTCTGTTCATTTGTTCATCTCAGTATGAGAGCTGAAACAAGAAGATAGAGCATCACCTTGTTTGATCTCAGCTGAAATGAGCATTTTAGGGAGACTCAAATTTTTCCTTCTCTGCACAATTCTATGAATGACCACGAAAATACCCAAAATACTAATTTGGAGTTACAAATGGACTTTATCAAGAAGGACAATTTGCACATAAGTATTTGCAAATGGTGTCAATTCTTTTTTATCGTTTAGAAAAAAAACACAACTACACTCACACACTGACAGAGAATAGTGACAATTCTTAAATTGTATTGTTTGCTTTATTAGAATGTGAGTTACCATAGGTTAGGGAAGGTGAAATATTAATCTTTAGACACAATATCTATCACCACGATGTCTACATTGCCTTTGATTTGATTAAAATTTCTACAGAATAGACAAACAGTAATATGTGGTTGTGTGTGTGTATGTGTGAGTGACAGGTGGGTGAGAAAGAATTTTACTCTACATTATATGATAGTACTATAATTAAGAATAGAAAGTCCAAGCTTGATTGGATTTAAAATAGCATTTTAAAAACTCAAATTGAAAATCCATAATCCAAAGAAGATTATAACAAATTCTTTGGCTATATTTGGTTTTATTAAACATCAGTTCTTAATTAGCATAATAAATAGAAGAAATTATTTTTCTTTTGTGAGATAAGTGGTATTCAAAGTACATTAATAGTCTAGAGATACTACATCAGCAAAACTGGCCTTTAATTAACAAGTCTTTATGTTCATCCCCTAGATTTAGAGTTCTACTGGTTTTATGTACAGCTGTATATTGGCTTATTTTGTAGCTTTGCTTTGAATAGAACTTTTAGTAATTCATGCCTTTAGAATAGTGTTACTAACAAGTACAGCTTTCAGGCAAATTGATATCAATGCGTAAAAGGACAGAAAATGCAAGTTTTTTTAGCTTTGCATTTGGATATAAGATAAATTCTGAGATAATTTCTGCAAATATATTACCCCAGTTCTTAGCTTCCTTTTTTTATTTTAGCCATAGTGTTTTTCAAAGAACATTTGAGGTTTTAAAGCCAGATTTATGATTTTCTTAAAGTTTATGATTTTAGGATCATATTTTTAAAATATTTTTCAAAATTTCCAAAACATGAACATTATTAAGAAATAAAATTCGGGGCTGGGGATGTGGCTCAAGCGGTAGCGCGCTCGCCTGGCATGCGTGCGGCCCGGGTTCGATCCTCAGCACCACATACCAACAAAGATGTTGTGTCCGCCGAGAACTAAAAAAAATAAATATTAAAAATTCTCTCTCTCTCTCTCCTCTCTCACTCTCTCTTTAAAAAAAAAAAGAAAGAAAATTCTATAAAGTATAACAGAAGAATTTATAGTGAAGGAGGAAAGTATGATTGAAGCAACAAAAGTAAGCTGAAGATTTTATTATATTATGTTCTGAAGAAATTGAGTAACTTTGCATCATTGACAGGAAGACAGTATTTGAAGACACAGTTACATATATTTGTTTGTAAATGTATGAATAAACATGCACATGGGTTCATGGTGCCTCTCTGTTATTTCCCATTTGAGAGTCATGGCACTTTTTGATGGGCAATCTCAACCACTAATCTGGTCCCAAGTAAAACATTTTAAAAGTGATTTTTGAGGAAATCAAATGTTTCCACTAACTTACCTGTACCTCAGACAAATCTTGCAATATGTACATGTATACAAAAAGTCCATTACCCACCAAAGTAAAATTGACAATGCCCAGAGTTTGATCAATAGTAACAGATATGTAAAAAAGTAGTAAAATATGACCTATAATATAAAGAAAACCCACGTATGGAAACCAAAGAGAAATACAGATGGAAGAATTAATACTTAAAGGAATTTAAATAGTTATTCGATGTATATTCAAAAGTTACAAGAAGTTACAGGAAAGATTGAACCTGTTAAGTAGAGACAAGATTTTACTGACAAAGGAGAGGAAATCAGAATAAAAATTTTGAGGAAATGCTTACTCTCAGTCTCATGAATGTGCAATGGTCTTTGTATGTGACTCCACTGAAACTTTGCAGTCTTAGTACCTTACTCTTGTATAAGGGTGTGTACTCTACATATGCTTATGCCTGAGAGAGTGGAGTATTTCCTTAAGTGTGCCATTGCCACCAACTTTTTTATTCACAAATAAGGATATTGTATGTTGGGAATTTTTACTGAAACCAAAATAAAAGATACGACAGCAATAGCACAAAGGATAAAGTAAAAGCTTCCATAACTATCTTTTTAAAATCAGTTCCAGTCCCATGTCTTTTATGTTTTACTTAAAAGTTTTCAACTATCTTCCAAGAAGAAAGAGTGTTAAAAAGTGCTCTGGGTGAATATCTTCATAGCCAATGTATTTTCTAAATTTTTCTCCTGTTCCACCAAGAGCAATGAACAGAGGTAGTGTGACTAGCAAGAATGGACAAAGAACTTGTCCTTGACTTTCTGTTTTTTCAAAAGGTATAGAAGCATCTATTTCTCTTGGACCCAGATGACAGAAAGTGTAGTGGATGCAGGACTCCCAGGGCCAAAAAAAGTTATGTGACATGGCCTTCATGTAAGGTTAATAGGACTACATATCTGAAATTCTCTGGGCAATCAGTCCCTATGGGAGATGCTTGGTACATGTAAGACCCATGGGGCCTGTTAGAGACAGAACTCAGCCACCTCAAGTATATAGGTGATGAGCTCATTTATCTTCAATATAAATGGAGCAACCTTGCCATGAGGACATGAGATATCTTTGGGAAAAGGAACAATGAAATACATGTGTAAAACAAGACCCTAACTATAGAAGCCACTAAAGTGAAGACTAAATAAAATCTCTAATAAAACACGATATTGGAGTTTTAAGGTAGAACAGTACCTTCAAAACAGAAAATACTATTTAAATATTCAAGTGCCAAAAAGTTTTAAAATTAAATATAATATTACATTAGTAGAGCACAGTAGTACACCTTATTGAAAAAAAGTGTTATATGCATATTAAACATATTAAAATGCTTTAATTAAATATATTTTATTAGTAAAAATGGGAATAAACTATTTTCAAACACCCATTGATTGGGATTCAAAACAATGTCTATATTTTATATTGGAAAGTTAAATTTTCATTTGAGGCACTAATTCCTTTGCTCTATGAAAATACTACTCCCTCAGTTATCAAATAGGTGTCCTTAGATTTTAAATTTATTGAAATATCAGATTCTCCCTTCACTACATTTTGTGTATCAATTTGGTGGCAGCTACTTCAGCATAAATTCCAGTGAGAAATATTATAATTAAATGTTACCTTTGAAACCTGTGTTGTTATTTTTTAGGATCTTAATGTCATTTATAAAATTAATGATAAGCAATAAAACTCAAGCAATTATTTTTAAAATTCAGGAAGAAATCACATATGGTAATTACTTTATTCCTAATCAGTTACATTTCCTACTTAAAAAAATTGTTCTGCTTTTTCACTTGTTCTTAAATGAGCCAAATTCCATCATTATGTAACAATCATTATCCCATTGTGCACATTTTAACAAGTATGGAAGTAATCCAAGGATAATAATATTATTAAACTTAAAATCTCTAATGGGTCATAAGTATTATAAAATGTCGAATAGTCTAATGTAAAAAGGCTTAAGTTATCAGGATGCAGCTAATCAGGGATTTTGAGAGGAGAGTTGATGTTTTCCTTAAATTATATTATGAAAAGGCATAATATCTGAGGAATTTTCCTTAAAATGATCTTGATTTGAATAACATTTTAAACCACTACTTTATTTAGATAACAATACATGCATCTTTAGTTTGGTTTTTAGTTAAAATATTTAAATAATACTATAAATCTTTTGATATTAAAAATGAGCAAGTACCAAGGTGATTTTTACAGTGTGAAATTCAATAATTAGACAATAATTTGCAAATAAGATTGAATCTTCATTTTCCAATAAAATATAAGAAGCAGTTAATAGGACTTTATGGAAAATATAAGTTTAGCAGGATAAGGTTATATGTAATATTTTAAAAAATAAGTAATTATCAAAATAAAATTTTCTGACAAAAAAATAGTCTGCATTTGCCATTTGTTATGGTTGGCACTGTGGCCTATTAGGTTCTAAACACTGACAATATTTAACATTTTTGGTGATTTATGGTTTTTGTACTGGCAGTAGTAACAACTTTAATACAAAGGAAAATATTTGGGGCCTGAAAAATCATGTGTCCTCATTTTTTACAAACAGGAATGTTCATTCTATCTGATTAATCAACATTTGATTCTAGAAATATATACTTCCACACATTAATTAACTCTTGATTAAAGAATATGCCAGGTGACCCATATGAATTTGAAGGATATTTTACTATAATAATTTATAATATTTTGAAAATTTCATTGCTTTCACTTATAGCAGTTCAATATTTGAAATGCTGGTATTTCCACTCAGTAAGTTTGCTACATGATGCACTTATTTTCTGTGTTTAGGTACTTTTTGTGTGTATTGGTATTTTCTGTGTTTCTTGGTATTTTTCCTCAATAGTTAGCTTAACTGTTCATAGCAGTATATGACATTTTAACTTTCTATAGCAAGAGAAAGACAAGTTACACATTAATTATAAACTAAAAATTCCAAATATCCAACAATCAGTGCCATAAAATTTCTCCATGTTGTTTCATGAATTGATAACTCCTTTCTTATAAGCTCTAAATAGCCCCTTGTCCTGACATACTAAAGTTTATTTGAGCCTAAGGCCATTTTGGTGTTTTCCAGAGTTCAGTAATTATAAATAAAGCTGTTAGAGTCATTCATGTGCAGGTTTTTAGGTAA
The DNA here is from genome assembly GCF_052094955.1 of Ictidomys tridecemlineatus. Taxonomy (NCBI): domain Eukaryota; kingdom Metazoa; phylum Chordata; class Mammalia; order Rodentia; family Sciuridae; genus Ictidomys; species Ictidomys tridecemlineatus. Next base: position 91,165,474 of record NC_135484.1, on the reverse strand, counting down.
ATACCAAAAAGTATAATTGTTCGAGCATTTTGTAAGAGTATGTTTAGCACTGGTAGAAATTGCTTAAATGTTTTCCAAGGTGATTGGACAATTCTGCATTTCTACCAGCAGTGCATGAGAGTTTTTGTTCCTCTACATCCTCACCAGCACTTGCTGTGGTCAATATATTAGATTTGGGGCATTTGAATATGTGTGTAGTGGCATCTCATTGTTATGTCAATTTGCAATTCCCTAATGATCACTAATGTTGAACATCATTCATCTATTTATGAAAATATGTTTCATATTTTATTTCCTACCTGTATGTTTTCTACAGTGATTTTTTTTCTCACATTTTTGGCCCATTTTAAAATCCATTGTTTATTTTCTCACTGTTAAGTTTTAATGGTCTTTTATATATTTTAGGTTGAAGTCCTTATTGTATGTATCTTTGCAAATATTTTCTTCCAATATCCCTTTTATTCTTATTCTCTGTATATCATCTTTCATATATCACAAGTTTTAATTTTAAAGAAGTCCAGCTTATAAATTATTTCTTATAGATACTACCTTTCACATTGCATCTAAAAAGTCATACCTGAGGTCAAATAGATTTTCTCATGTTTTCTTCTTGTAATTTTATATGTTTTCACATTACATTTTTGTCTATAAGCCATTTCTTATTAATTTTTGTCAAGGATTAAATATCTGGATTGATTTTATCATGTAGATGCCCGGTTATTCTAAAACTATTTGCTTAGAGACTATCTTTGCTCCTTTATCAAAGACTGTTCTAGTGTTTTTCTAATTCTAGGCACTCAATTATTTTCCATTAACCAATTTGAGTCTACTTTTACCAATATAGAACTGCCTCATTATCACAGTTTTAGAGATACCCCTGAATTTTAAGAGTATCGTTTCTTTAACATTTGTTCTCCCTTCAATATTGAGAGAGCTAATCTCGGTCTCTTCCTTTCCTATATAAATTTAGTACCAGTTTGTCAACATCAATAAAATACACGCCTGGCATTTTGACAGGTATTTCGTCATGTCTGAAAGACATAACTTGACAATATTGACCCTTCCTGCCCATGAACTCAAAATATTTCTCCATTATGTACTTTGATTTCTTTCATCAATCTTTTGTAGTTTTTTCCAAATGGAATATATATACATTTTGTTAAATATATCATTGAATTTCACTTTTGCAGTGCTAATAAAATTGCTACTATTTTAAATTGAAGTACACTGAATTAAATTTCAATTGATACTTTCTTAAGGGAGAAAAATGTAACTTTTGTATATTCATCTTATATCCTGCAACTTTGCTATAATTATTTATTAATAATATGCATTTTTAAAAGAACATACAGTTTTATTTCTTCTTCCTTGCATGTGTACCTTTTATTTCTTATTCTTATTTTATTATATTGGCAAGGACATGCAATACAATGTTAAAAAGTAGCAGTGAGAGGGGACATCCTTGTCTTGTTCCAGATCTTCTCAGGAAAGCTTCTTGTTTCTCAACATCAAATGGAATAGTAATTTTAGCTATGTTTAAATGTTCTTTTGCAGATTCTTAAAAATCAAGTTAAAAAAGGTTCACAATTTGTTGGAAAATTTATTTCATGAATGAGTGTTGGATTTTCTAAAATGATATTTTCTCTGTCTACTCATAGGATCATGTAATTTTCTTCATTAGTCTGTTAAGTCTGTTAATATGATGTATTACACAAAGTGATTTTCAAACCATGATACAGCTATGTGTAGTTAGGATAAGTCCCATTTAGCTGGGGTGTATAATTGTTTGTATTCATTATTTGATTGAATTTGGTAAATTTTGAGGACACTTGCACCTATGTGTATGTGAAATGTTGTTCTGCACCATTTGTCTGATTTGGATATGAGGTATTATTTCATGACATGAGTTATCATGTATTCCCTCTGTTTTTATCTTTTGCAAAAGATTGTAGACAGCTGGTACAATTTCTTCCTTCAACATTTGGTTAAATTCATTGACCTACTTATTTTGGTCTGGTAGTTTCTGTTTTAGAAGTTTATTAATTATTGATTCAATAAATATATATTGTATATATAAACATGTATATATGCATATATATGCATGTGTATGTGTGTGTGTATTTGCCTATTTGGACTTAAGTTACCTCCTGTATAATTTTCTATTTCTTGATCTATTTCAAAGAGCTCTAAATTTGGTGGAAATTGAGTTGTTCACATGACTACATTAACAACCTTATAATTTCCATGGAAATTATAGTAATGTCCCTTCTTTTATTTCTTATATTAGTAATCTACATTTTCACTTTTGTTTTCTTAGTTATCTTGGTGAGAAGCTAATAGATGTTGTTGATCTTTTCAAAGAACCACCTTTTGTTTATTTTTGGTTTCGTTTTTCTCTTGATCTTTCTTTATTCAATTTCTTTGATTTTTTATTTAATTTTCTTTTTTTCCCTGATATAATGAATTTAATTAACTCATGTTTCTAGTTTCCTAAGGTAGAATCATATATTATTGATTTTAAATATTTCTTTTAAAATATATATTTAATGCTGTAAATTTCTCTCTAATCACTATGTTCAATGCATCTCAGAAATTTTGGTAGGTTGTATGTTGATTATCACTTAAGTAAAAATATTTTTAAACTTCATTTGTAATTTCTTTTTAGATCCATGTGTTATTTATAAAAGTGTGTTATTTTTTTCTTCAGGCATTTTGGAATTTTTCAATTATAATTCTTCTATTAATTTCTAGTTTAATTCCACTGTGGTCCCAGAGCAAACATTGTATGATTTATATTCTTTTCAATTTGTTATAATGCGTTTAATGGTCCAGAATGTGGTCTTTTTTAGAAACAGTTTCAAGTGAGTTTAAAGAGATGAATAATCTTCTATTGTTTACTATCATTGTTTATACATGTCTATTGTAACCAGTTTATTTTTGTGGTTTTAAATGAAACCATGTCCTTAATTATTGTATACCCAATAAATCAGTTTGCAACAGAGGAATATTAGAACCTCTAACTCTAATAGCTTCTGGAGATTCTAGTCCAACCCTGGGTAGCCACATGGCTTTGACCCCTTGTATGTGTGTGTGTGTGTGTGTGTGTGTGTGTGTGTGTACACACACACACACATATATATATATATGCATATACATAATGAGAATTACACAACATAACAACATAAATGGAGTCTTGTTTTTTATAATTTCTCTATAGTATTTGTTAATTGTTATGATTAGATCATTGATATATTAATATCTGCCAAATATGTTGTTATTTTCTATATTTTGCCTTTGAACTTAAATTTTTGTCTTTCCTCTTGGGGTTCTGTGTTTGGGATTGGGGTCTCTGATAATTTCATGATTGTGGCATGTGTGGTGGATAGGAAGTTTCTGTGCAAACACACAGAATGCTTGGCTTGTAGGAATTTTCTGTGTAAAGACACAGAATGCCTGACTGCTGGGAAACATCTTGCAAAGACACAGGATGCCTGGGTGCTGTAGTAATATCCTTCATGAGGAGGTTCTGTGTTAAGAGTCTTATCAGTCTCAACCTTGATCTTAGTCACACATCTCCTGGGAATAGAGAAACACTCTTGTTAGAAAACCACAGTGTTTCACTGAACCTAAACCTGTGCACATAACATTGACTTTAAACAAAGGATTTTCTTGAGAGATACACAAGGCTCCTAACATTGCACATTGCAACTTAATATGTAACTGAGGAATAAGCTGCATAATGTTGCTAAGTCTGTAACCTGCCTAATGATACAATAAGCAACATGTACTAATGATGTCAATGACCTAAGTAACCTATTGATATAGATAAAAGTGGCATGTTGGCCATTCTGCCATTCTGCCTTTTTTCCCACCTCTGCATCTTTTCTCTGTGTCTCTTTATTTTCCATACACTTCCACATTATTTTCTCCTTTTGAAGTTTTAGCAGAGCATTTTATGTTTCACTTTTTATCTTTCCCATCTATTCATGAGGCTGAGGTAGGACGGTGCAAATTTGAAGCCAGTCTGGACCACTTAGAAATGTTCTGTCCCAAAATAAAATAAAACAGGCTGGAGATATTCACTTACCAGAGTACACCTGGGCTCAATCTCTAGCACACGTGCACAAACACACACACACACACACACACACACACACACACACACAGCCACAAAGAAACTAATAAGATATAGAGTAGTAAATGTAAATATTATTTTTGTTAAAATTACAGTCCATTTCAGTCTACTTCAAAAAGGATTTTAAAAATGGAACTGAAGAGTAATAGGAAATGGTAGAATTTGCCAATAGTTTCTATATTGTATTATTTGAAGTAATTGCTAATGATCAAAAAATATTTTTCACTATGATACTATCTGAATATTATTATGTTGGACATGAAATACCTAATACAATTAACTTTTTTGAAGAGAAAAGCTTATGTTAATGCTTTTGGAGATTCCAGTCCAACACTGGGGGTGGCCAATGGCTCTAACCCCTAGTAAGGGTCCCGGATAAAAGTGGTGGGGAGCATATGTCAGAACAAACAATAAAAGACAAAAAAAAAAAAGTGACTAGGGTCCCAAAATCTCCTTCAAAGGTATGTATTTCCATGAACTAATAACCTACAAGTAGGATTCACCTTTTAAAAATCCACATCACCTCTTAATAACACCATCCTGAAGACCAAGTCTGGGACGTGTTAAAAATATTTGGGGGACATTTAAGAAATATTCAATGACCAGATAATAGAAGTTTGAGTTCTGCACAAAATTTAAGACTAAATGAGACTCATCTATCCAACATGAAGTAACACATAATTGGATACAAATTTAGCCTTGATTTCATTGTACAATATATAGCTACTATTTTACATTAATATAACTAATGGTTTTACCATACATTTATAGTGTTAAATATTTCAACCTAAGATTTCAAGTGCCATGTAGATAAAGCTACTAGAGACCATTTTTATCCTGAGGTAAGCTGGAATTTCAAATAATATATTATCATTAGAATATTTCAAACTGTAAGTATTAAAATGTCACATAATGAATTTTGTGGTTAAATATAATTTGATGTATTTTAATCTATTCAATTACAATGAGTAATTCTTGTACTTTGTTTCAACTCCTTAAAAAGTGAATTTTTCACAATGGTCTCTTAAGGAATTATCTATCAACACAATTAGAAATTAATATAGATTATTAATGGCTACATCAAAAGGACTATAAATTTATGTGGAACTTCACTGAAACTTCACTGTGTTTTTAATCAGTGATATTTCATTTACCATTGCTTCACTCATCCCTTCTTACATTAAGTATAGAGTAATATAAGAAGTTCATGTGAATTAGGACTGGTTCAAGAAGAATTTTAACTATATGTGATTGGTAAAGTAACACATAGTAAAGACATAGAAAGAAATCCTTAGTGCATAATACCACAGAAGTTTTACAAGCCAGTTGAATCTTACTCTTTCAAACAAATATTAGACCATGTTTTTACTATTTCTATGCAAAGGATGCTACGTATGTGTGTATGTATCTGTGTGTGTAGTCCAGAATGTGCCAATGAGGAAAACATAGAAGTTGCTTCATAACAATCTCTTCAAATTCTTAACGTTGCTCTTAAGTGCTTCCTGTTAATACTATGATTTGGATTATTTAGGAATGTTCTTATTAACCACATTTATTTTAATATTCAAAAGAAATTATATTCCCCTATTAAATTTTAATATATACTTTGATATATTATGCTTTTATTAGGGAATTTCATAAATATAAGTCATTCATCAGAAATAACAGAATAAAATGTTTTAAATTAAAACTATGTATTAATGCAGTAACAACAGAAGCTCATCATATTTCCTATGTATTTCAAAGCCCTTTATAAACCAGCCTTCTCATTGGTGATCTTATCAAAGGATTTCAAATTTGAAGAGCTTTCTGTAAATAGTTGATCTTTTAGTAATATTTTGTTGGAAAAGTAATGGTGAAGTTATTTTTTTTGTAGTAAATACCTTCTGTTATCTCAGACTTCCGGAGGTATATATTAAGACATCACCATAGTAACTATCAGGGAATTTATTAAATAGAAGCTAAGTTTTAAGTTTGCCCAATGAATTTATAAATTCACCTTCCGTCTTATTTATAGAGGCTTAAGCAGATTAGCTTTTAAAGGATAAAGGCCAAATCTCATGTTAGCTGTATTCTCTTTGCATATCAACCTGAACCATGGAAATATGTGAAACTAGTCTTTACTTTTAAATTACTGAACTAAATGACAGTTTTCTGTCATTGAAAAATGGAATAAAAATGATACTTCCCTGTCTTTTCCAAATACACACAAATTCTCTCATCACCATGCCCACAACATCATGATTCTGTAGTGAGAGAAAAATCTCACCAGCATATCTTAACAGAAAGATTTTACATAACTGGGCTATAATAACAAAGTCATCTGGAAGACTTATATGTAAACAAGATTCATGTGGAATGAATGAAAAGGGAATGGTGTCTAAGACATTTTATAATTAGATATATTTTATAGAGATAATTTTACTTTTTCAGATATGTAATTGTGTAAAATATTTATTTCTACCATGTAAATTGGAGGATAAATTCATTATATATATATATATATGTATAAATATATATATGTATATATATACACATATCCATACAAGTACATATATAGTATGTGTGTGTGTGTGTGTGTGTATATATATATATATATATATATATATATGTACATATATATATATTGCAGATAGATCCCAGAGCCTTATGCATGTTAAGCACATTCTTTGCATATTAGTGACACCCTCATTCCCTACCTATGATTTAGTAATAATAGCTGCTGAGCACAGTGACACACAACTACAATTCCAGTTACTAGCAAGGCTGAGACAGGATTATCACAAGCTGGGGGCCAGGCTCCACAACTTAACAAGATCCTCCACTACTTAGTGAGAATTTGTTTCAAAAATAGAAGAAAGAAAAAAGACTGAGGGTATAGCTAAGTGGTATGGCATCCCTTATTCCAATACCCAATACCAAAAAGTAATAATATCTTACATATTAATATTACTCTAGGTGAATGATATTGCTACATTACTATACTACTTCATTTGAATATAATTACAACCAGAGAACTTTATTTTTGATTCTCATGCTACAATTTTAAAAGTTCAAGTTTAATTTTAATTACATGAGCACAAATAATTGAAAAAAAACTATTTGAATCTAGAGTCTCTAACCTAATAGCAATGCTTTTGTTATGCCATACTGCCCTAATTTTTTTTTTTTGCACTCTATTTTCCCATACTCTCTAGAAGAAAACCAAGATTAAAATATTCCAGGTTTAAAGTAGAATCTCATGTCTATTTTATTTTAGCATTTTTTTAATTTGATCTAATTTGTCAGAAAAACAATTCAATGAAGGAATATTAAAAATGAAATGGCTGGGGTAATTTACATTAATGATATATTTAAGTTATATTTTCAGTAAGAAAATAATCATATTTTTCTTTCAATATAAATGATTCTATTTTAATGGACAATGTGGTTATAGTGTTGCATTTATTTAAAAATGAAAAAATCAATAAATTAAGTCTGAACCAGTGTTTGCCTGAAAAGAACTTTAATTCTGAGGTTGTCATTTGCTTGAGTACTTCAGAGTCCCATTTACTCTAATCCCTTCATATTTAAAAATGAGTAATTATGCAGGAAAATGGAAAACTGCAACTGCTGACAAATCAACAATTAATATATTCATGATATGAACCCAGAGCTATAATGACTTTAAGCTGTTAGTATGTTCAGAGATGTAACTAATGCAATTGAACTTCACAAATATTCTTGTCTTTAAACAATCAAGCTAATTATTTAAAAGTACAAGTGGAGTTCTTCTTACAGAAAACTACATAAGTGGACAATATTATATTTAATTTTATTTTGCCCAAAGAGATTTTGACAGATTGTTAATATCTTATGAACATATTACATAGAATAAAAATATAATTTCAGACTGCAGAAAGTGGAAATGGGGCCAGAAATCTTATTAACCTTGGATAAATACTAAAGGTGAATAGGAGGTTTATTTCAGCAAGCTATGCCAAATAAAGAAACGAATGTGGGTAAGAAATCCCAGCCATCTTTCCTTAATATTCTGCCTGTAATTAGCTATGGGATAATAATTTAATAACTCATTGAATATCTTTGCATTACACTCCTAGCACCTGGGAAATAAAAGAGTCATATTGAATGTATGGTTCTCCACAGGGACAACTTTGCTTCCCTAGGGGACATTTGAAAGCGACTAAAGACATTTTTTGGTATCACAACTGTGGGAAGGAGGTTGTGGTTGGTGACACCAGTATTTAGTAGCAAAATGTTACTAAATGTGATAGAAGACCTTTAATGCACAGAACCACCTCACATATTATGGAATTATCAGGTAAAAAGGCAATAGTTTAAAAAATGAGAGGCCCTGGAGTGGGCAGATTTCATGGTTAGCAGATCTCTCATTTTCAGCTGGGTTCTTTAGAGAAAACTGCAAAACATAAGATACAATAAAGGGCTGTTTATCTCTCTATTGATAAGTTTTTTCCAACAAAAATTTAAAGACTTATTAACTTTGAGTTTTACAGAACTGTCTATAAAAGAGCTTCAAATGAATAGCTTCCTTTAGGAAATTACTATGTGAAAACTAATTTTCCATTTTTCAATACAAAGCATTGTCTATTTCTCAATATTTATGACATTTATCTATCTAGTCTTACTATAATAAACATAACTTGCTTTGCTATGGAATTATAATATGGTCATTATAAACAGTACACACACACACACACACACACATATATATAAATAAATTCCACTTAAAATGAATTCTAAAACATAAATGATGTATGTTTTTATACACAAACATATGCCCACAAATGCCATGTACATTGTTATATTATGAAATAAGAAATTTAGCACCATAGAAAGAATACATACACATACACACACACACACACACACATACATCTAACACATATTTGTAGGGATATATGAGCACATCATTAGTCCTTTTAGTAATAACATGTTACATATTTTATTTCACTCTTTTATTTCTTTCTTCTCCCCAAACACGTGGATTTGTAATCTTCAGTTTTATTCAAATTATGTTTGAATAGTTTTATTTATTTGAATAGTTTTATTCAAATTATATTTGTGTGTTTTTCAGACCTCCTGCTGAATATTTTTACTAGATTGAAGTATGGATGGCTGCTATTTAAATTAATAAAACTCTAAATTTTAAATAGTGTTAAGACCAATGGGGAAAACATCTACTTTTATAATACATGTTCAGAATAAAGCATTATTTTTATAAATGAAGAATGCCATGAGTACATGAAATGGCTCACAGGAGAAAATAAATGTACAAACACTCACATAAATTATTACGTTTGGTATTGTCAGTATTTATCAAAGCCCTGAGTGATCATTACTAATTTATTCATCTCCAACAAAGCACAATTTTTTATTTTTTCAAGGGTGACTGACTAAAGGAGTTTAGGACTTGCTTTAATAATCTTTAATTCTGAATCCATATTTTATAAAAGACAAATTGAGAATTTATACAATAAGAAAATAATCAGCTATGCATATTAAAATATTTACAAATAGGCAAAATTATAGTTCATGAAAAAAATGTGAAGTGATATAAAGTAGTGGTAATTACAGAAGAAAATAAATAACATAATGCAGTTCAGTATTATTATTTTAATGAAGGTTGTTAATGTACTCTTCAAAAAAGAAACATTATAGTATTTTTTCTGATAATGAGAGGGCAATTTTAAACGTCTTTTCAAAATATTAAATTTGTCAGGCATATGAGACTGCACTCACATGACCATATATCACAATGATTAATATTACCTATAAAAACTTTGTTAAAAGGAGATTTGAAAGACACTAAACTACATGAAGTCCTACTTTAACTAGTGTTCTAGGAGCTAAAATATAAACATTTTTATTTGGTGCTTAATTTTCAGGGAAATGGTAAGAAATTTAATACCCCATCCTATCAATAACTACACAATGTGAACATTCCTCTTTCTAAAATATTCTTCCAGAAGGAAAAAAAAATCAATGTTTAACCAAAATGCAGCACAAAGTTTTGACTCCATTATTTGGTGATTTTGCAGACTATGTTGGGAAGTCCCTTGGTGAGTCTTCTGGAGGGTATCACTGGGGCACTCAGAAGAGAGGATGTTTGGCCTTAAGGTTTCCATGCTACTGTAATCAAGATTGTATCTCTTGTAACTATGTATACTAAATTTTTCAAGAATATTTTAACTAATCAGAGATATTTGTAGCACAAAGCAAGGACAGAAGTGGTAGAAATTGGAGAATATCATGCTAAGTGAGGTAAGCCAATCCCCCAAAAAACAAAGGCCAAATGTTCTCTCTGATGGGTAGATACTGATCCATAATGGGGGGTCAGGGGAGAAATGGAGAAACTTTGATGGGGCAGAGGGGAAGAAAGAGTAGGGAGAGGTGATTGGGGTAGGAAAGATGGTGGAATGAGATGGACATCATTATCCTGAATAATTATGTGATGCTACATCATATATAACCACAGAACTGTAAAGTTGTGCTGCAGTTGTGTACAATGAATCAAAATGCATTCTGCAGTCATATATACCTAATTAAAATAAACTTAAAAAAAGAATACCAGAGTTTTGCAGCTCTACAGAGAATTTTACTTAATTTAAAATACAAAGTGATGTGATGGTAATGTAGTTCAGTGGCTTGATTAACACACACACACAAAACCAGAATTGGATCTCTAGCACCACAAGAAGGAAAACAAAACATAATCACAAAAATAAATTAATAGTAAAAGAGGCATTTTAATATGTTTTAGTTAAAATTCTTACCAAATAAACAAAAATTTTAAATATATTCATCATTTTTTGATGTTGTTAGCAAAACCACACACAAAAAAGAAGTGGTAGAAATTTTAGACAGTGTAATAATATGTTCTACTGTTAATTTACCACTTGAGAATTTTGTTTATTTATTTATTTATTGTACTGGGGATTGAGCCCAGACACACTTTACCACTAAACCACATCCCCAGTCCTTTTTATTATTCTGAGACAGTGTCTCACTAAGTTCATGAGGCTGGTCTTAAAGATGAAATCCTCCTGCCTCAGCCTCCTAGTTGCTTGAATTACAGGCATATATCACTGTCCCTGGCCCTCTTGGTAAATAAAAACAAGAATTAAAAGCTAAAATTGAAATGTAAGTCATTAAATTATGTGAATAATTTCTGAATCAAAAGGAGCATTTGAAATAATAATGAAGTGTTTCTATGTTAAGCAACATGGTCAAGGTGGAATTAAGAGAACACTTTAAAGTAGAGCATACCTGAATCTATTTATTTGACATGTTTTCCATTAGATGTACAGCTTGTTTGTCAGTGTGGCACAGTTAAGTAACAAAATACAAGGATAGTTAAGACAGTTGAGGAATGTGATACTCAAAGAAACCTATTTATTCTCTTCACTGAATAACCATTGAATTTAGAAAGTTAAGGGTATATAATAATATTGACAGGAAAACATTTGTTATAAAGGGAACATAGAAGTAAAACAAAAAGTAAGCCAAATGATATACAGAATAGTATTGTGCACATTCCCTGTCAAATTCTATTATAGTCATTCCCTAAATGAAAGGCATTATAATTTCTAATATATGCAAGTTTAAGTAAAATGTTATCTTTTTTCTTTTTAAAATGACTTGACAATTTTATTTATTTATTTACTTATTTATTTTTGTAAAGAATTTGGTGGCAATGGCTGCTATTCACTTCATGCTCCTTTCTCCTTTTTTCAACCATCCCCACTGGTGAGACCTGATGATCTTTACTTTACAGACTTACATTCTTTTTGTTTTTATTGGTTGTTCAAAACATTACAAAGCTCATGACATATCATCTTTCATACATTTGACTCAAGTGGGTTATGAACTCCCATTTTTATCCCAAATACAAATTGCAGAATCACATCGGTTACACATCCACATTTTTGCATAATGGCATATTAGTGACTGTTGTATTCTGCTACCTTTCCTATCCCCTACTATCCCCCCTCTCCTCCCCTCCCATCTTCCCTCTCTACCTCATCTGCTGTTGTTCAATTCTCTGCCTTGTTCCCCCATCCTTTCCCCTCACAACCTCTTATATGTAATTTTGTGTAACATTGAGGGTCTCCTACCATTTCCATATGATTTCCCTTCTCTCTCCCTTTCTTTCCCCCCACTTGTCTCTGTTTAATGTTAATCTTTTCCTCATGCTCTTCCTCCCTGTTCTGTTCTTAGTTTCTCTCTTTATATCAAGGAATACATTTGGCATTTGTTTTTTAAGGATTGGCTAGCTTCGATTAGTATAATCTGCTCTAATGCCATCCATTTCCCTGAAAATTCCATGATTTTGTCATTTTTTAGTGCTGCGTAATACTCCATCGTGTATAAATGCCACATTCTTTTTATCCATTCATCTATTGAAGGTTTGGTTCCACAGTCTAGCTATTTTGAATTGTGCTGCTATGATCATTGATGTGGCAGTAGCCCTATAGTACGCTCTTTTAAGATCCTCAAGGAATAGTCTGAGAAGGGCGATAGCTGGGTCAAATGGTGGATCTATTCCCAGCCTTCCGAGGAATCTCCATACTGCTTTCCAAATTGGCCTCACCAATTTGCAGTCCCACCAGCAATGTACAAGTGTACACTTTTCCCCACATCCTCGCCAACACTTATTGTCGTTTGACTTTGTAAAGGCTACCAATCTTACTGGAGTGAGATGGTATCTTAGGATGGTTTTGATTTGCATTTCTCTGACTGCTAGAGATGGTGAGCATTTTTTCATGTACTTGTTGATTGATTGTATGTCCTCCTCTGAGAAATTTCTATTCGGGTCCTTAGCCCATTTGTTGATTGGGTTATTTGTTGTCTTATTGCTTAATTTTTTGAGTTCTTTGTATATTCTGGATATTAGGGCTCTATCTGAAATGTGAGGGGTAAAGATTTGTTCCCAGGATGTAGGCTCTCTATTTACCTCTCTTATTGTTTCTCTTGCTGAGAAAAAACTTTTTAGTTTAAGTAAGTCCCATTTGTTTATTCTTGTTATTAAGAAATTTGGAGCCCGACCCCACAGTATGTAGATCATAGGGAACTTTTTCTTCTATCAGACGCAGTGTCTCTGATTTGATATCTAGCTCTTTGAATCATTTTGCGTTAACTTTTGTGCATGGCTAGAGAAAGAGATTCAGTTTCATTTTGTTGCATAGGGATTTCCAGTTTTCCCAGCACCATTTGTTGAAGATGCTATCCTTCCTCCATTGCATGCTTTTAGCCTCTTTATCAAATATAAGATAGTTGTAACTTTGTGGATTAGTCTCTGTGTCCTCTATTCTGTACCATTGGTCCACCTGCCTGTTTTGGTACCAGTACCATGCTGTTTTTTCACTATTGCTCTGTAGTACAGTTTGAAATCTGGTATCGCTATACCTCCAGATTCACACTTCCTGCTTAGAATTGCTTTTGCTATTCTGGGTCTTTTGTTTTTCCATATGAATTTCATGATTGCTTTATCTATTTCTACCAGAAATGCCATTGGGACTTTGATTGGCATCGCATTAAACCTGTAGAGAACTTTGTGTACTATTGACATTTTGATGATGTTAGTTCTGCCTATCCATGAACAGGGTACATTTTTCCATCTTCTAAGATCTTCTTCTCTCTCTCTCTTTAGGGTTCTGTAGTTATCATTGTATAAATCTTTCACCTCTTTTGTTAGGTTGATTCCCAAGTATCTTATTTTCTTTGAGGATATTGTAAATGGAGTGGTTTTCCTCATTTCCATTTCAGAAGTTTTGTTGCTGATATGAAGGAATGCCTTTGATTTATGCGTGTTGATTTTATATCCTGTCACTTTGTTGAATTCTTTTATTAACTCTAGCAGTTTCTTTGTAGACCCTTTTGGGTCTGTTAAATATATTATCATGTCAACCGCAAATAATGATAATTTAAGTTCTTCTTTTCTTCTTTTTATGCCTTTAATTTCTTTGGTCTGTCTAATTGCTCTGGCTAGTATTTCAAGAACTAAATTGAATAGAAGTGTTGAGAGAGGGTATCCCTGTCTTATTCCAGATTTTAGAGGGAATGCCTTCAGTTTTTCTCCATTAGGATGATGTTAGCCTGAGGTTTAGCATATATAGCTTTTACAATGTTGAGGTAAGTTTCTGTTATCCCTAGTTTTTCTAGTGTTTTGAACATAAAGGAATACTGTACTTTGTCGAATGCTTTTTCTGCATCTATAGAGATGATCGTATGGTTTTTATCTTTAAGTCTATTGATGTGGTGAATAACATTGATTGATTTCTGTATACTGAACCAGCCTTGCATTCCAGGGATGAATCCTACTTGATCATGGTGCACAATGTTTTTGATATGCTTTTGTATTTGATTCACCAGGATTTTATTGAGGATTTTTGCATCTAAGTTCATTAGAGATATTGGTCTGTAGTTTTCTTTCTTTGAAGTGTCTTTGTCTGGTTTCGGAATAAGGGTGATATTGGCCTCATAGAATGAATTTGGAAGAGCTCTTTCTTTTTCTATTTCTTGAAATAGCTTGAAAAGTATTGGTATTAATTCTTCTTTGAAGGTTTTGTAAAACTCCACTGTATACCCATCCGGTTCAGGGCTTTTCTTGGTTGGTAGACTTTGGATGGCTTCTTCTATTTCTTCCTTTGTTATTGGTCTGTTTAAATTGTGTGTGTCTTCCTGACTCAATCTGGGCAAATAGTATGACTTAAGAAATTTATAGATATCTTCACTATCTTCTATTTTATTGGAATATAGGGTTTCAAAATACTTTCTAATTATCTTCTGTATTTCTGTAGTGTCTGTTGTGATATTGCCTTTTTCATCCCCTATGTTAGTAATTTGAGTTCTCTCTCTTCTTCTCTTCGTTAGCATGGCTAAGGGCCTGTTGATCTTATTTATTTTTTCAAAGAAACAATTTTTAGTTTTATCAATTTTTTCAATGGTTTTTTTGGTTTCAATTTCATTGATTTCTGCTCTGATTTTAATTATTTCTTGTCTTCTACTACATTTGCTTTTGTTTTTCTCTTCCTTTTCTAGGGTTTTTAGGTGTAGTGTGAGTTCACTTATTTGTTGTTTTTTTTTTTCTTTTTTTGAGGAAAGAACTCCAGAAAATGAATTTCCCTCTTAAAACTACTTTCATTGTGTCCCATAGATTCCAGTATGTTGTGTCTGTATTGTCATTTATCTCTAAGATTTTTTTTTAATCTCCTCCTTTATGTCTTCTGCAACCCATTGATCATTCAGTAACATATCGTTCATTTTCCATGTGATGTAGGATTTTTCCTTCCTTCCTTTATCATTGATTTCCAGTTTCATTCCATTATGATCGGATATGGTGCATGGTATTATCTCCACACCTTTATATTTACTAAGAGTTGCCCTGTGGCATAATATATGGTCTATCTTTGAGTAGGATCCATGTTCTGCTGAGAAGAACGTGTATCCACTTGATGATGGTTGATATATTCTATATATGTTGGTTAAGTCTAGGTTATTGATTCTGCTATTGAGTTCTATAGTTTCTTTATTCAGCTTTTGTCTAGAGGATCTGTCTAATGGCGAGAGTAGTGTGTTGAAGTCACCCGTAATTATTGTGTTGTGGTCTATTTGACTCTTGAACGTGAGGAGAGTTTGTTGTATGAATGTTGCAGCACCATTGTTTGGTGCATACAAATTGATAATTGTTATGTCTTGTTGGTGGATGGTTCTTTTTAACACTATATAGTGCCCTTCTTTATCCCTTTTGATTAACTTAGGTTTGAAGTTGATTTTATTCGATATGAGTATGGCCACTCCTGCTTGCTTCCGAGGGCCATGTGAGTGATATGATTTTTCCCAACCTTTCACCTTCAGCTTGTGTATGTCTTTTCCTACCATAAAAGTCTCCTGAAGGCAGCATATTGTTGGATTTGTTTTTTTGATCCAGGTTACTAGCCTATGTCTCTTGATTGGTGAATTTAGACCATTAACATTTAAGGTTACAATTGAAAAATGGTTTGTACTTCCAGTCGTGTTTATTTATTTATTTATTTTAGTTTGGCTAGTTTTTACTCTTTGGTTATTTTCCTCCCTCTTTACTGAGATACCTCCCGCTGTTAGTTCTGGGTGCTATTTTTCAATTCCCCTTCTTGTAGTATTTTGCTCAAAATGCTTTGCAGTGCTGGTTTTGTGGATGTAAATTCTTTTAGCTTTTGTTTATCCTGAAATATTTTAATTTCATTGTCAAATCTGAAGCTTAATTTTGCTGGACACAGTATTCTTGGTTGGAATCCATTATTTTTCAGCGTTTGAAATACATTGTTCCAGGATCTTCTCGTTTTCAAATCTGTGATGAAAAATCAGTCGTTAACCTAATTTGTTTACCCCTGATTGTAATCTGCCTCCTTTCTCTTGTAGCTTTTAATATTCTCTCCTTGTTCTGTATGTTGGCTATCTTCATAATTATATGTCTTGAAGTTTGTCTATTACAGTTTTGAATATTTGGGGTCCTGTAGGCTTCCAGGATTTGGCAATCCATTCCATCTTTCATCTCTGGGAAGTTTTCTAGAATTATTTCATTTAAAAGGTTGTCCATTCCTTTGGTTTGAACTTCTATGCCTTCTTCTATCCAGGTGACTCTCAAATTTGGCTTTTTTTATGACATCCCATATCTCTTGAATAGATTGCTTGTGAGATTTAAGCATCTTTTCTGTGTTGACTATATTCTTTTCAAGTTGATAAACTTTGTCCTCATTATCTGATGTTCTGACTTCTACTTGATCTAGTCTATTTGTAATATTCTCGTTTGAGTTTTTAATTTGGTTTATAGTTTCCTGCATTTCTAGGATTACTGTTTGATTTTTTTTAAGATCTCTATCTCCTGGTAAAGCTCATTCTTTGCCATTTGAATTTGTTTGTTTAATTTGTTTTCAAAATATACTTTCATTGCTTAGACTTGCGGTCTCATGTCTTCTCTAATATTCCGTTCCATCTGAGTTAGGTATGCCTTGAGTTCTTTCCCTATCCATGTTTCTGATGCTTCTAGGTCCTCCTGTAGATTTAAGTTGTCCTGCATTGTTTGTACTCCTTTTTTCCCTTGTTTTTTTCATGTTGTTCACGTTACTTTCCAGCTCTGTTTGATTGCTGTGTTTCTGTTCTCTCCTATAAATTTGGTTTGGTTTTGTATATCTCTGTTGTCTCTCCTTTGTGCTGGTAGACTATGCCTGCTAAAGTGGATTCCCTGGGAAGGAGTTCCGACTGCCCAACTCCGGTGAGTCACCTCTTTGCTATGACAGGCCCCAGGCTCCTTGCCAGGGTGTCCGAAGGGAGGGGTGGGACTGGTCTGTCTCTACTTGGTTTCAGCTCCCAGTTACCTATTTCATGAAGGCCTGGCTATAGACCTCTTCCTAGAATCTCTGCGCCATACCTGCTGGGCCGCACCTCGGGGTCTAGCCATGTGGTCACCTGCAGGCGGGTGGTCTCCAGCCGCCCAGTCGCGGGGGCAGCAGGCAGGCGGTCAGTCACTGGCAGGCGGGAGATCTCTAGCCACCTAGTCGCAAGGGCCTGGCCTCTCATCCCCTGGCTTCTGCTAGCCCTGGTTTCTCCTGCTAGCCCGGCCTTCCCCTGTGTGATGCCTCTCGGTAGTTCAAACTGTCCTCTGGGCCTGCAGTTTGCTGGGTGTGGAGGGTGGCTATTGGGAACCCCGCACCCTATTGTTTTGATTTTTTTCTGCTTGCCCCTCCCCCAGTGCTGGCTAGACATGTTTCGTTTTCGCAGCTGATGAGAGGGGGAGTTGAAGGTCAGGTGTCTCTACCTTTCCCCATGTCTCTATGCAGGCTCCTTCTGATAATCCCTCCCCCAGAAAGCCTGGGAGAGATTTTATACGAATTCCCTGATGTATGGGAGATGGGCTGAATAACACACACCTGTTTTATTGTTGCAATCTGTAGAAGAGTGGCAGTGATGACGTCAGCTCTCCAAGATGGTGGCCACTGGCTTCCTTGCTGGACTTTCCGTTGGGGGAGATAGAACTGGACCACTTCCTTCCCAGTCTCAAATCCTGAACTCAGCCAGAAGCTCAGTGAGGGCACAGCCAACAGGATTCCACAGAATCTGTAGCACTGTTTCTTTCTGCTTGCTGGTCGCTTCTTGGCGGAGCCCCGCCATCTGTAGCCGCGGGGCGGGCCGCACGACAGGCATCGGATCAGTCAGCCTGGAACTCCTGTCGCACAGTTGGCTCATGTTAGAGATTCAATAACCGGTCCTCAGTGCTGGAAATCCTTCCTCTAGGTTTCGGTGCACCCCTGTTTTGCTGTAAATTCCTAACAAGATAGCTTTTTGTTGCTCTAACTCGTTATTCACCTGTGCAGTGACACGGTACATGGGGTGTGATGCACTCTATTAGAGGCCATCTTTCCAGACTTCACCTTGGCAATTTTAATGCAAACTTTTTTTTCTTTTCTGGGATATTAAAATTCTGTGAAAATTCACATTCTATATTATTTAATTTCAAAAACATTTTCTTCTTTTATTTTCAAAGCACATGAGGCAAAGATTATTAAATACTAGTGTTCAAATATAAAATAATTTAAAGTTGGATTAAGTGTTTTATATTGTAGACTTCCAATGAGAGAATGTTTCTGAGAGCAATGTTGGATAAGACCCAGCACTGATACCTGTTGACTTATAGCACAATTCTGGCTACCACAGGCCACACTGTTGCCATCAGTTCTCTTAGAATGATCTTTGGGCTGACTTCATCATTTAGTGGGTATTCCTGAAGAATCTTAGTACTCTTGTGGTGGTTTTGAAGGAGATAATAAGTCCCTTTCTAGCAAGGCACAGTGGCACACGCCTGTAATCTCAGTGACTGGAGAATCTAAGCTGGAAAGTTTTATATTTGGGGCCAGTCTCAACAATTTAGGAAAACTCTCAGGCCAATGTAGTGAGAATTTGTATCAAAATTAAAAAGTCTAGGGATGCAACTTGGTGGTAGAACTCTCCTGGGTTCAGTTCCCAGTATAATAAATAAATAAATAATGACCTTTTTGTTAAGACAGCCCTCTTGGAATTAAGTGGAAAAAAAGAAAGAAAAAAAAAAGACAACCTTTATTAACCTTCATTAGAACAAGGCACCATGATGATTGCCTGTAATTCCAGTGACTCAGGAGGCTGAGGCACGAATATTGCAAGTTTGGGGTCATTTTTATACAACTTACAATTGTTTCAAAATAAAAAATAGAAAGTGCTGAGAATGGAGCTCAGTGATAGAATGATCCTGGTCCAGGAAAAAAAAAATAACATTCATCCACAGGTAAAATTGATCATAATATTTTTAACTCACACAAACAATTGTATTTTTTAAAATTACCCTGTTTAGTGCAAGCTTGTGTCAGAGCTAATGACCTCATTACACTTGAAGTTCTGTAAATTAAAATATGGATAAAATTTCAAGGTTTGAAAACGCTCAGTTTGCATTTTCAAAGTTGAAGATGGCAGAGTGAGGACTTAATAATTATCTTTGGTTTGAAGCATAAATCATTCAGGGATTGGTGGCCAGCTGTTTGTTTACTTGCCTCTCGAGAAAAGGCTGAGAAAATGGTGTTAAAAATCACTATTAAAGAGATGTTTGGAGAAACAATTTTGTGACAATGATTAAATTCTGAAATCTCTGATCCAGAAGGGAATTAAAGGTATGAAATTAGATAATGAAATTTCCTGCTGTGCATCACATGCCATCTACCAAATAAATTCACTTGCCACAGTTTTTTTTTTTTGGGGGGGGAGTTGCTTTCTTTACCTTTATGCCATAAACCTCTATCTACTTCATTTAATATTTTCTCTGACTTTTTGTTGGTTTTGTTCTACAAGTCATTATTCTTACTGTGCCAAATGCAAAAAAATCAAGGAGTCTAAAACGAAGAAAGAGATGTCACTTCATTCTTGGAGATAGGTCCAGATTAGGGCCTGTTGAATAGTTTGGGGAGCATCTGTTGAGCCTCTCAAGGAAGGTGGCTTGTAGAAGCAGTTTTGTGCTTCCAAGGTTGGAACAAATTGGCGTCAGTTACACACCTGTCTGTTTCCTTCACTGATTTCTTTTAAGCTATTTTGAATTATCCTTCCTGTTCACATTGGGGCTTGACATTCAAAATATAATATTACTATACATAGGGTTTTATTTTAAAAATACCAACTTACAGGAAAACAATGATATTCCACTTCTCAAAGAAAGATCATTTCTATATTTCTGTCAAAGAGCCACTCCAATAAAATGGAAAGTTATAGTGACAAAATTTTATAAAAACAAATGAAACAAGATATATAAGAGTTACATACCTTCAGGATTCTACAACCCTTTGTATCTGATAAATTGAATAACTCTTAAATAACTTGATGGCAAGAAAATGATGTTTCAATTTTAAATCTCCTAAATTAACTTTTTTCAAATGTGTGGATGATAGTCGTCATTCTATACAAGTATCTGCTTTCATATCTTCATATCCTGATAAGTTATTTTCCCTTTTTCATATCTTCATATCCTGATAAGTTATTTTCCCCTTTATCACAACACTTGAATTTCTTGTAACCTCCTAATAGCCAAATGGAAAACCTCTCCTCCTCCTCCTCCTCCTTTTTAATATCCTTTGATTTCCCTGCTAAATTTGCTTCCACTTACTACTCTTGCATAGAAATAACTTTTCTCTGATACCAAGTATGTAAGTAGAGTTTCTAGGAACATGCTCTATTTTCAACTAAAACTTGAGTACACCCAGCCTTCTCCCACCCTGTATTCTGGCTAGAGGATACTGCTTCTTTTCCTTCTTGTTATTCTCTTAATATCCTTTCCCTATGCTTCATCTCAGCCTATTTCCTGTCTTCAGTTCTTCTTTCCTTCTTTAGCTCCAGTTAAATCTCATTTATATTTCAGTTTCCACATTAAATATGTTATTTTTCTTGGGTTACTTTTGTACACACACTACTTTTGGGGGGTAAATAGCTGATTCTTTATTTAAATTCTGCTTATATTCTTACTTAGTAATTGATGTTTTTACAATATCTGTATGCATGCATGTATGTATACATGTGTATACACACACACACACACACACATATATATATATATATGTTATACATTTATGTATGGTATAAGAATGAATATTTATGCATGTATTATAGTAAGCTATGCAGAATCTACTTCTGCCACATAATTACTATTTCCTAAAGGACAGGAAGTATGTCTTAACCATCTTATAAAAAGTTTGTATCTACTTCAGGCATATTTTTTAATTAGTACTTAGAAAAATTATATAACGTGGAAAAGCTTAATAGAAGTAACCTATTTTAGTCTGTAATATGTAAGTAATTCTGCTTGCTTCCAACAAAAAGTCACAAACTTTGGTGTTCAGATTAGAAACAGGAGGTGAGAACTTCAGGGATGAGGAGTGACTCTGACTCTGGATTTATTTCATCATTGCAAATGGCTCACTGTATGTATGTTTGTGTGTCTGCCTGTCTCTGCCTCTCTCCCTATCATTTTTCTCTCTTGATCCCTCTCTGTTTCTTTCTCTTTCTTATACCGAGTTCTAGTAATCATTTTCTTATAGATAAGAATATCCTAACCACGTCTACTATGGTATACTAATTTTGAGTCTTAAACTCTATTAACAATAAAGCCATAATACTTGCCTAAAAGTTCTCCAAGATAAGATTAAACAGTTTATGGGGCTTCATTTCCCTCCCAGTTGTCATGAAATTTCCTCTCTCAGGGGTTTGCTCATTATCAAGGAACCAAGGAGTTTTTCTATTTATGTGCTCTGTACCATTCTGTCTCCCTGTGTTCTCTAGCTGGATGCCTGAGTGCTTGTTCATCATTGATGTGCTTTTTTTTTTTTTAATGCCATATGAGCTGAACACATGAGAAAAGAAAGTTCTAATTCATGACTGGGGAATGAAAATCCATTCACCCAGTAAGTAAAAGCAAACACCATGATATATTCTGAGCAGAATTATGAATTTTCCCCTTGCCTAGCAGCATGGAGGGCTTTTCTTATGTGGTGATTTTCTTCTTTGTTTTGATCACTGAGGCAGCACTTATGTATCAAGAGTAATTTGAATATGAGTTCCAGTCCCACAACTGCCTTCTGTTATTTGTGCATCTGACTGTTTCTTCCAAACCAACTGCCATCTATTCCTTGAGCTGAAGCTAGCAATGTTCTTCCCTGTGTTTTTATATGTCAAAACAATGGAAAAACTTTTTTAACTCCTAAGCAAACCAGTTAACCTGTAATCTGTGGTTTTATTCTGGTGCCGTCTGATCAGAGTTTAAATGTTGTCAATAATGTTTTTATCATTACCAATAATATTTTAAGTTAACATCTGTAAATGATTTGGGGAATTATACAAATTATACAATAACAAGTATGCCCTTTCTCAACATAAATACTAAAATATAAAGTGAAAATGTTAACCTCAACAACAATTGTCTTACTCTGAAAATTTTTGCTCTTTTTTTTTTCTCCCCAGACATATGGTTGATTTTGTTCTATTGTTCACTTGTCTTAATGTAGACATGCAAAACAAGAATTTGACTGATTTATGAAAAATGTGCAAAATTCATCTGAATGTCCATTATACAAAATACATGGATTTATTATCAAGTTAAAGATCTAGATTATTTTCAGGAATTTACTACCATCTGTAATGCCTAAGGAACTAAGATAAATGGTATATTTTTTATAATTTAATAAAGTTTTACAGGTATGTAATATTAATATTTCTAATATTTTTAAAGCAAGAAAAATATTTTTAAGATAATGTTTTATCATTTTCCACCACATAAATTTGCTAATGTATTAGAAATAAATAGTAAATTTTTCTTGCATGATAATTGCCTATTTTTAAACTTCAGTTTGATGATTATTATTTTGGGTTACTTATGGTATCAATTATTTCTAAATCATCAGAAAAATGTAAAATCATATGGTTGAGCACAAATTACTTGGTAATGTGAAATTATAATTTTGTTGGAAATTTTAAAGTGTATCTCTAAGAAAAAAAATATAGCATATTACAGATCTTGTGTGTAATAAGAATTTTGTCTATTCTCCCATATTTCCTCTTTGATGTCAAGAAAAACATTCTGACCAAAGGGCCATAGGCAAACATGATGAGTGTCAATTCTAGACAAAGTATAGCAGAGATAGTATTTTCTAGCAATTTCTTGTACTAGGATAGTGAGCAAAGAAGTAAAATGTTGCAGATGGAAGAACCTCTATCAACCTGAAGCAGAATCCCCTCCTGCCAGAAACAGACATAAACATGTCAG
Organism: Ictidomys tridecemlineatus; assembly: GCF_052094955.1. Taxonomy (NCBI): domain Eukaryota; kingdom Metazoa; phylum Chordata; class Mammalia; order Rodentia; family Sciuridae; genus Ictidomys; species Ictidomys tridecemlineatus. Next base: position 91,142,012 of record NC_135484.1, on the reverse strand, counting down.
CCAGGAGGGCTGTATTGTATTTTTACCCAAGTAAACTTTGCCCACCTTGATTTATGCAATTACAAATCATGGAGCAATCTTTTTTCTCCCCTCGTTCTTGTCAGGTGTTGTCCTTATTTATACAACCACAAATCATGCATTGCTCTTTTTTTCTCCCTTCAGTCCTGTCAAGCATATTTTCTAAATCTATTCTGAACCTGTCATTTTCTCTTAACCTATATACCATGGTCACCATAGTCTAAACCATCGTAATTTCTCACCTGTTTTCTGCTATAGTTAATTATCTCAATCCACATACATATTTTCAAACATATACTATAGCCACAGTTTTACCTAAAGAATGAAAATCTGATGTTTGTCTGCTGTTTAAAATATTCACTATTTGACTATTTTAATTAAAATAATGCAAAATCATGAACATGGAAGATTCTTCATGAACTTGCCTTTGCCTTTCTCTCCAGTCTTATCTTCCTTAAACCTCCTTACTTCTTACTTTAGTCAACAACTATTTATTGATATTATTATTCCTTGAATATAACCAGACCCTTCTTCAATCAAGAGATGTTATCTTCCAAATTGATTTTTCCTGGTGGATGTTCAACACTCTGACACCCAGAGTGCTCTCAATGTTATACAATAGAGAATAAAATAAATACCCACAATTTTTTTTAATGTAAATACTTACTTCTAATCTTTTTTTTCAGATGGCAACAAGAGAAACAAAATGTGGCTTCGTACCAATGTAACTTGTTTGCATTGAATTGAACAAGAGTGATAGCAAGTATTGAAGTCACTCTTTATGCATATGTCAAAATCCCTTTCCTAGTGTCATTCTTTGCTATTTCACGGTTTTCAACCTTTCCCTTCCTAGATTTCCCCATGATGGTGAAATAACATGACCAGAGACCTGCTCCTAATTATAATTTATTCAGCTCACTGTGTGTTTTCTCACTCTTATGTATTACATAAAGTGAGGGATCATGTTGAGAGTGTCCCTGGAATTAGAGTGAGTACAAGACAGTTTGATCAAGGTCTTTACCTGAGCTTCAGGTTTATTATGCATTCCTGAGTACTTTGACTCCTATAGTTAAAAGAATGTAAATCATTCCTTATTCTAGACACTCTTTGGTCCTCTCTCATTCCTCTTTCTTTTCTTTTGCTTCTTTCATTTTTTTTTCTTTCTGTCTTTCTCCAACTCTTATTTTTGTTTTATTATCTTGCCTCTTTAGTTTAAATCACTGGAGTGCTTTTCTGGAACTCTGGATAATGAAAAAAAAGACCTCCTGAATTTACTAGTTTAGCTTCCTTGATCATATGATCCCACACATGAGATGTATGTAAAATTTCCTTTTTCTGGAATAAACTTTATCCTGAAACTTTTTCAACCTAGTTTTGTACTACTCATTCTTCAGTTCTAACCTGAAGTGTCCCCTTGTGTTGAAAAAATCTGAATGCTGTCTAGGTTAGGTCCAGCAATTACATGCTTTCTCCTACTTCATATTCTTATCAATTTGAATTCTTAAAACTATTAAAAATGCAATTATGTCTATTTTTTGAGAAATTACTGTATCCCCTAGTAAACCAACAGGTACATAAAGGCCAGAATTGTATTTTCTCATTGGTGAAATACCTCCAGTTATAAGCAAAACCAGTGCTCTGATGAGCACATGATAGGTACATGAAAACACATGATAAATCACTGCATTACTTCATATTTAAATATTTTAAAAATGATACATCCATAATAACAACCAGAATAATTTCACCAATTTTTAATCATCATAACATTAGCTAATTTTGCTCATTATATATCATAATATGTGAAAAATGTTTTTATAGTAATGTGGTTTGCATAGTCTCATCATTTTGCTCATTATAGAAAATATATTTATAAATTATAGCTTTCACTTTTCAGAATTAATTGAAAAATTTTCTAAACTTTTCACATTTTCCTACCTTAATAAAGTTGTTAAAAATTATTGTGGTAACATTTGAGGATTCAGGTGAAAGATACTCAATTTAATTGATTAATATGGGTTTTAGTTAAGTTGTAAGTTCAGATCATAGCATAGCATGACATAATTTTATGTATTTATAATTATTAATAAATTACCCAGTGAATAATGTGAGAAATATGCAAATTTACTATAATCTAATGATTTTGAGTTTTACATTAAATAACTTAACATTAAAAAACTCTTAGGAAAGTAGACATTTTAATACCAAGCTTTAAAATTTCTTATTTTTTTAACTTTTTTTGTAATTGTAGATAGACAGCATGCCTTTATTTTACTTGTGTATTTTTTTATGTGCTGCTGAGTATCAAACCCAGTGCCTCCCACGTCCAAAGCAAGCACTCTGCCACTGAGCTACAGCCCCAGCACCTAAAATTTCTTGTTTAGTGCATATTATTTATTGGAAATAGAAGATTAAAGTAATAGTAACAATCACAACAGTTTTATCAGGAGGCAAAGAAAAAGTGATTGACATGCTATTTCATGTAACGCTCATGATCATCTAAAGAGGTAAAATGCTACCATCCTCATTTAGATGAGGGAACTATAGTTGTAATCAGGAATCCAGTTCTCAATAAATGGTTTGACTGAAATACCTGAGGTCTTTCTATGATGCACTAGCAATTCATTTCATTAAACACAATGAAAAATTGAAATATGTATGTATACACACATGCATACATATATATATGTATATATATATACATATATGTACATATACATATGTATATAATTATTCTTGAGATTTTTGTATGGAGTTGAAACTCCTTCACAGTTGTTATTAAACAGTTTTTCCATGATTATAGTTAAAATTTGTGAATGTAACATTAGTTTTACCCTCTGTGACTCATAGGTAGCACCCTTGTCTACTACAAAAAAACATTATGTTCAACAGCATTAAAACTGAGTCTTAATTCTGCCTCCTGTTGTGATTAACTCCAGAAAATAGTTAACATTGCAGATATTACATAAATATATTACAATGAAACAGTACCCCAATGTGTGCTAGAAGAGATCATGAGTTATTTTAACAGTCCAGGGAATCCTTTGTTTCTGATCTTGATTTTTAATACACAATCACTAAATTTGTACCTTTTTAAGAAATCCACATGTAAAATGGTTCAAGATCAAGTCATCTTTGCTTTCATATGCCATTTTTAAATAGCAAACTATTATTTTCTTCACCTATTAGAGTACTATAGGATATTTGTTAAACACAAATAGAAAAATGATCATATTCTTCAGAAACACAAATATTTCTTATGAATTTTTCTCTGAAATGTATTACTATTTGAATCTGATACTAAGAGTTCAAATCCAGCTCCTTAAGAATATGATTTTCAATGCTGCTATATATTAAAATCACATCAGTGCTAATGAACACACAAATGCTGAAGCCCCACCTCAAATACTTAAATTGTAATCAGATCTAGCTATGGGTTATTCTAGTTTGAAAAATTATCCATGTGCTTCTAATTTGCATGCTCTTTTCACAATAACTAATATGATTTGAATAATCACATTTTTTTTAGATTTCCCCAAAAGGATATGATTTAAGTCATTCATTTTCAACTTAGTAGATACCAAAATCACCTCATGGGCTTGTAAAAACACAAATTTCTGGCCCCCACGGATCTAGTTTCTGGCTTGGAAGGTTGATATGGGGACGTGAGAACTTGCGTCTCACAAATTTCTAACAAATTCCTGGGAGATGCTGATGCTGCTTTTCCCCACAATGTGTTCTGAGTATATGTTTTAGGACACACAATACTCTGGATAGACTAAATTCAACTCAGGGAGATACATAGGCCAGTCTCACCTTATGAACATAGTCTGAAAAAGGATATTTCCTTAGATGGAAAATTAAGTGCTCTATTAAAGGAAGAAGGGAATAGATGGCAGAAAGCAAGACTAATATCTGCTAAAATTGCATCTGGCAAATCTTATTCTGTTTCCTTTCACTAAGCACAATGTTAGAATGTCATGCTTGATAGCTTTATCCTTCTGAGAAGAGCATGCCCAAGTTTTCTATCTTAAAAATTCAAACTTTGTTGCACACTTTGACCAGAATACACTTCTGAATTATGCTATTAAAATTCCATTTATCTGTTGGCTAGGATATGGAGCAATAGGAACTTTCTTTCATTCATTGATGACAAGGCACAATGGCATTGCTATTTGGAAGGCAGTTTAGCAAGTTCTTATAAAACTAAACATACATTTACCATATGATCCAGCAAATGTGCTCTTTGTTATTTGGCCAAAGCAGTAGAAAACTTATGTTCACAAAAACCCTACTATTTATACATGCATTCATAATTGCCAAAAAAGAAGCCAACAAGATTCATTCAATAGGTGAATCTAGAAATACACTGTGTTTCATTCACAAAATGAAATATTATTCATTATGAAAAAAATGAGCAGCCAAGACATAAAAAAAGATGTAAAGGAACTTTAATTCCATATGATTGACTTAATATGCTTACTTAAAATGGCTACATACTGTATGGTTTCAACCATATGACATTCTGAAAATTGGAAACTGTATAGAAACAGGAAGAAATCAGCAGTTTGTGTCAAGAAAAATTTCCTATAGAAATTCCATATATTTACCAATACATCCTTTCTTAATTCTACATACAGATATCAGATAGAGCTATGTTCACCTTTTATTATTTATTTTTATTAATAAGAAATTTATTTTAAAACACTCCTAAATTCAAACTAACCTTTTAAGACTAGTCACTCAGAAAATAGCAATAATGTAATTTCAACTATACAGCATTGTTCCATTGTTTCATATTATTACCTTTTGCTTCTTTTTCAAGGAGAAAAGATGAAAATTTATTTAAAATGAGAAAAAAAGAGAAACTGATAAATACCATAAAATGATACAATTCAAAAAGAGCATGATATTTGAAATTAATTACCTATCCTATATCTGTAATATTTTTCTGTACATTTGTATCTCAAATACCAAAGATTAAATAATGTTACATTCTAATGAAAATATGGAAAAAATATTGATCTTTCCTCAATTATGAGTAATAAAAATTTTTATTTTTTATTTATGGTAATCTAGAAAGCTTTTCTTCCTCTTTACAATTTAGTGATAATTTTATGAAAACTGATTATTAGAGTTGTTTTACAATTTAAAATAACTTCCATCAAACTTCTTACATGTATAACCTGTAAAGTTTGGAAGAATTTTGTGGTCACTGATGTTGGGCTCTGTGCAATTCTAACTTTGCTTTATCTCCAGTACTCATAAGCTTCAAATGTTAGGCAGATTGTGACACCTCTACATATTGTGACCTCACTTCTAACCTTGCATAGTTGTATCCTAAGTTCAGGTTACTTTTGTAGAGTGGGTTCATTCATTGCTGGAAGCTACATTATGTGGCATATTAGTAAATACATGTAACATAATTTGATCAGTTACACTCCCAATAACAATGGAATCAGCATTAATTGTCCATCAAGAGATGTATAGATATAAAAAATATATATAATTCCATTATATATATATATGTATATATATATACATACATGTATATATATATATATATATGAGTTTTATTTGGCAATATAAAAGAATGAAGATCCAACTGGAAAGCATCAAGTTAAACAAAATAAGCCAGATACATACTCAGGCACAGGAGTGTATGCCTGTAATCCCAATGACTGGGCAGGCTGAGTCAGAAAGACTGCAAAGTTGAGGTCAGCATCAGCAATTTAGTGATATCCTCAGCAACTTAGCAAGACACTCTCTCAAGATGAAATATTAAAGAAACTGGGTGTGTGTGTTCTCAATGGCAAAGTACCCCTGTATACAAGCCTCAGTATTAAACAAACAAACAAAAATCTAGACTCATAGAATAGTCACATGTTTTCTCTTATATTTGGAAACCCTGATCACGTGTTAGCCATCTCTTTGACAAGTGTTCTGTCACATATTATGAGTATTTTTTATGAATATATTAAAATAACATTTTACATAAAATACAATTAATACTTAAAATATACCAGGTAGTGTTCCATGAACTTTTATGAATTTGAATCTTTATAGCACGATTATTATTCTTGTTTTACAAATGAGAAACTTATTCATAGAGGAAATCAAATGTTTCAGTCAGCTTTTTCACTGCTAAAATTAAAAGACCTAACCATAGCAATTATAGAAGAGGAAAAGTTAATTTGGAGGTTTATAGTTTATAATTCTCAATCCATAGACAGCAGGCCCCTTTCCTTGGTGCTTGAGGTGAGGCAGAACATCATGGCAGGAAAGTGTCTTGGAGGGAAGTGGCTCACATGCTGACCACAGAGCAGAGAGTGAGACTGCACTTGCAAAATACAAAATATAAACCCCAAAGGTATGCATCTAATTACCCACCTCCTCCAGCCACACCTTACCTGCCTTCAGTTCCCACTCAGTTAATCCAATCAGGGGGGGATAGTTTGCTGATTGGGTTAAGGATCTCATAACCCAATCATTTCTTCTCTAATCCTTCTTGCATTGTCTCACACATGAGCTTTAAAGGAATGCTAATAACTAAACCAAGGCATCAAATAACTTGACTATAATCACTCATCGATTAAACAATATACCCATGGTATGAAACCAGCACATTACACAGCTTGACTAATAATAATAGAGAGCTAACATTCATAGAGAACTTACAACAGCTCCTGACAAGGGTTAGATTATTGCTAAATACTATCATTATTTTCACCATTATTACTTTTGGTATTTATCATGGGATTTACCACATGCTAAGTAAGCATTGTGCTAAAATCTTTTCATGCTGTATGGTCAAATGTACTTTATCTTCACACCAGTTTATTCCCACAAAGCCCTTGAGATGGGATAATTGTCTGAGTTACACAACCAATAAGCAGAGGAATCTGAAGCTGATCCTATACTTAGCATCATGGGTTGTTTCTTATTTTGTATCATGCACAGAATGTAATAAAGATTTTCTTAAACCATGATTCCTTATTATATATCAAATAAAATTTTATATGTTGATATCTTAAATAGATTGTATCACTTGACTTATAGGAATTTGCCTCTTCTTTGTGAAATTATTTAATCTCTCTTTATTTGAAGTTCTAAAAACAAATATATATATCTGTATCATAGCAGTTTGTCTATTAAGAAAATAAGAAAGAAAAATTATTGATCTAAAATTTAAGTACCATTTCATTTTCACAAAATGCAGAAAGAATATATATGCAGTAGACAATTTCTAAAGTGGCCTGCAATTGTTGCTGCCTCTTGGTATTCCCAACATGGAGTATTTTCCTCCTGTTGGATCTGGGTGGGTACAGATACCTGCTTTTAATGGATGGGATGCAAAAGAAGTAATGGAATATTTCTTTTGAGAACAGGATAAAGAAGATTGTGGTTTCATTCTTAGGGGCTCATCTTGCCTTCTCTTTCTATAACCTCTCTCAAAAGAAATAGGAAACCACATTGAAAGCAGTTCTGTGAGGAGGGAGGAACTGACATATCTCCTCAAAAGTCAGGGGAACCTGAGGGCTCAATACAACTACTTTAGTGGATTTGGAAGAGGATCTTTCAAAGCCTGCATCTGTCAGCACTATTAGGGTGGATAATCTCATAGTTAAACCTTGTTGCCTGGAGTCAACAGATTGACTCCAACTTCATGAGAGACCTTGAGCCAGAGGAATGTAATTCAACTATGGCCAGAAGCTATGTAATAAAAAGACTTTAATGTAATTAATCATTGATATGCTTTGCTATGTGATATAAGTAAAACTTATATGGGGAGCCACAGCATAAACTTCATTAGATAGAAGTATGCAGCTAGAACTGAAGAATGGTAAAGGTCTGTTTCACTGACTTTTGGGCAAGAGTTGATTTTATGTAATATTCCATACACATAGATAATAAAATGTGGTGAACAACACACATCCTCCAAAAATGAAAGAGAGGAGTAGACATTATAAATTTTAGGTTTTGATGTTCAGTGCCGCTTTTCTCACAAGGCCATTTCTTCATAGTGTATTCCAAGATTAAGTAACAAGAAGATAATTGACATGCTGCTTAATAATTTTCCTGAGAAGTGTTAAATATATCAGCTGGTTTATAATAAGTATACAGAATGCACAACATTTTCTTCCTTTTTATTTAACAATCTAGAAATATGTATTAAAGTAATTTTGCCATTAAATTAATATGAATGAAAGAGCGTTGTTAACTAACCAGTAACTATTTAGTAGGCTGATAAGATTTTAGTTTCAGTGGTTCAAATAGGACACAGTCACTAATTAGAAAAATTATAGTTTTTCAAGAACATCATTAGAGTGATGAACTCTCAGCAGAGAGAGAATCCTGAGAACAGAAGCAACTTAAATTTGGTGCAGATTCACAAAGGCCTGGAAGTTCAAAATGCAATAACATATATAAAAATTATTTTAGAGGGCTGGAGTTGTGGCTCAGCAGTGCAGTGCTTGTCTAGCACGTGCAAGGCACTGTGTTTGATTCTCAATTCCACATAAAAATAAATAAATAAAATAAAAGTATTAAAAAACATGTTAATGATCACTGTAACCCTTACTAATATTTTGTATACTAAGATATAAGTTGACATAACATATTCGAAAGTGATTCTTGCTCAAATAAGCTTGATAAAAACAGTGAGACAGGTTAGATAATTGCAGAGCTCCTTTTTGTTTTGAGCAACTAATACATGCAGCTAATATAAAAGATATAGAAAATAAAAAGCATTTTATACCTTCATGTGAACATTGAGAATTTTTTTGTAAAAGGTTAAATAGTTACATTTTTTTCAGAGTAATGTTCTGTGGAACAAAATGCTTTGAAGACTCTCAAGTGTCATAACTGAAGGATCTCACAGAGAGTTACAAGAGGGATGGGGAATCTTTAGCTATTCCTAGTGCATCTCAGCACTAAGCATGCATATGACTGAGCTGGCTTTTACTAGCAAATTACTGACTCATAGATAGATGGACTTCAAAAAATGTAAGTCAGAAAAATTATAAGCATGCATACATTTCTGTCAAATGTAATCTTGCTTCAAAGAACGATTGTTTTCACTAAAAGCTATTTTAACTTTGTAGTTAATAGTAAAGAGTGAATTTGTATGAATTAATTAAAATCTATATACACTTTGGCCACTTTTAATATTTCAAAAAATTTCCATATGAAGAACAAACCAATAGTTTTAAATGCCAAGAAAATAAGTAAAATGCTATGTAAATTGCTCTATTTTGAATCAAAGAGAGGGAGTCTTTGAAACTCAGAGAAAATCTAAGTGACTACATTTAAATGCCAAAGTGCTATAGTAAATTTTTAGGAAAAATCTGGTCAAAAATTATGTACATTTTATTCATGTTTGACTAGAATTAAATTTGATCTTCATTATATTTTACATAATTATTTCAATGTCAAAGGTGATATGAAAGGTCTTCCACCTTATGGTTAGGATGTAGAAAAACGGAAAGATCAGCACTCCAAGTGTAAAAAAAAATTTAAAAATTTAATAATCTGGACAATCAAAACTTTAATTGAACCCACCAAAGTGCTGAGGTCATAGGTCCAGCAGCACAGCAAAATCAGATGAATATAGGTGCCTACAAGAAGAGATGTGACACAGTCTCCAATTTCTTCTGTGGGGGGGGGTGGTGGAACATAAGAAAAAGACAGGGACAGTGCACAAAGTGTCAAGACACTTCAGCCAACATTTTTAATGGATTGCTAAAGGTTGAGAGTGAGCTAGCATAAAAATTTTAAAAATCCCTTGGAACTCAGTTGGAAGGAGAGTTTGCAGTCACTTGCAGGTTCATTTCTATGGACCTAGAGAATATGCTCATCAGGCAGGAAACATTGATAACACAATAAGGCCTCTTTCCCTCAGTTCCTAAGCCTCAAAACTCAGTGACTTCTTATGTCCCTTGATCCTAACTTAATCCTAACTCCTTACCTCCACCTCACTCCTTCTTCAGTCTTTTTTTTTTTTTTGATACCAGGGATTGAACTCAGGGGCATTCAACCACTGAGCCACATCCCCAGCCCTATTTTGTATTTTATTTAGAGACAGGGTCTCACTGAGTTGAGCCGAGTTGAGACAGCATCTCACTCAGCTCCTCACCATTGCTGAAGCTGGCTTTGAACTCAAGATCCTTCCATTTCAGCTTCTAGCAGCTCTGGGTGTGTGCCATTTTGGCCCTTCTTCTTCAATCTTAATGGCAACTGGGCTTCTCATGTTCTTTCTACCTACATATCATTCCTTAGAAATCTGGGAGTTGAGATGATTAGTGTTGACACCAACATTATCTAAGACCTTCTTTAGAGCACTGAAGGCTTGTGTTTGTACTGCTTTTGTTCCAAATGCAAGCTACTGAAATAATCATAAATCTTGGCAAACCAAGTGTCTGTGGCCCTACTGAGAAGTGTGAAACACTTTTACTCTAACCATTCTTTTTTCATTTTCATTTTTAAAATTTTCTCTATAGTGCAGAAGGTTAAGCCCATGGTTTCACTCATGCTAGACAAAGACTCTGCTACTGAGCTGCATCCCCAGCCCAATCCCTTTCTTTGGTCAGAGTGTCATGGTCTTAGATTTCTCCTATACAGGAGACCCACTGAAACACCTATTCTTTCTTGGTATTTAAAAAATTACTTCTAGTCTCTTCTAAAGAACACTGACATTCTATCTCAAGTAAGTTTAGAATTTTACAAAATGGGGGGGGGGGTAGAAAATAATTTTAGGTTAATTCTGGAAATTAAAGTTCAATGTTGTAAACATTATTTTTAACTATCCATCATTCCAAGAATTAGAGCCAATCAGAATATATGAACCAATGTAATTTTTGCATTGATCTGATGCTTATATACAACAGACAGATCAAAATCACTCATCAACACATAATTTACCTATACCTTGTTACTCAAGTAGGCAGTATACTTTGTTTCAAAGACTCTTTTTATGTTTAAATTTCATTTACTTATTTCCATCATCTTTGTTTTATGTCTAAATACTTCAGACATAGAAATGAACATCTGTCCTACCACCAGTGTAATTCATGTAGAGGTATTCATTTGTTTTTGTATATATACCTAGGAATTGAGTTGCTGGGTCATATGGTGAATTTAACTATTTCAATAAAATAATATTTTCCTCTCAATTATTTGTTTTGTTTTGTTTTGTGGTTCTGGGAATTGAATTCAAGGTTTGTGCATGCAAGGCAAGCACTCTGCCAGATGAACTATTATCCCCAGCGCTTTTCCCAAAATTTTTAACCTATCTTTATCAAGCTGATACATAAAAATGTATATATAATGAATAGAAAGTTACAAGACGATAAGAGGAAGAAGCCCTTGAGTTCTATTGTTCTATAGCTCAATAAGGTGGCTACAGTAACAATACATTGTAAGAGAGCAAGATGGCAGGCCAGAAGGAGGCAGCATTCTGGGTAGCTCTGTGATCCAGATTTCACCGAGTTAGATTATTGCATCTCTGAGAGTGTTAGAGGACTCCTATACAGCTAATTTCCACAGAAATCACCAGCACTGCGACCCCCATGCAGGACTCCAAGCCTCAGTGTTTGAGTAGGACTCTGGACTCCTGGCTTCCAAAACCCAAAGCCTGCAGTTCTAGCCCACACAGGGCTCATGAGTGCCTTAGCAGAATTACCTATCAGCACCTCTGCAGAACTCTCGGACTTTGCTCTGCTTCCACGAAGGTCACTTGGCTGCTATCTACCCACAGCACAATGCCATCGCCCAGCTCTCCCCACCTCACCAGACACCCAGTGCTGGAAGTAGACTGCCTCCATCTTGGATAAGCTTTCTCGCCATATTTGGTGGGGAAGCTCTCAGATCTGATCTCCATCAGGCCAGATACCAGGTTTCCAACTCCCCGTCTCCCCAGCAGTGATAAGAAAACACAGTAACTACCCAACACAAAAACAGCTCTCAGTTGGACAGGTGTGCACTTTGACCAGAGTGCCACCCACCTGATGTGAGCTTAGATGTAAGAGGTCCCACAATTGGGAACTGCTAGTTTGGAGCCTGACAGAGAGATCAGGAACTGGGAAATCTCCAGGCAAGATAGGAAGATAGTACATGGCACTCAAGTCATATGAGCTGCCCCCAAAACAGACCCTGTGAGTTGCAGTCTCCCTGCAGGGACTGGTGGGAAGCACTCCTGGATTCCAGAAGCCCCACACCAGGACCAGTCTTCCCATCCTGGCTACCTCCAACATCCTGAGGAGACACCAGCTTATAACAGACAAGTCCACCTATTGGATGAGAAGAGAAGCAGGAAAGAAATGGATCCCTAAAACTAGCAAAAACCCTGGTTTCTTCCTTTGAGTATTTTTTTTTCTCTTTCTCTTCTACCCCTCTATCCTCCAGCCCTCACATCCCCAACATATGTGAAACCAAGAACTTTGCATAAAACAGGATTTTGAGGACTGATTCATCTGAATAATATAATATAGAGGTGTTCTATATGCTCTTTTTTTTCTTTTTTCTTTCCCCCTTTAAATGTTTACTATTTTAATATCCTGTATTTTTCTAAATACCTATGTATGATTGTTTTATGTACTCTACTGTCTTCCCACATACTTGACTACCCTAAAATACTTCCTATCTATTCTCTTGTTACTAACCCTCTCCATTAGATTTCTTTCACACTTCCTAAGATTTATTACCCTATTTATACTCTCATCCTACCTTCTCAGCATCTAGTCCTTTGCCCCATCCCCAGTTCATTGTCCACCATCAGAAACTGCAAACCTTTTCACAAAACAACTGATTATATTTTAGATAATAATTGAATCTAATATTTCCGTACGTTGACTAAACTTTAAATGTCTTAATAACAACAAATTGTTTATAGGTGGTGTATTGTTGATATCGGGATCTGTTAACATTATTCTTCACCACAAAGAGAGATCTTGGAACCCTACAAGAGCACTACAAACCTATAGGGTAAAAACAACCACACCATAGACCCACAGAGCTGGAAAAGAAGACAAACAAACAACATGAAAAGAAAAGGGAAGAAAATGCCACAAACAAATCAAGTAACCACATCATTAGAAACATTGTCAGCCGCAGCAGAAGAAATTACAGAGAAGGAGTTCAAGAGGTACATGGTTAAAATGTTCTGTGAACTCAAGGAAGACATAAAAGTGCAAATACAGGCAGTGAAAGATTACTTTGACAAGGAGCTATATAAACAAATACAGAAAGCAAAACATCACCTCAACAGGGATAGAGTTAAAAAAAAATTAAAGCTCAAATGAAAGCCTCACCAACAGAGTAGACCACTTGGAATATAGGACATCAGACAATGAAGATAAAATATATAATCTTGAAAAGAACATAGACCACATAGTGATAATGGTAAAAAACCATGAGCAGAACATTCAAGAAACATGAGATAACATAAAAAGACCAAATTGAAAAATTATTGGGATAGAGGAAAGCAGAGAGGTTCAAAATAAAATAATATCAGAAAACTTTCCAAACATAAAGAATGAATTGGAAATCCAGATTCAAGAAGCCCACAGGACACCAAATGTATAAAATCACAAGAGATCCACACTAAGGCAAATTATAATGAAAATGTCCAACACACAGAACAAAGAGAGAATTTTAAAAGCCATGAGAGAAAGGAATCAGATTACATATAAGGGAAAAACAATTATGGTGATGGCAGATTTTTTAACACAGACCCTGTATGCTAGAAGATCCTAGAACAACATATATCAAGCTCTGAAAGAAAATGGTTGTGAACCAAGAATCTTGTATTCAGCAAAATTAAGCTTTATATTTGAAGATGAAATAAAAATCTTCCATGATAAACAAAAGTTAAAAGAACTGACACAGATATTTTGTAAAAACATCCTTGGCAAAATATTCCATGAAGAAAACAAGAAACAACAATGAAAATCAGTAGAGGGAGGTAGTACCCTAAAGAAAAAACTAATCAAAGAAGAAAATCAAGTCAATTTAAATAACAAAAATAAACAAATATGGCTAGGGATACAAACCATATCTCAATAATAACTCTGAATGTTAATGGCTTAAACTCATCAATCAAAAGACATAGACTAGCAGATTGGATTAAAATAAAAGACCCAACATTATGCTGCCTCCAGGAGACTCATCTGATAGGAAAAGATATACACAGACTGAAGGTGAAAGGTTGGGAATAATCATACCACTCACAACAACTATGGAAGCAAGCAGGAGTTTCCATCCCCATATCAAATAAAATAGACTTCAAGCCAAAGTTAATCAAACCTGATAAAGATGGACATTACATACTGCTCAAGGGAACCATAAACCAACAAGACATAACAATCATAAATATATATTCCCCAAATAAGGTGCAGCTATGTTCATCAAACAAATTCTTCTCAAGTTCAAGAGTAAAATTGACCACAACACAATAATCTTGGGTGATATTAACACACCTCTTTCACCAATGGATAGATCTTCAAAACAAAAGTTGAATAAAGAAACTATAGAACTCAAAAACACAATCAATAACTTAGACTGATCTGACATATATAGAATATTTCAATCTGCATCAAGCAGATACACTTTCTTCTCAGCAGCACATGCATCTTTCTCTGAAACAGACCATATAGTATGCCACAAAGCAACATTTAGCAAATAAAAAGAAAAATAGAGATACTACCATGCATTTTATCAGATCATAATGGAATGAAATTGGAAATCAATGACAAAATAAAAATTACTCCAACACCTGGAGACTCAACAATATGCTACTGAGTGAACAATGGGTTCCAGAAGACATCAAGGAGGAGATTAAAAAATTCTTAGAGGTAAATGAGAACATAGACACAACATATCAAAATCTCTGGGACACTATGAAGCAACACTAAAAGGAAAGCTCATTGCATGGAGTTCATTCCTTACAAGAAGAAAAGGTCAACAAATAAATGACCCCACACTATATCTCAAAGCCCTAGAAAAAGAAGAACAAATCAACAACAAAAGTAGTAGAAGGCAATCAATAATTAAAATTAGAGCTGAAATCAATGTAACTGAAACAAAGGGAACAATTGAAAAATTGATGAAACAAAAAGTTGGTTCTTAGAACAAATAAATAAAATTTACAGACCCTTAGCTATGCTAATGAAGAGAAGGACAGAGAAAACTCAAATTACTAGTATACATTATGAAAAAGGTAATATCACAATAGACACTACAGAAATACAGAGGGATTATTAGAAATTATTTTGAAAACTTATACTTCCATAAAATAGAAGACATTGAAGGCATCAACAAATTTACTAAGTCATATGATGTGCCCAGACTGAACCAGGAAGATATATACAATTTAAACAGACTAATAGCAAGTGATGAAATAGCAGACTCCATCAGAAGCCTAGCAACAAAGAAAAGCCCAGGACTTAAGGTGAAAGATTGGGAAAAATAATACCACTCAGATGGATACATGGCTGAGTTCTACAAGAACTTTAAAGAAGAACTAATACCAATACTATTAAATTTATTTCAGGAATTAGAAAAATAGGTAATACTTCCAAACTCATTCTATGAGGCCAATATCACCTTGATTCCAAAACCCTTCAAAGACACATCAAAGAATGAAAACTTTAGACCGATATCTCTAATGAACATAGATGCAAAAATTATCAATAAAATTTCGGCAAATCAAATACAAAAACATATCAAAAAGATCATGCACCATGATCAAGTGCAATTCATTCCAGGGATGCAAGGTTAGTTTAACATATGGAAATCAATAAATGTAATTCATCACATCAATTGACTCAAAGATAAGAATCATATGATCATCTCAATGGATGCAGAAAAAGCATTTAACAAAATACAGCATGGCTTCATGTTCAAAACTCTAGAAAAACTAGGGATAACAGGAACATAACTCAACATCATAAAGGCTATCTATGCTAAGCCTCAGGCCAACATCATTCTAAATGGAGCAAAATTGAATGCATTCCCTCTAAAAACTGGAAAAAAAAAGACAGGTATGTCCTCTTTCACACTTCTATTTAACATAGTTCTTGAAACTCTGACTAGAATAATCAGACAGACAAAATAAATTAAAGTGAGCCTCTGAACTCCCTCCCCCTACACAGTGGATATAAAGTTCTAAAAATTTCTGCACTCTGGGTTCAGAGGAATGAATTGATTTAGGAGGAAGCCTTCTTTGTGACTGGCTACAGCCAATAAACCCGCTTCCTGCTAATTCCTTGGTTTCCAACCTTTTCTGTCCAACATCAAGAGGAGTACTTCCTTCCTTTATTTGCTATATTTGAGTTTATGCACACATATTTCTCTCTTATTCATCCAAATAAATGCACAGGTGTTATGTTTTCCATGTTGCTATCTCAGCTATCAGGTCCAGCATGCTACATTACTTCACTGAACTATAGATGCCTCTGTTCCTTGCTCAATTACTGTGGATTTAGTGACTCAAAGACTTCCTTTTTACAATAGGCATAAAACATTGGCTCATACTACTAATTAGAAACTCACAAAATTATAAATATTATATGTTTCTATTTAATTTGGAAGGTTTCATGGTTTAGCATTGAAAATAGCTGAATTCCTGGAGGATTCTGGCTGTGAAAATGTACAGGACAGCATTCCTCTGGTGAGCAACCTCCTGGGCATTACAGACACCCTGTTTTCCACACTTGGAATATTCTGCTGTTTCCCCCAGGAACTAGTAAGATATTTAATACATGCGCAATGCCTAGCTACTGTAGCACTGCCGTGCTGAGCCTAAACTGTCCACATAACAGTAACTTTAAACAATGGACTTTTTTGAGAGCTACACAAAGCTCCTAACATTGCACATTGAAAGTATAGTATTTAACTGAGAAATAAGCTGCATAATGTGGCTAACTCTGTAACCTTCCTAATGACACAATGAACAAGAAGATACTACTGATGCCAGTGACCTATGTGACCTATTGATATAAATAAAGATGGCAGCTTGGACAAGGGGCTTTTCTGTCTTTCTATCATTCTGCCATCCCTGATATTCTGACACTTTGCCTCTGCACCTTGCTTCTGTCTCTATTTGATTTAGTTTACAAATTCTTTTTTAAGCAAAAAAATTAATCCTATATGTTTAGCATCTCCATGTTAAAATGTTGAATCTTTCAACATTTAGTCTTCCTTCTGTTTGTTACCCTAAGATACTATCTATTTGTGAAGAAAGACATAAAAAAATCTAATAAGTTGGCATGATGGTAGAGGACAAAAAATAAACAACAAGGTCTTTGAGAGCTATATCCTCAGCTTCCTGTAGTTCACAAAGTGATAACCTGAGACTAGTGCTATTGCTATCTGCTGGCAATAGCTGTGGGTTTTTTATCATATACACATGGCTCAGTTTAGAAAGATCATAGGAGTTATTAGGGGCTTCACTGGCTTTGCTCCAGCTCCCACTGTGAGGTTTGGCTATGGCTTTATTTTCCTTCAGCTTGTGTCTTAGTTGGTTATTCTCAATCCTTTGTGCAAGAAATTTCATGCACCCTACATTGTGTTGTTAGCATTTTTGCTCTGGGGCAAGAAGAAAAGCTGCAACTTAAAGCCTTTCTCCCTGAAATATTTCACTCCAGGTTAATATGGCCAGTCACCTGATGGTTCTAGTAGAGCTGTAAGAGAATCCTTATCCCAGATTCCTAAAATCTAGGTAAGAGTTTTTGGCTCATTTTTATTTCTCCATTGTGTCTAACATACCTCATGGTTATAGATGGCTCTTATCTTCCTATATAGTCCTAAACTAAATGCTAACTCTTCAGAATTATCTGTAGCTTCATTGTGAAATTTATCTTTGCCTTACCATAACACTTCTTCTCAAGGTGAACACCATACAATAAATAGCACAGGGTTTTTCTCAGAAATATAAATGACAGAAGCATATTAGCCTTCCAAGTATGTAAAAGTTAACTTCATATATTGATACTTCTAATATCAAAATTAAAGAATATATTTTATTAGTATTTAAAAAAATAGATTACTTGCATGAAATTTGTTCCTAAAATATGACTTTGACAAATATGTATAAAACACATAATTAGATAATAATAATAATAATAATAATAATTCTATAAATAGCATCATCTGCTCTCATAGACTATCCCTGGAAATTCCTGTTTTCCTATTTTGCTAAATCACCAGAATATTTGTTTTGCAAAGAAAATAATATCAAAGATACTGGAATTTAAATATTTGGTGTCCATGTGAATCTGGAGTTATGAATGTGGCATTTCTTTTCAGAACTTCTTTATTTAGAAATAATAGAATAAAAATATATCTAAACACCAGTTGCTAGACATGAGTGTTGAAATGAAGTAATTCAGAACTTATGAATTCACGCATGAAGTTAAAATTGGGCAGCGTACATAAATGCACTTATAAAGTTTGATTGCAAATTTACTGATATTTTCTTTTAAAGCATGGTCTGAATACAAGAAGATTTAACATTCAGTTCACTTCACAACTTAAATTTCATAGTGGCTTTCTTGTATCTTGCCTTCTGGTTTGGCAGAAATGATAACATTAATATCAAACACCATAAAAATCTCTACAAAGACAGCAAATGAGATCAGCAATATGAATCAATGTATAAAACCTTCCAATCTGTCTGCACACATAGTTGTCTGAATCCCCATGACTACAGCAAATCAAGATTCTTGTCTGACAGAGACTAGTACTAGTAAGAGAACAGTTAGTTCTCCGCCTCTTGTTGCAATTTTTGCTAATATCTCAAAATAATAAGAAATGGGATGAGAAAATGCATTTGATGGATGATAATTCTATACAAGAGACATTATTAACCCTTTCCTTTCACTGACAGCCTATAAAATACTTGAGATCTAAGAAGGAAGAATGACTTGAAATGGATTTCTCCATGAAATAAAAAATAGAAATGGTTGTAAATCTTTCTTGAAACACAGATTTGTAAAACTGCAGCTGATTTCAAGAAGTGAAGATGTGGTTCAATGTCAAGAATGAGACATTTTTACTTGCTTGACCAATTAACAATAACATGTCAAATGAGAACAAAAGTGTGGGATATAGTGGCAGTTTTTAACCTTTTAATGTATAAATATCAAAACATTAAATTAATTTCAAAAAAATAAAAACAAACACCTACATAAATGTGTTAGAGTCTGTAAACAAGTCAGGATGGCGCCTGGTATTTTGCCAGGGGGAGTGGTTTGTGATGTGGCACCAGGAGCCATTAAGTGTGGAGATTTCTTATTGGTTGACTGCTATATCTAGCTTATGCTAATTAAGATAAGCAGTATGGAATGTATAAATACCTCTGTTGTCCTACAATAAACGGCTCCCACTCCTGCTGTATCAATCTACACAAGTTGTTCGTCATCCCCCAGTTATTTTGCTGCAGCCAGACTGCGGCTTATGATGGCCCGTTATGGGGAGCCCCGGGACACTCGGGGGTAAGTGACAGAAAAAAAAAGCTGCCCGACCATAGATAGGACGGGAGCAAATCTGCTTGTCCCTAGGCAGATAGGGCAAGAGGAAAAATGACCATTTTGAGAAAATGGAGAAGATTGATGCAGTAAGTTTGTGTTTTGTTTTGTCTTGAAATGTTGTATTGAAATTGTGATGAAAATATGGAAGGGATAAGAAGTAAATTACTAAGAGAAGGAAACACCCCAGTGGAACCAAGAGCAGTTAGGGCATGTGTTGATAAAAGCCCAGGAACTCTAGTCAGAAAGAAGAAGAAAGTTCAAAGAAGGAAGGATTATCAGGAAAATAGTTACAGCAAAAGGCTATTACTGAATACTTTTTGTTACCAGAGGGTGCGTGAATCAGCACAGCTGCTGCCACATGCTCGAGCAGGTCAAGGCGCAGCAAGGACTTTCCAAGCTGCGGTAGCCAGCTCTTCCACTGCCGCAAGCCCAAATCTAGACCTGACCTGGAGGCACAGTCTTGCAGGCCCCTGTGCCTGGAAACAGTTTGAGTCCAGGACTCTCCCCGGGCCATCTGGGGCTGTCTGGGATGCTGCAGGCCCGAGTCCCTGAAGTTTAATCATTTCCAAGGCCAGTAACTACAATGGTTCTCCCACACCTGGAAGCTAATGAGTAAGGAGCTCTATTAAGGCCTATTTCAAGTGTAAAAAACCTTGAGATAATGTACTAAATTGTTCAGAAGATTGTTTTCTTAGTGGAATGCTACAGGATTTTTTTAAGCCATCCAGAGTTCCTGCCTTCATCCCAGTGCCGGTGAGGACGAGGATGGAAGAATTTCCAGTGTTGCTGAGAACCAGAGGAGACTTCGGATCAAGCTAGCTGCCTGCAGAACTTACCTGGACTGTGATTTAAGCTAGCTGCCTGCAGAACTTACCTGGACTGTGATTTAAACTTGCTGCCTGCAGAACTTACTTGGACTGTGATTTAAGCTACCTGCCTGCAGAACTTACCTGGACTGTGATTTACCTGGACTGTGAGTTAATCTATTGAGACACTGCTTTACCTGGACTGAGACAACAAACTGTAATCTACAACAAATTGTAACTCAGTATCTTTGCTAAAGGTATCATTGCTGATATAAGTTTTCCAAGGGCTTCTTGCATGGAGTCATCAATTGGCTTGGTATTGTGGCATTTTGTATCCTCCCCTTCTGCTTGTAGCAGATTTTTTATGGTGTTTCTGTAAAACCCACTATGGTCATTATTTAAATTAAACAAAAGGGGGAAATGTTAGTCTGTAAACAAGTCAGGATCACGCCTGGCATTTTGACAGAGGGAGTAGTTTATGAAGTAATGCCAATGAGCCATTAAGTGTGGAGATTCCTTATTGGTTGACTGATGTATCTATTTTATGTTAATTAAGATAAGCTGTGTGGAATGTATATATACTATTCCTGTCCTACAATAAACGGCTCCCACTTCTGCTGTATCAGTGTACACAAGTTGTTCCTCACTCCCCTGGTTATTTTGCTGCAGCTGGACTGTGGCATAAATGCTTAATTTTACTTCCACAGTAGTTAAATATTCTTGATATGAAGAAAATAGGAATAGCTCTGTTGTTACAGATTATGTAACAAAATATAACAAAAAAACAACTAAATGTCCAAATTTCATGGTTTGTGTGGGTGCATAATTTTGGTATCAAATTGAATGTATATTTTTAAAGTATACAATTACATGTTCCTTGGGGAAAATTCAGTAATTAAAAAAAACATGTTTACATTTTTTCTGTTAATCTTGAAATGTGAACTTAAGTAGAAATTTACTGATTCAAAATGATTTGTACAAAAGTATTTTCACTAATAAAATATAAAACTGCTACTAAAGTTTTGAAAAGTTCTGTTCATTAATGCCATCTGTAATTTATTATATGTTTTAATTGTGTTAAATCTATGTGCTATAGTAGAAACATAATGCATACATGTAAAACATGTTAAGTCCTGCTTAAATTGTGCTATAACTGAAACATGTTTCACTTGTCACATTTCTTTGTTTACTGAATTTGAAATTTTGTCTTTATGTATATAATTATTAGTGAGCTAAATAATTTATAATTCCACAAATATTTTATCTCCATGCACAATTTGCCAGATGCTATATAAAAATATTTGTGAATTTTTTTCAACAAATGTTTTTTGAGCTTCTACATTTGCAACATAGTTCTAGAAGTGAAGAACATAAAAATAAACACAAATTTTCTGAAAATTTAGCCCCTGTTATATTTATGTTCATGGAATTGTCTACGTAATCTAAGAAAGATAAAATATCTCTCATGAAATTTACAGTCTACAGGTAAGCATACAGTAAACTAATCAACATATAGGCAACATATTCAGTGCAGATTGGATAAAAGAAGATGTGATACACAGTAAGGGTATACTTTGTTGATGGGAAGAAACAGGAAACCACCTTGAAGCAATAACTCTGTGCTATGACATGCTTCTCAGTTTGTCAAGAACAATCCTATTTTACACTTGAATTTTGTCTTTATAACCTTCACTCTATTCATATAATCCATAGAATGATTAAAGTAGAGTAGGAGAATTCTTACAATCTATAAAGCAAGTTAGGCAGGAAATGATTTTGACTCAATGATGATAACTTGGATCAAAAGTTGTGGATGGATTAGATATGTATGTGTTATAAAACTCTATTGTTTTAATCCTTGATTTGTTGCCTATTCATTTAAAGATTTTAAGTAAAATTTGATATTTAGAAATTCTAAAAACTGAACATTTCAATACTTTGTTTCAGGTTCTAAAGGCACTTAGAAAGACATGAAGTATGTAGGAATGAATGCATAAATTTAGAACTACAGGAATCTCACTTCAATTATCTATGAGAAGATGTACCACAAAGGAAGGAGAGATCATTTCTAGCCATGGAGGACAACAAAAGGTCACACAGTAGTGAACTCTGGATCTCAGATTTGAGAAAAGTGATGATCATTTGCACACTAGGATAATATTTCTTGAGGTTTGACTCCTGAACACTGATGAATGAATGAAATTTCCCTTCATAAATTGCATTCAACATCTTCTGTGAAACTTAATGTGCATTTAAAGAAATCTTACAAATAAAACATTGAAAATTTATACTATATATTTTTTCTTCAAAATTGTTAGTGAATTCAACCTGAATACAAATGAAATAAAATTACAAAGTTAGGTTGTGGGGGTTGTGTACATGCATGTGCAGTTTTGGTCAACAATTTAAGAAACTATCATACAAAATCTTACTTATAAAGTTTATATTTGGTCATCTTTTAGTTCTGTCTTAAATGACAGTTTTTGTTCTGGTGGTTACATATGATTTAATTTCAAACTGCTTTTTAAGACCCAGAGAGGAGAAAAAAATGATAATACTAACACACTAAGTCCTTAAAGACTCTTCTTTAACAAATATGAACAAAATTCTGGTCTTCTCTTAAATATATTTGTTAGACCTGTCTTAGATTTTGGTTAATAGTGAACCAATGTGTCTGTTTTACATTGATTTTAAAATATAGGAGGGAGTCATTAATGGTAATTATTGATTGTGTTCCTCAGCTTAGTAAGAAAACTGGAAGGATCTCAATCAACCTATGGTCAAACTTCATTTAAAATTACCAGAAATATAATGATAATCTGTTTTATAGTCTTGCTATATAGTCATTCCAGCATGAACATAAAAGATAGAAAACATGAAAATGAAAATCCATTCAATAAATTATATATTTTTTAATTGTATGGAACACATTAAGAATTTTTAAAAACTGAAAGTAAAAACATGATATACAAAGGTTAATATCATTTCTTCAATTAAAGACAGTGCATGTATATTGTATGTATATTTACCATGAAAGAAAAACAAACAAATGTGAATGTTAGCTGATGATAATACTAAAATATTTAAGGGAAATATACTGATTTCTGTGATGTATTTAAAATGGCATCCAAAAATAAAATAGATTGGTGTATGGGTTGAGTGAAGGATTTATGGACTGATTTGTGCCACAGCAATATAAAAAGATGTCAATAGAAAAATCCACATGGTGGATCAACATTATTCATTGTAAAAGAATTTTATCTTTGATAAGTTTGAATTTTTCATAATAAAATATTTTAAAAATGTAAGTAATGATCTTTATTATTATTATTATTATTATTCTAGGGATTGAACTCAAAAGAAACACATGAATAAAAAAATGGAAGAAAAATGTAAAGAAAATTTAAAAATAAAATGTCAAATAAGCAAAACATGTTTTACCTTAACTTTGATTAAAATTTTAATATTTTTCAAAAAAGTAATTGACACAGAAGTACTTATTCATATTTTTATAAGTATCAGAATGAAAATACAAAACATGAACAAATATTGAGCCAAAAAATTGTTGAAATTAGTTTGGCATATTTAATATAATTGAACTTTATAATCCTACTGAAAGCAATTAATGTAGGCTGCTTCATTTTGGGGTAAAGGCATATGGTTGTGGCCGTGTCTTCTGGACTGGGATGAACTATGTTCCTTGTGGAAGTAGGCAAGCCGAGCCTGAGCCATATCCAGTATGGTGGTAGCTGTTGGACTAACCATTGATGCTGCAGGGTTTACAGGCCATTATGTTTTACAAGCCATGAAGTATATGGAGACTCAAGTAAAACAAGTTTTTCCAAAGTCTAACAAAATCTGCCATCAGTGGTGGCTATTACAGAGTCCTACAGCAAATAAAGGAAAAATAAGAGATACTCATCAATGAATTATGCTTTTAAATCACCCAGATATAGGAGGATCTCTTTTTACAGCAGCAAAAATCAATGAAGCTGATGATTTACTAGGAAGGTCAAATTAAAAAATGAAGTAAATGTATGATGAATTTTAAGCTCATATTAGTTTATGTACATGATTAACAATTTTTTTAATAATAAAAGTCTACAGCAATCCAATTTTTTGAAAAAAGATTGAGCACCAGCCAAAATCCAAGCCTTGATATAATTTTAAATTTGAGGAATAAATCAGATGATAGTATTTAATGTTCAATAGTTAAAGACAGATGCACATAATTTGAGTAGAAACATTGCTTACTCTCATTCTCTTTAGTGGAGAATGCATTTTTGACATATCATACATAAATGACATGTTAATTCATTTTTCTAGTTGTAAAAGATGCAGAATTATATCAGTTGTATAATCATATATGCGCATAGGGTAATCATGTATGATTTATTCTACTAAACTGGAAGGGGGAATAAGGAAATTGAATGTTTATAGGATAAGCACCTTATTTATTCAACCTTTATTTTTAAAATTTTACTATTTTGAAAAATAAAAATAAACATTTATAAATCCAAAACTAACGTTATGTCTTAGATGTGGTGTCCCCCAAAAACTTGTGTGTGAGAAAATTGCAAGAAGGTTTGAAGGCAAATTGATTGGATTATAGTCTGAGCCTAATCACTGAATTAGTCCCTGATGATATTAACTGAGTTGTAGCTGGAGGCAGGCTGGCTGGGGGTGAGGCTGTGAGGTATATATTTTGTATATGGAGAGTGGAGTCTCTCTCTGATTTCTGATCACCATGTGATCTGTTTCCCTATGCCACACTCTTCTGCCCTATTGTTCCTGCCTCACCTCAAGCCTGAAGAAATGGAGCTAAACTTCTATGGACTAAGATCTCTAAAACTATGAACCCTCAAATAAATGTTTTCTCTTTTAAAATTGTTTCAATCAGGTCTTTTAATCCCAGCCGTGAAAAAGCGGACTAAAATAACCAATGAAATATTTCACATCAAATATAAGTAATATTTTAAGATATTAAGTTCTCATAATTCAAAAAGAAATTAGTGACATTAACTATGGTTAAAAATGTTAATTTTTATAGTGAAGTGATAGACTCTATGAAAAATCAAGGACAAAAAATAATATGCACTTTCTGTTTTCTATGTATTTAGAAACTTGATTCAAGATAAGTATTTTTTAATCATTGTACCACTTCAGAAGATATATGAAATTTTTATAGGCATAAGTTTAGAAATGATCATAACAATGAAAATAATTCAGTTATTACATAATTCATGCTGTACAAAAATTTTCTTAAAACTTAAGTCTAATTGTTCAAAAAAAGCATACTGTTTTATGTGAATAGAACATCATTTCTTTAAAATCAAACTCAGATAAATTTGAATATTGTTTTGTAAAGGAGACAATAAGTAGCATTTAGATAGTATCACCATCTATAAGATGAAAGAAAAAAATAAATTTTCTTTAAAAGAAGTACCATTCTGAAGCAATTATATCAATTTTGGACATTGGGCAGTAGAATTAATTATGTGTAGCATTCATTTTGATACACTACTTAAAATGTGGGAAAAGGATCTTTCCTTTTTTCTTTTTCTTTTCTTGGTGATTAACATACTCCCTGACTGACTCTATAAGTTCTGAAAGACATAATATATTCAAAGTTGTTGGAATGAACAGTATTTTAAGTTAAAGTATTAACACACAACTTTAATCAGCTTAAAAAGACTATCCTTCAGCATTTAACCATTATGAATTAGAACAGTATTAAAGCTAGATATCTAACCACAGACACCTATTGTTTTGTCATGCTTCAGTTGAATCAGATGCCAGAATCTAAACTTTTATTTTTGTAATTTTCATTTTATTATTTAGTTTAAGTGATTGAATAAATAATAATGGGATATAGTGTTTCACGCAAAAATAACTGGAATTTGTATTTCTCAAAGTAGGAGTAAGTAGGAAAGATTAACTTAGGATGTTTGAATCATAATAAAAATGATTTCAGCAAATGTAACTTTGATTTTAATTTTTAATGTACTTATTATGATTTAATTGCTTGTGGAAATTTCTAAGTTAACATTTTGAGATAAGTACATTATCTCACCCCCTTGAAGTTTAAGTATTAGCTATCAAGGCTATTCAAATTTGCTTCAAGAATAATATTTTTGAGATATCACCCTAGATCAAATATTTAGTTTCTGAAAACAGGTGGTATGTGGAAAATTCTTAAGGTGAAGCAGTTGCTATTCATTCTTTTATTTTCAATTCATTTTTTTTATAAAGTCAGGACTGACAGAAACTACAGTAACTTCTTTGTAAACTACTGTTTCTCAACTTTTTCACCCTTTGTGTTCTTGACAACCCCTTTGCAAATTCTTTTGTAACAGATCCAATACAACTGCAAAAACTCCTGCTGCAATTTTCTGGACTCTTCTCTATTTACTAGTCTTTATTAACACAGCATTTTCTATTATGGAAGCACTCCATGATATTGTGTTCCTTTTCATTACCTTTTGAAAATTAAATAATTTGATATTTTAAAAGATGTGGTGAATTAAAGTCATCTTAGATTTATTTTGTATGGCATTAAATATTCATTGTTCTCTAAAGATAATTAATCTATTTGGAATGTAATAAAACAAAATTTGTGCCTTTAATGTTTATAATTACAAAGCAATAATAGAATAAAAATTAGTGGTTTTGAAAAGCACATAGATGCTTTATGCAGAATTTTTCCTTCCAGAATTTATACCCACCAAAAGCCAAATGCCACTTTTCAGTTTAGTCAGTAATGTAGTTATTGGAAAATAATATTTTATCTTATAAATTAATCTCTAAGAGGAAAGAAAACCAACTTTTTTAGAATGGGAGAAAGCTACAAAAACTAAACACCTTAAAATTATGCTTTTATCTTCATTATTTCATACTATGTATTTATCTTCCTAAATTAAAAAAATATATCTATTTCACTATTCCTTAAAAAAAAATATATTATTCTGGTTGAGTGCTTGCTTAGCTCCAGTGAAGCACTGGGTTCAATCCTCAGCACCACATAAAATAAAATAAAGATATTGTATTCACCTAAAACTAAAAAATAAATATTTAAACAAAATAATGAAGTTTATTAAAAAAATATTATTCAAAAAATCTTGTTTGTATTAAAGAAATATATTTGGTAATTTTTAAAACAAATCTAACAAAGAGAACCAAAAAAAATAATAGTAACATTTAATAATTTTATGCATTTAATTTTAAAAGTGTATGAATCTGTTCATTCTTCTTAATATGCTACTTGAGTTTCCTTTTCTTGGTGAAAAAAGATGATTACAATTTCATGTCATTTTAACAGGAGATTCTCATTTAGTCTAACATCATTTTGGTTATACTGAATATCACCTATCATTTCATCTATCCCATTATCTCACACACTTGGTAAGGTTTGAATTGCCACTCAGCAGCATAATATCATATTTTAAGTTCACTCTTTACCTGATATTTAATAGGACAATTCAAGTTCTTATTTCTTTGCAGTCAAAACTAGTGTCAAAGATTGCTTTAAGAAATCAATTTCTTTGAGGATATCCTAAATACCTTTGCTATTTAAATAAAATATATAATCTAGATGCATAATGCATGTCATAAACAAGTTATATAAAATGAAATTAAATTGCTCTACCAGCAAAAATATGTAAGCCATACATTATGTATATGTGCTTCTCATTTTTCAGTACATTTCATTTCAATTTTTGAACTATCATTCACAAATTTACATACAAAAGTAGATCCAGTTTTTGATAAAAAATTGATAACTCTTGTAAATATGAATGTTTCATTATATATACATATTCACCATAAAATTAATATTAATTTGCTAATAATATTAATAGTGTCAATTTTTATCAGTTTGCCTTTTGTGGAATTCTAACTGTTGTCGTCAACGTTACCTTAGTAAATTCTCATGGAAATTCTGTAAATTTTCTTGTGATTAAATTTCATTTATCCCCAAAACATTAAGAAGTGGTTAATTTAGGTAAAGAAAATGATTGTAGATCAAATATTTTATGTTTTCAATACAATGGAGTTCAATGAATGAGGATTTTAACTTGGAATTTGTACAATGGTTTCCTTAGCATGGATATTTCTTAGTAAAACTTGCAGGAGTGGGTGGGAACAACATAACCTTTATACCAGGTGTGTAGGGTTTACTCAATTGCAGTTGGTTTGCTTCTTCTTTTTGCTTTTCCTTTCTTTGTTTTGTTTTAAAGGATAGGTTGAGGTATAATAAAGGTTATTTTCACAAGAAAAGAAGGAAGCACATCTAATTTAAGGATTTAAAATGCAATAATGAGAGATACAATAGCCAGAAGATGAAAGCATATGGTAAGCAAGCCTCACTTCTTACCACTCTCATTTTTACTATCTCACTAAACTGGTGTTTTGATAAATACTAAAACCTTTCTAATCCCTGGATCTTGGTGATTTATTTGAAAATGCCTTAGTTTAGCATACAGGTTGCTTCCTTTTTCTGTCTTACTGGCTCTGCTTCCTCAGAGTTTGGAATATAGTAAGTGTTTAAAAGTAATCTGCTGAAAGAACAAACAACTTTTTTTACAAAATCAAAAACCTAAAATGAAATCAGAGGCCCAAACCAGATCTGTTCCAAAGACACTTTAAGAACAGTTTACCAGGGTTGCCTATAATGTCTTTTTCTCTTTTATTAAGATAGTTTCTTTATGGTTAGACATAACATTAGGATTCATTCTGACATAATTGAAAATGCATGGAATATAATTTGCTCTAATTGAGTTCCCAGGTTTGTTTTTTCCCTTTCACTTCCCTCCTGCCCCCTCTGCCATTCCCTTCCTTCTACTCTACACTACTGACCTGTCTGCTATTTACTTTTAGTTAGTTTATTTACTTATTCATTCATTCATTCATTCATTCGTTTTTTAGTTAGAGTCTTATGGCTATGCATGATGGTGAGACTCATGGTGGTATATCCATATATGTACATAGGAAAGTTAGGTCAGATTCATTCCTCTGTTCTTCCTGCATCATGTTCTTTCTTCCCCCAAGTCATCTTCTTCTAGTTCACTGTTCTTTCTTCTATTTTGATGGAATCCTCCCCACCTTTTCCCATTCTCTCTCTCTCTCTCTCTCTCTCTCTCTCTCTCTCTCTCTCTCTCTCTCTCACTTTGTCTCTCTCTTTTTTCCCCCTTAGTTAGAACTAGATCCCACATACCAGTAAGAACATTCAAACTTTGGTTTTCTGAGTCTGCTTATTTTACTTAGCATGAGAGTCTCCAATTCCATTCATTCACCAGAAAATGTGATAATTTCATTCTTCCTTATGGCTCCATGTGTATATGTACACCACATTTTATTTATGTATTCATCTATTGAAGGGCACTTTGGGTTGGTTCAAGAGCTTGGCTTTTGTGAATTGTGCTGCTATAAACATTAATGTGGCTTTATCACTGTAGAATGCTGATTTTAGATCTTTTGTAAAAATACTGAGGAGTGGGATATTTGGATCATATAGTAGTTCTGTTCCTGGATTTCTGAGAAATCTCCAGAGTGGTTGCACTAATTTGCAGTCCCACCAACCGTGTATGAAAGTAACTTTTTCCCCACGTCCTCACCAAAATATAGTAATGTTATTGTTCTTGATAATTGCCATAGATACTAGAGTGAGATAGAATATCAATAGTTTTGACTTGCATTTCCCTGATTGCTAGAGATGTTGAACATTTTTCATATTTATAGGCCAACTACATTTCTTTTTTTGAGGATCACATTTAGATTTTTGCCCATTTATTAACTGAGTTTTTTGTTATTTGGTGTCGAGTTATATTTTCAGTTTTGAAATATTCTGGATATTAATGCCCTATCTGAGGAACAGGTGGCAAAGACCTTCTCACATTCTGAAACTATAATAAGACTGTTTTTCATCTAGTTTTTGGAGAGTAATCACAGGGAGCAAGGAGAGTAAGACAGGGAAGGATGACAAACTAAATTAGTATAATCTCACACCTACATCTCCAAAACTTTTTTTCCCACCTTATTCATCTTTAGCAATAAAAATGATTTATCACATTTAGTTAATTTTATCTATGCCATGATAAGTAAATGAACTCTCTTATATAAAGTAGATACTCAGTTGTTTGTTGATACTATCTAAAACAAATTCAATTCTTCACATTTGGTTTCTAAAATTAATTTTATAATTATTTACAATGTGTTTAATCTGTGAAAGGGACTACAAAACAAACAAATGAACAAAAAAAACCTCAGGTTCATCATGGGTTAAAGAGACACCATTTCAATTTCCAAGAAACTCAAAGTCTATCAAACTTCTTAACACAACAAAACCTTTGTATTTAATTTTGCCTGATTTTATTTTTCCAGACTCATACTTGCAGAGGTATCATTTGCCTACCTTCATTTTAGATCCCTACTTAACAATGTAATTTCAATTGGTGATGATAGTGAAAAGAATATATAGTGTTTCCATACCACATAAAACATGTATATTTTATATACACATATAAGTAAGTCAAATATATATTTTATGTTTACATTTTCCTATTATGATTCTTTCAAAATTTTCTAGTGCTATAATTTCCATACCACTTTTCTCTGACAAGAGTTCCATTTTCCATTGTAAACTGCCTAAACAATGTACTACAGAATATAAGAGAAGATCATGTATATGAATTATATCTTTTCATTTATATTTTCATATCTGCCATATTACTGATAACATTCCAAATCTTACTAACTATATTTTATTTAAAACTTCTGTAACTTTTCTAGTTTTATTAAGGGATTAATTTTCATGAAATGATTATGATGCTTACAAATTCAACTTCCGTATAATAAAAGTCAATTCCAATTCTGCTATTTACTCACAAGCATACTAATTAGTTTTTAAAATATCATGCTTATAACCATCAAAATATCTTTCTATGTAATTTATTCTTTTTCCTAGCAAAAATCTCATTAGCAGTCATAGGACTCAATAATGTTAATATTCCCTAGATGAATGATACAAAAGATTCATTATCTTTAAACCACACTGGAATCACTGAACTGAATCATTTTGTATGATTACAATTATCTTTCAAGCAATATAAATTTAACTAAATGCTTAAGAGGTCTGTTGACCCAAAGGGCAATGTTAGTCTCTGGCTTGATAATTTAATATATTAATGCCCAAGAAATAATGCCTACTTTTTACTGTAAAGTTTCTTTCCTCTATTTTGAATCAAATAGTCATTTGGGTATGATTAAATTATTGAAAAACTTTTAAGATTTTCTTCTTGAATACTCTTTCTGCATATATACATATCTTCTTATTGTGATGAAGAATTGACATGATTCAACTTTCATAAATCCATTTTCTATAAAATTGCAATTTGAAACATGAAGCGGCATGGTGCCAACCACTTTCAGTAAAACACTAGCATATATTTCAAAAAGACTATTTGGGAAGTTGTAGTTAATTTAAGTATATCTTGACAAGTTGAGTTTAATGTGTACATAAGAAATTCTAATTTTCTCATGAATCTTAATTTTCTTTTTCTTAAGTCAATTATTCTTCTTACATGGAAATTCTTTAAAGCCCTAAGTCAGAATAAGCAATGAAAGAATGTTTTAAAAGATTCTGCATTAGAACTCTTTTACTGGAAAAATTGTGCAATGAAAATTAAATATTTATTCATAAATTTCAAACTCCTTAAATTCCCCTTAAATTTGCACAAGGTCATGATAGAACACAATCCAAAATTTACCACAAGTTAACTATACTTTCACATAACTATTTCTCAAAATAGGCTATACACAGAAATTTCGCAAAGGGTTTTTAAAACTATAAGTGCATGTGCTTCAATCCAAGACAATAGTGTGGCCAGGTCATCAGGATTGTAAAAAACTCCTCAAATTGTTCTACTATGGAAACAAGATTGGAAAACTTTGCTCAGGAGGAATATCCACAGAAGACTAAAGTGTAAAGTGCAAATTACACAGTTCCTTTGAGATTTTCATATTTCTCAAAATTTACTTAGTGATACAGAAAACCTATTAGCATATGTGAAATATTTGATAATGGCTCTGAGGGAGCTTATTGTCTTAACGTCATCAAGAAACTAAAAAAGGACCATTCATATTAGTATAAAATATAACAAATTAAAGATTTAAACAGATAACAAGATAATTGAATGAAACTTTGCCTGGATCAGCATGCTTTTAAAAAATATACATTGTGTATGTATGTATGTATGTAAACATGAAAATATAATATGTATGCACATAATATATGAAATATAAACTTAGATTGCTAGTATCTTAATCAAAATATAATTCAGAGCTCATGTTTTCTGACAAAATTAACTTCCTTTACAATGATTCAAATTGTTGCATTGCCCATCCAGAATTTTCTGTGTGTGCTGTGTGTGTGTGTGTATTTTGTTGTTGTTGTTCTTTTGCAGTGCTAGGATTAAACTCAGCCATACACACTGAACTTACTATGTACTCTTTGAAAGCTATAAGCTAAATTTTATTTATTAACTATCAAATGAAATATTAATACTTGCTTTCACTGAAGCTCTGTGTGAATGCAAGGATCTTTTTATTTTTTACTTATTTGTTGTTTTTAATGTACATTATAGTAGTGTGTATTTTGACATATTATACATACATGGGGTACACTCCATTACAATTTTGATCTAATTCTTTTAGTTTAATATGATGTGGAGTTACACTTATAGCAGGTTTTTAATCAAGTATTGATTTTTCCCTTCCAAATGTTGATTAAATGATTGAAAAAAGCATTACATTGGTTCTCACATAATATAAAGTGTGTTTTTGTAATTTGATTTCCTGTTTGATAAACCTAATTTTGATATTTGTCATTCAGATGAATTATTATTATTAAGCAAAAATATGTCTTTAAACTGTGAAATAAAACAGCTTAAATTTTAAATTGGTAACTTCTGCATACTTTTAATAGAAAGCAAAGAAAACAATTTATTCACTAAAGATAACATCAAATAATGGGCAATCCTTGCCCTATAGAATATATAATGGATTATTGTTTAACTTTCTGTCATATTTAGGTTATTTTATAGGAAATAACTATACTTTCACAATGAAATCTAAAACCCAATCTAACTGTACATTATTAACTATTTTTGGAAAGGCAGATCTCACAGAAGATAAATACTGAATAGTGTCACGACCCCCTTGCCCGCAAGGAAGACGCGACTCAGGAATCTTCTTTCAGCAGTTTATTCAGGCCCTTGATATTCTTCTAATAATTCTTCTAATCCCCGGAATCATAATTGGATGCCCCTCCCAGCCTTAATAAAGCACCTCAAACCCCAATGCGAAGCTGCCACGTGGACCCTTCTCACAGGGTGCTAGAGAACGACACGCCAACTTTCTCTGATAAGGAGTTGACAATACGCCAACTCTCTCTGATATGGAGTTGTCCTTCACAGACCACAGCGGAGCCAGCGCCATCATGTAATGGCGACCACAGTCCACAGGAACGGCTCACCACAGAATAGGTCAATTGTAATATAAAAATTGTACTTGCTATTCAAATTTCATCAAAACATACAGAACTATCAGATAATTACATTGTAATTAAATAATCTTCTTAATTAAAAGCATCCATTTCACTTATTTGGTGAAAATGGCAATATTTTTCTAGGTATTTTCAGAAAAAGTTGCCACCTGGCAGCATCTATGCTTGTAAAACAATCCAGAATAACTTGTACTAATAAAGTGGTACATAAGTGAGTTGTATTCCAATGCATGATGCCTCACAAGAAGGTACAGTAAACCATGTTCTCCAAGGATGATCTTTAATTGCCACAGAAAAATGCTCATGTATGAAAAATCCATAAAATCAACAGGGATTACTTAGAATTGAGCCACATGAGGCTTACTCTACATAGCATGAAAGTTTAGCAAATAAACAACAGTATTTTGCTTTTGATTTTTCATTATTTTTAAGTCCTCTAGTAGCAAATGTTAAATGAAATAGTTATCAACATGTATTTATATGGTAGCCTTTTAATAAAATTTGTAAATATTTAAATTATATTTATAACATTCTGCATTAATTTTTAAATATTATCAATATAAACTTTATACATAAATACAGACATGTGTACACACAAAAGGCAGCAGATATAGGCACACACACACACACACACACACACACATACAGGCTTATCCTGCAAACAGGATTCTCATTGTTCATTATTTATTCCAAATCTATCAGTTACCTCTGTATGTTTGCTATGCAGAATCATAAACAGAACTATTTAGGCAATGTACATAATAGGAAAAAAATATTTGCAAATTATACATATGACAAGGGGTTAAGATTCAGAATGTATAAGGAATTTTAAACAGTCAATGAATGAAACAAATAGATTAATTTTTAAAATGGACAATAGGGTTGGGGTGAATAAGTAAAAAAGTGCTTGTTTAGATGCTTGAAATCCTAAATTTTATCTGCAGTGGGAAAGTGTAAAAGAAAGATGGAAAGAAGAAAGGAAAGAAGGGAGGAAAAAGGGAGGGAGGAAGGGAGGAGGGAAGGAGGGAAAAGAAAGAAAGAGAGAACAAAAAAGATAGGCAATGTTCTTTAATAGATATCTCTCAAAGAAAGACATACAAATATCCCACAGGTATATGAAAAAATGTTCAACATTACTAATCATCAGGGAAATACAAATTAAGATCATAATGAGATATTGATATCACCTTCTCAATAGGAATGTATATTATCAAAACTATAAAATATAACAAGGGATGACAGGACATAGAAAAAAAAAAGATCCCTGTACTCTCTTTGTGGGAATGTGGGTAAATTAGTACAGCCATTATGGAAAATAGTGTAGAGTTTCCTCACAAAATTAAGAGTAAAACTATGATATGAACCAACAATCTCACTATTGGGCATATATCCAAAGAAAATGTAACCATTATGTCAATGTAATCATTATGTCAAAGATCCATCTACAATCTATGTTCATTGCTGTACTCTTCACAATAGTCAAGAAAAGGAAACAACTCGTATGTCTTTCAACTGATTAATGTATAAATAAATATGGTAACTATACCCATGAAGGAATATGGTTTCTTCATAAAAACAATGAAATCGTGACATTTGGGAAAATATGGATAGAGCTGAAAATCATTAAGTGAAACAAGCTAAACACAGAAATACATGTATTTCATGATCTTATTCACATGTCCAAAGTTGGCCTCATAGAAATTGGGAGTAGTATGATTGCTACCAGAGTGGTGAGAGTAGAGATGAAGGAGAAAGAGGGAAAATTTATCAGTGCGTACTAAGTTATAGTTATATGAAGCAAAAAGGTCTCATGTACTACTGTACCATATGATGAATGTAAAAGCATACTGTACTTTTCAAAAAGCTGTAAAAATTTTTTGAAAGTTTTTACCATAACATAATGGTAAATGTTTGAAGAAGTAAGTATGTTTATTCTGATTTAAATCTTAGTGTATAAATGTGTTGTGCATTATTTATTAGAACCTAACATGTACAATTTTTATGGTTTATGTATCAGTTAAAAATAAGTTTTAAAAAATGTTGCAGGGAAATGGATGGCATTAGAGCAGATTACGCTAAGTGAAGTTAGCCAATCCCTAAAAACATTGCCAAATGTCTTCTCTGATATGGGGGGGGGGGCAACTCAAAATAGAGTAGGGAGGAAGAGCATGAAAAGAAGATTACCACTAAATAGGGAAGAGAGGTGGGAGGGAATGAGAAGGAGAAGGGGAATTGCACAGAAGATGGAAGGAGACTTTCATTGTTATACAAAATACATGTATGATGATGTGAGGGGGAAGAAAAAAAAGAGAAAGAAATGTGTCATAGTAGATTGGGTAGAGAGAGGTGATGGGAGGGGAGGGGAGGGGGGCGGATAGGAAGGGCAGCAGAATAAAATAGACACTAGTATTGCTGTATGTATATATGTGGATGCATAACCAATGTGATCTTGCAATCTGTACATGTGGAAAAATGAGAATTCATACCACATTTGAATCAAATGTATGATATGTCAAGATCATTGTATTGTCATGAGCAACTAATAAAAAAAAATTTTTAATGTTGATCTCTTGGGGCTGGGGATGTGGCTCAAGAGGTAGCGCGCTCACCTGCTATGCATGCGGCCCGGGTTCGATCCTCAGCACCACATACAAAACAAAGATGTTGTGTCCGCCGATAACTAAAAAAAAAAAATTAAAATTCTCTCTCTCTTTCTCTCTCTCTCTCTCTCTCTCTCTCTAAAAAAAATGTTGATCTCTTATATGTTGAATTGAGAATAGTGGTTAGCAGAATCCAGGGAGAATATTGATCAGAGTGAGGTTGAAGACATTTGATAAATTCATGCTAAGGTACAGTTAAATAGGGGCAAGATGTTCTTGTGTATTACTCTACACTAGGGTGACTATGGATAACAATCAATGTACATTTTAAAAAGCTAGAGTAAATGATGGACTTTGGAAGTTTCCATAAAGAAGCATAAGTGTTTGAGAATACAGGTATGGTTAACTAGATTTAAACAATGTACAATGTCTACATGGATCAAAACATACAGAAGGTGAAATTCATTTTTTATTATTTAAAAAATTTGAAAGTAACTATTTTGGGAATTGGGCTGGTTTATTGAATTTATTCAATTATTTTGAAGTAATTATTGGAAGTTACATTGTTTTTAATATTAATTTGTTTTAATGTTAATTTTATATCTATGTTATTATTGATCAAAAAATTATTTGACACAAAATCAAGGTGATTTTCTAGTTTTCAGCCGCACTGACAAGTACTGGGTGTTGAATGAGTTTTGGGCAATTTAAATGAATATCTTTACTGAGGAAAATAACTTCTTTCAGTTTTTAAAATATTCAAAAAAGAGCTAAAATCTCATCATAAATTATATAGAGGATAGATAGATGACAGGTAGACAGACATAGATATTCTGTAAATTATCTAAACTACAGATAGATAGGTAAATATATAGATGTAGATATTCTATACACAGACAAATTAAATAGTGTTTGCTATGCTACATTACTATATTTTGGCTAAGACTGTTTGATAATTTAAAATTATGTTTATTTTAGATCAGATATATTTGTTTAATATATTATAACATATTTTCCCATAAGTCATCTCTAAAAACACTTCTCAGATATGGTTCCTTAGAGAAAAATGTCCCAAAATAAAATGAACAGAAATTAATTGGTCATGAATTCCTTGGCATAAATTTGCTTCAAGGGTTTAAAAACACAAAACCATGATAAAACAGTAGCATCATTTAAATATTCACATTTACTCTCTTTTTAGTTTTGGAGAGTTAATTTTATGTAACTTTGTCGTAGTATACTGGAAGATTGATATCTAATTTTAAAAGCCAAATTTTACTCTGGGTGTTTTACTTGTGTTTCTAATGTAACACGTTTTTCTAGTACTAATTGTCATATGAAATGTTCTTGCTCTGTTAGTTTCTTTAGTTAAGTTATTCTTGTGTTTGGGTTTCTTTAAATTTGTTTTACTTAACTCCTAGTTATTTTTTTGACTCTCCAGAATTCATTACTCTTGCAATTACTCTATTTAAGACAATTGATGTGTTAATCAGCTTTATTTGCTTCAAATCATGAACTTACAAGTTAGACCAATTTTAGAACTAATTTTACTAAGTATGAACTTCATTTTCTAATAAAAGTTAGGGAAAATAAATGTGTTTATCTTAATTCAGTATTTTAAATTTACTTGGTGACTGATCACTGTAATTCAATAATACATACAGGATACTAAAAATGTTATTATTCCCTTGTTCTATTTAAAATAATTACATATTTTATATGTGCATACCTACTGAAACCAACAAAAATAAATATCATATGCAGCTTCAATAAATGACTTCTAATATTAGCATATGGATTTTAATGAAAACAAAACTTTTACATATGCTTTGACTTTCAACTCAGGCGATTTTTAATAATTTTAATGTGCATGGTTCCGCAGATGTTCACTGTTATGGTTTAGATATAAATTGTCTAACAAAAACTAATGTGTGAGACACCGTGAAAAGCTTAGATGTGGAAGTATTGAGTTATGAGAGCCTTAGTCAAATCAGTGGAAGTTTTTGTCAGATTTTTTGTTGTGTGACCAAAAGATATGACCAGAACAATTCTAAGGAGTAAAAGGTTATCTTGGGGCTCACAGTTCAGAGGTTTCAGTTCATAGATAGCTAACTCCATTCTTCAAGGCAAAGAACATCATGGCAGAAGAGTGTGGTGGAGGGAAGTTGTCCAGGGCATTGCACCAAGAAGCAGAAGGAGAGAAAGACACCACACTGTCAGGCTCAAAATATAATACCTCAAAGGCATGCACCCAGGGACCTACCTCCTCCAGCCACATCTCACCTGCCTACAGTTACCACTTAGTTAATCCCTATCAGGGGATCAATTCACTGATTGGATTAAGGCTCTATCACCCAATCATTTTACCCCGAAATCCTTTTTCATTAACTCACACATGAGCTTTTTGGGGACCCCTAATATGGAAAGTATAACAGTACATTAATCCTCAGGAATTAATTGGGTGGTAACTATAGGCAGGTGAGATGTGGCTGGAGGAGTTGGGTCATTGGGGATGTTCCTTTGGGGTTTATTTTTGCTGGTGGTCTCTCTCTCTCTCTCTCTCTCTCTCTCTCTCTCTCTCTCTCTCTCTCTCTCTCTCTCTCTCTCTCTCTCTCTTTCCTTCCTGGTGTGATGTTCTGAGCTGGCTACATCCTACCTCCATGAGATCCTAACTCACCTCAAGCTCTGAGGAATAGTCAGCCATCTGTGGAATGACACTTCTGAAACTGTGAGGCCCAAATACACTTTTCCTCCTCTAAATTTTTCTTGTCAAGTATTTTGGTCACAGCAAAAGAAAAGCTGATTTAAACATTCACTAAACATAAGAGTGTAAAAAACTTGTATGGAACAGAAATGTTGACTTACAGAAGAGAAGACTGATCTCTGATCTATACTTGATATCAATTAAAGATTGATAAAAATGCATAATGATAACTGAATTGAAATTATAAGATATTAATAAGGCATATTCTATATAAAATTATATCTATTATTTACGTTTTCAATTTTAAATGGTTTATCCTTGTGCCTCTTTTACTGAAATCTAATATTAAAAATCATACAATACAGATAATTATAGCATTAAATGAAGAAATATCAATGAGTTAACCCACAGTTATTTAAAGCTGCAGTGTAATGCTGTCACTTATGCCCTCTTATGGCAAATATTGTTGCAAATTATATAAGAAATATTTTTAAGTAAGCATCTCTTAAGTCTCTAAGCACAAGAGAGAAGTAGGCCTATAAATTTAAGTGAGCAAGGTTTAAGGTTTATTTCTGCAATAAAAAGCTGTCTGAAGGGAGACAAGAATGAGTCAGTATCATTTGTTATTTTCATCTGACTCGCAGGGCCTCTATGTACCCCAATGTTCTGCTGCCAACTGTTCATTAGTCTATTATTTTGCCCCTATGGTTTGGATACAGGAGAACCCTTACAAGTAAGAGATTTGGATGTGTTTTTCACTCTTTTCTCCTCTACATTCTTATAAACCAGACTAAAAACAGCTGCCCTGTCTTGTTACCTTTAAGTTAGGGGACCAATTTAAAATACCTTGAAATGCAGCCATCTCTTTCTAAATTTCCCAATGTACAGGTACAGAGTTATTTTTCTTATTATATTTGATTTTCCTTAGAAATATCTTCTGTTATTGATTGATTGATTGATTTTTGCATTTTAAATGGCAGAGTTTTATTCTAAATAATCAAAATGTTATCTTTTAAATATTAAATTTGTGTAAATAATCAAAATGTTAGCTTTTAAATATTAAATTTGTGTGTGTTACAATCATGTCATTTCCAACACAGCAGATGGATATTTATAATTGCTAATTTGTAAGAATTTCCTCTGTGCTAGCAATATACTTTTTATTGTTACTTTTAGTTATACATAATGGTTGATCTTTTTTGACATAATTATGCAAAAATGGATTATATCTTGTTCTAATTTAGACCTCAATGCCTCTCCTTCCCCTTCTCTCTCTCCATCCCTACTCCCTTCCCTGTATTGATCTTTCTGCAATTTTCCAATAGTTAACTTATTTTTTTAAATTAATTTCTTAGAGATGTATACAATGTTGTGGTTTACTGTGGTATGTTCATGTATGTACACAGGAGGGTAATATCAGATTCATTCTACATTTACCTTTTCCCATTCCCCTGCATTTCCTTTATTCCCCTTTCAGTTATTACTGCAGCTGCATCCTTTCAAATTTGTTTAAATACTTTATATAAATTATTTCATAGCAGTAAAGATTTTGTATAATTTAGCTCATTCAGAATCTAAGCAAAAGCTTTATGAGATTATGATGTTCTAATTCTATTTCTTTGGAAAATTAAGAATAAATATTTAGGATGCCTGGCTTGGTTTATGGTTTTGGAGAAGAATGTACCTCAGAATAGGCATTCATTGTAAAACTTTCAGATTTTCTCATATTTTGAGTTCATCAGGAGTGAAATATATTTTTAATGTATTCCCTTAATAGGGAGAATAATCCTCCTATTTTAATTTGCTTATTTAAGATGTTGGCCTGTCCAGCAGGAGAGCCTTGCTTCTGCTAACAGAATACAGAGGATGAAGGAGCCTAACTTGGGCACAGGAGCTATTGATCTTTGATAGTGCACTCTGGAAAATCTCCAAAAGCTTGGATGTAGTTTTCTCAATCTACTCTTAGTACAGAAACTTGACAGTAAGCAAGGTACAGCTGAGGCAAAACTGAAAAAAAAAAAAACACGAAAATATCTTTGTAGTTGTATTACTTTTTAAAGCTCATTTACCTCAATTTTAAAGACTTTCTATGAAAACATATGTCTATACTTGAAATCGGTTGCCCTAACATCTCATGCAGGCAGTTCAGATGTCACTATGGCTAAAATAACTTCAGTAATCTTTCACAGTTTTAAATAATAAGTCAGTTTTTTTTGTAGTATAGGCTATAAGTATAACTTTTATGGATTCGTACTTGCAGATTTGTAATAATGTATCCTTGTGTCTAGAAGAGAGACTGGAACAAAATAGGACTCTACTAAATAGTTTTTTTAAGAGAGAGAAAGAGAGAGAGAGAGAGCGAGAGAGAGAGAGAGAGAGAGAGAGAGAGAGAGAGAGAGAGAGAGAGGAGAGAGAGAGAGAATTTCAATGTTTATTTTTCAGTGGACACGACATCTTTGTTTGTATGTGGTGCTGAGGATTGAATACAGGCCGCACACATGCCAGTCGAGCGTGTTACGTCTTGAGCCACATCCCCAGCCCTCCACTAAACAGTTTTGATAGAATAATGAAAGGAAGAATGTGGACTTTGGTGAAAAAATAGATGTCTAATTTAACCCTGGCTTTACCATTTCATGAGTTCAGGGTCTTAAATTTGTACATTCAATTAATTTTTGACCATATGTGTGATTATTTTGAGAATTAAAAGTGATATTTCTAATTGTTCTAGAAGATTTTTAATACAAAATAGACATTCAAAATAAAGCTGCATTCTGCTTGTTTTGGAATAGAAAAAATTAGAGGAGAATTGGCATCTATACCATTTCTTATGCAAACTATAATTCACAGATGACTATAATCCATCTTTTTTCAACATAGCTGTACATTGTTCTTAGAAGTAAATATGACAATTGTCTATTTAAAATTGCCCCTAGAGTTCTGCATTATAAAAATCAATTGCAAATGTAATATTTGAAAGTAACCAAAACTATTTTCTTTACTGAATTTTGTTGAGTGTATTTTGAAATGCACTCAGTCGCTTCCATTGCACATTTCTCAAAAGTGGCTTCCAGGTGGAAGCTTCCAGGTAGCATTCATATTCAAAATCAGAATCACTTACACTTTGGAGAGTCTGGTAGGAATTCCACATGTATCATCTCAATTATAAATCTTATGCCTCCTAAAGCCATGGTGCAAAGCATTTATAGTTAGGCTGTTGAAGACTGAGAGATTTTTAAGGACTGAGACCTCACAATGATTCTAGTCCTCTCATTTGTTTTTCAACAAATCACATAACTAATATGTCATTTTGGAATATCTATTTCTGTCTCAGACCTTGCCATCCTTTTAGAATTAAAACAGTCTCCCTTCCTAGAGTTTGATTGAATTTTAAGGCCAAGATCATAGTCTTTTGTTGCTGCTGTTGTTATTTCCTACATGCATTTAGTAATCTTACATCACTCAAAATAATATACTTTGTATACAGCCAGAGATATGAAAAATCGTGTTTATATATGTATTATGAATTGTAATACATTCCATTGACATATATAAGAAATCAGAATAAAAAAAATTAAAAAGCTTAGGATGTCCAAAAGTCCAGATGATGTGTTGTGAAATTCAGATTTCTCTTAGTAAGAGTAACATTCTATAGAGGAAGAGATTTAAATGACATAATCCACTTAATCCACTATCTGTATATTGTTAAAGTCAGTGTTAAATAGAACCCATGCTTTTTTATTTTATTTTTTGCCACTGTGTACATAGAACATAGAAATCAATTGTTACTATAAAGCCACTGCAGCAGGTGAACACATGGATTTGATTTAGGGCTAGAGTATAGAACAGAACAAGGGATGGAGTGAAGAGGTTATAGGATTAGTAAAAGTAAGGAGTGACTAATTTGGAAAATTTTAAAACCCTAGACCCAACATTTAAGTTAACAATAATGGTAGTATTATTGATAATAATGATCATATGCATGGATACACACATGGACAATGTAAGTGTTGTAAGTGTTCTATGTGCTTTATTAACTCAGGGAATCAGAATTCCCAGGTGACTGATAATAGAGTTAAACATAAAATTAAAAAAAAATAAAAAGAAATCTTGGGTGGGGATTGTAGCTCAGTGGTAGAGTGCTACCCTTTC
Organism: Ictidomys tridecemlineatus; assembly: GCF_052094955.1. Taxonomy (NCBI): domain Eukaryota; kingdom Metazoa; phylum Chordata; class Mammalia; order Rodentia; family Sciuridae; genus Ictidomys; species Ictidomys tridecemlineatus. Next base: position 91,098,651 of record NC_135484.1, on the reverse strand, counting down.
ATGTGTGAGTCTCTGCATTCAATCCTCAGCATCACATTAAAAAACAAATGAATAAATAAATAAAAATAAGAATATTGTGTCCATCTACAACTAAGAGCAAAGAAACAAAAGAAATCTTTGTTGTTAAAAATATACTGATATTTCCAGGTTTTTAATTATCTTTTTCTTTCTTTTTTTATCATGTTATAATATTGGTAACAAGAAATCCATGCTATCATAACAATAATAAGAAAACTCTTTTTGGAGGCTATAAGGATGGCAATTTAATTATGCAATAATGAGACACTGGGTGATAACTAACATAATGTGATACCTTGGAAAATAAAAAGAAAAAATTCCAATGAACTTGTATCTTTAAGTTAAAAGTTAGACAACTAAAAGCAAGGGGAGTTTGTAACAATTGCATTTGTAACGGTATTCTAAGAAAGAAATGAGTTCAGAAATAATTGAATGTTTTTTAGCAGCAATATAATGGAAAAATTAGGAATTTTTGGTATGTGTAAAGTGAAAGAAGAAAATTTTAAAACACAGAGATAAAATAGAGAAATTCTTTGACTAAGGTCAATCAAAATTGAGATTCACAGTAAGCATAACATTTAGTAAGTAGCTATCATCATACCTAACCTACTGTTAAAACTACTCACTTGTTTAGCACAACATTTAGTTAATCCTTTCAGTTAAATATTTCATAGCAAAAGAAAGATAGCAATTCTGTTCTACAGAAACCTGGATACCTCTGGCATCCTCCAGGTATCCCCAAACAAAATCTAAAGGGATAGTAATACTATTAGAAGAACAGAGGTGTGATAAGTAGAACTTACTGAAATCTCTCTGTCTCTCTCTCTCTCTCTCTCTCTCTCTCTCTCTCTCTCACACACACACACACACACACACACACACGCACACACACACGCGTGCGCACACACACTTAAATTTTCAAGGGCTCTGCTCCTCAAGAAATCCACTTTTCTGAACTAAAAGAGAAAATGATTGTTTGAGATATGAAACTGTTCAACGTTCTGAAGAAGTCAAAAACCAAAAATATCTACACCACATCCAGAAAAGACATATGCTCCACTTCCCTCTTTAGATATAGTCAAGAAGGATAATGGAAGGTCCCAGAGGTCAAAGCTATGAACGAAATAGAACTGGGTATTGGGTGAAATGGATTGTTAAAATGGAAATATGATCAGTTTCTAAGCAAAGAATATACATCAACCCTGGTTTAAAAGCACCTATAAAGTATGGAGAGTTTGATTTCATTATTAATGTGGACCTGTGTTTCCTTCATTATTAAATGCATGGCAAAAAAAGAGTGTAAGTGACATGTAGGTCAATAGGAATCCTATCTAGACTTTATGTAGTGACTATCCAATTACCTATATAATTAATAAGATACCCAAACTGATTGGATCTATGAGTTCTGATGAATGCCGGGGAAGTAAATAGTTGTATTTCAGAGAACGATTTTCCTGTTTATATTTTCTTGATTGAATATGTATCTGCTTTTTAATCCAAACTTGTTAGACTTCATATACTCCCCAACATAAAGTTCTTGACCTACATGTGTCTGGAAATTTTTCAGAAACTCAAACAGCATTATTTTAACAAAAAAGATATCTAGGAAAAAATCAGATTGCATAACAAACTAATCTGATGGAACTTCTAAATAATAAGTAGATATTTTGAAAGCAGGATGAGTAACAGTAAAGGAAATGTCATTCTCTGATGAAAAATATCAAAGTGTCGCACTCACTTGAAATATTCTCTGTGATTTTGCAGTTATATTGAACATTTCACTATGTTGCTTTTTATATTAGTCACAGTGTTTGTCTAAAACAGTAAAACAAGTCTCAAAATGAAAACCAAAAATTCTATAGAAGGATGTAAAGTTATTGAGAAAAAACATCCATGAGAAAGCTACTACTGAATACAAATCAACTGACTTTTTTTAAAAAGAGAGAGAGAAAATTTTAATATTTATTTTTTAGTTTTTGGCGGACACAACATCTTTGTTGGTATGTGGTGCTGAGGATTGAACCCTGGCCGCACGCACACCAGGTGAGCACGCTACCTCTTGAGCCACATCCCCAGCCCAACTCAACTGATTTTTTAACAACTGTATTAATTTTTGGTAACTAAAAGCAAAGTTTTAGGAAATTTATATATCAACATGATAGTTCACAATATATTTCATTGCATCTTTAATGCTTTGGTTGCAAACATTATAATTTTTATTTACATAATCAAGGAATAATCTATTAGTTAATACTTTCACACAGAACTCTCACATAGGAACAAATTACTGTCACGAATGAGAGGTGCTGATAAAAGGAAGGAACAAATATTTAATGACAAAGAAGAGCAAATGGAGCTGGGCATGGTAGTGCACACCTGTATTCCCAGCAGCTCTGGAAAATGATTCAGGAGAATCTTGAGTTCAAAGCCAGCCTGAGCAATGGTGAGACACTAGGCGACTGAGTTGGACGCTGTCTCTGAATAAAAAAATACAAAGTAGAGCTGGGGATGTGACTCAGTGGTTGAGAATCCCTGAGTAAAATCTCTGGTCCCACTACCACCCTCTAAAAAAAAAAAAAAAAAAAAAAAAGAAAAAAAAAAGAAAAGGAAATGGAACTTTTGTTTGTACATGTAGTACATATTGTTGTTTTCCAGTCCCCATTATGGATACAGGAATGTGTTTCCTGAATTCCCTCTGGAAGGTGGAGCTTGGTGATGAGGTCTAGTCAGTGAGTTATGAGTGTGGAAATGTATATCATTTCTGGATCAGAGCACTTAATTTTACTGTGATATCCTCCAGAATCATCCTTCAATGTATTTCTGTGACTGGTAATGCCATAAATAGGGCTGTTCCATTAGCCTTGGTCCTAGAGTGCGGATGACAGATACTCTGGATGAAAGGCCCAAGTGAACCAGAATAGGCATATAATATGAATGAAGAAAGAAGCCGTTGTTACGTTCCTGCTTTGGGGAAGAAGGAGAGATGGGTTTTACTTGAACAGTATGTTCTGGACTCTACCATTTATCTACAACTTCCTTATGACTAAACTAGTACAAACATAATTGCCGCAGTCTGGCTGGGCACAAATCACAAGCCACTGAAGCATGAACAAACTTTATTTCTGAACTCCACCAGCACACTCCACACAGGGAACTCTCCTGAACGCCACGCCACGCTGCTCCTCCAGGAACCAACAACCAGAAATCCCTCCTCCCGCACTTCCCCAACCAATGGGAACTCTCCGGGAATCCCTGGGAGAACTTCAAAGTAGCAGGCTGAGACGGACAGTAAAGGTCTAATATACAACCGAATCAATCATGCACTTTCTACTTACTTTGTCCTATGTACTTGTCTGGATGCTTTATAGATGTCAGACTTTCTCTGTACATTTGTGAATAGGTGAATATTCTTGATTTCCACTTGGAAATTTAATGCATTTAGATGTACAAATAATGGAATACAATTTTTAAAAATTATTTTTTTTCTGTACCATGAAAGAATATCTTTATGTGAGTCACTATATTAGCATTTATATTGTATAATATTCTGAATTTTGTTTTATGCTGCACTTACATCAAATGCCATTTGCAGTTTCCTTGAAAGGTCAGTGTTGCTATTTGTGTCACATTGGAGAAGGAACATGAATTCAGAGCATAGTGTGAGAAATCTATTAGTTGTTCATTAATTACTTGTGATGAGCTCAATGACTGTAAGAAAACACTGTATGTACTAGGTGAACTGTATTTTTCTCAAGTGGAAACACAGAATTGAAGAGCTAAAAGATATCTTATGAAATCTAGTTTACATTTCATTTTCCATAGGTGAAAATTGAGTCCAAAGCAAGTTAAGTATTATTGCAAGGGTTTTAGATTATATTAGGGAATTGGGATGAATTCAGGAGCATAACCAAGGCCCCTGAATTTCATGTTCCATATGGCATTAATGAAGGTACAGTTAATAAAATAAAACCTTCAGTGTTATACAGAAAATTCATTAAATAGAATTTTAATAGTAAATGAGAAACCAGAAAGATCTGCTAGTGTAAAGGTAGCATATAATGTATTTTTTTTCCCCAACTACAATGTAGTCATGGCATTGTTGGGGTTTTGTTTTATCTGAACTATCCAGCTTAAGCTTCATTTTGCTGGTTCTTTATGTATCCGTTCTATCCTCACTTAGATCATCTAGTAATTCACATCTGAGTTCACTTTTCTCTCCTGACTTGTCTCAGCAGGGTTAGGCTACAAAGGTAACACTTTACTTTCCTGCAGTGTATTATATTTCATTTTGCAATTGTATAAAAAGAGAAAAAAAGAAAAAGCTCAATGTATTTGACAGAATGAATTTTGTGCCAAGCTGTAAGTACCATGTACTTGTGAATACCAGAGGATTTTCAAAACATTTTCATTTCACATTACTTCATTTCATTCTCCCACCTATCTATAGCAGTAGGCAAGGCAGGTTTTGTTATCTGTTTCATAGAGGAGAAAACTTGGCACTGGAAGGTTAAGTGATTTGCCCAAGGTTACATTGTATTAAGTGGTAGAGCTAAACAGGAACCCACATTTTCTATTATCCCCTACTACTCCCACTAGAGCTTACTGAGATCATTAATCTTACTTACTAGTAGCTGCTTGAAACATGCATTATAAAATAGCTACCCTCAAAGCCACACACCAGTCCTATTCCCAATCTTTACCATCCTATGCAGCAGAGGTCAGCAAACTATAGCCCACAGATAGAATAGGCACTTTCCTATTTTTATTTTTATTTTTTTAAAGGTTATTGAAATACCACCACCTCTGTTTATTTACATGTTGTTTATGGCTATTTTCCAGCTATAGTGGCAGAGTTGAATAGTTTGAACAAAGACCACATGACCCCAATTCTGTGATTTTTTTTCTACCTGGCCCATTTCTTTATGGGTTTGCTAACCCCTGCTATAGAAAAATGGAAAGCTAAAGTACATTTCCAGACTCTCTTGCAGCTAATCCTTTAAAAAGCTGTTTGGAGTCAATATTTCACCTATGAAATGTGAACTATAAGCTAAATTTCATAAGATACCTTCTCTGGGTGACACTTCTAGGAAGTAATTTTAGAAGGAATAGACCTGACTGGCTTGACTTTTCTTCGTTTTCTTCCTTCCTTGAACTTTCTCCTTCCTGTTTTGTAGGCAATGTTTAGAATCATAGAAGCTACCTTAAATCCATGAAAAAAATAACATTTGGACAAATGATGATTGGTGAAAAGAAGAAGGAAACTGAGTGATTGGTTACTTCACCAGCACAAGACTTTTTTGAATCTATCCACCCTACCACCATGATATTCTGCCTTACCTGGGGTCCTAAGCTATGGAGTCAGCTGACCATAAACTGAACCTCTAAACCAGGAGCCAAAATAAATCTTTCATCTTCTAAGTTGTTCCTGTCAGGTCTTTGGTCACAACAATGGAAGACTGACTAATGCAGCTATCAAACACTTTTCTCCTCCATCAATACTTCCTTCATTCTCTTTCTTTGCTTTTTTTTAATCACAGAATTTTTGGTTAAATGAACTATAACTTGTATACAGTAAAATATACTCTTAAATATTTGGTTTATTTTTGTCCTCAGCACTTATTTATTCCATAATGCTATATAATTCACTTTTATCATTTGTGTATTTATTATATATGTCCCTTACTTAAACTTAAGGTCCATGAGGGCAGAAATTTTGTTTTGTTCATAAGAAAATGTCAGACTTTTTAGTAAGGTCCTTGTGAAGAATTGAATATGCATTTTCTCATTCCATCCTCAACTGTTAATGAGGTAAATAGCTATTATTATCACATCACTGATAAAATAATAAATCTAGGTTTACTAAACTTGCTGTTAAGCTGGGCATGGTGGCACATACCTGTAATTCCAGTGTTTGAGGAGGCTGAGTCAGGAGGATTGTAAGTTCAAAGACAGCCTCAGCAACAAAGGCACTAATTAACTCATTGAGCCTCTGTCTCTAAATAAAATACAAAGAACAAGGCTGGGGTGGCGTTCACTGGTCAAGTGCCCCTGAGTTCAATCCCCTGTACAAAACAAAAACAAAACAAAACAAAACAAAAAACCTTGCTGTTAGTCACACAGCTTAGAGTAATGCTACAAGAATTCAACTTACTAATGTTGAAGTCAGAAGAATTTCTTAATTTGATGCACTACTGTCCTGTTTTCCCTGTAGAACAATGTTGAAATGAAAGAAATATTAATGTGTTCAAAATAAATATTGGTAGGATATTGAAGTAAATAAATATCAGATGATTAGAGAAAAATATTCTTTTAGCTATCAAATTCAAGGAAAAGTTGAATAAGTTCATGACATAGAGAATAAAAATTATTATATGCTTAATAATTATATGAGAAAATTCTCCATTTAAAATTGGTTGTGAGTAGAAGAATTAGTAGACAAAATAAGAACTACAATGAGCTATGCTTTAGATAGAATTTTCTAGTTTGGAAAAACAAAGAAAATTATTAAGAAAAGTACTATTCTCTAATATGATATGTACTTACTTCAGTATCCTACCAATCTTCATTTTAAACACATTACTATTTCTTCCATCTCAACATTGTTCTACAGGAAAGACAGGACAGTAGTGCATCAAATTAAGAAGTTCTTCTGTGACTTTAATATTCATAAGATGAATTCTAGTAGCATTACTCATTAGCTGTGTGACTAACAGCAACCTATTATATGTCTATTTAGTCACACAAAAAAGAAAACAGGAAAACATTTATTCAAGTTTTTCCTGTGTAGAAAATATATTGTTTAAATAAAACTATAATAGCAAAGGTATTTTTAAATAAAAATATTTCTTTTCCTAAGTCCCAATAATGTCATGACAAAGTAACACCAATAATTATAGCACTAGAAAATGAGATACTACATCACATGTTAGGAGATCTAAAGTGAGTTTATGAGGTGATAACTATTAGAAAGTCAAAGACTAGGAAACCTAGAGCTCTTTAAAGTGGCATACTAATAAACTGTGAAGAATTCTGTACCAGGAGGCAGAAGTTTTTCTGGAAAGGAGGGAATGATCCAGGGCTTTGAAAATGCCCTGGATGGTTCCTCTCCAGACTCTTATTCTTACCTCAGGGATACAGGCTCACTCACCATTAGAGGTCAGTGTTTTATTCTCTGGACAAATATGAAGCATAAGATTCAGACATGAGTCCTAAGGTCTAACACAAAGAGAAGAGACACAAAGCTTAGAAAAAAGAGGACTTAATGAAAACTATTTTGTGTTATTCAGTATCTTTCATTATCCATCACCTTCCTATAATGACATGTCTTGTGCAAGAATGTGATCAGCTCCTTCCAAAATAGCCAGTATCATGTCCTCAGCTGTATTTCTATAATTTGGGGTTGTGTAATATTTGAAAAACCTAAGAGAAGGAGTGGTAAAGAAACCTTGAAATGGCATAACTTTTACAAGCTGCTGGTGAATATTCTGTACACAAATTAAGAAATGTATTTAAAAATTCTAATAATGGTTGAAATGCAAATATTTAAAAAATAACAATACCCATAAGGTCTAATGATAAAATATGTGTGACATTTAAGAATAGTAATTCTTCCATTCCACTGTATTTTTAAAATATGAAATTCATACCTTACTGGAAGGTAATGTTCATGTAGTTTCCCCAGTAAACTAATGAGCCCATGAAAAAATGTCAAAATAGCAGGATGTTTAAAAAATTTACTCAAGGTATAATTTGTATTTTCATAGCCATAGTTTTCATAATAATATCCATAAATACATTTCAAGAAGAATACAAATAAAATAAATATAAAACATAGAGGTTTTTTCTTCAGAAAACATTTTTAATAATGTACTATTGTCATGATATACTTATATATCTCCAACTGCCATTGAAAGCAAAATCAGCTACATTTCTAAGTGTCTGAAAAGTATTCAATTTTTGATCTTGAGGGTTATTTTCAAAACTGAATCCAATGGTGGGATTTGTTTGTGATTGTTTCTCTGTGTATTTCCTTTCTGCATGCTGAGAATATCATTTTTCTATTTTCTATCTTTCATTAATGTGCTTGTCTGGTCACCTTTAAATTTAACATTATCTCTTGGGCTATTTTTAAGATTTTTTTTCACTATGCATTTGTTGAGCTATAGAGTCAATACAATGTTCCACCTTATAGATCCATTTTTATTTATTATGATTAGAATTTATTAGGATACTTAACTGAGTATTTTGTCACTGAGTATTACTGAAAAATCTTTTCACATATCATTTCTTCCTATTAATTCTATTTTTTCTTTCTAGAATTTCTATTGAGAGATTATATTTTCTCACTCCTTCCTCTGTATCTTCCTTTGTATTCTCTTTCTGTATTTTACAACTTTTACTCTGCCATGCTTGTGATTTTTTTTTAATATGTAAACTGGGCTTCACTAGAAATGTAGTTCTATCATATATACCATGGATGGTGTCCTGTTAAGCTTCCAGGTTACAGTGGACCAAATACAAGTTAAAATATGATTTGGAAAGTAGAAAGGAAGCTACAGCACTGTCTCTGTTGGTTGTGGTGTTAGGCTGTAAGAACCAGAAGGAGCAAGTCTCAGAGATGCAGATTAGAGATAACACCAAATTTCCCCTACTCTGTAAATAAGATTGTCTTCTGTTGACCTGATTAACCTCAGGCTGTTGACCATACCTCAGGTTCACCCACGGGCAGATGCAGTATCCTGACATTAACTTCTCTGTCAGTTTCCTTAATGATTTCTTTCTGGCTGTTGGCCATGCTTGTACTTGCTTTCTGAAATGTTCTGGCAAGATACAATTTGTCTACCCATGTCAGTACTTTAGAGGGAGGTTTTGTGATGTTTCTGATGCTCTTCTTCACCAGTTCTAACACACACTTGCCCAGTGTCTTCTCTAATTATACGAGTTCAATAATAAATGCCCTAATCTAGTTGCTCATGGTGGTTCTGCTCCTGGGCTTGAAGCCTGATTATACTGAGTACTCTCTTGTACTTCCTATTTAAAAACACTTAAGCTCCCTTCTGCTGCTTTCAGTTTGCTGGGAGGCCCATTTGTCAATTAGTTTATTTATTATAGTCCTGAATTCTATGTATACTTTCTATCCTTTTATTTTCACGTCTTCAAATATCATTTTTAAGTTTTCCTGCTCTTGTAGATAACCTTAACTTTTGGATTTTTTTGTATCTTTAACTTAAGAAGCTTTATAGTTTTCATTCCTTAGTCTTCTGGGTTCCAGTGGGCATTCTTAACTGGGATTGGCACTAGTACAGAATAAAGTCATGGAAAGATTTCAAAACAATCAAGCTGCAACCACAACTTTACCCAGGGCTATCCACAGGAGACCTTGGACCAGTTTCTAAGCAGTAAATACATTCTCCCTGTTGTCTTATCCAATGAAATGTAAACTCCTACTGGAAAATAGATTTGTTTTGCCCACTACGCAATCTATAGGGCATAGAAGTGTTTTGAGTACCTAATAGATGTTCAAATAGATTTTTCTTGACTAAATCACATGTATAGGGTCAAGCTATTTTGAGCTCTGTCAGATCATTCTAACAGGAAATATTTCTGCATCAGTTTCTTTCGTTGTTTGTGCTTCTGTTGGTACGTGCTTCTGTTGGTACATGTTTTGGGGATGCTTTTTTTTTTTTTGCTTTATAGACTGTGCTAATCATGCACTAAATAATTAGTTATAAAAATCATTTGAGGCCAAGGATGAAGGAAGGCCCTCTCCCCTTCAAAAAGATTTGAGTTAACTTCAGTTAGTGGGAGCATTACCTGTCCTCAAGCATCTCGAACATATAATAGTCATATTTATTTATGGGAACACATTATTATAATTTAAAACATGTATAATTTGTAATGATCAAATTGTTGTGATTAGCATTTCCACCTTCCAAAATATTTTTAACATGTTTAAATAACATATTTTATACAGATTATTTAAAAAAATTTTTCTCCTCTAATTTTTGTGAAATGTATAATTAATACATGTAAACCATAGTATTCTTACTGTTGTAGAGCATTGAAATAAATCTGGCTCTCTACCTCTTCCTTTTCTAATCTTTCATAGACTCTAGTGACTCATTATACTCTGCTTCTATATTATCAATGATTTTAACTTCCACAAATGAGTGAGGACATGCAGTATCTGTTTTAATGTGCCTACATTATTTCAGTTAACATAGTAACTTCCAATCAATAAATATGGCTATGAATGAGAAAATTTCATTCTTTTGTAACAGAATAATATTGCCTTGTGTACAAGTGCTATTTATAAAATCCATACATCCTTTGAGAAAAATCTCAGTTAATTGGGTATCTTGGCTATATAAATAGTGTTGCAATAAATATGGGCATACAAAATGAACAGAGCTGCAGACATCACAACATGCAATTTCCAAACATACTCCAAATCTATAGTAATCAATACAGCATGGCACTGGCATAAAAGCAAACAGATTGACCAATGAGCAATAGATATTTCAGAAATAAATCCACATATCTATAGTAAATTGGTTTTCATTAAAGGTATCAAGAACATTTGCTGAGACAAGGACAGTCTCTTCAATAAATGAAACTGAGAAATATGGATACATTATTCAGAAGAATAAAACTAGATTCTTAAATCTAGCCACATACAAAAAATCAATTCAAAATAGATGAATGACCTAACTAAATATAATACCCAAAACGATCCACAATTTTGAATGCTTTAAATTACCCCAAGTCTTCAGGCTTTTACAACTAGGTCATACATCTTCAATAAATTCACTCCCTTTTTTGTTTAAATTTCCCTCAAAGTTGTATCCATTTACATTAGAACTTATTATGAATTGTTCTCCTGTTAGTCTCTTGTATTCATTTAAAGTCCAAATTTTGTTCTATGTACATTATCACACAGATTTCTCACAGATCTCTCGACATTTTCTGAATTCAACAGTACTTGTATTTTCAATTTTTCCTTCAATTTTAGTCTAATAATTGCTTCTTTTTTACATGACCTTCCATCATTCGAGAAGATTTTTTAAAGATTTATTTTATACAGATAATTTAAAGTTTTTAGAAGGAGGGTTAGTTCAATAACCTCACCTGCCATTATTGGAAACACCTAGCTTCCAAAATTATCTTCAGGAATAGCTTACATAATTTTAAAAAATGGCACTACTAGCAATACTCAATTAATTTGTATTATTTTCTCTTATTCTAGCAGAAGAGTTTTGATTATTGAAAAATTGAACATGCTTTCAGGAAAGAGCTAAGCTATGAATTTAAGTTATATTCATAGTTTAAGTTTTTTTCCTGAAAATATGTCCAATCTTAAAATATACATATATATGTAAATATGCACATACATCAAGAACACATGTATATAAACACACACAAACAGAAGGAATAACTCAAAAAGAAGCTGATAACTAGGAATATAGTGAACCTTCTTGATTACTCTTTATCAAACATATAATTACCATCAAACATCCATTTGTATTACAAATAAAGAATTGATATCAGAAGGTAAATCTTATTGCCAGGAGATTTGATTGTTTATTAGTATTTAGAAAGACAGATTTGATCTATCAAATGTGGGCAGTTTGCAATTTGAGCTCCATTCATAATTTTTTAAGAAGTAAAACCCAATCCTTTTTGATTAGACTATTGATGAATTCTGTTCTTTCCCCTAATCAGAACTGTTTAGATTTTCCCTGTGTGGTTTCAGAAATTCAGGAGGAAGAAATGGTTGTTCTTATTTTGTAGTTGTAAACAGCTTTGTTACAAGAAATGCTGCAAGGAACCCCATGTAATTTTTGTTATTACAGGGTAATGATACAAATAGAATAGATCAAAGGTCACCTGTAGATAGTCATTGAGGAAACAACATATTTAAGTTTACATATCATAAAAGTTAAATGAGCCAACAGAGGTGGTACATGCCTGTAATTCCAGCGGCTTGGGATGCTGAGGCAGGAGGATCATGAGTTCAAAGCCAGAAAAATCAAAGCACTAAGAAACTCAGTGAGACCCCATCTCTAAATAACAATATAAAATAGGACTTGGGATGTTGCTCAGTTGGTAAGTGCCCCTGAGTTCAATCCTTAGTATGTCCCCCCAAAAGTTAAATAAATAAGTCTCATTTGAAAAACTAATTCTGAAATAAAAACAAAAAAAATTATTAGTTAAATCTAGAGCACTAACTCAAAAACAATTTAAGACTTTTCTTAGAATACATTTGGCAGAAATGAAATACTTTTGTTTTCAGTGTTTTATCTGAATACTTTTAGGCATACATAATTTTCTGTTAATGAAGGGAAAATATCGTTTTATCTGAGTAGTTTTATTGCCTACATAATTTCCTCTGAATGAAAGCTGTTACTATAGAAAACCTGAATATACATATTTTGAATAATAATATTTTTCATAGAAAGAATTAGTTCTTTGATACATATCTATAGGCTGCTTAGGGACCCAAGTACAGCTTTTCTTAACACACAAATGATGCTTGAAAGATATAGTGCTCTATTCATAGCAGCTACTTGGCCTCACAACTAAACTAAAATAGAGACTTAAAGTGATCAATACCATTTGGCAAACCAGGCTAGAGCAGCTACATGTTTATTCTATTTCACTGTGATCTTAGACCTGAATGGCATTACCAGATCCTAAATGAGAAAAATTTCAAGGATTACTTTAGAGTACTTTGAGTAGCTTTCTCATCATTTATATTAAAGTTGAACTAAATCCTCTGACCATTGAAATTAAATGCAAATATGAACAAATGATTCTTATCTTTCTGTTCTTGCATTTTAGACAATATTTGTTGAAGTATAAATTTAAAAGGGTTTGATGACAATATTCTCTTCTACAAATCCATAACAGTTTAGATGGAAGCTACTTAGAGAGCCGTCTCAAGGTCCTGCCTACTCTGTCCCACCAATGGGCCCATCATTCCTAGTTAATGTTTTACTTTGATTTTTAAGATCCTATGTCTATGATCTATTTTTAAGATCCTATTTTTAAGATCCTATTTCTATCTATGCTCTCTTAAAACTAATAAGATACCTAAATGAGGTATTATCATTATCATCTATGGATGCCTTAGAAGGGGTTATTTTATCATATTAGTTAGCTTTAGAAAATTGGGCCACAAAAAGTGGGACTCGGTTCAGTTATATTTTGAAAATGTAGAAGTTGGACAGAATTATAACAGAGTTCCTAAATATAAAAACTTCTTTTATATGTCATAAATATGTCTGCATGTCCAATAAAATATGTCATAACAAAAATCTATTGAAAATTCAGGGACATTATAAAACTAGCTATTATAAATTATAGTGGAGAGAACTACTCTTAACAGGTTGGAAATTGGAAAAAAAATCTCATCATTTTCCAGGGAATTGCTTTGCATGTTTTTACCTAAAGGAACTGTTTAAATTTTTACATCAGAAAAACAAACAAATATGCAAAGAGAAGAATGGACTAAAACTTTTTTCTTTTTTAATGTTATGACCAGAAAATTCAGGTTTACAAGAAATATTAGATTTGAATAGAAATAAACTTATTTTTCTTTGGAGGTAGTGTTTATAAAGTTAAGGTTTTTGTACTGATGAGAATTTTCATAACCATCATTATCTCTCTATATCTCTTCACCTGAGTCCCAGATATATATTTAATCTTATTATATCTATCTTTACTTTTATGTCCTATGGATATTTAAAACTTAAACTATCAAAAATGCGATTTATCATTTCCTCTCTCTGGTTCCAAATCTTTTCCTTCTTGTTTCAGATAGAAATTCATAAATGATGTGTAACCACTAGAGAATATAAGCCAGAGTCTTGAAAGTCCTTCTATATTTCTTCCCTGATCTCATCATGTCCTAGCTTTCTGGTTTACTCTCAAATCTGCCCAACTCTCTTCTCTTCTGTAAAAGTTACTGAAGTTCAATCTCCTAGTGTCCGGGCAACATTTCTGCCTCAGCTGTGTAGACAATCTCTCTAACCACACTACTTACCCAAGGTGTTGTTGTCAGTGCTGTTTGGAGTCATGTTAAGAAGATTAAATATCTTTATTTCAATGAGTATATAATAACAAACAAAATGGTTCATCATATCATCACCTATGCATTCCTTGTTCCCATAAAACACTAATTTAAAAAATATTTAATATGAGGGACAAGGAGGACTCCAAACATGGAGGAAATGTGAACTGAAAGTTTCACTTGAGCCACATCTCTCAGTTTTTATCCACATAGAGGAGGTGCCAGGCCTCTATTGGTCCATATTAAATTCTGAAATAGTGTTATCATACTGCTTTGCACTGTCCAGTTTAATTACAAATTGGTAGACAGCTTTTAAAATGGCTCCTGTGGTTCTTGGCCTCCTGGTATCCATTCTTACTCTCCTCCTAAATGTGAGTGGACCTGGAGAATTATTTCTAATGTGTAGATATGGTAAAAACAATGGGATATCACAAGATTAAGATATAGTGAGTGGTGACTTTTTTGTTGTTGTTGGTATTCTCTTTCTCTCTTCCCTTGCTCCCTTTGAAAACAAAAGCCACTATGTTGTGAGCTGCCTTATGGAAAGGCCAAAGTGTCAAGAAATTGAATAAGAGCCACCTCTAAGCAACAACCAGATTGAAGCTGAAGTTTCATTTCAAAATTCCGTGAACTTGAAGCACATTTGTCTAGCTGACTCTTGAAATGATTAAGATTTTGTAGGAGATCCTTAGATATGAAACCTAGCTAAGCTGGACCTAAATTTCTAACCCACAGAGGATATAAAGTAATATGGTATATTATTTGAGCCACTTTGGGAAAATCTGTTATGCAACAATTAATAGCTAATACACTAGAGTGAAAATTCCTCAGTAGAAGGAAGGGGAGACACAGAATGAGAGAGAGAGAGAGAGAGAGAGAGAGAGAGAGAGAGAGAGAGAGAGAGAGCGCTTTAATGTTACACTGAATCCTTAGCAACCATTTCACTTGGATAAAATTAATCAGGAGAGAAACTTCATTTTTCTGATTTACATATAATTGAAAAAAAGAAAGCACAACATAAATAATTAAAATAACTATAAGAACTATGTGTCTCAAACTAAAGATAAGTTAGAGTGATTTGAGGAAGGAGAATGAGCAATGAATGCAAAATTTGATTCATATGAAATGAAAGAAAAATGCTTTTTGCCAACAAAAATGCTAACCAGAGTGTGTAAATGCTATGAAATGAAATATTTTGTTTTGCTCACTGAACACTAGGATTGAGTTATGGATGCAGAAGTAATTTTGTAGTTCACTTTCAAAGTTGCATCATTTGGAAAAATAGAAGGAAAGAATTAAATACTTATTGAAGCAACTGGAGGAAAACTGTGCTGAAACAAGGGGGATAGCTATGGGCAAATAAAAAACAAAGAACAGAGATTATTCCAGAGAAGCATAATGGAAATAGTCTTGGATTGTTTGTTTATGACACTCTTTTAATATATTGATGTGTTTTTAAAGATGTACAAAACATAGAAAGGGCTTATTTTACTACTTCTGAGTAGTTAGGACAAAGAGAAATAACACCTGCTCAGTGGAAAGAATATTAATAAGCTTAAATAATTCAGTAGAAGATGGAGCTTAGAGCTAGAGGTCACTGCAAAAGAAATTATCAGCAATTGAAAAACATCCTAGGGTGAATATTGAACTTTTGTCTAACAGTGAAGTTAAAGTTTGAGCTGGTATCATCTAGATCATAATATCTTTAGATCAGGAATGACCCAAATGAGATATTAGTTATATATATACATAATTATGGTTGAGTTAATTGGGTGATTGTACTTAAAAAAAAATATATATATATATATATATTTTGAATTAGCCTGCACTAACAATAAAACACTTCAAGATTTTCAATCAGAATAATGTAATGCATAATTTTGATTATATAATATTGGAAAAGCTGAAAAACTAAAAGGAAGAAGCCATGGTAAATACTAATTAAGATGGATAACATTAGCTGTTCTCCCAAGCCAAGGGTTAATGTTAACAAACAGAAGCTACAGTCATGTGAACACATTCAAAAAGAGTAGAAACCAGAAAGATTCACAGATGCTGGACACAGCCCAAGGAAGTGAGGAGAGGCATGGGAAAGAGAAATATTCTGATTTTTCCTTCCTTCCTTCCTTCCTTCCTTCCTTCCTTCCTTCCTTCCTTCCTTCCTTCCTTCCTTCCTTCCTTCCTTTCTTATATGTGCCTTCCATTGTCTAAAACTAACCAAAAGGAGATAGCAGAGTTGCCTGGTTAGCATACGTGTTATAACCAGCAGAGCAGGGAAAGAACAAAAAATAGATCTGACACAGAGAGAAAGGCACAACTTAGGTGTAAGAAAAGAGTCATTAAATAACATAATGAAAATATTGAACTAGAAGTGTGAATTAACAGTGAAGATAAAAATTGGCACCAAACACTTTTTCTATATGCTCTGATCTCAGATGCTCTTAGGGTGCAAATGCTAGTAAGAAAAAAATTGGGGGACCCATTTATTTCTATTTAGGTGTCCACTTCAGCTCGGTTCCCACATAATAAATGCATTCACAGTACACAAAATGATTCTGAAGCACTTCTACTTTAAAATACAACTGAATTTCATATGTAAAGCAATAGAGTATCAACTGCATTGGTGAATCATGTTTCCCTTCAAGATCTGTTGATGCTTAGCCAAGCATATCAGGGATAGTCAGATTTTTTTTTTTTTTGCTAAAATGTGATAAATTCATTAAAAATCCCTCCCCTTACTCTAAACAGTTTTCTGGCACATAACCAATTATTGGTGTGTCTAATACCTCATCAAACCAAAGAACACTCCCAAACTATAAAGACCTATGTTACAGCAGCAAAGATATGTCTGAAACTTCCTTCAGCATTTTTGAGGTCAATATAGTCAGAAAAACCCAAGAATTCTGATGTTTATTTTTTTGCTAAACAGTCTCTCACTTTCAATAAATTTCACTGTAATCAAAAAAAATCACAGGATGATTAGAAGTATTTTTATTTACTTCTGTTTTGAACATGCCAACAAAATATTTAATGACAAGACATGATTGACATGAAGATGAGAAATTACTGTTAATTACTTATTATATCTCAAAAATTTTCTCAGAATTATTTTCTGAATAAAAGGCAGCATGAAAATTATTTCAGCTAGAAAAACCCTATTAATTGACATATATGTGTGTCATTTCTGTTTATCTTCTGTGAAGTCACATGTATACCTAAACTTCAGTGATTAGCTCATTTTAAAACTTAAAATGAATAATATTTTAAAAAATGTTTTATTAGTGCATTATGCTTACACAATCCTTTTGACATAATAATACATGCCTAGAGTATAATTTGCTCCAATTCATTCCCCATACTTTCTCTTTCCCTCCTCCTCTTAAATTCCTTTATAGTACTGGTCTTCCTTCCATTATATTTATTATTAATTTTAATTAATGCTTTATAGATTTACACATAGGTTCAATCATTGTGATATATTTAAAATATACATGGTGTAATTTGGTGAATTTCATGAATGAAATTTTATAAGTGAAAAATTTGGGGAGTGAAAAATACAGCTCTTGGACTTAGATATTATTTCATTTAATAAAGAGGTTTTACTAATGATTAATAAATAGAATATTGTCCTATTTATTCTTGGGAAAGTTTTCTAGCCTTTTAAGTAATGATTTCATAGTTTTTGAGTAGCCTCTGTAGGTTTCAATTCAGTTTTCCTAAAAAATGATGTATATCAGAAATTCTATCAAAAGTGTTAAAGATTCTAAGCCACCTAGTACTGGGTGTCAAAAGGTGACAGCAAGATCTCTGTACCAGGTAAGAGTCCATTTGAAAAGCTACCCAGTTCTGTTCTCACAACTATTGTTCACTGAATTGAGTCAAGAAATACTTAATAAAAGGAGGAAAAAAAGAAATTAAAGCTCTTCCTGAAAATAGCCTGACAAAAGTGATATCATCAAAAGAAATGATTGAGGCCACCCCACTGAGAGACACAAAGGAGTACCAGGGCCCATATGGAACCATGATTATTTGTGTTTTTTTTTAAAAAAAATATGAGAAGTATAATTCAAGGGAAATTTTCACACATATAGATATATCCAAACTAAAATGCACTTGTCTAAGATTGATAAATCCTAAGGAGACTTATTTTCTATTTGTACCAGGGAAACATATTAAGTCAATATACTTTTATAATTAAAATGTTATTGATTTTTCATAATTTAAATTAAATTGAATTTAGAAATATATTTCTGGAAGATATTAAAAGCTCATTATTAGAAGGATCTCAAACAATTTACATAGAATTATAAGTAATTTATGTAAATGCTTCACTGTCAAGGAGATACAGCATTACTTCTCACACTTTAAGCACAGGATGAACATAGTGAACCTTTTCTAAAGAATTCAATAAGAAAATATAAGTAAAATGGTAATTGTGTAGTCAAAAAACTGGAAAATACTGTGTTAGTGAAATAAGCAAGGTTTACATCATCATTAATAAATTATTGGTTATTGTGAATATACCAATCAGGAACTCTTCATCACATATGCTCAATTTACTTCTGGCCCTAACCTCTCAGTGAGTATAAGCCTGTCTAGACATGAGAGAGTCACTGGACAAACCCATATGGAAGGACTTTTTATAAAATACCTAGCCAATGCTCCCTAATCTTTCAGGTTTTCAAAAACAAGGAAAGTCTGAGAAGCTGTCAGAACCTAAAGGTACCTAAAGAGACATGAAAATTAAGTGTAGTAGTATGAGATCCTAGATGGAATACTGGAATAAAAAAAGGACACAAGTTAGAGTTAGGGAAATCTAAGTAAGGTATGGACATGGGTTAGAGATAACTTATCAGCACAGTTCATTAATTGTGATAGATGAACATTAGGACAACAGAGAAAAACAGGCATAGGATTTAAGGAAACACTAATATTCTTTCATTTCTTCTGTATATCTAAAACTTTTAAATTAAAATTTTTTTTAGAAACTTAAATTAGGAATATCTAGATAAAATGACAAAAGGTCTCTGAAAAGTATAATTAGTAAGAGTGATATGATTGTATTTTGTGTAATTGATCCCTTCAGAAATTCCACGTATTGGGGACTTAATGTTTGCTCACCAGCAGCCCATGTATGAGTAAAATATTTCCTGGAGGCAAATGCATAAAATGAGATTGTAAATCATGATATGTTCTGTATCTGGAAGGGCTTGCTTCTTTTGCATTTCTTCTTCCTTCACACCTAACTTGATATGGAATATTTCCAACTCCCTGCTGCTCACTCTCAATCCTAATTCAACTCTAAACACACTGGCAAGTCATTTTGTGTTTAATGATATTTCTTGGGGAGACAAAGGAAAAGAATAGGTGATAACTCATACAGGAAACATTGTATATTTTTTTCTTTAAAACTTTTTTTCTTCTTTATTCAGAGGTCAAGAAACTTAAGTTTATCTTATTTCCAAAATCTCTTCCTTTTTCCCCAAGATTACCTTACTATACCATCCTTCCACTTGAAATCTCCTGAGATGCTATTTCTTTCATAGCTAATTTATGCCTCTCTTGACCTCCCAAATTGACAGCTTTATAGTAACCAACATGTTGAATAACCTGAAAATGTTTGCTGTGGTTTAGATATGAGGTATCCCCCTAAACACATATGTGAGAAAATGAAAGAAAGTTTAGAGATGAAATGATTGAGGTATAAGAAGTGTAACTTAATCAGTGCATTAATATCCTGTCAGGAATTAACTTGATGATAACTGTAGGTGGGTAGAGTATGACTGAAAAAGGTGGGTCCCTTGGGGCATGCCCTGGGGGGTTATATTTTATGATTGATGAGCAGAGATCTCTGTCTTCTTCCTGATGCCATGTTCTCAGCTCTTTCCACTATCACACACTTCCACCATGATGTTCTGGGTCACTTTAAGCATCAAGGAGTAGAGTCAACCATCTAGGGACTGAGACCTCTGAAACTGTGAACTCTCAAATAAACATTTTCTCCTCTAAATATTTTCTGGTCAGGTTTTCTGGTCACAGCCGGGGAAAAAAACTGACTAAACCAAATATTGTTATCATGAAGTACAATCTTTACTATGAATAATGCAGGACAATGAATGGTGAAGATGGAGCTCATAATATTTCAGACTAGGAGAACTGTATAGGAAATTGCACTAGAAGCCATTCATGTTATTTTCTGGCTATGAAGTTTTCTACATTTTGCTCATGTCCTGAGACTTTATGTGAGCTTGAATTTAAAGATGGTAGACTAATTAATCTGGAAGAGAAAATTTCAAGACACCAGAGCCCTCAGAGCCTTCAGGAGTAGCATGGATGTTGCTAGCAGCTTTAGCCAACTTATTGTGAAAATCAGAAGCAGAAAGCTAAACAACAACAACAACAAAAATTTGAAAAACTTGAGATTTTCCCAGAAAACTGGAAGTAAACCTGGGGCTAAGGAAGGTGGGATTAATAAAGGTAATATAGCCACTAAAGAGATTCTGCTAAATACTTTACCCAGAGACAACAGGAAAGATGGTTTAAGGACATTTCAGGAATTGACAAGAACACACCCATCTCAGGCTTGGGGGTATAAAAGTGAAAATTTCCTTGAGCAGAATCCAGTGTATCACCCTGCTTACACAGTAGGGCCTAGGAAGTTTTATCACCATTACCAGCCACCCAGGCACTCAAAGACTGCTGCAGCCAGGGTCCCTAGAGTCTTGGTACTGCTGGAGATGGTGGCAGACCTTGGCATCATCAACTTCTGCAAGACTGTACCATTCCAGAGTTAAGAAGTCATGCAGGCTTCCACTGTGATTACAAAGAAAGGCCTGGAAGGCCAAGCAAAGTGCAGCAGGGTTGGAGTCCCTGCAGGTAGCCCATAAAAGGGCGAGGTGTGAACATGTGTCTGGTATAATTAGGGACCAGACTGACTATGTAATTTCCAGAATGTAATGTAAAATAAAATACAGAATTGCTTATTCCAAAAGTATTTGGGATTTTAAGATGGCATCAGCAGAGCATGAAACCAAGAGAAAGGATATTCTAAACATGGAGTACATAACATGAAGGTCTTGTGTTGGAATAATGAAAATTGAAATATATTATTTCTTCTCTTTTCATAACTTTCTGATCATGAATTTTTATTTTTTTATCATCCCAGCCACTATCCTTTTATGTGTTCTGCTTTTTTTCTCTCTTATTTATTTTGTTCCATAGCTTAAGATAAACAAAGTGTGAAGAAGTCATAGGCCATAACTGAAAAGTGTATAACACTTGGTTGCTTTTTCCTTCATTCTAACTTTAATTTGGACAACTTTATACCTGTTTAATTTTAAGGAATTCTAGACTTCTAAGGACAATTTAATATCTAAGAATACATTTATAGATTAATTTCTTTAATTCCAAATTTGTAATAAAAGTAAAAAGATGTTATTTTATAATGAAGGATATCTCACACAAACACACACACACCTGGTTATATATGTTCACTATCCTATTATGATTGAATATGATTTCAAATAACAGAAGTCAGTAATTTTTGGAGTAAGCTGACATAATAATTTGAGGATATTGTGACGTTTTATTTTTATTTTGTAAAGGTTGTCTATGTTTCCCAGGCTGGGCCAGAATTCCTGGTGTCAAGTGATACTACTACCTCAACTAAAGGAGTTCCTGGGACTACACAGGTAGGCTCATGGCACTACTTCTGCTTTGATTTCTTGACAGTTCTATTTGCATGTGAAGTATGTAAAAGTTCTGTCATGTTTTAAAACTTAAAATAAGTGAAAAGAACACCAGAATTCAGTGTCCTTCTTTTATTGCTTTGTTTCTCAGTGCTCCAGTCAAATTGCTTTAATACTCTACTACAAAGCACTTGCATGAAGCTGATTATGATGATAATAATAAAGGCAGCAAATACATTTAATAGCACAAATTGTTCTTAAAATATAATGGGAATAAGAAGGGCTTACAAATCTCATACAAACATTTTTTGTTGTTGTTTTGTTTTTTTATGTTTTGTTACAGCTTCTAAATATCTTTCAAAATGTATTCAGAAGGTAATGTGCCTGAGGCTGGGATTGTGGCTCAGAGGTACAGCGCCAGGCGAGCACGCTACCACTTGAGCCCCTAATGTTGTTACATTCTGATCTTCATTGTTTGTCTAAAAAAATCAGAGAAACAAACAAAACTCTGAAGTCTCCTTGTTGTTTTGTTTTGTTTTGCATGTTGGAGACTGAACCCAGAACCTTCAAGTGTACATCAGGCATTCTACCACTGAATTAAAACCAGTTCTTTAAAATAAGTCATTTTAATCTCAGTTTTAAAATTATATTACCATAGTGAATATCATAAAGTAAGTATGGATAATCACCATAAACTTACTCTTTTTAAGGTACAAATCACACTTATAGTATGGGCCACTTCTTCAAGAATGAGCATGTATATATGTGTATATATATCCAGGAATATATATTATATATTCCCTAGTTATTGGGAATCTATTCTCTTTATTGCTGATGTTTTCAATTTGATAAATAGTGATCAGAGTGACATTTTTCCATTTTCCAAATGGAACTCTAATTTTATAATCTATGAAATTTGTCATCTCTAGACATTCTTTTTTAAAAATATTTATTTTAATTTGTTTTACATGATGGAACAATATGATTCACTGCATATTACATATACAGAGCACAATTTTCCAAGTCACTGATTATACTCAAAATATTTTCACACCATTCGTGTCTTTATATACGTACTTAGGATAAAGTCTAGGCATTCTTATCCATGCATTTTTGGCTTATCAGTGTAAACCTTTGGTCTTTTGTACAGTATAGAGTGTTTCAGATTCACGTTTCTTTAAAACCAAGTCTTTGATATTGTTTTCATATAACAAAAATTCCAACATGCCAAAACAAGACAAAACAAAAATATATATATATATATATATGTGGTCAGAAAAAGTAAGAAATCACCACTTGAGGCAATATAATAAGCTCTCAAACATAATTTTCATTAGTATGAACATGTTGGCCAGCATTTCATTTTTTGTAATATAAAGCAAACAGGGTATTTGGGGCCAGAATAATCCTATGTCCAATGTTCCTATCTCCAATTCATATTTCCTATGTTCCCTAATAAGGTACATAATCTCTTTCAGTCTGTTTTCTCAATTTTAAATTGATGCTAATTACATAGTTTATATTGTTGCTGAAATAATTAAATATATTAGTGTAAATGTTTCTAACAAAATTCTTGCATCAGTACATACTCCATAAGTTGTGGTTGTCAAAGTAATATTCTTAATAATATTTCTTTCTTCATTTTTTTTCTATAGATTTACTTAAACATAATATTTGGAAATTTCAAAATTTGACTTCTCTCTGATGTATTAAAATATTCTAAAAGAGAACTGAGTGTGTAGCTAGCTCCATGGTAGAATGCTTGCCTATAATGCACAAAGCCCTGGGTTAGATCCACTGCACTAAAAAAAAAAAAAAAAAGTAAAAAACATTCTCATAAGTTGTAAGTGGTATATTTGTGCTAATGTGGAAACCACAGGTGAAAAACAAACTCCACATTGTACAACTGTTTTCTTATGGGATCCTAAAATAAAGGAGATTCTTAGCCAATTTTAAAATTTTTATTTTATTAAGAAAAAAAATTTCTTGAAAAATATATAAGAATAATAAAAATTAAGATAGTTGGTGACATAGAGTAATTATAAAAGGATAAATATAAAATTAATATTTTCTGGACTACAGTCATGTTTACTAATTTGTTGGTTTTCTTTTCCTACTCTTCTACATTTCATTCACCCCATAGTAGTCAGAGTCCTTTCTATAAAACGTGAAGCAGTTCATGAGACTCTTCTGCTAAAACCCAGATGCTTCCATTGCACTTAAAGTCAAAATCTTTACCCTAGTTTATAAAATCTATATGATCAGTTTCTTGCCTAACACTTTGACCTCATTCCATATTACTCTCTTCCTAGTTCATTAGGATTCATCCATAACTTCATTTTTATTCCTGGACCACATTTATGTTCATTCCCAGCAAAGCACTTTGTATTTTCGATATTTTTTTTTTTTTTTTGCCTAGAATGCTCTGGATTTGGATTTTAGTACCATTGCTATGTTCTTATAATTCAGATTTTAACTCAATGATCCCTCCTTCCCAATGAGGCTTGCTCCAAGTATCAAATCAACTTAGTTTAACCCCATTCTTTTTAAGTCACTGTCTCATCAAATTTGAATTCTCTTAACACCATTGTTCTCTGAAATTATTCAATTTATTCCATTGGTTGAAAGCTCCTTGAGACTAAAGATATTGTTGATTTTTTTCCTAATATTGGATTTTTAGTATGCAGAAAAATGTTTTCTAAATTGTAGTTACACAATACATACTAGTTTCAGGAATAACAGGATATGAACTAAAGGAGTATCTCATTTTATTTCCTTCCAATAGGTAAACAAACTAATATTAAGATGAAGATATTCTAGCAGGATCTCATCAGTAAATTCAAGGGAAAAGTTGGAAAAGGTGTTCATTGGTAATGGGGGTGAGTATGTGATTCACCTGTCACTGGTTAATATGTACTATAAAACAACAGAAAATTTAAAACAGTAAATATGAAGTATCAACAAATAAGTCGCTGAAGCAATATAAGTAATATATACAACCAATTCCCTTTCTATCATCTTTATATCTGGCCCTTTCTCTACCTTCCATACGAATACTTTTATTTTAGGCTTTCAGCATCTTTCCTTGTCTTTTAATTAGGTAATGTATTTAAAATATCAATTTCACTTTAAACAATGATCAGGAGAAATTATCTATTGTAATTAACAGCTTATTCATATATATTTATTAAATATTTGCTAAAATTAATTTATTTAAAGTGAAAGACTGTTTGAGTTTTAAAATATTTTCAAAAGCACTATATCCTTTTATTAAATTTAAAAAAAAACATAGTTTAACAATGTCTTATTATTTTACATCAGGTCTTAACAAGCTACATAGCTCATGGGCCAAATCCAGCTGGCCCTTTGTTTTAGTAAGTAAACTTTTGTTCATTCACAGTCACACCCTTTCTTTATGTATTGTCTATTACTGCTTTCCCAACACAATGACAAAATAATTGCATCAGAGATCGCACAGTCTGCAAAGTTGAAAATAGGTATTTTCTTCTCATTTTTAGAATAAAAAAAAATTCCTTTTTCCTATTTCATGCCATGGCTTTGCAGAAATTAGAAACTATAAAATTCAAGTCACTTTCCTGTATCAGCTTTACTAAGGCATAACTGTCTCTTTCTCTTCTCATTCAGTATAAAGATTACCTCTCAAGATCTCTTATTGGCCTTTAAACATTGATGACACTGCAAACAGACATTACTTTGTTTTGACCAGTTTGTTAATAAAACTGCCAGTTAACAAGTTACCTTGTTTAGCAGAAAATCAATAATTCATAGTGTAAATCAGTAGATTATGTTATTTTAAGCTTCCAAGAAATGATTAGTGTATCTAAAGGGCTGGATAATTACTGCCATTGCTAACTAACTTTGTACCTGGATATAATGATGTTCAATATGTTGAACACAGCTGTATTATCCAGTCTGTTGACTTTGTGACCACACAGTTAAAATATTTGAATCATCAGAAATTTTAAGTCTACCACGTTTATATTATTGGGTAAGGTTATGATCCTTATCTAAAATATTAATGATTTGGTATACCATTTCTCATAGAGATGGGAAAAGCTGAACTCACTCTGGCTAAAACTCTTTTTAAATTATATCTACAGACAATAAAAGTTGAGACTCATTGGTGGTTCCCATATATAAATGAAGTAGCTGTTACAGTCATGTCAAAATGACTTTGCCTTGTACCTAAGGCACTTTTCCAGTGTCATAGAACTTATCCATATAGAAACATGGTGTTACTGGTGTTGATTCATTTTTTTTTTAATTTAAAGAATTTAGACTCCCTTTACAATAGGAATTTTAAAAGACTGAAATTTTCCCATCTGTAATAGGATTTCTGAACACTTTTACCAGAAATATTAGCGATGGTTCAGGACAATAATATCAACTACTAGAAATTGTCATATCCTTCATGCTGTCGATAGTTGACCCTTTTTTTAAACTTCCTGGCAGCTTATTCTTATTGCAGCATAAGCAACTACAATTTGTAGGACAAACATTTCAAAGCTAGGCATGCCCAGTGCACCATTAAATTTTTTGGCATTACCATCAGATCACTCATTAATTTGGCAAGACAACCTCATTTCATTCCTTCAGTCAGACTGCTGTTTCTCTCATTGCTATAATTATTTGAAAACTTTGTAGCAAAACAAATTTATTGATAGCCTGGCCTATTGGACACATTCAAGTTGACTAAGTTTTTTTGCAAAATAAAAATAACATGATCTGGGAAAAAATGAAAATTCTCCATTTTTCAGTATTCTCTCCTGATAACAATAAGAAAACCTATATCATACACTTGTGATACCATAAATGGCACCTAGGACATAGTTAACCCTAATGAAATGTATTATTGTCCCCATCATACCCTCTGTCTCCTTCTTGTTATCATTTTCAAACATGTAGGCTATTTATTACCTGAGAAATTAGAAAATAACCTCAGCAACATTAAACTGTCCTTTTCTTTCTCTTCTTTTGTCATGACTCAAGAGGTTGTGGCTTCTTTTTATCGGTAGGCAATGTCTCTCTGTCCTCTGTTTTGTATGTCTTCCTTGGGATGTTGTTCATTGTTCAACTGTTTTATTATTTCTGGATTTTTAAAAAAATATATATAAACATGCTCTCATTTTAAGTAAATTATAAAATCACAGAACAGTGTTTCCTGGTTCCTTTTGTCTGAATCCAGCCCCCCCCCCCCTTATATCCTTGGAGCAGGAGTGGTGAGGCTGCCCACTATTGTTAGTCACTGGGTGTTTCACCCCTCCCTGGGTTTCCTTACTCTTTTTACACTTCTGTAAGCAGTTCCTTCACTGAAATATATTTAAACCTTTTGTGTGTGCTTATGTTTGGTGCCAGAATGGTCACTGGCAGAGCTGCCTGTGATTGTTCAGAAGTAATAGGCTAACAATTCTAGGATGGGTTGACCATTCAAGCTCTATAATGGCTTAGTACTTATGCCAGATTCTGAGAAATTTGAACAATTAAGAACAATGAATGATGACTAACGGCTTATAGGAAGCAAAATATCAGACTTGTATTTCAAGAAAAGGAAACTGCTACTTGTCTTGAGAACATTTTCACTTCTTTTCTGAAATAAATACCATTTCCAATGGATACATCATCCCTAGCATGATAATATTTTCTCTTCATCATCAGGTATTTAGAAACAGTATTCATTAAACATAATAAAAGCAGTAAGTGAATTGCTATCCTTGTTTCCTTGGCCACAGTGACAGCTATCCCACAGAGGAGAAAACACATTACATGAGAAAGGCAGATAGGTTTCTCTTCACCAAGACACATTTTTACAACGCATCCTTGGAAGCATAATGGAAACAGAAAACCTTAGGAAATGTGTGTTTTCAAATAATGTTAAAAATAAATTCGTCTGATGATTGCATCTTGGGCTAGTCCTTATTGTACTAATTGCATATTTAAGATTTAAGATGAGATGCCATGTTATATTTTAATTGCATCCATCTTTTTTCTCTTTCTCCCATCCCAGCCTCCCATATCCTATGGCATCTGTGGAGATTACAAAATTGTAAATGCCAGATGGTAGTATGATCATTAAATTCAAACCAATTCCATTTCTGCGTCGATTATGAAACAGAATGATCAAGTTTATAAATTTTTCTACTCTGGAGATTTTTTTCATACATGAGAACAAAGAGTTGGGTTTTTAAAATATAGTACATTTTTCTCTTCTAAACTCATGTTTTATGGTTGTAAAATTTGTTTAAATTTCTTCTGTAGATTAACATAGCTAAAAAGAGGAATGAGTAATAACCTATACTTTAATAAAACATAATACTCCAAAATACTATTGTGTTCCCCATAAATTATTGAAAAAACAATTCTGAGACAATTTCTTGATGCCAAAATAAAATCTAGAGAAATATTGTTTTTGTGTTCAGGGGTGAAAGTGGCAAGACGGCTTAATAGAAAATGCTATCAGAGATTGAAACAACTATGCATAGACCCATTTCTTTCATAAGGTACCCAGGAACCATCTAAGAGTCTCTTGCAATATAGATTTTGTGAAACTAACTATATTAAACCTGATTAAAATATTCATGCCTCCCACTTGCCAGAGTCCCCCTTCCAGGTCAGCAATATGAAACCAGAAGGAAGCTCCAACTCATGGATTCCCCCTGGAAAGGAAAAGGAAACACTATAACGTATATCTCATGTTCAGATTTGTGGAAGCACTATGCCAGGGATTAGTCTGTATCTGTTTTGAATCTAATTGGGCCCAATCAGGAATCAGTGACAACAAAGGAGCTTTGTTAACTAATAGTATACACACCATAGTCTCTTCACCCATCCCAAGGTGCAACCTGGCCTGAGTTGAAGTGCTGATGGAGCAATTGGTGTACTCCTGAAGCATAGAACTACTAAAAATAAAAAAGAGCTCCAATGGACCCAAGGTACTGCAGACAAAGATCAATACAGCATAGCAACTTGTCCCTTCAGGGAGAAAGTAAAGGGAAGAAGCTGTATCACATATTCCAGTTCTGAAGGTCTTACCAGAGTGAAGAGTTCCTTTCCTACATGTCTCAGAGCACAGAAGGGAGCTGGTATACACTAGAGGTTTGTGGTCAAAAAAGAAAAAAAAAAAGAGATGGGTGACATCTCATTATGGCAACAATGAAGAAACTACTCTCTTGGAGACAGATGCCAAAGGGAACAAGAGATTACCAGCTCGTAAAACAATCACAAATTCTCTCTAACTGGGAACTTGAAAGCACAAGTTTAGAGAACACAGTAGACATATTCACAGAAAATATTTGATAGATACCCAAAATCTGGCTGGGCTATTTATTGAAGGCCTTTCCCTATTTGAATTTAGTCCTTGAAGACCGGAAGGGAAAGCTATTTCTTCAAATGCATTAATGTCTACATAAAGTAAGAGTGCACATGAAGAAAGAGCTGAATTTAACAGTGGGGCACATGGCCTAACCAAAGGATAGTGGGGAAAAATCCTAAGAAACAAACCTTAAAGAAATGGAGCTGCATTAGTTACCTGGCAAGCAATTCAAAATAACCATCATAAAGATGTCTGATGGGCTCAGGAAAAACAATGCACAAATAAAATGAAAATGTCAATAAGACTATAAAAAATATTAAGAAGAATCAAATAAAAATGTGAAGCTGAGGAATAAAATAGCTAAAATGAAAAATCCACTAGAGAATTTCAAAAAATAAGATAGACATGAACCATGGAGGTGAAGGGAGAGAGTGCTATGGTGTGATATGGTTTGAGCATGTCCTCTTAGGTAAATGTGTTGGGAGTAGCAGTGGTATTTGGAGGAGTTATAAAACCTTTAAGAGGCGGGGCTTAGTGGAAATTAATTAACTCCTTTAGAGTGTTGTCCATGGAGAGAACTCATGAAGTTCTTGTTGAGATCTTGCTTATTTCTTATGAGGGGACTGTTCTAAAAGGACAAGTCACTCCCTGCTCATCTCTCTCTCTCTGGCTTCCTATTTTGCCATGTGACCTCTCCTTCTCACACAAACTTCTGCCATAGAAATTCTATCCATTATGACAGACAAAGTCAATGGATCCATCACCAGAAGGCTATGCTGTTTGGAATTGAGGGCCTTCAAAACTGAGAGCTAAATAAATTTCTTTTCTTTTGAGCTACTCAGCCTTTGTCATTGTGATATAATGCACTAATAAAAACAACAGGCTTGTTTATACAGAAAAAAATCATGAACTCAGCAGTTAACTTGAAATTATTCAGAGAGAAACAAAAAGAATAAAAGAATGAAAAATAAATAAAGAATAAGGTACTGATCATGTAGATCAAAAAAGCCTGTCTATGAATTATGGAAGTTCTAGAAGAAGATTAAAAAGAAAAAGAACACTTATTTTGGGAAAAGAAAATGGCAGAAAACTTTCCATATCAGAGAAAGGAAATGAACATCCACATTAAAAAAGACCAATGACAAAAACATGAGGAAATCTTGAATGCACCAAGATAAATATGTCTGATTATACATACAGAAGTCTCCATTAAAAAAATACAAAAGATTTTTTGCTAAGATTAGAAACAAGGTTTAGATATCCATTCTCACCATTCCAACACAACATATTTCTGGAAAACCTATCATGAGTAATTACAAAAATAAATGAAATCCATGCAAATTAGAAATGAAAAGCTGAAATTACCTGTATTCACAGAGGAAGCAATTTATGTGGGAAATCCCCAAGATCCCATATAAATATTGTTTAAACCAATAAATGAATTCAGATTGGTTCAGGATACAAAATAAACATTTAAAGTCAGTTGTGTTTCCATACACTAAAAACAGTTTGAAAATTAAATTAAGAACAAAATTTCCATTTAGAATAACATGAGCAATATAAAATGCTTATTAATAAACTTAACCAAGGAAATGAGAGACTAAAAACCATTATTGGAAGAAAGTAGTTACAAATAAATACACATTCTGAGTTTGTATCAGAAGACAATATTATGAGGACATAAATAGTACCTAAAGTGATCTATGGAATATTTGAAATTCCATCAAAATTCCAAAGGAAAGTGTTTTATAAATATAAAAGAAATCTTAAAGCCCACAGGGAAACAGAGAACACCCCTAATAACAACAAAATCTGAAAGAAGAAGAAACAATTAAAAAAATATGACTTCAAAATGTGTTACAAAACTTTAGTAATCAAACAGTATGTTACTGGTACAAGAAAAAGGCATATAGATCAAAGGAACAGAATAGACAGTCCAGGATTATTTCCAAGCATGTGTTGCCACTGATCATGAAAATGGATATTGAAGGCACACTATGTATGTTCCAAGTATAGTATCTTTAACAAATGGTATTGTGAAAATTATATATTCACAAGAAAAAAATTGATAATTTCATCTCAAGGTTAGACAAAAATAAACTCAAAATGGATTCAAATTTAAATGTAGTTATCTCAAAATGAATTAAAATTTAAATGTAAGACCCCAAACTATAAAACTCCTCTAAGGAAAAACTAGGGGGAAAACTTCATAACATAGAATTTGAATTATGCAAAAGTTCTATAGATCTGTCTTAAAACAATGTGTACATAGTTAGTATCACAATATTCTACACTTAAAATTTAATAATAGGGTCATTTTTATATTACATATTTCTAAGACAATTGTGTTCCTTTTAATGATGAAATTAGAATTATATAGAATTACATAGAATTATATAGAATTATTACATGTATACATGTGAACTAATAAAACTTTGGTTTATGTTAAGAAATCATTCACAGTTAACCTGAAATATCTCATTATGTACATATTAAGATTGGAATATAATCTAATATGAATAAAAAACTAAAATAAAAAAGCATAAAACTGAGCATCACCCCGGATCAATTTCAAGCTCTATTCTCAGCAACCTGAGAATCATTGAGCTTTGATGTCTTGATGTATCAAAATGGAATAAGTAGTTATATTTCACAGTATTCTTCAAATAATGAAACATCTTTTTATAAAATATGGCATGTTAAAAAATAGCAATTACAGAAATAAAAATGCTGATATTTCAGCAATGATTTTAAGGTTGGCAGTATAATTTTTAGAGTAGTAAACATAGGAGTATCCTTTTTCATTCTTAGCTGTGCCACTGGCTACCTTGAGCAAGTCATTTACTGCTTTGTTTTGTCCCAAGAGATCAATAATAGAAAACTATTTCCTTGTACTTAAAGCCAAAACATTTCATTGCCATTGTTGATTTGTATCAGCAATAGCCATATTTATACTGCCAGAGTTGGTTAAAAAAAAAAAAGAGGGATAGAGAAAAGCTTGTAAGATAAATATAATGATAACCAGTTCAGGTCTGCTGACATAGCAAAAGGAAGTGACACCAAAAAGTAAACATATCATTTTATGATCACTTTAAAATATTTTTCATTGTAATATTAATATTTTGAAGTGTTCATGTTATTTTCCCCCCAAATCTAGCCTCTTGCTTGCACCAGGCTTTTGGTAGAGGGAAGTGGTCAGAGTTTGATGCAAGCAGCCCATGGGTACTTTATTTCTAATTACACATCCTTTGTCCTAATCTACTTAATGTGTTGGAGAATTACTGGGCTCAACTAAAGGGAAGACAGGTAGGAATGCTAGAAAAGCATTCTTGGTTTGAAAATCTTTGCTGTATTTCAATACATGTTTCTTTACAATTTGAAAGAAATGGTGTAATTAAAGAAGCTGTATCTTGAAGTATTCATGAATTATCTGTGAACATTTGAAAACCTAAAAATCTTAAAATAATATCTGAAAATAGTAGTTTGTTTCTTCTACCATTGTCTTTCAAAATGTGATATAGAGGTGTGTTTGAGATCCTTAATTCCTAAGAATGAAAGTTTAATTTCTAAGAAAATCTATAGATCTACTAATATAGAATCATGTGGATGACACCCAAGAATCTGTATTTTAAATATTCTCTGCAGCTGGAAATTATATCCATAAGAACTTCTGTGATCTTTCATATGAATGCTTTCATTTATGCTTATTAATTAAATTTAATTAATACAAATAAGAATCTAAAAGCTTAGATATCTTTTAATAATAGTATAGTGTACAGCTCATTCAGTTTCCTAAGATTTTTTAAAAAAATGGATTGTTGCTATGGCTAAACTAAATGTTTAAAATCTTTTTATTAAAAACCTAAGAAGTAAATATAATTTAGAGGTGGCAATTTAAGTCAGGCCTATGATGACCTTAATTCTAGGTTGAGTTCAGTTTTAATCTTCTATATACATTACAAAATAACAAGCACTCTACAAATTATAATTTTAGATCTAGAGTTTAGTTTTTACAGCATGATTTTTTGCATAAAATTTGTGTTTAATTTCATGGATGATTATGGTAATTTCATTATAATTTAATTTACTAACTGTATATTATTTTGAAAACAAAGATTCATCAATTTATTCTCTATCTAAAAATATAATCATTGAAGAAATATCTAATTTAAGTTAAATAAACATTAATGTTTCCATACAAAGCATGGATAAAATTGAGAATATAACAAAGGAACTAACGTTTTAAGTTAATGATCACCATTCTATATAGCATGGCCAGATTACAAAGGCAAACTGAAAGGACTTTATTCAGATTTTCTCCTTATATTTGAATGTTTCATGCTGGCAGAAGAGAAGAAACTTCTTGGTCAGAGAAAAAGTAATTTCTTACTAAGGGCACAGCAAGCAACATGAAAGTCAATTCTCCCAGTCTGGCTAAGACTGTAAGAACATTCCTGTATTTTGAATAAAATGCAGACAGATATATTCTTGATTTGGGGCCCATGACTTTCCTTTTCTTAGAGATTTTTTTTTTTAGATTACTTGCTATTGTAGATTTTCTGTCTGCCTCTTTGAAATGTAAATCATCAACAGTAATATTTCACTGGCCCATTATGGTACTTCCAATTTCTCCTGTCTTTTGTTTTAGTGAAGTTGTTTCTCCTCCAATGGCAATAGTCTTGACCCCTCTTGCAATAGGCTTAAATAAATTCTCTCTTGCCTGTTTAACTCTGTCAGATGCAATTTTTCTTTGACACCTCAAGTCTCTTGGGGACAATGAAGAGAGGTTCAGGTGGACACTGCACTAATCATGGGTTTATGTCACTACTGAGGAAACACAAACTTTGGAAGCTCAAGAACCTTTAGGGACTTGCTAACAAATCCATCCACGCTTTGCCCCAGACTTGTAGGGAAACTTTGATCTTTTGTTATACTGAAAGCAGACAAATTTTTTTTTTCTCCAGAGGGAAACTATTCTCTAAGGTTCATTACTATTGCAACGCATATCTCACAGATGATTCTGTATCTTACAATAAAATGAATATAACCATAATTCATTTGTTTGATTTGCAATCATTAAAAAATGTTAAAATGCAAATATTCTAATTTATTATACAATCATTTATTAAGTTATTCATCTATTCTATTATGTGTTCAAGTTTTTTTTTAATTGCCTAATATATATCCAATGCTCTAAATACGATGAAAGTAGTCTCTGTTCATGCTTTCCAGGAACTCCAATAGAATAAGTAGCTCACTTGATAAATCACATAATACATTGAAAGCAGTTACAGAAAAAGAAGTAAATATAAAAAGACTCTCAAAGAATGAAGTTAAGTTTGTACACAAAAGGAAGTGGAGAAGACTCTAAAGGGAAGAAGAAAGAGGAATAAAAAGGAAAAACGACTTTAATACAGAATATCTG
Source organism: Ictidomys tridecemlineatus (assembly GCF_052094955.1). Classification (NCBI taxonomy): domain Eukaryota; kingdom Metazoa; phylum Chordata; class Mammalia; order Rodentia; family Sciuridae; genus Ictidomys; species Ictidomys tridecemlineatus. The sequence continues at coordinate 91,064,119 of NC_135484.1, read as the reverse complement.
GGGAAAACAGTAAGTACCACGTGGCAGGGAGTAGAGATACCTTGAAAAATAATTGGGGTCATAGCAAAAAGGTATGTGTAGGTCTTCATGAGGAATTTGGGTTTTATTTCTAGATGATGAGACACCATTTAAGCACTTTAAGTAAAAGAGTACCATGTTCACGTGAGGATTTCAGAAAGGTCACTTTGACAGCTGTAGAATGAAATGGATCAGGGACAGGGAATGTTCTACACAGACTGTAATTCAGGAATATCATAAATTTAAATTAACTCTACAGGAAGTAAACTCCTCTTTTTCCATAGTATATTTATTCTGAAAATATATTTTTGTATATTTATCACTTTTGATATAAATATTCAGATTGCTTTCCTCCCCAAATTGTGTAACATCATATGTTAATCAGAGATGAGTTTTAAAGTTAGCACATCTAATGAAAAGTAACATGAAGTCAAAATTATCCTTGTCATTTTCCTCAAAAGGTGCCATTTTAAAGACCATGTTCTGTCTTTCAAAAGTACAGCACTGCTTTTTTAGCCATGTTAAAATAGTTCACATTCACCCCAGTAGAATGTCAAATGCACTAGAGACTTTTGTTTAGGGCCCTATGGTTTTAAAAATTAGCATCATACTCAAGGCTGAGTGAAACTTTCATTATGAAGACCATGAGCTAGAACTGACAAAATTGAAAGACCAGAAGATTCATCTTTTCTTTATAATCCCCTGGTCCTGAAACATATATTCAGTAGAATGGCAAAAAGCATTTCCAATGCAACTTGGATTTATTCACTCTTAGTTGTGTGTAGTTAAAACTAAAAGTTAAACACCAGTAGTACAAATTGACTATATCATGTTTTCACTTCCTTTCCTTTGCAATAACACCAATTTCATACCATAGATTTATGACAAAGAATATCATCACTAGTAAAAGAAGGAGAAAAGGTTGTTTGGCTTTTCATTTGTGTTTATTTTTTAGTAGATTATCTAGTAATATTGTTTGCCTTTGAATTTATTAAGATTATGATTTTTTAAATTTATTTTTTAGGTGTAGATGGACACAATACACTGCCTTTATTTTTTATGTGGTGCTGAGGATCGAACCCGGGTCCCGCCCATTCTAGGGGAGCGCTCCACCACTGAGCCACCAAAATCCCAGCCCAAGATTATGATTTTTTAATCAATTTTGTACAAATAATTTTTGGTGTAAATATAACAGGTTAAGATAGGAACTGATTCTTATCTTCAAATTCTGATAAAATTTAACTTGAAAACAATAGGAGACAAAGTTACTTTCTTCTAAAAAGTATTACAATACACATTCATGCAGGATTTATTTTAAAATAGCAAATCCTTTCAAATGGTTCTTACCTCTCCAAGTCATATGAAACAATATTAGAATTTTAGATAGATTATTTGAAGGGATCTCATATTCTATGATAAAGCTATGGCATTTCCTCTGTAAATAGGAGCATGCTCTTCTCCTGTCAAAGATGGGAAAATGTTCAAAGGAGAAACACTTTTAAAGATTGAAGTGCCTGCAGGCAGGGCCCTTTTGCTTTTAATCATATGCTTTCAGAGATACAGAAGTATATAAACTCTATAGTTTACAGAAAATAAGTAATATGTATGAATATTCATGAGACACCTTGGTGTTTTCTAGATAATTCAAGAATGTATATGAACCTAGTGACTGTTTCACTGGAGAAGTCTAAGTGCAGGAATCTGGATATTCTCCCCATGGAAGAATGAGCAGAGAGGTGTCAGTTGTTAAAGTGTTTTTTTACGTCATTTGGTATTATAAGAATACACAAATTCCTTGAGCTTGGGGACAGTACAGATAATAGCTTAGATCCTGTTCTTTTACTGCAGTCCAACTCATGAGAAGGCCGGAGTGGGAGTAATAAGACACAGAAGTTGAGCTTCTGCACAGGCCATGCTATGAGAGCATAGTTTGTATCAGGTAGGTGTTTAGGGTCAAAGTCCCTCTAGAATTTCCAATGAATAACACACATGGTACATGAAGGAAAGCCTCCTTTTGAATGAGGGCCACATAGAGACAATTATAGACATATTTAAATAGCATCCATTACATGACATTTAAGCCTCTTCTCTCCAATCCCTTTGTTCCTGTTTCTTTGGGTCTCTAATCCTAGAGACCTGTGTTGGGGGAGAGAAGCTATGAACATGGTGTTACTTTCAGTCACCATGACAAAATACCTGAGATAATCAACTTATAAGGAAAAATGGGCCTGTGATAGCATAGTACATATGATGGGAGTACATGAACAAAAAGGCATGTTCATCTCAAGGCAACAGAAGAAAAAAAAAATAGAGAAAAATGCCAGATTCCTGATAGTCCCTTCAAGGGCATACCCCCACAACCCAATATTACCTAACTTTCTAGAGTTGGTCCTAGGTCTGAAAAGTGATAAAACCTTTAACATATAGGTCTTCAAAAGACACTGCAGGTGCAAACTATAGTAGATCTAATGTCACATTGAAGTTTTGCTCAGATAAACTAGACATTTTAATAACTGAATGTTCAGAGTTACTCTAATAAGATTTTTCTTTCAATTGAAATTGATTGGAAAGAGACTGCATATGTTTAGAGTTGAGCAAAGAGAATTTAATAAAGTATAATTGAAGGCATGGTCTTGAGAAAAGTAGTTTTCTATTTATATCCCATAGAGTTCAACTTCTTCCTCCATTCTATAAAACAGTTTATTGTTAATTGCTTGGCATACTTATCTCAATAATTTATCCTCAATCTGTTTTTAACCTCTTCATTTTGGTTATGTCAGAAGAATGGGTGTGTGTAGGTGAGAGGAAACAGTTTGTTTAATCTTTCTGTTTTCTTGTGTAATCTATTCTATGTCTTTATATACTCAGTCATTCGCAATCTAGAAAGCACAACAAATTTTGGCTAATATTTGGATGATTCACAATTAATAGTTTAATTTTCAAACATATGTTATCACTGCTCTAAGTCCAGGGTGTCTCAGGGTGCTTCCCAGATCCCCTTTTAAAAATAAAGAATATATTCTCCAGCTGCTGATGGCGGGTCCTGTGGCAGTCCGCAGCTCTTTCTCAGGCTCACAATTGCTCTGGTTGAAGGGTGCTGCCTTAACAAACACCATGGCCTTCTTGCAGCACAGTAGCCCAGGTTTGAAGAAAAACAAACCTGGTTCCCTCTCCTAAAGGCACTGCAGGAAGAGCTTCAGAGATGTGTATTCATATAATATCAGGGTTCACATACCCTTATACCCAATTCTGCTTCCTCCCCTGATTTTCCACAGAAGTTGATTCCAGGTACTCACAATTGATACTAATATCTATATCTCTGGTACAAATATCCACCTCTTGAAGAATAAAATCAGGTATATAAAGATTTAAATATTTACTCTTTCATGATTCATAACCATTTATTACAACACCATTTATTTATATCTTTATATTTCTCTTTGATGTTCTGATGGCTTTTTGATCATAGAGTAAGGACTCTTATGCATAATTGTAGACATGAATAAGGGATTGGATATATGTGTTCTTGTTTGCTTGTGCACACACATATATAAACATACACAAAAATACAGATTTACATATTTTTTAAAGAACTTGAAAAATGGATGAATCTAAATCATATACCATTTAAATATTATTTCTTGGATTTACATATTTTTTAAAGAACTTGAAAAATGGATGAATCTAAATCATATACCATTTAAATATTATTTCTTGGAGTTTTTACTTATCCATTAGATAGTATGTTGTTTTTAAAGCAAGAAAATTCAGGCATTATATTTAAAAAAAAGTATTCATGTAGTATAAATGTAGTTCTATATCAGCAGAGCCAATATAGTAAACAGGGTGTTGACATTAGCAAAAATTAAGAAATATTTCTTTGAAACAATTTTGAAGATAGTATTGATGGGGTTTGGTGATAACATGAATAATTAAAATTAATTTTATTTTTATTAAAATTGTTCAAATATTTTAATAGAATCCAAGAATATACTATTTTTAAATTTTAGTATTTATAATTGTACTTATATAAAAATAAAAGGAATGATTTAACTTTTAGTCATAGGTTTATATCTTTTTAGTACTGTAGGTAAGTGATAAATGATGTATTACCTATATTGTTGTTATTTATGAATATCTGAAACCAAAGTATTCATATTTAATTCATATACATTTAAAGCATAAAAATTATAATTGAATAATTTATAAACAGAAGCACTAAGACTACTTAAAAGATTGTAGCACAATTACTTAATAAAGACATTGCAAGGTTATATGTATGCAAGTTAAAAGAACAGTCAAGATGATATTTGAAAATGTATAAACATACAAATCCAGTCAGAAATTTCCAGGTTTAAATAAGTGAAATGCAATGAAAAAAATCTGAATAAGTCAGGTAAATATCAAGATCTATAGTCCCTACAGTTTTATAGCATTTTGCAATAAGTCACCAACCAGATATCCCAGCACAAAACAAACCTATATGTAGCAACAGTCTAAATATAAAAATATATATATAAAGATGACTAGTGGAATTTTAATTAAATTCAGAAAAAAAACAGTTATATTCTACTTTGATTGATTTGCTTTGATATATATTCATATATATGAAAGAAATATATATGTGTGAGTTTAATATTAACATAAGCATTTGATTTCTGCATCTTTCAACTTCAGATGATTTTGCTTTAGAAAACTAAGAAACTAAATACACAAAAATTTAAATAATTTATAGAAATCTAGAAATTAATAATACTCAGTTTATTAAAAGAAGATAATTTCAGCCTATGTCAGTATCAAGTAAAAGTAGACATTTTTTTCCTTATGATATAATTCTGAAAGATACCAATATGGTAATAAAATTTGAAACAAATGTATGACTTTCCAATAAAACTTCCTAAGTAAGAATTTTGTTTCCATAAAGAATGATAAAGGAATGGAAAACTATGAATATCCATTTCTGACCAAACCAATGATTTTTATAAACATGTAGAAATACCTAGTTTTGTTAATATGTAAATCCATAGTTCAAATATTTTAAATCTTTGTAAACAGTTACCATTAAATAAAATTTAAAAAAATACTTTTTCAGGTATTTTTTAAAAAGAGAAATATTTAAACTTGACAAATTCAACTACTCTTTCCTTATAATTTCTAGGCAGATGTTGCTTTTGTGTAATCAGCAGTACAGAAAAACTCAAAATATATAACTGCAAATACAGTTAAGTTTGCCTATTATGGAGTTAGCCTGACTGACTTGGAATTCCAGTTCAAACACTGACTGGGTATTTGACCTTTTGCAAACTGATGAGCTTGTGCAAAACATGATATCTAACAACAAAGTAAAACATTAAGCTATTTAGTTTTTAAAAAAATGGTAGTCCCCTTGGACATTCATATTAATCAATATTTTGTTCTCCATTTATAAATTGCATTGGAGAATACAGTTAAAAATAAATATGTCCTGCTCACAAAGTGTTTATAATTGAAGGAATAATTTGGAAGAGTTGTATGAGAAAAATTATAATCATACAAAAATTTATTGTTACATCTGTGTATGGAAAGAAATTTCTTATGTCCTTGAAAGAGTTAGAGAAGATTTAAAAATGTAAAATAATTAGATGATAGACCAGAAAACCTATGAAGAATTGCAAGAGAGCAGAAGAAATAACTGAAAAAAAATTAAATTTTTCAAGGAAATTATGTATTATTCAACAATACTGGAATATAACATGCAAGGAAAAGGAGTTTTTCCATGTCCTCAGAAATTACTGTATTTTGTTCTTAAATGATATGACACCATTGAGGAATTTCAACAAGAGAGTTAAATGTGTAATTTCAAAAATAAAAAGTTCATAGCAAAGAAAAGTATAGAATTCAAAATTAGAATAAAAAGTATTTGTCATCTTTTTGTGAAATTATGACCAATAATACTATGGTAAGAATAGTGATATTAATATTATTTCTTGAAGATTATCAAAAGGTAAATGGTAAGGAATGAAATTTGAATACATCTGTGGGGTCAAACTTTAATGCTCTGAGAAGTTTTACTACATTTGTTAGATTGTAACATAGCATGCTTCAGAGCCAATATAATATTCTAATTTTTCTTCATATATATCATGTGATAAGAGGGTTTTCATTGGGCAAAGAGGAGGATGTTCAAAGCCTGTAAAGGAGAATGAGAAGAAAAGGAAGCAAAGCCTTATTAAATTTCTACTTATTAAAATTCAAAAACAATAATAGTTCTTTTTTAAGATCTACTTCCTATTTTAGCAATGGTTCTGGATGTATCTATATCTGCAATGTCTGCTATATAAACAGAGGTACTTACAAGTGATAAGGCCCTCTCAGGAAAATTATTTTCTGATTACATTTATGGAAAATTATCTTTATTCCATTGTAAACTGTGAAAAATATACAACATATAGTTATAAAGTGCTAATTTGGTTAGTCTATGTCCTGTAAATATTTAAGAACTAGTAAATATACTGAATCGATATTTATAGTATTAAGAATTGGCAGGTTGACTGCAATTTTGGCATTTAATTTTTAAATTTGTTCTAAAATACTTATTCAAAATTTTCATGATGTCCCAGATTTCAGTTGGGATTAGCCTCATAAGGCATTTATTTTACCATGTATGCTGATTATACTGGAAAAGAATGATCTGTCTTGTTGTGGCAGGAGAATGCCTAAAAGATAACTTAATAGGTCTCTTTTCAACTCAGCAATCTTATAAAACAAAGGATTTTTCTGCCTGCTGTGGTGAATATTGAGATGAAAGTTTGAGATTCTATTATATTATTCAAAACTACTACTGACTTTGGTTCCTGGACCAGTATTCTTGTTCTCATTAAACACTTTTAAACAAATTATTAGAGATGTGTAAAAATATATCATGTAACTAATATAATAAAATTAACATATTACATATTTATTTCTTTATCACCATATTTGGTTTGGAATTAAAAATGGTTCCAAAGTGTAATCCATTATTTTATAAATAAAACACACACAGACATACATACACACATACACACACACACACACACACACACACATATATATATATATATATATATATATATATATATATATATATATTATAAACATTAGAAATTCTCTGTTAAGCAGCTGGGTCATTTACAGATAATTTTTATAATTTATTTTGAAATTAATTGCATCTTTATTTATTTTGTTTTAGGCGTAGTCTTAATTTTCTTAGTTGCTTCAATTATTACAATTCAATTTTATTATTTTTGTTGGATTGAATAGTTAAATGAATACAAATTACTGTATAGGACACATGAAACTCTTAATAAAAAAATTTCAAAAGTTTTCAATTATTTGGAAAACCCATAAAATAAAGTATCTATAATCTAACTGATTAAGTGTAAAGTATTATGTGTATCTTTCATATCATAAAAGCAAAAGATTATTTATAATATAGTAAATAACTCAAAGAACATTTTAAAGTATTTGTAAATAAAACTGTGAAGTTTCAATTTCTTTTAATATGCTATGTAAACAATAAATAATGAAATGAACAACTAAAATTTCAAATAAAAATTAAAATTAAAACTTTCCCTGAATATTTAGAATATGAATTCTTATTTAACATTTATTTCCCTTTCTAAAATTAAAAGTAAATGCAGTATATCTTTATTTTTATTATAAATCACATTGAAGTTGGTGAGCTTGACACTGTGTATATTAATATAACAAAGGCATGAAAAGGTACTCTACCTAAAATATTAATCAGTTAATTTGGTTGGCCAAAAAGTATCTTCAGTCTTTTAGTCTTAAAATTATTATGATTAACCATCTCTAATTATTAAAATGGAAAAAATCAGTGTTCAGAGCATATTTGTCATTGTGAAAAGGTGCTTCATCATATAATTTAGACGTCTTTAAAAGTACCTTCCACAAGCTAATGTGAAATTCATGGTAAGAGAATTTTCACACAAGGTGACTTTTACAGTAAGTTTTTAGTGTGGGCATGCTTTACAATGTACATGTGAGCACTGGGCATAAGTGACCGATTGAGGTCTAATCTGGTATTCTGTTTGCACAAGCAGTTTCTCAACAGATCCGACATTGATCATCTGTCAATTTGATTTGCTAATCTTATGAGACTCATTGTAAACAAAATAACTAAATGTTTGCAAACCCACGGAGAAAACACCATAGCTCTGCTTTTTATTTCTGTTTGACATAAGCATTCTTTTAAATCAAATTTTAAAATAAAGGAAACAACAATATGTTTTTTCTTTATGGATTCTCATCAGATGATTGGATTTTAGGCATTTAGAATTTAGAAACAGCTAATCTAAACAGAGAAAGATCCTGGTTTACAAAGTAAGAAAATTAAGCTATGGAACCAGGAGCAAGCATGTATCAATAAAGATATGAAATCATAGTGTCATTTCATCTATCTTAGTCACAACCTGTCAGCATGCTCAAGGACTAATAAATTGTACCGCTAGCTAAAGTTTATAAAAGGCGAAAAAAGACATTTGCAGAATGTACAAATAAAAATATTTATTTGTAACAATTCACAGACACTGTACAATCACAATTAGTATAAAAGAGAAAAGTAATATATGACATATATTTTATGAAAATCTGATAATACTTTTCCAGGGCTGGGAATATAGCCCAGTGGTGGAGCTCTTGTCCAATATGTGCCATGTGCTAAGCCCTGAGTTCAAACCCTACAATGGCAAAAAAATAAAATAAAAAATAGACTGTTCATCATCTGAGCTTCCAATACAAACACAATAATGTAATATGTGGGTGTATTGGGAGAAGGAGTAGAGGTGAGGTGTTGGTCATTATCTGGCAGAAAGACTAATATTTTAAATAACATTAGAATAAGTCCTATTTTTTTCTGTCAAAGGAGTATCCTACACATAAAGAATGTGTACAAACAAATATTTGTTTTCTGTATACAGATAGGTGAATTGCATTCAAATGTGTAAGATCTTCTATTGCTTAAGTGAGAAGCAAAAATCTCTGAATATTAGTAGCATGGAGATTTAAAGAAGTATTCGTCATAATGCAGTACATACATCTAACATTTTCTAATGAAAGGATTTGTAGCTAACTCAAAATATTTGGGAGTCCTATTTAATGAACATACATTTTAAGAATGAATAAAAACAAATAAGATTCAAATTCTGTATCAACAAAATATGACTTTTTTACCTAATTGCAGTGGCACAGGAGACAGAACAATGGGAACTATCCACAGTTACTTTTCATATGTCAGAAAGAATTAAGAACACATTTGTCATTTGTCTTTCATCTAACCCAGCTTAAGACACACAATGCTGTCTCACATCTTCCTTTGAATGTTTTCTAACAATTTCTGTGGTGAACAATACTGCTCTGTGAATTTTAACACCAATACTGATTCCCCTGAACTGCCAAAACATTTACCATGCTACAGGTGTCTATATAGGTTATCCAAATGATCCCTCATACACATTTCCTTGCAAAAATATTCTATGACATTTTGGATCAGTGCAGTTTTTGTTACTTACTTATAGAATTTGATTTTTTTCCCTAAAATCATTCAGAGAAAATGTTAAACGTGATTGTGTTACCATTAGTACCACTAATAGTAATTCTTGATACTATTCAGAGCAGTTTACCCTTACATGTAATGTTCTAAACTGATATGCAAACATAATGTTCATTTCTTTAACTGAGTTAGGAAGGCAAAATAAAATTACCAGCATTCTAGCCTTTGATACATCATAAGTTTTATATACTACTCACAGATTGAATTTATTTCCTAATTAAATATTACTTTTGGAGTGGGAATATAGCTCAATGGTAGAACATTGTCTAGCATTTGAGAAGCTCTGGGTTCAAATCTCAGCACAACAAGAAAAAAAAACTATATATAACTTTTCCAATTTTTTATTTTCTTTTTGTCAACATTAACCTTGGCATTTTATTTTTGCCAGTGGACAATGGCCCAATGGCATTTTATTTTATTTATTATTTAAACTAAGTTTTAGCTTCTTATATTCCATTTTCATATTTATTCATTTAACACCATGCCTAAGTTTATTGCTGTATAATGTGGAATAATATTGTATTTTGGATGCTTATTTGTCCTTATTAGGATGTTGAAATTGAACATCATTTTATTTTTCTAGTAATTTGTACCTTTGCTGAACTTTCAAAAGTTGTATATTGCTACGCATAATAGTGGTACACACCTGTAATCCCAGCATCTCTGGAGGCTGAGGCAGAAGGATCGCAAGTTCAAAGCCAGCCTCAGCAAAAGCGAGGTGCTAAGCAACTCAGTGAGACCCTATCTCTAAATAAAATACAAAATAAGGCTGGGATATGGCTCAGTAGTTGAGTGCCTCTGAGTTCAATCTCTAGTAACCCCTTCCCCCAAAAAAGTTGTATATTGATACTATATAATTTATTTTTCAATTCTAAAAACTTATTTCATCTTTAATTAAAAATATATATTAATCTTCTTACTGAATAAATGTTTATCAAATTTAACTCTATCATATGCAACATACTAAGCACTGATAATTTGAAGAAAAAAAATAATTTTTCTTTGCTTTGAAGAAGCTCACATTTGGGAAAACAAATGGGCAAGCAGTGTTAAGTTACCTATTTTCATAGAAAAAGAATGTCTAATATGACCATGTCAAGTAGCTGTTAAACAAGTTGCAGAGGGTTGTCTGTTCATTCTAAGCCACTCACCAGTTTCCAAAGTGTAGACATCATCTTTGTCAGTGAAATCTCAAGAAGCAAAAGAAAGCTGAAATGACTGGGGGAAATGACTATGAAAAAGTAAATAGGGGGCTGGGGATGTGGCTCAAGCGGTAGCTACGCGCTCGCCTGGCATGCGTGCGGCCCGGGTTCGATCCTCAGCACCACATACCAACAAAGATGTTGTGTCCACCGAGAACTAAAAAATAAATATTAAAAATTCTCTCTCTCTCTCCTCTCTCTCACTCTATCTTTAAAAAAAAAAAGAAAAAGTAAATAGGAAAAGAAATAATAATAAAAAGATCAGATAATGAAGATCCAAGCTGATTTTGGATTTTACTCTTATGATACTATAAATATTTTAAAAGAACTTAAGAAAGGGAATTGAATAATGACCTTTAATTTTTTGGAAAAGTTATACAGCATTCTAGCTGCTGACAATCTAGAACCTAGAGACCGATTAGAAAATATGGCAATACTCTCCCTTTTTTCCCCTCCCCCTTGCCCCTCATAACCTCTTATAATTTTGTGTATCATTGAAGGTCTCCTACCATTTCCATATGCTTTCCCTTCTCTCTCCCTTTCTCTCTCCCCGTGATATATCATAAGCTCTGTAATGTTTTGAACAATCAATAAAAAGAAAAAAAAGAGAAAATATGGCAATAATCCAGGTGAGGGACAGTAAGGACATGGACAAAAGCTATCCCAATGATGAGGAAGAGGTAGGAGGGTGTTTAGTGACAGACATTAGAAGAGAGTCTACAAAAGCTTCTGACAGTGGAAAACAACAAGTTTCAGGGACTAAATAGATTAAAAGAAAAATACCCTAAATTTAAACTGGAATATTCTATTTCATACTTCAATTACTTGTTTCTAAATGTACCTCTATTATGTATGGTAGGACTGATCAAAATTCTCAGACTTATTCTATTTCTTCCATATTTTTACCTAAACTTCCACTGTAAATTGTTGAACTACAGTGTTTACCATATTCATTGGATGTCTGCTGTACCTTTCTACATTTGTCATGTCTGAAATTGGATTGCATCTCTCCTTAGTTCACACATCACCATCATTGCTCAGCACAACAGCTATTTTCATGTTCCTTTTTTGTCTCTTACTTCCTATTCCCTTTCCTTTATTGCCTTCCTCTCAGAGGAAGCCATTTGTAATGTGTTTGATATATGTTCTTAAATATAGACATATTCTTGTAAAATATGATGTGGGTTTTGTCTATTTTCAATTTATTAAGGGTTTTGTAAATCCCATCTCTGTCCTAGTTTTCACATCCAGCCTTGTTTGGGGAGCAATCCATGTCACATACCTGGTTTATTGCTTCTTATTGCTATAGAGCATCTAGTAGTGTGATTTACTATATTTTATTTATCCATTCTTCTAGAGATGGATATTCAGGTTGCATCCAACTCCCTATTGCCATATGCACTGTCCTTGCATTGATCCTCACAAGAATTTGTTGTGGTTCATATCCAGGAGTAGATACCTGTCTGTGATGTGTTAAATTTATTTTTTTTTCCTCAGTCAGTCTTGAAAATTTCTTTGTGGCTATAACAACATTTAAAGTTAGCCTTCTGTTACTCAATTATTGACAGTGAAGCAATAGGCAAAATAAATAAATAAATGCTTAATTTACTGTTTATGTCAAACTAAATTGAAGATAGACAAATATCCAAACATTAAGAAGAAAGGAAGCTAAATTGATATTGTGAGAAAATAACATGAGAGGAATGTCCCTACTGTCACCCCTTCATTCTTGCCCATTTATCTGCAGTCTTTTTCCTCACAGTTTCCAGGTGATTATGAATAAGACTGACTAATAATAGTCCTCCCCAGTTGTACAAAGAGCAAACAAATAAAAAGAAAACCTCCCCCAGAGAAAACCTCCCTTTGCATATCTCCTCTCATTGATCAGCTTAGACTGTGACCCCTTCTTTCACTTCAAATTCTTCCATTGCTACTCACTCTTGGAGGCTGTCCTACAGCTACACTGGCATTCCTCTTTGAATATGCTAACTGCTCTCTTACTTTAGAGTTTTTGCTTTGCTTGTAACATCTACCTGGGGTGTTCTTCTCTCTGCTATTTGAGTGGGCAATCTCACTGTTATTTAAATAATTCAGTTTAAGCATTTCACTAAGGCTTTTCCTGACTACCCAATCTAAACTGTCCATCCAGGCAATGTGCAATCTGTTTCTACTATATTTGAATTCTCTGCATAGCTTTTGCTATTGATTTTTTTCCTTATTTGTTTATTGATTTTTCTGCCTCCTCTTCAGAAATAAAAGCTTAACAAATTTAGGAGTGTTTCTTTTCTAATTTGTCACTATTGTCTCAGGATGTGGAGTAGGACAGGGAACATAACAGATGCTACCAATTATTTGCTGAATAAATAAAATGAGTTGAAGAACACATATATATCTAGAGATATCTTCTTTTTGCATTTTAGAAATATTTCATAAGGTATTTAGTTGTATTTTTTGTATTTTCTAATACATAAATTTATTTTTCTGACTCCAATGTAAACCCACAAAGGCAATATTGAACATCTAACCATCAAGCTGAGAGCAAATTCAGATTTAACGAGCTAATCTCAACATGTTGTGCCCTGAAGGCTAATGACTGACATGTGTTTAAGAAGTCATCATCTCAATAGGCTAGCAAGAAGATTAGGAACAGTTTTTCCCCCACTGTGTCCTCCTGAGCCATCATTTGTTTGAGCCATGGTTTGGAGGGAGTTTTTCTATATTTTAAACCTTTGCTTTTTTTCTCCAAAAAATAAAAATCTCTCTTTTTCCTATTACATTGAATTTGCTGAAACTATTTAGTTTTACATTAAATTCCAATGTTTCAAAATGCACTGCAATTTCTAAATAACAAAAGTACTCTTTAATTTGAGCATGCTGACATATGATTTATGCTGATTTGATATGATTGATTCATTATTCTCTTAATAACCAAAGAGATAGATTAGTTTTTTAAATACACAAGACAATATATGAATACATACATGTGTCTGTATATATGTGTGTAATGATGCTTCATTTTACAAGTCTATTTAATTAGGCAATGCCTCTCATTTTTTGGTCAATCACCAGTGCAGATGTTACTGGGAAGGTTGTTGGTTTTCATATTTTTTAAAGATGTTATTAATATATAAACCACCAGTACACTTTGAGTAAAGCACATTACTTTTCATTATGGGGGTGGGCCTCATCCAATCAATAAGGCCTTTAGAGAAAAGAGTGAAGTCTCCTGACAAGGAAGGAGTTCTGCCTCTAGACCATCTTCCCAAAGGGACTGCAGCATTTCCTCTTCCTCTAGTAGCCTGTCCTGCAGACTTCAGACTTGCTAGCCTATGAACCAATTTCTTGAAATCTCTCTCTCTCTCTATGTCTACAGCCCTATCTGAATTCCCCTCATACATATACAACTACACAAAGACAGATAAACAGACATATTATGATGCATTCAAAAATATATATTAGAGAAATAGATTACTTGAGACTTTATTTTTGAAAAAATTATTAGTTGTTAAGTTCCACACACATCCTAAAATGCATAAAGCATTTAATAAATCGTTTAAGTAACTACATACCAACATATAGAATTGTGTAAATGAACTAGTGCTATATTTTTATTAACAACATGTTTCACCCAAGAATTTGAATATGTAAAGTGCATTGGTTCCATATGTACATAATTTCTACATATAAAAATTAAGTATCTATTAATATTTAAAATATAAAATTATTGTTATCTATATTCATATTTAATTTACAATTCTGTAGAGGATAAATTTTCCCTAAAGAAGTAATGGTATAAAGCTCTTGGTTGTTCAAATAATATTCTGAGAAACTGACATTATCAAGAATAAAGTATGTTATTGATATTTGAGAACTTTAATTAGGTTCTTCCCAAGACCTTGAGGAGAGAAAATGAATTATTTCTGAGCATTAAGTATAAATTCATCATGTAATGGATTGGCATGGAGTTATGAAGTCAATTCAAAGATGCCTTCCAAGGCTGTCAGGTCTGACTGTAATCTGATAAAGGCAGTATTAACATGACTGGGGAATGACTGAGTAAATTGAAAATGGGGTCCTTGAGAATGAAGGTGAAAAGAAGAGCCATGGAAGCAATACTAAGCACAGCTTCTAAGCACATTCTAAGAAGGAACAACTTCAAACACAAAAACATCCACTAGCATAGGTTAGTATTGAACATATATCATCTCTGTGCCCATGGAAGTATCTGACTCTCTTTGTGTAACAAAGCATGCAGATCACTTAATGACCCATAATCCTGAACATGTGTGGGGTTTTTAAATCAGATACTGTACTTTGCACATTACTTACACACTTGACTTAATCTTAAACTTGACCTCAAGATATGTACTATTTTCTCCATTTCATGAAAATTAATTTTTTCAGGGTTGCAAAACTAGTGCATCACAAAATAAGTGTTAAATCAGTTGCTTTTTTTTTACTTCAGATATTGTATTCATTTATTCTGCAAAATTAATAATATTTCCCATACTCAGCCTAAATTTAACAAGCCTAGTTATAATTATGATTCGCATTTATATTTTCTTGTTTAAAGGAAGTGTGCATTTTATGGAGAAATCACATCTCCAGATCCTCAAGGTTCTAGTTCTTATTTAAGATAATAAGTGGACATAAATTTAAAATTTAACATTCAATTGTATTTTATTTTTCAATACCTTGGTTATAAAATAGATTGTAACAACCAAAGGATAGACACCTTATCTTTCTTTAGGAATGTTAGTTAACACTGTTAGTTTAGTAACAACCATTTTAATAATGCGCATTAGAAAATGAATTTGGTTAAAATGATTCTGACTCTGAAATTAAGACCCATAGGACTATACTACCAAACCAAATCTGAGAATTTCAGAGCTTCTGAAGTCTTTCAAAACAATGATACACTCAGTTTTCTTGTGGCAAATTTCAGAATATGGTTTGTGGAGATTTTCTGGTTTACATTTCTTACAGGTAATTCAAAGATGAAGACTATTTTAAAGACAGGTATTCATGAATTCATTAGCTCTACTATCTTTTGAAGTAGAATTTCTTTGAGAGCACATGGTTTTTGTGAGATGGTACGTTTTGCTATTTTTGACTTTGGAGATATTATAGAGAGATAATCAGCATTTACTTACGTCAGTTGGGGCAGAAATCAAAAAGACATATATTGGACTAGACTGCCTCTTCCAGGGTTATATGGACACCAATAAAGTTTCTATAGGTCACTGTACTCATACATGATTTACATTAAGGTTATTAAGTCATTAGCCTTCTGACAATTCGGGGCACCCTGAGGAGCAATGAACTCATTTGCTGCTGCCATTTAGGGCAAGAGCTTGGCAGAAGGCAAAATATTTGAGCAGCACAAGAAAAAAAATTTATGCCTGGGAGAGCTGAAGGTAGTTTTATGTGCTCCAGAATAGTTGTCACATCTCTAACACATATGTTTTATTTTCTTTACCTATCTTTTGTCTCTTTCTTATTACCTGAGTAAATTATTACTCTTTTAAGACAGGTATAGAAGTAGAAAGTGGGATTGAGTTACCCAATGCAGTTATTCTTTGATTAATAAATTAACTTGATATTTTTTAAATCTTTTATTGATTTTATTTTTTAAATGCACGACAGAAGTGGAATGCATTACAATTCTTATTACACATATAGAGCACAATTTTTCATATCTCTGTATATAAAGTATGTTCAAGCCAATTTATACCTTTATACATGTACTTTTTTTGCATTACAGTTCTTAATATACATATATACCACAGTTTTTCATATCTCTGCATATAAAGTATGTTGACATCCAATTCAAGTCTTCATACATATACTTTGTATAATGATGTCCATCATATTCCATGGTCCTTGCTAATCCCCTGCCCCCTCCCATTCTCTCTCACCCCTCTTCCCTATCTAGAATTCATCTAATTGTTCCATGCTCCCTCTCCCTACCCCACTATGAGTCAACCTCCTAATATCAGAGAAAACATTCGGCATTGTTTAAATACCTCCGAATCAAAACTTTGTGTTAAATTGTGGAAATTCAGTGAGAAACAGGGGAGTTGTTTTCCCTGTACTCACAAAACTTATTCTCTGCTTCACTATGATTTAGAAAATCCCTGTAATTTGTTCTGTCATTTATTTATTTATTTCTTCATATCTATGTGGCTAATTTCTTGGACTATGAGCTAACTTTATTGTTAAAAACAAAAAGTTGATTTTAATGGATATCAACATTACTGCCTCTTTCACTTCTAAATAGTGAAAATTTTTTCTAAATATCTCTTATTTACAAAGAGCATTTTAGGTCAACTGAAATTGTAAAGGTAACGAATAAGATTTACTAGTGATTTCTTTAAATCTGTATTAAAAATCAATTTCTTTTGGTCATATAAACATATTCTCTGGGAATACTATATTTTAAATCTGTTAAACTAAGTCAAAGTTGTCATTACCTAAATATAAAGTCAAATAAAAAATGTCCATTAGGGTTATTTCATCTATTAAAATATCTATTGAGATTTTAATATCAATACAGCATATCACAAAACTAATATCATGCATTAATATTCATTAACAGAGATTCAACATTTAATTCTTTTTAGGCAGAATGATAGAAAGATAAGTACTTATATTGATCCCCATAAAAAATGTGACACTATGGTTTGATTAATTTATAAAATAAGATTAAAATTTAATATAATATATAGAATAAAATATCTATTGTATTCTATGGTGACTGTGATTAATAATAATGTACTGATTTCTAGCCTGGTGTGGTGATACATGCCAATAGCTACTCAGAAGGATGAAACAGGGCCATGTGAACACAGGAGTCTTGGATCAGCCTCGGCTGCATACTAAGATCTCAGAAAATCATGCAAGTGAAATAAGCCAGAAATTCAATCACTAAATATTTTCTCTCACATGTAGAAGCTAGAGAGAAAAAATAAATTTCAAAAAAATGGAGATTCTTGTGAAAATAGAAGGGAAATAAGTAGAACAGAAGCAGAAAACCAAAGGAGAAGGAGAGGGTAAGAACAGAGAATGAATTTGACAAAATTATGCTATGTACATGTATCAATATATCCCAATGTAATATATATATATGCATATATATATATGCATATATATATAAAATTATAATGCATCAATTAAAATAAATACAGGAAGGAAGTCCAAAAGAAGACAGGGATTGGGGAAGATGAAAAGAGAAAGGGGAAGTAATGGGAATTGAAATGGAACAACAAAAGGTACATATATATATGCATCTATATGTGCGTGTATGTGTATATAAATATATATACACACATGTATGTGCATATATATTGTTTAATGCATTTATGAATATGCAACATGAACCTACCACTGCTATGCATAATGTACTAATTAAAATGTTATGTCAGGACCTGGGGTTGTGGCTCAGAGGTAGAATGGTCGGCTAGCATGTGTGAGGCCCTGGGTTCGATCCTCAGCACCACATAAAAATAACTAAAATAAAATAATAAATAAATAAATAAAAAGTTATGTCAAATATATTCTTCAAATTTGCCTAGAGTAGATTTTATGTTTTCATTACAAAATATGATGAATATGTGAAGTAATACATATGTAAATTAGCTTCATTTAATCATTCTACAATGTAGATATATTTCAGAATATGTTGTACATGATAAATGCATGATCTTTATTTGTTGATCAAAAATAAATAAAAAAAGATTGATAGTCTACCATTTTCATATTGCCTAGTAAATAATTATAGAACATTCACAATACATGATTATGGAAATATTTAATTAACCAAAAATGTTTAAGTTAATTAATCTCAAAAAAGTAAACAATACTGATTAATCCTTTTGAGAAACAGAATCACCTAAATAATAAAAATGGTAGAATATTTTAAAAGTGTTTGCTGCGATTTTATATTTTATTTTCAAAATTATATCATGAAAATAAAGTTCTTAAAAATAATGGTGAGGTGTAGGAACACTTAAAGTTACATAAAATGGAAATGCTACCTTCAGTGTCATTGAGAGGAAGAAACTGGTGAGCACTCAAATGAGAACAAAATGCACCTACAAAGCACTGGTACAGGGGTTCCCAGATTTATGACCAAAAGTTTTAAATAAATGTGAAAACTATACAATTTCTTTTGCTATTGATATTTCATGCTACAATCTAGTTGGTAAACAATTTGAGAAAAACTAATAATGTCAAGCCTTTGTGAATACTTCATGATTATATAAAGATTATCTAGCAATCCCCTCAGATCCTATTGTTCAGAGCAGGTAAAAATTATCTTGTTTGCAGATTCAAAAGAACAGAAAACATTTCTTTTTCTTGATTCAAATAAAATATCCTTAACAATTTTATATTGAAATTTTCATGAAAAGATTTTGTGAAGATCAGGTTAAAGTATTTGGTTAAAGAAAAATCATATTATAATGATTATTAGAGGTCTTCTCTGTTGTATTTAGCCAGGTATTATGATCTTTTAACATAAAAGTGCATTCTAAGTGGAATCAAATGTAACTTACCCCTGATTGTCAACCATTAGCCAAGGAAGCTTGCAACTCTGAGGCTTCTGATTACTGTTAATGTCTGGACATGCCTGGCATGTTTCACTTTGTTTCCTAGAATCCTAAACCAATAAATCATCTTTTATGTGTGGCTTCTGAAACATAGCCCTGTAAGCCCTAACCTGTTGCAGTATAAAGGTAAACTCATTAAAGCCCTGATCAGACTGACAGAAGGTCTGGCCTTTATTTAGCTAATCTGGAGATGAAGGCAGCAAGCCACCATCTGGAGCTTGCTATAAATCCATAAGCAAAATACTTCTCTGTAATTTAATTCTTTCCAATTTCATTTGTAACTCACCATTTTCATTGCTTACTTTATATGTCTCAGTCAGAATGTTTTCTTGTGTTTTCAGAGATTATTTCAAATTGAATTTTTTTTTTTAATTCAGATATAGACAGAGGTAGAAAGAAATAGGACTTGTGTTGCTAGGGAACCTGACGCTAAAGGTTTAGTGACAACCTCAGATGGTGTTGTACAGCAAGGGCTGTCAGGATAAGAGAACAGAAAGGGGGCCTGCTGATGCGAAGAATGAATTTAGAATGTTACTTATTGATTCTATGATGATCTTTATAAAAGAAGTAATGCAGACTGTCTTTTTCTAAAGAAGAATTATGGGACTATAATAAAGAAAGCCTCAAGGAATTTATGCCATTGAAAGCTAGAATAAATGAAATCTCACCTCCATCTGTGAGTTATAGAGAAAACAGAAATTACTATGTGCTTTAGAATTTTGTCAAATGAAGATTCTGAACCTGCAGTTCTATTTGAATATTTGCCATACTTTATTTTTTTGTATTTTCAAATTATTAAATAGGGATCATTTGTATTATTAATGATCCTGCAATATATGTGTGAAAATATTTTCTTAATCTTTTAATGAACATAATATCACATTAAAATAATGAAACCACAGTGTAATCCTATGTACATATATAAATACATCACAGTGAATTGCCACATCATGTAAACCACAAGACTGGGATCCTAATTAGAATAAAATGTACTCCTCGTTTGTATACATATGTCAAAATATACGCTAATGTCATGTATAACTAAAAAGATTAAATAAAAAAAGCAAAAAACCCAGAGTAAATTAAAGTTTATTTCTATTTGTAGCAATAAATAAAATTATACATATGTATTCATTTTAATATAATTTATCTTTCATTACATATAATTTTTATTGTTATATTATTCTCATGACGTTTTGTTTACAGAGAAAAAATGCTGAATGTTAATTCAAAGGACATAAGCTATAAAAGATTATATAGTACCCCCACCAAACACTCAACTGTTTACAAATACAGCACGCTACACAAATACATTAATATCTGGAAAATATTTCACCCACTATATCTTGCTTTTCTCATGACAGTACAAAATGAGTTCAAATTCTTTGATGAAAAGATATGCCTTTTAGTCATCTTCCTTATTTTCTTCCTTTTTTCTTTTCTTCCTACCTTCCTACCTTCCTTCTTTCATTTATTTTCAGTGCCCAGGAAAATATGTTCTGTTAAAGTAACATTTGATCAAAGAACAAAAGAAAATAAAAGATGGATTCTACTAGGCAAGCATGTGTGGAAAACATATCAAGATAGATAAAACAGGAATAATACATACCCTTTAATGGGGTAGAGGAGACTAGAGTAGAAATTACACTTGGGCGAGCAGCAGGAAAATAGATAAGCATGTTAATGAAGAGTCAGAGCATGTGTGTCTCTTTTGGCCATTTAATGGACTTTGGATTTTACTCTATAATGGAGTGCAGGAGGGCTGAGGATGTCCTCACTAGTACAGCATTTGTCTGGTGTGTAATGGAGTGCTAGAGATACACTCAGTGGGAGAACATATGCATGAGGCTCTGAGTTCAATCCCTTGCAAAAAAAGTAAATAACTAAAATGGAATACTCTGGTGAGTAATTTGAGCATAAGTAAGACATGACTTGGTGTACATGTTCATGAATCATAATTGTAGTATGGTGACTGAGGCAGGGTATGGATCCAAATAGAAAGAAGTGAAACCAAACAGTAGGCTATTGTATTAGTTTAGGCATAGGTTAATAGTGGGGCTGGATAAAGCTACAAATGTAAAATTATACCCACTTAATGGAGGGTTAATAAGTGAGCTTTAAGAATTGTTTATGAAATATGAGAGAAATATACCCCAAATCTAACAACTTCTTACATCTTGTGCTTTGATTACCTGGTCAGACCACTACCATTGATCACTATGGTTAATGAAACAATCTTTTGATGGATTTCCTTGTTTCTATAGGAATTTTCTAATATCCTTTTTCCATTGTTATCTTTGGCAAAGTTGCTAGAGTAATTCTTTAAAAGCTTAAGAGGTATAATGTCAAATAGTTAATCAGTGACCTAAAATACCTTTCAAGAACAGTAGTTCAGTTGACCTTATTTTTTTTATTGACAAATTGATTTTCTGTTTCAGACACATTTTGTTTGTTTATTTTTAGCTGTTCCTCAAAGATACCAAGCATATTACCTCCTTAGGTACCTTCTCTTAGTTTCTTTTTTTGTACACTCTTTTCCCAGCTATCTTACTGTCAAGTGATCTACCACAACTCCAATGTTTAAGAAGCTCTTACCTTCTCTGGGAACCTTAACCTTCTCACTTTACATGACCACTTTTTCTCCTCTTCCCATTATACATCACATACTCCATTTTTTTCCAGAATGTGACTCATTTTGAAATATTATATTATCTTCTTATTAGTATTGTGTGATATGTAAACTCCTAAACTGTAGCCATTGAGGTTAATCTTCTTTTTACACCATTGAATGGTCGCACAGAATATTGTGTAACATATTGTAAGTGCTCAACATTTTTTTCATACCACAGTTCCTCCATTTTCCATCTCTACTCCCTCAAACTCAATCAACAATTTTTATGATGAATAAGCAAATGAAAGAATAATGACTGTAAGGCTAATGACCTGAAATAATGGAGAAAATTATTTTAATTTATATCTAAGGAAAAAACATGAGGGAAAGTGTGTTTGGGGTATGATGGGGTGTGGGAGACATATTAATTTCTGAATATTAAGTTTGAAAGACTATTAAACAAGCAGATGGAAAAGAAATGGAGACAGGGTAACACACATGTTTAGAAGAAAGGAAAGAAATTCAAGTTAGAGATAAACTTCAGAGTTGTTAGAGCTCCTATAAATTGTCCATAAACCTATGGGACTTGATAACATCTTAAGCTCTATGTCACTGCAATATATTGAGATATAGAAATTGGACAGGACTCAGCAAATGAAAACACAAAGTGACAATAAGTGAGATAGATGGAAAAATAAGAGAACATGAAGCCTCAGAAGCTAAGTGAAGGAAACATGTCAAGAAGGATGGACTAGACTTTATAGTGGTGCACTCCTATTATCCCAGCTACTTAGGAGGCTAAGGAAGAAGGACTGCAAGTTGAAGGCTATTCCAGACAATTTACAAAGACCCTATCTCAAAAACAAAATAAATAAAAGCTGGGGAAATAGCTCAGTGATAAAGCACTTGTTTGGCATGCATAAGGCCCTAGGTTTAGTTCCCATCACTATAAAATAAAATTTATAAAGAAAGAAAGGAATGATAATTTGTATCATAAACTACAATCAGATACATAGAACACCAGACTACAAATAACTCTAATCATGTAACTTTTCACCCTTATTTATATGGGAGAGAATTATAAGTCTGCCATAGTACAAACAAGTGGATCCATAGAGCTTCCTCATTCCTTCTCTGTTTTCACTCTACGCTCCTGTCCCTATGTAATGAGGGAGGCATCTCTCAACATTCTTGACAAAAACAAAACTGCAGGACCTTTCTATTTTCTATTTCCTACTTTAAAAAATAAGTAATTTTCTTTCCCAACTGTCTGAGCCTGGAAATAATGAAAAGGGAAAATATTCTTCTTCACTAAGCAATCTTTACAAGTATTCTCTCTTAATCATGGATTCAGCCTTTAAATTTGATTAATATAACATTTGATTAAAATTAACCCATCTTGCCACAGATCTGAAATGATACACAGAGTTGTTCTGTTTGGATGTGAAATCCAGATTTACAAAACCAACATTTCACCATAATATTTTCCTCATTTAAAAATGTTCAGAATAACAACTAACATCTAGAAAATGTATCACTGATAGGGAATTTTCTTATCACATAGTCTGCAGCAATTGCAACAATTAGAGTAGGTGTTCATTTTCTGGGGAGTGGGCTTTGCAGAAAGAAACACTTATGAACCTGGCAATAGAGAACATTTATGAACTTGAGCCATAGGACCTGGAGTAAAGACTGGTTAATCCAATTACAACTTGTATGACCTTGGGAAATGTGAAGAGTTTCATATTTTAAAAACTGACATAATAGTAGTTATCTATTTGAAGATTATTAAATATATTTAGTAAATATATTTGAGGATGACTAAAAGGATCGAATGGCTTAAGATATGTCACACACAAACACACACACACACACACACACACACACACACACAAGCACACAAACAGCAAATCAAAACCACTTATCATATGGCTAGTGTTCCATACATCTTAACTGGTTTTGTTCAAAATTCATGGCTAGGGTTTGCACTGAACTACATCATATGTTTTCATGTTTTCTTGAGAATGGGAGATGTGGTATGCTATGAAATTGCTGTTTGAACACAAGCAAAGACATGGGCCTAGATACATACACACACACACACACACACACACACACACACACACAGGCACAATGCATATACACATTTATACATCTTTATAATACAAATATTCACCAAACAGAACATAAAATTTAGGAATAAATCTTTTTTATAATTATCAAATCAAGGGTAATATTTATTTACACTCTAGGAATAAGTCTTTTTAAAAGTTATGGATCCCATTTGTTTCTTGAGTGTCAGAATATCCAATAATGGAACATTTGCTTGAACTTTCAAGCACTATTCTCCAAAATAAAAGATCTCTTTGCTTTCAGAAAAGAATTTAAGTTCCTGAAATAAGTAAATAAATACATAAAAGAAATAAGAATATTAAGAGTGAAAATGATAGCCCTTTCTTTCATTTAAAGTACTCAAATACATTTAAATGTGAATAGTTCAATTCTCAGCTAGAGCAACTCATTGCTAACAATTATCCTTTATAGCTCTTGAAACTTTATTCCCTGCACCCTGCCTGTTAGCAATTTAATTCCATCCATCCCTGGAGATCTCCCCTTTGACACTGTTAATCCCTGGAGTTGTTATCTTTGTCTCCTCTTTTTTAAAACTTGAAAGACTAGTGCTCTACTTTCTCACTATCTGCTTACTCTTAGATCTCTTTCAATCTCCTTCATGCTTCCACAATCCTTCAGAAATGACTTCCTTGCTGGTGACCAGTAACCTCCTTAAGACTACTTCAAATGGCTCCATAATTCTCTCTTACTTTAACATCTAGGATTAAATTTCAGTCCTACCTTTTACTAGTTGTATGACCTTTGTCAACCTGTTAAAATTTTATGAATCTCAGATTTTCACTTCTCAGGTTGACTGTAAAGAGAAAATTCTAAAACATATCTGAAAGCACCAAAATATTCCTTGCGGATTCTGCTTATCCTGTCTTCATTTTTCTTTTTATGTCTTTTGACTCTGGTTTCCTTCTTGAAAATCTCTGCTCCTTGGCTCCTATGGCATTAACCTCTTCTACTTCTCTGTCCTTCTTTCGAAGTTCCAGCCCCATTTTCCCAGCTACAAAGTGAAGTGGTTTCAGATTAAGTAACAGGATACAACTTAGCCCTCTCTTCTCCTTAGTCTCTTTCCCATTAACTAATTCCATGCTTATAAAAATCCAGGCTTGCATTGAGTTCTACTTGACTCAAATAAACACTTATATCTATATATCTATCGTCGTTAAGAATGTATTATTTTTTTTCCTCAGTACATCCATATAGGCCCTCGTTATCTCACTAATTTTAGCCCCTTTGTGCCATGATGCTAGACATAACAATGACAAAGTAAATCATTACTAAATATCATGGGATATCAAACTAATTGTTATTCCAAAACCTTAACATCAAATCAATTCTACATTAAAGAAAAAAACTCTGGTTAGAACACTTCCCATGTTGCAATCTTCCATTGGCCTCAATTACCTGCTTTATACTTGTCCTGGTCCATTCAGGCTGCTGTTATGAGAGTACCATAGACTAGTAGACTTATAACAACAGACATTTACTTTAGATTTAGTTTCTGGAGATGGCTAGCTTTCTGGTTCATAGTTTGTATCCTCTTATTGTATCTTCACATGGAAGAAGCAGGGAGCTCTTTTGTTGGGTGGAGAACTCTGGTTCTCTTAGTTCCTCATAAGGATGCTAATCTCATTCAAAAGGGTTTTACTGCCATGACCTGATCACTTTCCAAAGGTGTCACTTCCTAATACCAGTATCTTGGGAATTAATGTTTCAACATATGAATTTTGTTGGAATATCCACATTCAGAACCTAGCAGTATATTTTGTTCTAATATACAATATACAGATGCTATCATGCTTACTGATAAAGGAATCTAAATAAGTGGGTATTATCACCCCATTTATTAAATAAATATGCAGCACCTACAAACTTTTGATTCACTGTCAGAAACTGCATACTTCAAAACCAGTACTACTTTATTATATCAACTCAAAGACAAGATGGGTTCTACTTTTACATTTTTCAAAGAGGAGCTACTCCATAACCTGGCTTTAGATCTATTTCAATTTTATTTTCCACTTATCTTCAGATACTATATTGTTCTTAAGTCGAACTGACCAATTTATATGATGTTTTTGAAAATTCAAATATACAAGAAAAGAAAACATAGGGGTTAATTACAGAGATGAGCAAATATTCTGTCTCTACCTTATCATGGTGGTTATGCAAATATATGCATTTGTCAGAACTCATGTGGCTATATAACAAGGAGAATGACTTTTACTAGCTGTAACGTACATCTTGATCACTGATTTTCAAAAACTTTCCTAAAACAACATTGTGTTTTCCAGAGAAACTGAATCTGTAATATTTCTCTCTCTCTCTCTCTCTCTCTCTCTCTCTCTCTCTCTCTCTCTCTCTCTCTCTCTCCTTGTATTTTAAATCACAGCAAAATATTTAGGTTTTATTTGATCAATTTGTATACATGTATGTAGATACATGTGGGAAGCCGTTCTTGCATGTGATTTGAGCTACCTCCCTGGCTGGGTGTGAGGCGCTTAGACAAGCTGTGTCAGAGTCTTCCCCACCCTTTCCCAGGTACAAGGGTTTGTCCCTGTGAGGGTGTGACTGACCGCTGACCTGAAAACCAATCACTGACCCTGAACTTAGAATGCTGCCTCCCTTGACCTTCATTGGATGGAATTTTCCCCTGAATTTTTCGTTCCCCAATAAAAGCTCACTCCCTGGCGTGTTTCTCTCTCTTGCTGCTCTCTTGTGTAAACCTCGCAACTGCATCAGGTGGCTAGAGGCAAGAGCTGGGAGAAGCCATCTTTGAGCTGGGCAAAAAAAAGATAAATTAAGAGTCATGTGTCTTTAATTTGAACTCACTAGTTAATTTCTATGTTTCGAACCTCTAGTATGAAGCTAGCGTGCTGGTCGAGTGGCTGATATACATGTACACATATACGTATACATGTATGTACATAAAGAATTGATTCATGAAATCATGGAGGCCAGTCAGTCATAAGACCTGCAGGATAAATTAGCAAACTGCACAACCAGAAGTCAGTCCATGGGTCAGTTCCAGTTTGATTCTAAAGGCTTGAAGATGAGGAGAGCTGATAATGTAGTTTTAGTTTTAAAGTCAGCAGGTCTGAGAACCAGGATGAGCTGATGTTATAGTTGGATTCTGAAGGCAGAAAAGAAAATGTGTGTCTTATAAGGCAGGAAGGCAGGGAAGATATTATACATGGGAGGGTCAGCCATTGTTCAACACAGGCCTTCATTCAGCTGACTAGATAAAGCACACTTGCATGAGACAAGGTGATCTTCTTTACTCAGGCTAACAAATAAATGTTTCACTTAACCAAAACAACCCTCAGTGAAACATCTGGAGTAATATTTGACCAACTTTCAGGGCACACCATGATGCAGTCAAGTGGACACATAAAAACATTATCCATTACAACCATTTGCATTTATGATCCTTGATATTAAATATTCAAACTCTTACAAATCTATGTCACTCTAACGGTTGGCTTTTGCTTCCTATGATACTGAAATATACTGTGTTTGTTTCAGTCAAGCTAATACTCTGTTTATTGGCTCACATGTCTACTTTTACATTTATATTTCATTGGTGAAAGTCCCTCTCCATTTTTCTAAGTCAAATCCTACATTTTCAAGACCCAATTTCAGAATTACTGACAATAACATGTATAAATAAAATAAATTGTTTCTCCATGTATTAATAGTAATGGAATTTAGAAGAAAGATTTTATTAAAAAGCATGGTTATCTGAACAACTCTCATTGATATCAGAAATATTTTTTAAGCTTTCATATGTTTAAAAATAAAAAAATAATCAAAATGAGAAGAAATGTTCAAACCTGATTTTTATCATGATCCATGTTACTGTTTCTATATGATATGATACTTCATTCTCAAAACAGGAACATTACAAAGTAAGCATGATTATTAAGATTACAGATAAATTGATCACATAAAACCTAAATATTTTGCTGTGATTTAAAATGTAAGTAATGATTAGATAATCATAACCCTGGTTTATAGTATATTTTATACACTATTGTACTGTTGGCAATAGCCATATTATTTGGGAAAGGTTTAAAGTTGCATGTAAAATTCATTCAGATATTGTTTCCCATATATTACAGTTACCAGTTTTATAGTCTGTATTTTTCAGATTCATTTATATACTATTCAAATTGTTTCTAATAGTTATTTGTAACACCAAAATAAACATAGCTTTATGTATTAATTCAGTGATCAATGTAATTCATCTAAAATTAATTGCCTATGTAATAAATGTCTACACTCTAGAGAATATAATTTTTATTAGTTTAATAAACAAATTGAGGACTGTTCTAAAAAGCATGTAATTTTTTTTTCTGCATTTTCAGTGGAAAGATTATGATACCTTAATAACCTTAGTGTCACACTTTGAAAATAAAAGCCAGGACAACATACATGACAGAACTATAACTAAAGCATCTATGCTGCTGAATAAAGCAAATATTTGACTAAGAGAGAGAGAGAGAGAGAGAGAGAGAGAGAGAGAGAGAGAGAGAGAGAGGGAAAAAACACCATTAGACAAGCTCTAAAGTTAGTTGATTGAAATAAAATTCTAAAATAAAATATATAAGCAAGAATATAGTACAATTATCTAAATTGGAATTGAACCAGAGTTGAGTAATTAGTAAACATTATGGAAAAAAAATGGTTAATCAATACCTAATGGTAACAAATTTACACTCTAATTGTATATTACTGCTATAGTCCACCACAGAATTGCACACAAACTCTAGTATTCTTTTTATAAAGAAATTAATAGTGAATAACATTTGTGTTCCATAAAAACTCTAAGAATCTTTTCATTATATTTATGCAATATATATGGTAGTATCATATTTTTGAACACAGATGATGTTCAATGCTTAAGGTGATTCTAACATTGATAATGAATATTATTCAAAATTTTTGCATTAATTGTTGCTTTGTGGATATGAAACAAATAGTAATATTCATTTGAAACATCAAAAACGAATCTTTACCATTGGGGTATTACTTGGAAGTATACATGAATAATAATAATAAATTATATTCTGCTGATTTAGAATTCATCTGTTCTTAAAATATGCAAATTTGGGCAATCTTATGAAATGCTTTTTATTTCAAACCAAATGTTAAAACAAGTATTATTTGAATCTTTTATATGCAAGTGTGAATCAATTGCTTACTTATGGGAATAGTAAAATAAAAGGTTTAGAAACTTTCTTCACAGTATGAAGTATAGATATTTGTGTAAGAGTGCGTACAAGCAGACAGATGAATGAACATTTCAAATAAAAGTATTTGATAAAGTCTTTTTAATGAACTATTGATATTTGAGAGCACCCTGTGAAATTTCGCTGGGATGTGAATGCATAAAATAGTTTTCAAGTTTAATTTTTTATGCTTTTTATGAAAGCATAATTTCAGAAAATTAGTTCTCCATAACTCTCTACTTATGCATAGCAAGAGATGCAGCCAGTAGTCATAGATAGTGATTAAACCTCAGCAAAGATAAAAGTTATTATTCTTGGATATAGAAATGCAATAGTATCAAATGTATGAAATGTCAAGATCATTGTACTGTCATGTGTAACTAATAAAAAAAAGAAATGCAATAGTATCACTCACTAATATGGTGTAATCGACTACTTATTGTTAAGGTCTGTAGACAAGTCAAAATAACACGTGGTATTTTGCCAGAGGAATGTAGAGTTCCTAAACAAGTCTGGATGGTGCCTGGCAAAATGCCAGAGGGAGTGGTTTGAGAAATAACAAAAGCAAGCCATTAAGTGTGGAGATTCCTTATTGGTTGACTGATGTATCTAGTTTATGCTAATTAAGATAAGCTGTGCAAAATGTATAAATAGCTCTGTTGTCCTACAATAAAGGGCTCCTATTCCTGCTTCATCAATGTACACAAGTTATTCGTCACACCCCCCCCCCCCCCCCCCCCCCCCCCCGTTATTCTGCTGCAGCCGGACTGCGGCAGATGGTGGCCCTTTACGGGGAGCCCTGGGACCCTCGGGGGTAAGTGACGAAAAAAAAGCTGCCCGTCCATAGATAGGACGGGAGCAATCTGCTCGTCCCTAGACAGATAGGGTCAGAGGAAAAATGGCCATTTCAAGAAAATGGAGAAGATTGATACAGTATGTTTGTGTCTTGTTTTGTCTCAGTGTATTGTATTGTCTTTATGATGA
This sequence comes from Ictidomys tridecemlineatus, assembly GCF_052094955.1. Classification (NCBI taxonomy): domain Eukaryota; kingdom Metazoa; phylum Chordata; class Mammalia; order Rodentia; family Sciuridae; genus Ictidomys; species Ictidomys tridecemlineatus. Next base: position 91,033,751 of record NC_135484.1, on the reverse strand, counting down.
GAATATGGAAGGGGTGAGAAGTAAATTACTAAAGGAAGAAGGCATCCCAGTGGAACCAAGAGCAGTTAGGGCATGTGTTGATAAGAGCCCAGGAACTCTAGTCAGAAAGAAAAAGAAAAAGAAAGTTAAAAAGAAGAAGGATTATCAGGAAAAAAGTTGCAGCAAAAGGCTATTACTGAATACTTTTCGTTACCGGAGGTTGCGTGAATTGTTGCGGCGGCTGCCACATGTGGGAGCGGGTCATGGTGCAGCAAGTACTTTGCAAGCAGCAGTGGCAGCCGGCTCTTCCACTGCCGGGAGCCCAAATCTAGACCTGACCTGGAGGCACAGTCTCCCAGGCTCTTGCTCCCTGTGTCCAGTAGCAGTTTAAGTCCGGACACTCCCTGGACTCTCCCCGGGCCATCTGGGGCTGCCCAGAATGCTACAGCTGGCAGAAGACGCTACCAGCGTCCCTGATGTTTGGTCACTTTCAATGCTAATAACTAAGCTACAATGGTTCTCCCACACCTGGAAGCTAATGAGTAATGAGCACTATTAAGGCTTATTTCAAATGTAAAAAACCTTGAGATAATGTACTAAATTGTTCAGAAGGTTGTTTTCCTAGTAGAATGCTACAAGATTTTCTTTAGCCAGCATTGCAGAGTTCGGGCCTTCATGTCAGTGCCGGTGAAAACGAAAGAGGAAGAATTTCCAGTGTTGCTGAAAACCTGAAAACCAGAGGAGACTTTGGCTGAGAAACGGACGAGACTTTGGATCAAGCTAGCTGCCTGCAGAACTTACCTGGACTGTGATTTAAGCTGGCTGCCTGCAGAACTTACCTGGACTGTGATTTAAGCTAGCTGCCTGCAGAACTTACCTGGACTGTGATTTAAGCTAGCTGCCTGCAGAACTTACCTGGACTGTGATTTAAGCTAGCTGCCTGCAGAACTTACCTGGACTATGATTTACCTGGACTGTGAGTTAATCTATTGAAACACTGCTTTACTTGGACTGAGACAACAAACTGTAATGTACAACAAATTGTAACTTGATATCTTTGCTAACAGTGTCATTGCTGGTATAATTTTTCCAAGGGCTTCTTGCATGGAGCCATTAATTGGCTTGGTATTGTTACATTTTGTATCCTCACTTTCTGTTTGTAGCAGGTTATTTATGGTGTTTATGTAAAAACCACTATGGTCGTTATTTAAATTAAACAAAAGGGGGAATTGTTAAGGTCTGTAGACAAGTCAAAATAACATGTGGTATTTTGCCAGAGGAATGTAGAGTTCCTAAACAAGTCTGGATGGTGCCTGGCAAAATGCCAGAGGGAGTGGTTTGAGAAATAACAAAAGCAAGCCATTAAGTGTGGAGATTCCTTATTGGTTGACTGATGTATCTAGTTTATGCTAATTAAGATAAGCTGTGCAAAATGTATAAATAGCTCTGTTGTCCTACAATAAACGGCTCCTATTCCTGCTGCATCAATGTACACAAGTTATTCGTCACCCCCCGGTTATTCTGCTGCAGCCGGACTGCGGCAACTTATCTTGTCATCCCTCAATATTCTTGAATGATTAGTTATAGGACCTCCTGTGGATACCCAAGTCTGTGGATGTTCAAGTCCTTTGTGTAAAGTGGCACAGTATTTCCATATAGCTTACACATATCCTCTTGTATACTTTAAATTATCCCTATATTACTTATAATGCCTAATTAAACGTAAATTATTTGTAAATAGTGATTATGCTGTATTATTTGGCATTTAATGACAGGAAAAATGTCTGTAAAACAAATGTCTGTAAAACTTCAGCACAGTTTTCCCCTACAATTTAATCTGTGCTTGGTTGAATCCATGGTTACAGCACCCATGAAATTGGAGAGATGATTGTGTATAGTCATAATCAAGATTGCTGTTCTTTTGAGCATTAGTTCCCTAATTGTATTGCTGTAGGCCTCTCCTTTAACAGCCTGTTAGGGTAGCTGAACCTTCAAATATAGGGAGAAGAAGTATATTCCCTGTATTCCCTCATTCCTTTGGAGACTGTTGCGAGTGGGAATGGCTGTGTTTCCTAAGCTTTTCCTCATCATCCTTAGCTTCAGCATTCTACTTTGCTAAACTCTCCATCCCTGCTCTTGCTTTCTGTTCGTGTTACATTTCACAAACACATGGATAGCAACAGGTGTGACCTCAAAATCTACATTTTTAAAATATAAAACAAATGTGTTGATCCCAATGTTACCAAATAATTGAGAAAAAATGATAACAGCTAAGAGCTCTGCAGTGTATAAGCAGCAATTAGAAGCTAGAAGCTCAATAGTAGGCATCTTAAAATGCAGTTTGTCTCCATGGAGTTTCTGACACTCCTCTCTCTACAGCCTGTGCTCAATGCAAATACTGTTAGCTGCTTTTATCTTTTTGTCACTTTTATTTTTCAGTTGCCCAGAGAGTTCAAAATGTTATATTACTAAGAAAAATGATTATCTTATATTGTTTTACTTACTCTCATCTAAATTAAGCCCCTTAATATCTTTTACTTTCATGAACAAACAGGACTTTTCTTAAGACTTTTCTTACATTTTTTTTTAAAACTGGTCATTTATTCCACAGTCTAATCATGATACTTTTCTAGATTGATACATTTTATTTTTCTTAACCCATATATTTTTATATGCATTTATATGATGAAATCTGTAGGCTCTTTATGGAAAATTACTTCATTGTGTGCTAAGTTTATCTTTAGGCATATATTTCAAAGACTTAACATTCAAGGAAATAATGTTAAATATTTGATCTTAACATTTCAAGTTCTCTGACTGTAACTAGCCCAAATTTGGTAGTTCTGAATATTACTTCACTGAGGAGATCATGTTTCCTCATTCCAGTGAGGAAGAAGAGAAAGTTAAATTTAATAAAATGAACTTTATTGAGATAATTTAACAATGTATTTGATACTTTATATGAATATACTTATTACTTGTATAAAGTAAATCTAATATTCTGTATTCAATATTAATCAAAGCATATTTCAATAAAATCGATATAATCAAATTTTAAATTAAACATTATACTAATTTTTAAAATAAACCTCATGTTTTTAAAATTAATTGAAAAACTTAAATTTATTCGGTCACATCATGCTATTAAAAGTTGAATCACAGATTTCAATATTTACAATCATCATCAATAATTAAGGAATCATTCTCCAGTTACAATTATATTTATTAATATGAGAAGGATAACTATAGTTATTTATTTTTTCCTTTTTCGGGGAGTCAGTGCTGAAGAGTGAATTCCAGGGCCTTGTACATTCTAGACAAAGCACTTCACCATGGAGCTATCCAACTAGAACTTTTTGTTTCATTTTTAGTTGGAATTTCTCTGAATTGTCCATTGTGTTAGTTCACTTTTCATCAGGGAGACTAAAGCACCTGCCCAGAACAATTTAGAAGAGATAAGTTTATTTTGGGCTCCCATTTCAGAGGTCTCATTCTATGATGGGCTGAATCCATTGCTCTGAGCATAAAGTAGAACATTATGATAGCAGAGCATGGGGTCAGAAAGTTTCTCCACTCATGTTGACTAGGAAGGAGAGGGAAGGGGAGGTGGAGGAGAGGGAGAGAGAGATATGCCAGGGACAAAATATAAACAGTCATATCCCCAGTAACTTATTTCCTCTAGCCACACCCTACCTGCCTACAGTTTTCATTCAATACAATAGCTCTCAAATTATATTTTGGCAAAATGGATTAATCTACTGGTTAGGTGACAGCTCTCAATAACCATGAGCTTTCAGGGAACATTGCATATCCAAACCATAACATTCTTTCCTTGGTCCCCAACATCCTATGACCATCTCATAATGCAAAATGCACTTAGTTCATCTCCAAAAGTCCAGGTCCTGAGTCTCCTCTAAGTCTCAAGTCAAAATCTTGGTTGTGAGTCCATATGAAAATCAAAAGTGAGTTACAAATATCCAGTATATAATGATACTGCAAATATTTTCATTACAAAATAGGAATGAAAATAAGAATAGGAACATAGAGAGAAGGAATGGGACAAAACCAAGAACATGAACCAGCTGGACAAACAATTCTTAAAGTTCCACATTTGTCATCTAAACTTATAGTAGTGGCATGTGATATACAAAGGGCTAGTACCCCTTCTCTTATACCATTGTGGTTCCAGTTACCTGATCTCTTAGGCCTTCCTTTGAAATCCTCCATGAACACTTAATTCCAGCATGCTATATTGCTGAAGAACCAACACCATCTGGATGATGCCAAAGTTTAATGCCAGCTCAAGCATTAACCAGGACCCCTTGAACCATGGCTGCAGGGATTTCTGAGTGTCTGAACTTATTAGCATGGTGAAATACATCCTGAAGAAAAAACTTCCTAGACCTCTTGTGCAAGAGGAGTATGCCCAAGTTTTTGTAAACAAGTTTTCACTTTTACACTCTTGATCCTATGATGTGTGTAGCCTTGTTAATTTCTGAAATGACCTCAACACAATTTTCTTATTATTCCTGTACAAGGAATTTAGCTTATCTTTAGGGGTGGTAATCTCTTCAATAGTTACATCTTTTTTGGCAACAAATTTACATACATGTTTTCTGGCCAACTGAAAAACATTACAATCTTTCCATTTACTTCAAGCTCCTAAATATCTCCATAAACTTGACAGAAACAGCAAGCAAAGCCTGTGGCACTTCATGAATACTGTGCTGCCTTTAAATGTCTTTTATCAGATTAGACCATCACATTCTTTAGATTCAGCCTCACAGAAAGTCTCGAAACATGGAAACAATTTAGATAAATTATTTGCCCAAATATATGAATGGCCTCTAGTCCATTTCCCAATAGAATTCTTATTCTCCTCTGAAACCCCACAAGCACAGTCTTTATTGTCCACATTTTTATTGTTATTCTGCTCTTCTGAGGTCCTACCAGAATTGCTTATTAAGCTTTGTTGCAACATTCTAAATTTTCTCCAGCCTACACCTCTTCACTTTTCCAAACTCCTCTAGCAAATCCATTCCAAAGGTTTCTGAACTACCTGATTAGTTTAGTCACAATACTAATTTCTGTGTTAGTCTGCTTTTTGTTGCTGTGACCAGAATAACTGACAAAACAATTTAAAGAAGGAACTGTTAATTTGGGACTTACGGTTTCAGTGGTCTCATCAACTCCATTGCTCTAGATATGAGGTGAGGCAAAATATCCTGGCAGAAATGAATCATGAAGGAAAACTGCTCTGCTCATGATGGCCAGGAAACTAGGAGAAAGAGATATAGAACAGTGCCAGAGACAAAATATAAACCTAAAGTCACACCCCTAGTAACTTACTTCCTCTAGCCACACCCTACTTACCTACAGTTCTTTCTCAGTATAGTAGTCCTTTCAAATTATTAATCTATAAAATGAATTAATCTACCAATTAGGTGGCTGCTCTCATAATCATGAGTTTTCAGGGAAATCCTCATATACAGGCTGACTTGTTTTCCTCTGAACTCAGCTTCCCAAGTAGCTGAGATATAAGCACATGCACCATGCCTGATAATCAGTCTCTTATCAATGTAATAGCATATACATTTTAAGTTAGAATTGTTTATAGTGTCAAATTTTGATCTATTTCCCTGAAATTAATCTATTTGGAATTTTCTAACCATGTAAATGCAAAATCACAATACTCATAGGCTCTTAGGGAGAAACTTTTTTTTATCCTGACACTTTTTTTCTAAGAAAAACAGAGGTAGTGTCTATCATTTTTTAAACATTTATTTTTTTTAATCATAGGTGGACACAATATCTTTATTTTATTATTATATGGTGCTGAGGATCAAACCTAGTGCCTCACGTGTGCCAGGTGAGCACTGTACCACGGAGCCAAAACCCCAGCCCAGTGTCTATCATTTTTAATAAGGATATAAAATGAATGTTTTTCTTTTGGGTCAGAAATGCTTAAATTACATTAATTAATTATTATTTTTTTCAATCTTTTTGATAAACTACAAATTTTCTACCAAGAGTACACAAATATGACCATGAATATTAAAAATGATTGAATCAGATAATATAGTCAAAAAGTAATTAAGCTCCTTACATGGGCAATGTGTATTTATGGATCCCTTCTTTATCCCCTTTTGTCATTCATTTCAGTCTCCTTAAACCATCCTCCCCTTGCTCTGCTATTATCAACCTTATGTTTTCTCCTACTTGCCCCTTCTCCTAATGAGGCATATATGTATGTCCCCAGCAAAGATTTGTACTTAAGAAATCTTACCCCTTCACATATGTTAAAATTAACATAATAAGTCTTATATTTTTAAAGCTTAGCTTGTACACACCAAGTAAATCTATTGTTAAAAATAATACAATCCAGAGATAGTTTTGTAAAGTTATAGCTTAATTATTTTAAGGAAAATTTTCAAAAGTTTTGATAAGTACTAAATATTGTATATCAAAAGGCATTATTATGACTGGGCTGTTTCTTAAATACATTTAATTCAACTAAACATGCAACAAAATTGCCATATCTTTCAAAATTTCAATCTTGAGAAATGTATTTGGGTTGCAAGAATAGCACTGATAAGTTCTATTTTTCCCATCAATATGCATCTTTATATTTATTTTTATCTTATCAGGAAAATCTGTTAAAACTTGTTCTTCATCTTCTTGGATTTTTAGTTTTGTCATGGATACTTTTTCTTTTAATAAATATTCAATCTGATTTTAAAGTATGTTTAGATTCTACATCCATGAGCAAATTAATTGAGGAAAAATTAACAAAATATTTTTCTATGACAATTTAATTCAAAGAGGTTCTCAGAGCAAGTCAGTCAAAGGAACATACTGTATTTGCAGTCAGAGAAGCCTAAATATATGCCTAATTTTAGGTTCAAGCAGGGTTTTCTACTCTTGTCATACATTCATAAATTGAACTGTGCTTATCACTGTCATGCAGATGTGATATATATTTATTTTTCCACTCTTTATTGTTATATAGGATAAATCATTGGAAATACTGAAATGTCTGTTAGATATTAAATCATTGATATCAGCTACCAAGTCAACTCACTTACCTTGAAAGGAGGATGCCTTGGCTCCTGATTCCTTTTTTTTTTTTCATTTTTATTTCTTGAACTGGTACCAACTGCATCTCAAGTGCCTGGGTGTACAAGATGATGGATATGATTTGAAGACTTACATTATCATTCCCCCCGCCTTTCTCTTTTTTTTTTTAAGACTGAAAATTTGTTTACCCCAAATTTACTCACCCATTATCAGTTAGACTACAAGTTCAAAATGTGCATTTTTTTCTTTTTTGAACTTCAGAAGTTAGAGCCCACAAGTCTCTCTCAAAGCTCAAATTAATGTACTATTTGTCTACATGTGAATAGGGTCTAATATATATGGTAATTTGGCTCATGATAGTTGATAGAATTCATGTTATGTAAAAAAAAAAAAAGCATGAATTCTACAATTAAATTTCCCTATTGGATACTTCTTGGACAAATGCATTGATTTAAAATTACTCTCATTACTTAGAGTTATTTTATTCCTAGACAAGCATAATTTACAGCTTTGCTGTACATTGACATCTAGGAAGATAAATCTTTTGAATTTTTACTCATAAGCTGCATGTATAAATATACTGTTAGAGTGCTTCTGTTTTAAGAGCAATTTTCCTTAGTTTTCATTTCTGTCAGATATTAAGTTTAGTTTTAATTTTTTAAAAAATTGTCCCATCTTAAATAATAATGACTCTTAAGTTTACTTTTCCCCTACATATTTCAGCCTTAAATAAAAGTCATTGTTTTCTTTGACACTGTTATGAACAAAGATTTTATATACACACCCACATCACATTCACTGAATTTCCTCTCTTTAGGTAATTATAGAAAAATCCTTAACAAAATTAAATTTTCTCAATCATCTGCATATTGTGCAATTGCTATGCCGAATAAAAATTGTACCAGATAAAATTAAATGGATAAGGAAGGAATTATTAAACCTATTATAATACAGGAAGGATATCAGAGGACAATTGAACTCAATTGCACTGAAACAAAAGGCAGAAGAGTTTTCAATTATTGGAGTGAGCTAGTTGAAAAATTCTAGAAAATACTGGGGAGATCATTGTAATGTGTAGAGCACACTGTGGTACTTCTGAGTTTGCAGATATTGTGCTTGCTAATTGGAATCACCAGAAGGTAGACACTTATTCTCCTACAAAAGCAAGACATACAACCACTATCTGCCTTGATAATAAAATTCTAAGGACAGCTCCCAGGTTCTTAAGATATTCTTGGTTCATAAAACTTGAAAAAGCTTTTGAGATTTACATCTCAAAGGGCCAGAAAAAGAATGTACAATTACAAATTTTATATAGTATATCCTGTAGGAAAAGGGAGGTCAGGGCTAAAGTCAGGAAAAAGCCCTTCTAAAGTTTAGTTGAATGGAAGGGAACCTCAAAGTCAGCATATGTAAAAAGAATACTGTCATAGAATTAACATTGATTTGATATTTTTGAGCAATTATCTCTGAGGTATAGAATTTCCAACTATATCATGTCATGACTTTACCTTACTAAATTCAATATAAATTTCATAAGGCAGAATTTTGCTTGTTTTATGTTTTATTTTAAAATCCTAGCTTTTGATAAATTTCTGTTGAACAAAAATGAAGTAAGACTAATAATATTCCCAATGTTTTCATCTTAGTAAGATAAATACCAGGCCCTGCAATTATTCTCTTTGAGTTGAATAGTCATTCAAGATAATTTTTCCACTAAATTATTACTATAATACATGACCTTTATACTAAATAGTCAAGCAAGGTAGAAACATTCAAAAAGAGAAGGGCAACTGGAAAATGTAGAGAACTAACTAGGATAAATGAAGCATATTTCAGAAATAGTGAATACTATCCAACATCAAAGCATGTTTTAGGACCCTGTGGTCACCCTTTTATATATTTTCCTTTTGAATTATTCCTTTTCCTACCTATTATCCACCCCACATCACTGTTATATATTTAAAACAGATCTCTGATCATATCATATCGTATCTCTCTCTCTCTCTTTCTCTCTCTCTCTATCCCCCTATCTCTCTCTCTCATACAACCACATCAAAAAAAAAAAAAAAATAGAGAAAGACATTAATCTATGCCCTTTATTTATTTATTTGGTACCAGAGATTGAACTCAGGGGCACTCAACCACTGAACCACATCCCTAGCTCTTTTTTGTATTTTATTTAGAGACAGGGTCTCACAGAGTTGCTGAGCACCTCACTGTTGCTAAGGCTGGCTTTAAACTCGAGATCTTCCTGTCTCAGCTTCTCAAGCAGCTGGGATTACAGGCTTGCACCAATGCACCAGGGCCTATGATTATTAACTCAAATAATCCTCAAAGCATCCCTATAATGTAGGTGCACTTAAAGTCCTCATATTTACAGATGAAAACTCTGAAGTACAGAAAAATTAAGTCACTTTCTGCCGCAGTCTGGCTGGGCACAAAATCACTGAGAGGTCAGGAGCCACTTGTAGGTTTAAACAGGAACTACTTTATTGCCAGAACTCAATGGGAACTCTCCAGAACTCCATGGAAACTCAGCAAGAACCAACAGGAACTCCACGAGAACTCAAAAGTAGCGGGCACCCGAGGTAGCAGGAGCCGCCTTATTGCCAGACAGCAGAGGTTTACATACACAATTGAATACACAGCTTACCTCAATTCAGCATCATCCAGTTACAGCAGTCAGTCATTATCTTAATAATTATACACAACCCAACTCAATTATCATCATCTTAATGGCTCCTTACTTCTCATCCACTCCTTCCGGGAAAATGCCAGATGCCATCCTGACCTGGCTGTGGCTCTCAACAACTTTCCATACGTTACACAGCTATTAAGTGCTAGAAGTTATATTCAATTCACCAAAACTAGTTTCAATCTATTCTCTTAATCCCTGACCATGCTAAAGCCAGCAGGGCTCCAGATGATCACGCCCTGCCCATGTTTCCATCTTTATCTCATCCAGCTGTCCTCCTCTAATGCTATTCTCAGCCACTCCAAATCCCTATTGTCTGCAAAATCATGAATCCCCTTTCTGCTTCAGCACCCTCACTTCCTTCAATTAGCCTAACCCTTCTATTTAAATGCCCCCAATCACTTATCTCCTCAGGTGTATGGGCTTTTCTTGTTTACTAGGTCTCAGCCTAAATATCACTCCCCTTTCTCCCTATCCAAGTTCCTCCTGCCACCACTACTCCCTTTTCAGTTCTTCCCCTTCATTTTTCTTACACACTTTGTAGTTATATATTCATTTATTTATTCTTCGATGTTTCATTGGACTCTATAAAAATAAGAAACATGACACCAATGTTGGATTTTTCACATTGTAAACCTCAGTACATATTCATTGATTAAATAAATGAAACATGGTTATGATTCCATGGAAATGACTGAAATATATAAAACAGCAGGCATAAGTGAACTCAAAATTTGTAGAAACTAAATCAATAAGAGTGGCATTTTTGTTTTGTTCTGTTTTCTGTTAGGCTAGAACAGGCTGAAGGTAGAGTTGAGGTTAAAAAATTGCTATGAATCTTTTCTACTTATTGTATAGCATTGGTGACACTTGCTCAAGGTCAAATTCTTCCTCCAAAAGGGTAAATTTGAGGGAGGTAAACTTAGAATACTTCACATCTTCAAAGTCTCTTAGCTCCTAGGGTGTATAAATGGGGACCTACAGCTTCAAGTTCTAGGAAGCCTCCTACCCCTGATGGTCAGGGACAAATGACACAAAGGTACTACTTTGATATGATGCTGCCACAAACAGAAGCTTCCCCAGAGTTTCTATTTTCACTAACACTATTGATTCACTATTGCTGGCTTTTATGTGTCAGCACCTGCACTGCTGTCTCAGGGATTCACTGCCTCAGGCTTAATTTATCTGCTGCTTTACCATTCCAACTTCCCCTTCTTGGACAGTGAAACAGCAGCAGCTTTTCCACATTTTCTTTGTCTGGACTCAATAAAAAACTCTACCCAAACCTTCTAGATAAGTTAAATAATTCAGGCTAGACAATAACTAACTGCAGCCCAAGGTTGTTTTTGGATCTTTTTTTTTTGTTGTTGTTGTTTTCCTTCCTCTGGGGAACTGACAGGAAGCAAATTGATCCTCCTGCTTTTTTTTTTTTTTTTTCAGTGAAGTGAGGCTGTTAGCACTTAGAAGGGAAAAATCAGTCGGGGTTAGCACGCCCCCTGCTGGAAATCTGCATTCCTACCCCTTCCCTTCTTGCCTCAACCCGGATTTTGGACAATCTAAAGGATTCTCTCTCTCTTATCTTCTCTCTTCTCTCTCCTCTCTCCACTCTCCTCTCCCCTCTCTTCTATCTTCTCTCCCTTTTGCCTCTCCCCTTCCCTCTCTTCCCTTTCTCCTCTCTCCTGGCCATTTTGAAGGATTCTCTCTCTATTCCCTCCTCTTTCTCTCTGTCTCTAGTGTTACACAACCAAAACCAAGCTTCCTGAGATTTTGAGAATAATCAGAGCCTGGAATATTTACAGCTTCTGGAAGAAATGAGGTTTAAGAAGGAAAAAATAAAGGGAAGAGACTAAGGTATTCCATGCATAAGCAATGATAAATTTCATAATTTGAAAACTACCATCACATTATTTCATGCTATTAGAGCAGAAGATGAAATAAAAATGAGGTAAATATAATAAGACCAAGAGAAGCCAGTATGTTTACCTTACCATATGCTCATGGTAAAGATTTTGATTTTATGCAGATACTTTTATAGGAGGTTTATCTTTGGAGTCAGACAGCATAAAGTTTTGACTTTGATTGTGTCTTACTAGTTTTGTTAATTTTGGCAAGATAGTTACTCTTTGCAAGAGACTGTGTTCATGTTAGTAATATTATATCTCAGATGGATATAAACTATATGTCAATGAATTTATTGGGTCATTTAGTGCCACTTTGTTATCACCATTGTTATCATTATCAGTGTTATTGTTCAGTCCAAAAGATTACTGGAACTACTGCATTTAGCTGGAAAGGACTCATAAAACGTTTCTCCTGTCATTGCATTGTAAGACATAGTGTATATTCAATAAATACTTAATAAGAAAACAAAATAAAAATTGTAGCAGCAGACTACTTTGGAAAAGATTTTGATAAGGAAAACCACATCTATTATATTATTCATAGCATCTCTTTCACAAAAATGCACCAACTTTCTGCTATAGGACCATTAAATGGGCATTTTTAATCATTCCTTGCTATAGAGGATTGAGGGACTAGGATTTCAGTATGACTCAAATTAGTCATTTCTGTTCCCAAGTTCACCACTTAGAAAGTTAAAGCATTGTTCTAAGAAACGAAAAAATAAACAAACATACATATCAACCTTGTCTTCCTCCATCATATATTTTCAGTAAAGAAAAATGTAAATTGAGGTACAATTTCAAAATCTATGCCCATTCTTTAAATGAAGAACATAAGTATTCCAACCCAATCATATCACATTTTATAGAGTAAAAATCTCTTTGTGAACACTGAGTTCTAAATACCACTGGGAAAAGAGTTCTCTTGCTCTTTGATATTAAAAGTAATATAAAGGAAAGACACGGTAAACAGCATGGGCACTGGATGGAATGGATAGTGACAATGTGTGCTGTGTCAGTGTCACTTCCCAAGTCTCCTTGCTAGAGATCTTCAGCTACAGGGCTGACACATGAGGTGACAATGTTCTTTCAGCTATCGTCAAAGTAGGCTCAGTCTCTCTGTTTTAAAACTCAGTGACTCTATCAGCGGGAAATTTTGCAGGGGTCTACATAGGGAATAGGATTCATGGACAGTATTCACCTTTTGGAGTGTTATAAAGAGCCCTTAGACCCTAAGGTTTTTTGACACATATTAGAGGCTTACTTTACAAAACAAGACAAGACAGAACAAAAACCACCTCGAAACTCTTAGTTCTTTAAACTATCTTGTCTTTTGGTCCCCATGAATTTGAAGTTTTGTATATGACAAGAATATATCTGTTTTAAAAGTAGAAAATGATTTTTTCCCTATAGAAATTAAATTTGAATTGCTAAATTTTCTAGAAGCTCAGGGGAATTTCCTTATAAAATTGAATTAAAAACATGGTAACATCATAATGAGAAGAATGCACTGGATCTGGGTGTTGGGGAGCATTCCCACTTGTTCCAATGAGAAATAGTCTGGCCTTCTGTGCCTCAGCCTGATCACACCATTTTTCTCTTAAATTCCCCTGGTTCTACTTCTCCATCTTCCTTGTTATTATCACTAAACCTTCTATTCCTGGATGCTATTGTACTGGCTTCTCCTCACGCAGGTCTTATAATAGTTTATGCTTGATAATATGCTGCAATAAACAACAATGACAAGTAAAAGCATTATTGAATTGCTGTCTTCAGGGATACTGAATCTGAATAGTCACTTGAAACCATTGTGCTTTTTCTTGGGCACTCATTTCTTAGTATTATGTCTTTCAAATTCAGGTGATTAAAGATAAATATTTCTGTATCCTCTGTGAAAATGTAACATTTTTAACATCAGTGTTCACACACACACACACATACACACACACACACACACACACACACACGTGCATATAGCTAGCTGTATACCTATGACTCAATTGACTTTGTCTCTAATTCAGCAAGTAAAAGTACTCAGTATATGTTAGTATCTCTCCATAAAACTGAAGGTGAACCACCACCATATGAGTATATAGTAGAGCATCAAAGCATTTGATCAAAATTCTCAGATATTGAAATCAGTGTCAACCCCTTGCCAATTTTATGATCTGCTGCAGTCCGGCTGCAGCAAATTAACTGAGGGGTGACGAACAACTTGTGTACATTGATACAGCAGGAGTGGGAGCCGTTTATTGTAGGACAGGAGCAGTATTTATACTTCCACACAGCTTATCTTAATTAGCATAAACTAGATACATTAGTCAACCAATAAGAAATCTCCACACTTAATGGCTCGCTTTTGTTACTTCACAAACCACTCCCTCTGGCATTTTGCCAGGCACCATCATGACTTGTTTACAGACTCTAACACACACCCGCAATAAACCACTTCTTTTAGCCACTCCATACCTGCCTTGGTTTAGCACTCAGTCCCATCAGGGTATTAATTCACTGATTGCATTATTGCTTTCATAACCCAATCATTTCTTCTCTAAACCTTCTTGCATTATCTCACATATGAGCTTTTGCTGGACACATCACATCTAAATCATAAAACTACTCTTCAATAGATGAATGGTAAAGAAAATGTGGTATGAATACACAACAAAGTATATATACTCATCCATAAAGAAGAATGATTTTATGACATTTGGCAGCAAATAGATAGATATGGAGACTATCATGCTATGTGAAACAAGAAAATTTCAAAAAACCTAAAGGTGTATAATTTTCTCTGATCTCACCCCAAATAAGGGGTGGGGAAGTAAGGAGAAGAATAGATGTTCATTGTGGGGAGCCACTCTGAATGATTCGTGTTTTGAGAGGCTTTGGCCACCACCTCTTAGTAACTTGGACATTGCCCTGGTCCGGAAGTTTGAGGATGTGTCTTCAGATGTAGGCACCGACCTACAGCCCTTGAGTCAAATTACACTCACAGTGTCCCTTGTAACTCCGCCACTTTTTACCTTTTTTGGATGGAACTTTTTAAGAATGAGGGTCCTCCCAATAAAAGCCCACTTCCTAACATGGTCGCTCTCTCTAGCCAGACTTTCATGACTATCCCTTGCTCTCCCATTTGGGGAGCTTGAAGTGGAGAGCGGAGGAAGCGTCCTGAAGCTTGTTTAAAGGTAAAGTGTGTGTCTGTGTTTTACTTGGTGTCCCTGGAAATTCACACGAGCTACCTTAAGTTCAGCTGGCCCCATGGTTCAGGGTGACAGTTCATTAGATTAGACAGTGGAGAACTGAGGGAGGCAGGGTTAAGCAAAGGAAAGACTGTGGAATAAATCTGACACAATTTTCCCATGTACATATAAGAAAACAACACAATGAATCTCACCACCATGTACATCCATAAGAATGGGACTCTAAGTAGAATAAGATATTTTTCATGCATATATAATTATGTCAAAATGGATTCACATATAACTAAAAATAACGAATAAATGATTTTTAAAAAAAGACAAATATGCCTGGAAGATGTGAGTCATTCTGCTCCATCTTTGCTATGCATCCTGCAGCATCTCCTAAGTTTCCTCTGTGGAACAGAGTTTAAAAGCTGCTGTAGCACAGAGATATATCTAAGATATAGAATCAGTATTCCCCCTTTTATTTAATAATCTTTTTTGGTGTCTCATCATCTACAGTTTCAAGGTATTCTTCACTTTGTAAAGTAAATCTCTGCAAGAGTTCATAAGAACCCTAGTTTTATTTCTCTAGATGTCAAATAAATATTGCATTCAATAAAAATAAATACATAAATGTCATGCAAATGAATTGCATATAGTTCAGTACTTTTGAAGTAAGAGTCATAGGAAATGTACTCACAGAGAGAAAGAGAGGCCATGTTGTATGCAAAAGCATTATCATAGACAGTTCACACTCCTATGACAAAAATATTGGAGATGGATAGCTTACCAATAAATACATAGTTATTAGAATGTCACAAGAAAAGTTGATGAGAGATCTGGTGACTAGTGTAAGCCTGATTCTAGGACTTCCCACAGCTACTTTCTTGCTTGTCCTTATATGGCATATGGAGGACACTCATCCCATCTCATAAGGGTACTAATCTCATCACTCCTATCAGGAGATCTCCACCTTCATTACTTAATAATCTCCCAAAGACATTACCTCCTAAGACCATCTCACTGGGGTTAAGATTTTTATCAATAGACCACAAAATTCCAGACACACTTGATTTTAACAAAAGATTATAAGAACAAATGGTCAGAAAAGTTAAAGAGAACCTGGAAAAAGAAAATCAAAGACAAAAAAGAAAAGAAGTTCATGTACATATGAACCATGTCAAATCCATCAAAGGATTTCAGGAGTACGAGGGGCTAAAACTTGTTCATTCAATTTTGAAATTAAAATGAAATTTCTGGAGTTGACCAACTAGATCAGTGAGTGGTGAATCTAGAAAGTGATCTGGATTAACATCTGAATAAGTAAGGGGAAACAAAAGGGAAGACTAAGTGAAGTCACAATATGAAAATTGATCTCTTATGAAACTTGAATTAACTTGGGAATAAAAGGGTAAATATTTTGATAGGAAGGGGAATAGACAGGGCATGACCTTGTTGATGATGGAAGAGTAGAGTTCATGGAGAGATACAGACAGTAGATGAGGTGACTGATAGAAAAGGCTCTCCGAAACACATGAAATGAGATTTTCTTCAGATACAAGGAATGGCATCTTGTTTCATGATATTTGAGAAAATAATACCTTTAGATACAGGAAAATCTGTAGGCTAAGCAATAGGAAATTGGAAGGAAAATGAAGGAGCCAGAACAGGTATTTCTTTAAGGGATAAGAACAGATGATGTGGTAGCAAGATGAAGAAAGAAGCAAATGAAACAGAAGAAAAACAAGCACTGAAAATGGGTAAAGCCATCAATGAAACACCTGCTAAACAGGTTTTGTTTAGTAATTGAGACTTAATGATACAATCAAAAAATATCTAGAAAAAAGGTCCATATGCAAACTTTATATAAAATAACACAGAGATATGACTTCCTGAGGTTGTTAGCAACATCATTGTCACCCGAAGACCAACAGGATCTGGGTAAAGTGAAGTGGCAGTCAACGGAGAACTCCATTAATCTTAGCTTTGAAGACTGGGATGACTATTTAACAAGTTTTCAACACAAAACAGACATAAAACTTTGCCATACTCCTTTTCACCATCCTTCACTCACCTAAGAACAAGTACACATCATTATAATTGAGTCAGTGCTGGCAGGGTACAACAAGCCTGGAAATGCAGGTGGCTTCCAGAAGATAGAAGATAGAAAAGGTCCAAAAAGTATAATCCTTAATTATCCAACATTTAGAAAATCATGCTGAAAGCTTCCTTTTTTGAATTTGTGTTTCCAGAACTTAGTATAACATGTTTTTATTGTTCAAACTACTAAGTTTGTGGCAATTTATTACAGCAGAAAAACAAACAAACAAAAAACACAACCAAAAAGGATTCACCATAATCAACCTTTTCCTTTTACAATTTTAATAAATTTAATCACATGTAATCTAACTGTAGATAGAGAGTTACAGTTTGGTAGTGAGTTAACCTGAGGAGCAAGATTATTGAATTCACAGTCCTAAGGGCCTATTCTCCTTCATAACTTAACACAATTACACTGCACCACAGACTTGAAATTAGTCCCATAGAGTCAAAGGAGCAGGTCTTCAGTGAGACTCTAATCACACTGAACAATTATGCACCACAACTGTCATTGCATGAATCTTATTTTGTAAGAAAAAAAAAAAAACTTCAGCAAAAGCTGTGTCCTTAATAGAAACAGAAAACATTGCCTATGAAAAGCAAATCACCTTTTCTTCATGAGCAAGGGAATGCCTTACTTGGTTCTAGAAAATAGCAATGAACTTTGATCCAAAATAAGTTGAGGATATTCCCATAAAGAGTGCTAGAAGTGTGAGGAAAATCCCAAGCAGCTAAATACCTGTTCAAAATGGGACAGATACAACTTAGTAAAATACATATTAACACACCAAAATGAAAGAAAGAAATGGTTAGGTTATCTCCAGCATCTTGCAGTAGGTGAGGGAAAGAGATATGAGATTGCTTCAAAGCATTCCAAAAAATATACATTCCCCAACAAGCTTCCAAGTTGACATATGGGAGATTGCTTAATTTTGGCCCAGACTGTTTGAAGGACTGTGAATTATGTATCATGTTGAGTTTCATTTTACAGAAGTATAATCCCTTTCCCCAAATCAAACATATACATAAATTCCTAAACCTTCCTGAAAATGATAAAAATAAAATTCTTTTTATTCCTTATTTTTGTTTTCAATATGACTAGCAAGTTTTTTTTGGATATATAATATACGTTGATTGTTCTTTTCTTTAAAAATTGTCTTTCCTTTTCTATGAAAACTACTTACATACAAGTTTTAGTAACATAAATAAAAAATAAGACCCAAAGTACAACTTCTTACTTGAGAGTGTTATATAACATTGGAAAAGTTAAAATTTGGGGAGTCTGGTATTATTTCTATTATATTTAGACAGAGAATTTTCTGTGAATATATTTTGAATGTATGGCAGAGAGAGCAGATGTTTTGATGGGTTTGAACCTGTATGCACACAGGCATGCACACACACACACACACACACAAAAACTCAGAATCACAAGTAGAAGGACAGTGAAAAGGAAGAAATGTTAATTAATTGCATCTTCATTATGATGAGGGAAGGAGACTTGGGCTATAGAATAGTTTTTAATCCCAAAGTTTGGATATCATTTGCACATCCTGGTTTTGTGTGCATATTGATCTTCAAGATGGGCTGAGCAACGTCATAACATGTAAATGGGTCTAACTAGAATAAAATATGAATGAATTGATGCAGGTATAGGATGCAAGAAAATAGAAAGTAGTATGGAAGATGCCTATGGCCCCAGAAAGTTGGCAAGTGTAGATGTGGTATGTTTTCTTCATAATCACTGTTGATCAAACTTTCATCAAGTGGCCCTACATGGATTCAAAAGTTGAAAATATGGTTTGAGTTCTGTGCCCATTTCCCACAATCAAACATTATGGAAAAACTATTGTTACGGTGTGGATATGAGGTGTTCCTCCACCAAAGATCTTGTGTTAGAAAATACAGAAATATTGAGAGTGAAATGATTGCATTATGAGAGCTATAATCCCACTAGTAGATTATTACATTTCGTGGATTAAAATTTGAATGGACCACTGGTTGATAACTGTGCATAAGTGGTGCATAACTAGAAGATGTCAGTCACTGGCCATGTGCCCTTGGGATTATATATCTTGTCCCTGGCTGCTCCTGATTTCTCTGCTTCCTGGATGCCTGAACTGAGCAGATTCCCTCTGCCATGCCTTTCTGCCATGATGTTCTTCCTCACCTCAGGCCCAGGGCAATGGAACAGGATGAACATGGACTGAACCTCTGAAACTGTGAACCCTAATAAACTTTTCTTCCTCTCTAAGTTCTTCTTCTTGGGTATTTTGGTCAAACTGATGAAAAGGTGACTGAAATGATCACTCTCTACCACAATCTTTATACATACTGATGTCCCATGATAACAGTGAACATTAGGTTATGTACTGTTTGCCAAATATTTAAATTTCCCTAACTTATTTGCTATTCACGATTCTCCATCACTCAAAAATAAACTGTTGTTCTTTCAGCCTTGATTCAGAGGTATTTGGAGATATTAACAGATGCCATTGATAAGAACATTAAATAAGGGTCACATAATTCCCCCAAATTAGCATTGTATTGACAAAATAAATTGACAGAAAAGGGGGAGCATTTTGATAAAAATAAATTATGGTTCACTTCCCTCTTTGTATCATCTTTCCTGAGTTTCTGAGATGATCTTTTTAAAATTTACATTAAATTATCCTATATTAAAACACTTTTAATACAGAGAATTGCTATTTTTTTCTATTTTGTTCATAAAATTTATGAAGGAATATTTGAATTATAAAATTCAAATCATAATCCTTGATCTTAGTTTATTATTGCACATGTCCTATTATTGTTAGAATCTTAGTATTAACAATAAGTAGATTTTTTTTGTAAATAACTATCAGATACAGGAAACTAAAAGAATATACAAAAAGGTAAGTAATGACCCACTGAAACGTCAAAGTAAATATGTATTCATAACATATATATTTTTAATCTATATAGAGAAACAATTTACCATATTAAGAATGTCTCTAAATTTTTTTCCATTAAAAGGTTTTAGTTTTCTATTATACAGTGAAATAAATAAGATTGTTTTAAATCCCAAATTCACAAGACTGAAAAGGGAGTAACCACGTATATGTGGTTAAAATAAGTCATTATTGACTGTGGATTAAATCCTTCTAACTCAAGGGTTAAAAAACATTTTACAGGAATAACAGAAACATTCTAAAGCATCATTCCTTACAGAAAGCAGAAGATGTTCCACAGCATTGAACATTAGTGGATATATGTGTTGTTTCCATAAATTATAAGCCAGTCATCAGAACACATAGAGAAAAAAAATATGAAATAGAAAATGATACAATCCATGGATGGGAGAAGGCACAACAATTGCAGTATAAGTTTGGCTTCAAAAATCTGTCAGCTATTTCCTCAGAGTATGTTAACTGAAGGAGAAAAATAGAGCTCCAGGAAATGTGGCCATGTAGCATTTCAACTGGAGTCTCCTAATTGTAGAGTTTGAAAAGCCATTCTTCCTTTTCAGCTCAAAGTAAGGTGATGGTTTGTGACCAGAGGGCAACTTGTTCAGATTTCAAATTGTACTCTTTCTTGCCTCCTATGATTACTGTACACTTGGTTTGAAGTTGCCTGTAACTTTTGTTTACCCAGAAAAATAAAATGCCATTTCTTTCAACATTAAATGTTTCAAAATTTGAGCTTTTGCACGGATTTTTAAATAGCTTTATCTATCTTGCTTTAGATTATGTACATCTATGATATCTTTTTGAAAATTCCATGTATATGTAAACTCTACTGGAGAAATTAAAAATTTGGTATCAATTAAATAAGGCAAATTAAGATTATAAAATAAATTTTACCTTTCTATTAAATTGGATGCAAAAAAAGGAAAGTCTAGGAGAAATGATTTAATTTTTCAAAATTATTTGTGTGCAGTTATTCTAATTATCATGACATGATGTCCTAAATATTTTAAATATCAAATGGAGCATTCATATTATAAGAATGTTTCCCCAAATAAATGCTATATATAATAATGCAGTTAAGTGAGATAAATTAATGAAGCAAACAATTTTTTTAAAAATCCTGAATATTCTAAACATTTCAGCATATATGACTTTGATTTTCTTCTATTTCAACATTTTGGATCATACATTATATTCAAGTCTTACAGAAAAAAAGTGGAAGTTCTCACAAGTTTTATCATATACTTTCAATTTTCAAATTGGATAATACAAAATTTGAGACATAAAATTTGTAGGTACTTTTGCAGAGGTAACAATGTTTTAAAAGCTTCATCTGGTTCTTTTCTAAATGACTCATTAAATTCTACTCTTAATCAACTTTTATAACTTCAAGTGAAATAAGGAAAACTTAATTACATTTAATTCACCTCATCATCCACAATTTTAAGCAACATTATTTTGACTATTAGATGATAGTATATTTTATTTGAATCATCAGATAGGATTTTTAAACTACACTCACTCCTTTTCCCTCTTCTTCTAGGTTTACATAAGTGTTGGCCCTTTATTGTCTCATAGGCCACTGAAGCTCTCTATTATTTTCTAGTCTACCTTCATCAATTCTTATATTCACTCATTCTATTTGCGTTATGTCATTTCTTATTGAGTCTACTGAACTAGTTTTTTTTTCTGCTATCATATTTCTTACCTCTATAATTGCCTTTCAGTTCTTTTTATATTCTCTATTTTTAGTAATATTCTCTATGTTCTCATTAATTTCCAATTTAATTATAGTTTATTTTTATTGGTTGCTCAAAACATTACAATGCTCTAGACACATCATATTTCATTTCATACATTTGTTTCAAGTGGGTTATGAACTCCCATTTTTACCATGTGTGCCGATTGCAGGATCACATTGGTTTACTGTTGGGACCTAATTTTAAATATTTGATGGACAATTCCAACAGATGATGCTTCTTTGGGTTGGTATTTGTTGTCTTTTCTTATTGATCATCCTGGTTGTTAGTATGATGGATAATTTTGAAGAAAAAAAATGTATCCTGGAGATTTCAGGAAACTGAATTTTATTTATGTCTTCTATTATAGGTAGCTCTATTTAGGTTTGGTCCACAGATTCTAGCCATTTTGTGGCTTGTAGTTAAAGGGACAGCTTAATTTTAGTCTTTGTTGTGCTCTTTTGATCCATTTGGTTTATTTGTTGTCATTGTCCTCCAGCTGGTCACCGTTAGTGCTGCCTGAGCAGGAAGAAGGGTTTCCCCAGGCCTGGATATCTGGTAGCTCTTTTTTGCTGAGAGGGGTCTCAGGACAGGAGGGACAAGGACATTTCCTTAACTGGGTATTGTTCTAGTGGGATTCCTACACATGCCGATTTCCCTAGAAACCCCTGTGTCTCTATGTGAAGAGTCCCAGGCCACTGAAAGCAAAGAAGCTTATTGTGCTGGGCTACTAACTGTGGTGGAATCCCATTGTTTGTCCTTCCTGCACACTTTGTTATTTCTTGGTGGGAGATGGGAGACATAAGCCTATCAGAGAAGCAGAACAACTAATTCCTGCATCATTTTATCAAACCTCTAATCAATCTCCTTTCCAGTGGTGCCAACTTAACCTCATGTGTTTCTAAGAGCTGTCCTTTGATCCGAAAAAAGAATTTGGCTACTTTTTCTATTTTCTATGCCTTGTTTTATAGCTGGGAGACATGGGATTTGGATAATTTCCTGCTTTGGGGGAGGAAAGATGCTCTGCTGTTTTGATATTCCTTCAGTAATTGGTTCCCAAATCAGTATATTTGCTTCCTACAACCTTTCATATCTTTCATTTGGTTTCCTCTTTTGTTATTTCTAGAGTTGACAGTGTTCTTTGGTGGGAAGGAAATTAGAGAAGCAAGTCTACATCCTGTTGTCTATAAAAGAATTCCTAAGAATAGTCATAGTAAACAACTATTGATCACAAACAATATAAGAATTCTTATAGTCTAATATTTCTATCTCTATAAAATCTCCTTTTGAGATACTACATCATACTGTAAGAATAACTTGTCATATACCAACATATCCAATACAGATCTGTCCTCTCTAGTGTCTCACTGTGCTTGAAATTCATGCTTAGAAATTTAATGTAGACTTATCCTTGTCTTTGCCATAATTATCTAAGATATTTCTCTCCTTAAACCTGTAAGCATACCACTGCAACCACCACTTCTATCTGTATAATATATTTTCTACTTTTTTTTGTAAAACTCAAAATCATTTGATGTAAATTCTTCTAGAGTGTTCTGATTCACTCTAAAATCTACCTGTTATGGTTTGGATATGAAGTCCCCCCCCAAAATTTGTTAATGAATGGGATATAATATAAATGATTAGGTTATAAGAGCTATAGCCTACTCAGTCCATCCTAGTTTGAGTGAACTGACTGGTTTGTAATTGTAGGCAAGAGGGGCATGGTGGAAGGAAGTAGATAACTGTGGACATGCCCCAGAAGGGTTGTTCTTCTCTGAAACCCTTCCATATCTATTTCTCTCACTTTCCCTCTCTCCCTTCCTAAACCTTCCATGAGCTGAACAGCTTTCCTCTGCTGGACCCTTCCCCCAGCCCAGAACAATAGAGTCAGCCCATGGACTGAGACCTCAAAAAACCATTAACCCCAAAAAACTTTTCCTTTTCTAAGTTGATCTTGTTGGGTATTTTGGTCATAGTAGCAAAAGCTAACTAAAACACTACATTTACCTTTTATCAACTTCCTCTCAGAGAGTAAGTATGTCTCTCTTTTCTTGCCATTATTCAGTGGGTTAATATCATATTTGGTCCAGAATCTATCTATTACTTATACTGCCTATCATTTGAAGTTTTGTTCTGTCACTAGCTTTTACCTTTAATGAAAATAGTGCCCCAGGGGTTGTGTAATGTAGTGGTCCAGTAACATAGACCAGCATTTTAAATGTTTAAACAGATGACTTTTAGGATTAAAAAAGATTAATAGCTCTATTTGTTTGTTTATGCATGTTTATAATATATCAGTTTTAAACACTTTTCAAAATAAGGCAAGCCAAAATCTTTTTCACAAATCAATGGTGAGTTCTTTAGAAATCTCTTTTTTTCTGAAAAATCTACTTCAAGTAATTCCATATTTGAAAAGATGACTGACTAATCTACTTTAAAATGTTACTGACACATAAAATTATTATAGTTTTAGTGAGCTACAATGCTACAATTTAAGAATTGACATCTTGAGAAGGATAAAGACAAGTTGAATTTATTATTATGAGAAATTGAAACCATCTTTTTAATAAAATAGTTCATAACTAAACAAACTGTCATGAGTTGAGAAAATGGGGGGCAAGAGAGTATTCTGGCTGTCTTCAAATCTTTGATCTCATTTCAAGAAGAGGAATTAAGATTTATTTTCCATATTTATTTTCCATTTATTTTCAAAGGATAGTACCAGAACTCAAGGTCAAAACATAAAAATAACCTGGTCTTGGCACCATATGAGTAAAAATAAATAAGAATAAAGTAATAAAAATAAAAACTAGTAATGCTAAAAAAATAAATAATTATAATAATCAATTAAATAATTATAAATATTTTTTTCCTTTAGCAGGTTTTGAGTTACTGTACTATAGAGCTATCTTTCAGACAGGGGCTAGTCTTTTGGTGTGGATATTGCAAAAGTATTTAAACCTTAAAAATGATGTTAGATCAGATGTTCTCTCATTTTTTTTCCAATTTTGAAATGATAAAAACATAATTTTAACCATTTTTTCATAGGAAAAGAGAAATAGCATTTATGCTTGCATGTGAAAATATTTTTTCTAAGATTCAAAAGCAACAACATGGGACAAATTCTTTTAGAACCATTAAAAACCACAGACACAGATTATAAACATAGAAGAAATAATGTTTTATTCTAGGACTACTAGAATAAAGTAATTCTCCATATAATTTAGTACATTTTACATTAAAAAATTTTTGAAGGAGTTTAATTTTATCACATTGTATACTCCAAAAGAATAAGATCGAATTTGAAATTTATTTCTACCTGTTCAATTCAAATACTTTCTTCAAGGTACATTTACCTGCCCTCCACTGCTTAAAGTCAATCATTTACACATGCTCTAACTTTAATAAAAGGAAGTATATCCAGTTCTATTGAAAGTTTCTGATATAAAATTTTGGGGTGAAAGAGGTTTAAATTTATAGTTTTGCAAGCAAAATGTACTATTATGTTACTTCTAAATAAACTCATACTAAAGAAAATTATTACAGATTTACTCATTTGTGATTTTTACTTTCAAACTTTGGGCAGAAAATATTGATTTTGGAACACTCATTTTATAATGTGTTGTTCATAAAAAAATTATCAATTTCAGTAGAATAATGAAAAAGAAATAAAGCCTTGCTATTGCATAATTACTGGAAAAAACACTGTAATATGTATATCTATCATTTTAGGAGCTTCAGTAGGATTTCAGTGTTCCTTAAACTGTGTTATTCCAACCACCTACATCAGAATTATTTGGGAGGGATTTTTTAAGTATTTTATTTTTTATTATCACCTATTAATTATACATATTAATGGAAGTTAGTGTGACATCATAACATATCATGTACTGACTGAATCCAACTTCCCTTTTCAGCCTCTAGTAATAACTAGTCTAAATTCAGGGGAATTTTGTGGTAGATCCAAGCCTAGGATTTCCAAATCACATTTCTAAAAAATAAGAAAGATAATTAATATTTTATAGAAAACATCCAAGCTTCAAGGCATGTGTAAGACAATAAAAATAATACAAACATACCTCCTTACATTATGAGAAAATCAGTTTTAATTATTTTAAAGATCTATGACCTCACATAAAACTGAAAATCATCTTATTTCCAGAAAACTTTTGGTTTTTCAGATTATTATATTTTCTCCTGCATAATTTAGATGATTTTTAAAATGTTATTATACTTATGAAGAAAAGCAGACTACAGCTTATTAAAAACTTAGTATTTGTAAATATTATTTTTACAACTTAAACTAGTAGTTATTTAGAGCAAACTCTTAACTCCCATGTTTGAGGAGTTACTAAATAAAACACATGGTTGGGTGGGACTCCAGGTAAGATGATTAAACTAGATTTGACCTCATCTAGCTCTAGTCCTGTACTGCTGAGTCTCTCCAAGGCCTGAGGGCAAGACTCTGCACTGAGACTACTGTGCAGACAGATGGGCTCCAAGGTTTTTTTTTTGTTGTTGTTGTTGTTGTTGTTTTCTGATGTTCACATACCTGTTCATAGGAATTCTGATGTCCACAAGTTTCTCTCAGATCTTATGTCACCAAGATCCAGATTGCTCCTATCATTGCGTTCAGGACAAAAAGTCTACACACACATTAATTTTGAACTATGTTAAATGTTGAAGAAATCTTGGAGATAGTGAAGCACACAATCTTCTGCAAAAGTTATCTTACATCCATTTTTTTTTTCACATTACAGAACATGCATGTATTTGCAGTGTCATTTCTCCTCTAAGTGACCTTGTCAAGAAATTTGTCTCAAATGTAAATCATCCAAGCTATGAAAGGCCTTCCAGAGAACCACTTTCTCTTTCTTGTGGAATGGAAGTTCTCTTCCATTGAATTATTTTTTTTTAATTTTGTTTTGTTTTCTTTGTAGAATGAATAGAGCTTAGAAACATACCTAGAAAGGTACTTCCTCAACCACTAATTGTTAACTGAATAATTAGACAAAATGCATTCTCTACTGAGTAGTTTCTAATATGAGGCCAATTAACTTTCTAATCCCTCTGTAACTTTGTACAGAATGAAAGAAAATTCTCAGTGGTGCTTGCCACCTCATGGTGTTCATATTCACCATAATCAAGTGAGCAAGTCCTGGTTCTTTCATCTGTCTAAATAGTTCTGTCTACCTCCTCCTTGTAAACTAACCCTAACCCCCTCTCTCTTTTCTGTCTGGGGCCCGGGAATAAGGTTAAGGTGTCATTCTGATGATAGGTGAAAGCATTGTATCTTAGCAAGAAGGTGATGTGGGCATGACAGATGGATGCATACCTGCAATTCTATTTTCCTAAATGAGGCTGATGTTGGCTACAGACTAGCTATTCAGTGTTGCCCCCTAGTGCTTCCTTGTGGTTTCTTAATCTCACTTCTCTGAAGAGGAAACTTCACTTGTGCTTTTCTATGAACTACCCCCACAATAACTCAGGTAGACTTAAAGCCCAATGCTCTCCAATATCTGGATGCTAGTTCTCCTTCTAATTTTTTAACTACAAATTCTTATGAATATTATCCTTGATACTGAACCGATGAACATAGAAGCCACTATGAAAACAATGGTGTTGGTATAGAGAGATTTATTGTGAAGTCCACTGGCAAGTAGGACAGGAGCAGAAGATCAAATGTGCCTCACTGATTTCTCGTTGGTGGTAGAATCTATAGGAAGGGAGAGGGGAGAAGCTGCTTGTTGATTAGGAAGCAAGAAGGAAAAAATTTAGGGATCCTTTGTGCAGGTACAGATAGCCAACACACCTCCTCATAGGCATAGGCAGCATTTTCTTTTCAGCAAGAGTTATCATGTTCTGTGTGAGATATTTTGAGCTTATGACATTAAAAGGTCACTGACTGGGAGCACTGAATTCTCTGTGTGAGATTTCTTGAAAAGGTGATGTCCAACAATCCTTGAATAGATTCAGGAGGCACTCCCTTGAAAACAGATTAAGCTCTTGGTTATTTAAGATCCTATATCCTGATGCGTCAATGCCTTAGCTGGTTTCATGATCTTGGGTGTGATTTAAATTTTTAGTTTCTGGAAACCTATAGCAACTTGTTTCCCCAATTGGAACTTCTTTCTCTCTTCAAAAATTGTTCTGGTTTTCCTAGAATGGATGATTTTTATTTGTGTTCCAATCCAGAGTTTCCAGAATATAATAATAAACAAAGAGCTATCATCCTGGCCACCATAATAAGATGGGCAAAAGGGTGCCATTCAAGGATGTGTAGTGTTCCAGTTGGTTCTCCAGCTGTGCCATCTTTTGACAGCTACAACATCTCTAGTGCTTGCACACAGCATAGCTGGAATCAAGAGGAAATGTGAAGGGGAAAAGAGAAGAGTAGAGAAGTAGGAAGAGAGAATGGTGGCAGCAGCTATTTGCAGACCATTTTCAAAGGCAATGTTCAGAGGTAGAGAAATGTCTAATATTTAAAATTACAATAAGACTTGTTTGCAAGTGTGTCCTATTAACATAAAATTCCATACTGCCTTATGGCAGATAGAATTTGATTTTTGCTTCCTGAATATAGTCTCTTGGCATGTAAGATAACTCTTCGTACTTTAAAACTTGTATTACCATATGTCTCTAGGATGGTTATTTTACATTCAATATAAATGTAATAATCCGAATAAGATAGTGTGGGGCTCTGACAACTTTAGAAAACAAGAACTCATAAGGGTATTATTTCACTAATATTAATGTTGTAACTCTTTTAGTATTGAAGGTAACAAATCTTTAGTAATAGAAAATATAAGACCTCTCATTTTTGTTTACCAAGCAACATTTTATGAGATTTCTTGCCTGTGCCATTACCCATGGCGGAAATGCTACTTTTATAATGGAAAAACTGCACGGCAAACCTGCAATCACAAGATTGTCTACATAAGTAACACCAATGTGGATTTCTACCCAATAACTCACACTCCTTCACCTCCACTGAACCACAGTAGAAATGGATGTCCTATATAGGCTTTACCCGAATAAACAAAATCATAAATAGTCATCTGCCACTATGGTCACGTCATACCCTTTCTTTGCCCCTCATGTCAGAGATGGTGCTGCTGCCTTTGTCATGATAAATGCTCTGAAAACAAAGCAACACAACTCAAACAAGAATTACAGCTTTTAGAAAATATGTGGGTTCAGAAATAACAGCTGGGGAAACAAGTAAAAGCCTGGAAAATTGAAGTATTGAACCTGGTTCAGATTCAAAGGTAGTGCTGACTTTTTCATGTACTTAAATCCTCATGCTCTTGCCCATGGGAAATCTGTCTCCCTTAAATAATGCCTTGATGTATATACTTCACTTCGGTACTATGACAAATCCAAAGAGTACAATAGTAATAAAGCCACACAAAATTTAAAAATATTCCTTATTCAATCATCTCGTACCCATTATATTTTTTTTCCCAGTAGGAACATCAGAGCCATAAGCAGTGTTGAAATTTAGAGATGGTGATTCTTAGCTAATGAAAGAAAAAAAAATGCATGCACTAAGTTTGAAATGTGACTCAATATGCTTATTTGCGAAAACAAGTGTTCAGCCCAGTTAGCATTAGTTTTCTAATCTGACTGTATTTTTTTTTATTTTTTTATTGAAAATATTACGGTAACTATGGTTTATTTGATTACTGAGTTTTTGGGAGTTCTAAATTCTGTATCCAAGGTTGAGTGCCTTACTTATCTTACCCAAGTACAGATCCTGAGTGCCAAAGATGAGCTGTGGATTTGTGAGTTGTTTTCAGTGGCCAGTTTTGGATTCAGGGTGATGAAGGCAGTCTTTGCCACCTTTTTCTCTCCTTGCTGCAGAGCTCTTTGTTTCCCAAAACTAAGTTAATTCTGTTAATGTTTTTTCACTAACATTTTTATAGGAAATGCATTTTCACCTCCTATTAATCAATATTTTTAAGAGCTTTGCTTTGGAGAATGGGAGAGGAAAATATTAAAATTAACACACACACAAACACACACACACACACACACACACATTTTTCTAGGAGTCCTGCCCTAGGAACCAAGGACAACTGCCTGTCATAGAGATCCTCAAAGTCATCCGAGGAATGCATGTTCTACTGGTATGCATGAGCATGTCTAAACTCACTGATGTGGTTCAGTGGTAGACTACTGGCTTATCATACACAAGTTCCCAGGTTTGATCCCCAGCAATGCAGAAATTAAAATGAAGCAAGCAAAAAACATTCAAGTGTCTTGGGTCTGCCCCCTAAATTCCAGGTTACCATCTTTGGGAGAGAGACACAAGTTAGTGACTGGTAACAGCACAAGTGCACATAGTTCCCAGGAGATGAAAGTATAGAAAATTTTGGGAGACCCCAATGTGAGTCAGTATCGATTAGATTGGTAAATTGGTAATGCTTCCAATGTTGCTCCGCAATCAGTTCCCTTTTCAGTTAAAATGGCTGGATGCTAAGGATGTTTGGCTAGTATGTGGAAGGCTCTGGGCTTGGTCTCTAGAACTGAAAGAAAAATAAATAACAAATAAAGGAAGTGAAAGAAAGAGGGGGAAAAAGGAAGGAAGGAAGGAAGGAAGGAAGGAAGGAAGGAAGGAAGGAAGGAAGGAAGGAAGGAAGGAAGGAAGGAACTCTATTCTTTATTTTGGATGAGATGATTCATTGGTCCTTTCATTTCAATCTTTGATATTCTTTCTAAGGAAAGGAAGGATCCTGTTTGAAACTGAGTGTGCTTTCATTTCAACAACAGAATATGATGGAACACAAACAATGTGACTTCCAAAACAAGGTCATAAAAAGTGATTCAGCCAGTGTTGCTTGCTGACATATTTTCTCTTCTGTACACCTCAGTTGCTGTGTTAGCAGTTCAATTGCTCTCTGATGCTCCTGTGTTGTGGGGAGTTCACACTAGTCCATGGAGAGAGACCCATGGAGAAGCTAAGAGACCACATGAAGAGAGGAAGGAGAGGGACTGAGGTTCTTTTAGCCTTCAAATATTCTATCCCTCCACTATTCCAACTTCATTCACATCTGACTATAGCCCTCTGGGGGACTGTGGGCAAGAATCAACAAGGTGAGGTATCCCAGAATTCTTGTCCCACAGAAACTATAAGAAAATGTATAATGGTGGTGGTTGTTTTTAAGCTTAAGCTTAAGCCTAATTAAGTTTCAGGGTGATTTGTTTCAGAAATGTTCTTTTAATCAGAACATCTAGTTTCTACTGTGGGAAACTAGCTCTACAAAGAGGCCAAATTTCTTTAATCTCTATTAGAGTCAGTCTACTTGGGTCAAAGGAAACAACTTGTGACAATTCTGCCAAATACACTGAGAAACAGAATAGCTGACAATCCTTAGCTCATTTCAAAGAAATTCCTTTCTCTGATCTCTTTAAAAAACACACTTTTTGAGACTCATTATTTTCTTTCCTACTTACGGTAGTAAGATTCTTGGCCTGCTAAAATATAATCCATTCTGCTCACATCCCATTTAAAGCAGAAAAATCACCTCTACTTCCTACACTCAGCTGCAGCTTCGCTTTTCTGCTACCTGCTACTTTTTAGAATATGCACTCACACAAACAGGTGAATTTATGTATTTATATAGAGATGATTTTTTTTCCAGTTTGTTGTAGCATCTACAATGCAGTTAAATAAAACTCTAGCATTTTCTGACTCATTTTAAAATAAGATAAGCCATCTCTTGTCTTGAATGATACATGTTGCTCTCTAAATTTCATCTTTTTGTAGTATTTGTGGATTAGATAGCAACGAGAGTTGTACCACAGCAAAACAGTTGATTTAAAAAAAAACATAAAACAACACAAAATACTGCTCAGTTCACAATGGCCAAGATTGGATTATGTCCCCTTATGTGACAAGGTACATCCTTGTTTATAGTAACTGATATAAGCTCAGTAAGGCTCACTTTGGGATTTGGGAACAAGGAAGGCACTAAGAATTTGAGAATTTAATAATAATTGGAAAGAAAAAATGTGCTTGTTGGCATAATTCATAAAAAACAATATAAAAACAACTTCCCTAATTTTTACTGTAAAATTCATTAAAAAGCTACCATAAAGCTTATATAATTTATTATTAAATTATCCAGTTATAGAAAAGGAAAGGAACACAAACCAAGTAAATATAATAAATCCAAGAATCTGCTTAGGATGTCTTGTCATGTTATCATGACATAGAAACCCAACATTCTCAGGATCCCTCTACCACATTGCTGTCCTATACCTTTCTAGGTTCCTGTTCCTTCCAAAATGTTGATCCTGAGAAAAGGCACTATTGTTCTTTGGTAGTGTGTTTTCTTCTTTGTACTTGAATGCCAAGTTCTATGTCAACCTTTTCTTGGACTTATCAGAAAGATTCCGATGTGGCACAGTGAAAGAAACAAAGAAACATGAAAAAAAATCTACACTATTTTTTCTCCTTTTCTATATAATGTTATTCATCTACTTTTATTTTACAATATATATTATAGTTCAGTGTTTCTCAAGTACATCTATTGTATTAGATTTCATCAAATTATTCTCCAGAACTTAATGTTCTCCATGACTATGACTAAATCATATTCATATATTTCCTTAAGTTTAATCACATTGCAAAGTTTATCTTGCCATGTAGGAGAGCATAATCACAGGATTTGGGAATTAAGATGATTAGCTATTTGGGTTCCTGTGGCGGGTGTGTGCTCAAAGACAGAAAACTGGGCCTAGGTTAGAAAAAAGGTAATCTTGTGTCTTGTGGCCCCCAAGGTTAGAGAAGGGAAGAAGAAGAAGAGAAAAAGAAAACCTGTCCATTTTAAAATAAGCCTCAGTGGCAGAGCAACAAGGTCAAAGCATAAGGTAGAACACTGTTAACACTCTTAGAGGGAACCTTGAGGTATACAACCACAGACATAACAGGTAAATATATACACAATGCATGTGTTGGTGTGCATGTGTGTATATGTACTTCATAGCCCTGAGCTCTGTCCTTTGAAAAGGTCTAGAGGAAATAACATTTGAGGAGTAAGTAAGGAGCATACATGCGTTTTTGGAAATTATTCTTTTCTTTTCTTCTTCTTCTTCTTCTTTTTTTTTTTTTTTTTTGAGGTGTTGGGGATCAAACACAGGGAGAAAAAGAGAGAGAATAGAGAGAGGGAGAGAAAGAGAGAGAGAAGAAAAAGCTTTGTTATTTGCTCTTTCAGGAAGTAAGTATGAACATGCTGACCTTCTAAGAATTGTTCTGAGGTTAGCTAAAGTAGGAAAGTTAACAAGGAGCTTGAATCAGACACAGCAGGAGACAGGAGCAGAGAGAGCTTAGCATAAATTAAAGAGACTAACATTCTTCCTCCAGGTTCAGAAACAGTGCTGGAGTGCAGTACTGCTTCATTATGGCAGGGCTGATTATCCCCTCGGTAATTCTGCATATGTGGTAATATTTCTGTATTGGAGAGGAAATGCTCATTTCTGGACAGCTTGTGTATACATACACACACACACACACACACACACACACGCATACACTTTTCTTTTTTATTAATTAATTTGTTTATTTTAATTAGATATATATGACAGCAGAATGCATTTTGATTCATTGGTCACAATTGCAGCACAACTTTTCACTTCTCTGGTAGTTTTTCTATTCTTCTACTTAAAATATTTCACAGAGTGAATAATTTCTGCTTTACAACTTAAAGTAAAAGTAGTTGTAATATGTTAACTAAAGAAAGTATTCCCAAAAATGTCTTGGTAGAAAAGAAAAATATAAATATAACAAATAATTTTGTGGATGGATATTAATTAATTTTAAAAACAAACTTTGAGAAATTTTTTTTTTCCTTTTCAGGGAAACTCATTAAACATAAAAGCAAGTGTATGTTAGTACTCACGATATTTGTAGGCAGATTTTATGTGGGTTTCTTTTTTTTTTTCTGGTACTGGGGCTTGAACTCATGGTTACTTAATGACTCAGCCACATCCCCAGAACTTTACATATATATGTTTTCATTTTGAGACAAGGTCTCACTTAATTGCTTAAGGCCTCCCTAAATTGAAGAGGCTGCCTTTGAACTCACAGTCCTTCCCCCTCAGCCTCCTGAGCTGCTGGGATTACAGGCATGTGCCACTGCTGCTGGGATTACAGGCATGGGCCACTGTGATGGCTGTGTAATTTTTGATGTTAATTTTGAGTCCCTCAAAGGATTACATTTTCTAAATAGTATTAATTCCTTATCACTTATTAATATGCACATTTTAGAAGATTTCTGAACTGAAAAATAATAATTCCTTAAATCTGAATGTATTTAATGTAAAAAGAAATTGACTAACAATTTTTTTATATATTCTGAATATAAATGGTGACATATAGTTCATATCAGTTTCTGACCTTAACTTGGCTTAGGGAACTCAGATGAGGCTTTCGTGCTTAACAATCTGTTGACAATTCTTTTATTTCATTCTAAGCTCTTAAAATGCTTTGAATTAATATATAACAGATATTTCGATTTCAAAATCACATGATTTTTTTAAATGAAGTCCTAAAATCTTATTTATTTTAATTTGTTTTAATTAGTTATATATGACAGTAGGATGCATTTATGCACTTTAATATATCATACATAGATAGGATACATTTCTCATTTTTCTGAGTGTACATATTGCAGAATCATGAGTCACACCTCCACAAACCATGAAAAATAAAGACCTCTCACCATATAAATGTATATTTTACATTTCAATGGTAAAGCATTTCCTACTTCTATTGAAATCTAAAGACCTTTGACTTTTGAACTGGCTTATTTTGCATCCTTAAGTGTGCTCTTTATTTTTCATGACATGTTTAGTAACACAGAAAAAAAAACTACTCAGGGAAAAAGAATTTTAATAATGAATAGAAGATTTGACCTTATGAACACCCAAATATAAGAAATAAAGTATAATGTGAACTTTAATCAAATCACAGAGTAACGAAAACTTGTGGTTTGTCACTGAGATTTGCAGTTTTATTGCCTCCTCTTTTCTGTTGAAACCTGCTTCTGCATACAGTATTTTTAGTATCTTCATCTCATAATATTTGGTTTTTACATGACTTTGGGTTCTCAAAGTTTTACTCAGTCCCCAATTTTATTTAACACTAGACCTCCAGTGTCTAAGATTGTCTACTTTTCAGATTCAGAAGCTAGTTCATAATTAATAGTAGAGAATTTAATTTCACACTGGCTGTAGCTATTTCAATTAGATAAGTCTCAAAAATTAGTCTAGCATTCAATGTTCCTTTATTTAAAAGAAAGAAAATACAAATTAGACCTCTTTTTGTCTTCCTTAGTGTGAAGACTATCAAGAAACTTCATATTTGCATGCATGATCAAAGGGATGTAAATACACAGCAAAATTTTAATTAGTATAATTCTATCAATATATTAAGATTGCCATCACTTAGTCAATAAGTAGCTTCAAGTGTATATACCAATTGATAAGGAATAATGAGCAAATTGTAGTGTTGAGAAGGATTCCAAAGCTTAAACAGGGTTCAGTATGAACAATATTCATAAGTAATTTTGCCCATTGGCATGGAAACATGATGAATAGCTTGCATGTCATATTTGTCATGAGTTAAGTTCAATGAAAAAGTAATAAAACACTGTTAGTCTTCAATACTTTAACATTTATCAATCTAGTTTCTAATAATATGAATTAAGAATTATCTTTTTAACTCATAAAAATTTTATTCTGCTAATATCCACTCCCTGAGCTCATTATTTCATACATAAGGGCCAGTGTTCTTGATCAACTGTTATTTCCATGAGTGTCATGGCAGTGAAATGATAGTTTTGAACACATTATTTGTAGCATGCTTTCTGTTCTATCAAGATCCCTGAAAATGCCAAATAAATAGTTAATGGAAGAAATATAATGCCACAAATCGTAAAACTGTAAGATATTAGTGCAATTACTAATTCTTTATATGAATTCTTATATTAACAGACCGACAAATAAATTTTATTTTACTCAGATAATTATCCAGATAGTTTGTGCAACCCCAAACATGGAGGACTCAGGATGTCCATATGTACTTTAGAGGATTTTAAGGGTCAAACTACTTTATTTATGGATCCCAACAGCCAGACCTAGTTTTGCAATTTGAGATGAACCCAAGTATTTCTAAACTCTTATTCATAAGCAGTATTCATATTTTGTACATTCAAAGAAATTTTTTTTCTTTAATATGCCGTGCATTTGTGCTTTCTGTCCGTTGTCCATCTGAGGTGTCCAATAGTTTGCTGGTGATAATCACAATGGTCTTCCCCCAAGTTCAAACATAGTTTTACATACTCAGAGAGCATCATCTAATCAATTTTATATCCATTAAGATTGCTGTTAGGAAAATTTTTAGATTTCAGTATGATATAGTAGTTAATATGTAATTTGGCTTGAGACAAAAATGATGTGAATTCAGTTCTGTTACTTAGATGTCTGAAATTAGGTACATTGTTACATATAAATGGAAGATAAAGAATTTTTCAGAAAGTATGTTTAATTCATTTTGTTTTCAGAAAAAAATTGCTGAAAAGATATTAGAAAATTTGCTGATAGCTCTTGAATAAAAAAAATTCACTTTTAATGTGTTCAGTTATTTACACTGCAGGAAAATACTGAAAACAAGTTAAAAATACATTTGCAATTGTTTGGTGAGTCACTAGCTCTTTAATTCTCAATGCAAAAATCCCCTTATCATTTACTCTGAATTTCTGATTTATAAGTTGTTTTTTCCCATATATATATATATATATATATATATATATATATATATATATATATCTTTAGTTGTGTTTATTTTTATGTGGTGTTTATTTTTATGAGGTGCTGAGGATCCAACCTGCCGCAATCCAGCTGCAGCAGAATAGCTGGGGGGGGGGGGATAACTTGTGCACGTTTATACAGCAGGAGTGGGAGGCGTTCATTGTAGGACGGGAGGGGTATATATACATTCCACACAGCTTATCTTAATTAGCATAAACTAGATACATCAGTCAACCAATAAGGAATCTCCATACTTAATAGCTCGCTTTTGTTACTTCACAAACCACTCCCTCTGGCATTTTGCCAGACACCATCCAGACTTGTTTACGAACTCTAACATTCCCCTGGCAAAATACCAGGTGTTATTTTGACTTGTTTACAGACCTTAACACCAACCCAGGGCATCACACATGCTAAGCAAGTGCTGTACCACTGAGCCACAACCCCAGCCCCTGAATTTCTGATTTATTGCTTTCAGTTCTTGACTTGACTTTATATAGTCTCATCTTCCTCTTCATCAACAAAGCTGATTTTGTTTGGAATGGAACATACTTGCCAAAGTACTGCATTTTTTCCCCTCCCTGACCTGACCTTGTAACAAAATCCTGAACAATTAACTTTAACAGGTTTTTGGTTTTTTGGTTTTTTGTTTTTTAACAATCACTGGGAGCTCAAGGAAATCAAATGTGGAAAGTCAGTTGGTATATGGGATTTTGTCTATTTTTGGCCTGGCAAACAAATGTTGTGGTGTGAACGCAGCTACTATCATATAACCCTGAGGTCAGCAGGAAGATGGTCACTTAATGATGGAAGAGAACATATGTGGAAGTTATTGAGAAATCAGTACTGCTATTGAGGTGCTACTTCTGTTCTGAACTGTCTAAATATGCTTTTTAAAAATACATATGTTTATTTTATTTATTTATATGTGGTGCTAAGGATCGAACCCAAGGCCTCATGCATTCTAGGCAAGTGCTTTCCTGCAGAGCCACAACCCTAGCCCCTAAATATACTTTTTTGATATTGAAGAGAAATACAAAATTCTTTCAAACATTATTTAAAAAATTTTTTCTTACCTAGATTTTAATACATTGTTTTATTATCCTCAAGAGTAGTGATTCAAATAAAAATGGTTCCAACATTGGTGTCACAAATTCTCTAATTTTTCAATGGAACACTTTCTGGGATATAGATATTTTTCTTTAAGTGCTGAATTTTTTTTTAGGGAAGAACATGTTGCCAGTTAATTTTGGTGCAAAAACACGAAGGAAAACTTTTAGTGAGTAAGGAAGTGATGAAGACTCTGCAGAACACTGTAAAACATATTTGATATAATACTTTCTACAAAGTTCTAAATCTAATGACATCCTTTAAAATTTTAGGGAAAAACACATTGGTTTTTGGATACTATTGGAACTTTAAGCGGGGCAATGATTGGAGGTAAGCATTGACCTGTGTCTTGAAGAAGAACCTTGAAGAACGTTTAACATTTCTGAATTCACACATTAAAGTAATACTCTATGCCATTCATTGTGAGAGTCAAAAAAAAAAAAATGCCTCCTGGTTTATGCTCCATCTCTGTTCCTTCTTCTTCCAATTTTTTCTCCCACATTCCCCTCTTAAAATATTGGATCAGGTAGAATCTAATCTAATTCTTCCCTGAGAACCAGTGCAACTTGCACAGTATACCTGGATCGGGAATTCCCGCCCAGTCACAAGAATCTGGTTTTACTCTTCTGTGATGAATCCAGAGGATCACCTCAGACAACTTTACTTTAGTAGGGTTAGATAACATGACACTGAATGAACCCTCTAAAGAAGCATTAGGGGTTATACATTTTTTTCATTTATATAGCTTCTCTTGGTTTAAAGGTCTGTGGTTTGGCTCACTTACCTTTTACATACCCCAATAGTGTATAGTGTTCAGAGCTGAGCCAAGGGTCTGCATGTGCTGCCTCAGAGTACTGTTGCCCAAATCTTTTCATTTCCTCTTATACCATTTATAATGGGATGAGGGTTTCCATAAAGAATCTCATAAAGAGAGAACCCTGTTTCTATAGTAGGGCTAGATCTAATCCTAACAAAGCAATTGGCAACATTTGGTCCCAGGTTTTCTGTCACTATTTGCTTAGATGTAACTTGTAGGCAATCTTCAACTCCTTTGCCACCAATTGTACCACCTCAGCTGTGAATGCCAGGCCATATGTGGCTGAGCTTGGGTTATAAATTTCCTGCCAGGTGTTTAAGACAAAGTTTATCAATATGACTTTGCTCCTATCTACTGTTAAAGAGTCAGTTAAGATTCTTCAGGGGGTTATTACTGAGGACAAGTGAGAAGTATTTTAGCTCCTGTAGCTTTCTATACCAGTTGTGCCATGTGCCAGAATGGGTCAGGTTCTCGCTGACCACATGGCATTAGGGACATTTCCTTCTCCAATGACAACCCTTTTTGCAGAATGTGCACTGGTTGCCTTCTTTTCTCCAGAGTTCTTTTTATCGCCTGACTGGGAGCTTATGTGACCAGAGTTGTAAAGTCCTTAGAGATAGAAGTTCATCATTGCCTGGGTTCTAACTGATCTCAGAGGGCAAGAGTCAACATACTCTTGCATGTATTTTTCTTTAGCTCTGTAACTTTTTTGAATTTGTTTTGAGTTTAAACATCTAATAGTTCAGTTTCACCAGTCTTAATGTAGTAATGGATTCTATTTTAAATGTCTATAATTTTATAGTTATTTATCTCTTCCATTTAATTGGGGTTAGCATAAGTACTGAAAGTCAACATTTTAGTCTGTCCTACAAATGATGCCTTATTATTTTGAATTAACTCAGGTTGTTATATTACAAATTGTACTTCCGTAATGCATGAACAGACAACAGTTATAAAGCTAAGGAAAATACAAAGTGGAATTAATAAGAGTCATATACCAAGAAACATGTTTATAACTTCAATCCTTTGCTTAGTCATATATTATCTCCCCTATTTATTTTGAGATCACAGTACTTTTTACAACAAAAACATTTGAATTTAACTTTAAGTGAAGTTATTTAGCCTAGTTTGGAGTCATCCTAACATGGAATAAAGTGAAAGGGTCTTAAGTCAGATGATGTGGTCTTTGACAAATCATAGTAAGTTGTTTAATTTCTGAAACTGATCTTTGTCTATTAAATATCATTTGACAGATTTCTCATATATTGTTTTCTGAGCCTATATGTATATCAATTAACACAATAAAACATTTCAACTGAAACATGAATCAAAAAAAAGCTAAGAGAGCTCTCAACTGTCTTTTTGTGGGACAGTGGAAAAATGCTTTTATATTCCACATTGTCAACCTGTAAACAAACCAAGCTCTCCTTTTTTACCTTTTGAACCAAAAATATATTTAAATTCCCATCCCATCCCAGCACAAAGGAGTAACACAATATTTTATATATAATTTATTGATGACAGGCCATTTTAAACCAATTACAAAATATTAAATGATGTAAATAAATAAACCTCTAACTAAATTTGTTATTTCTATACATGTCTAAAAGCGAGCTCCCCTACAAACAACTTTACTTTGGAGAACACCAGCTTGTATACTTGTAGGATATAAGGATATCTACTAATAATCAGTATCACAATTTTACTGAAGATGTGCTTATATTAACTAAGGTTAATTTAAAGAAAATTTAGAATTTGTGCTATACTGTAATAAACTAAAATAACAGTTGTTTGTTTCACCAGAGTTATACAAACCTTAATTCCTTTAAGACTAGTTCCACTAAAGAATAAAACCTGACACAAGAAATTATCTTGATAGATAAGAGCAGATCGATGTTTTAAGAAATCCTTGTTACCTCAACACACAGAAAATTAAACTTTGATTTATATCAGTACATTGATATTTGACATTAGAAAAAACCTTAAATAAGATCAGCTGTTTGTGCTAACTACAGCTAACTTAATCACATACAAAATTTCTTGAGATTTATCTTCCCTAAGCCTTGAAAAACTTATTTAAACATTGCATTGTATAACCTGTTTACTTTACCATAGAAAAACATTTATTTTTTCATCCAAAAATGTTTGTTTTTCCTTCTAATTTTTACACTAAAATATATTTTCATACATATAACCTTTTAGTCTCTTTGTTAGTTGCTTTTTCTTAAATTTACATTTTGAAAATAATCCCAGTTCAGTTTGGGTAGATCATATGTCTCTAGAAATTTGTTGATTTCTTTTCCTGCCTAGGAGTCTTCAAAAGAGAAGATTCCCCTTCCTAACCCCTCCTCTCCTCCCTCCCCTCTCTTTTCTAGTGTGGATGAGAATTAACTCTTGGACAACTGGCCTCTGAATAAGAACAGCAGAAAGAAAAACAGAGGGCAGTAGCTTAAGTTAGAAAAAACAAGACTAATATGTGCAAAAACAGGGTGAAT
The DNA here is from genome assembly GCF_052094955.1 of Ictidomys tridecemlineatus. Classification (NCBI taxonomy): domain Eukaryota; kingdom Metazoa; phylum Chordata; class Mammalia; order Rodentia; family Sciuridae; genus Ictidomys; species Ictidomys tridecemlineatus. The sequence goes on along the minus strand of NC_135484.1, from coordinate 90,992,885 downwards.
TCATCACAAAAACATGAGCTCAGAAAAGATATGGACTGAAAGAAGGGCCTTGCCATCATTAATCTAGTAAAGGAGCATCTGTATCAGATCAGAGTACACCTTGGCATTATACTAGAGTCAGTCCAGATATTTTAAAGAATACAGAAGCCTGTGAAGTCCTTAGAAAAGGTTTTAAAGAAAAAGAAAACTTGTACTATTGGATCTTTCCATGTCACCCCTATACTCACCTGGAATGAATAGGAAAATGGCAGGAAATATAGCATCCCAGGATGTTTCTGGATCCATCAGGCTTTCTTATGAAGACGAACCTTGGGTGCAATGACTATTTGGTCTCAAAGCAGAATACAGACCTTGTAAATGTCCTTAAAAGGTCCAAGACTTGGTCTAGCTGGCTTTTCCAGATCCCATCCATCTGTCTCTCCCACTTTCTAACATTAGGGATAAATTTGTTAGAATTCTAGAGAATAAGAAGAAATAAAATTTTTATGTTCCTGCAGCTTGAATTTAAAAGTGACACTTATTTTTCTCTGGTGTCAAATTATTTTGGGTACCTGCTCCTGTATCACTTTGTTTAGAAACCCCTTAGGGGGGCCCATCTACTCTGAACAGAGGCCAATCTATTTCATAGAAGATCTAGAGATTTGGGGGAGTAAACTTAATTCAACAGTCTCCAGAATATCCTTTTTAAAGTTTTTCAACATATATTTGCTCAGCCCATCTTATTCAGTAACATTTACTTGCATTTAAAAAGCATCTCCAGTCCATTGCTGAGCCCCTTAGAGTCGCAGTTTCATCTTGCATTATCAAGACTACTCTGGCAAACTCTGGGAAGTGATCAGGCTCCTTTTGCCACTTAAGAGGAGATCTACTGCTTGTTCCCTATTTTCTATTATTCTGATAGGTGGTGCTCCCTGCACTGGTTCTTTGGCCTCACCAGGTTCCTAAGTGCTCTTGGAGTTTTTGCCCCAGCATACAGGGAAGGCTATTCCCTTATAGATCAATTGGTCCACTGGCTCCTGGTGAGGTCACCCTCTCACCCAAGGACCCATGCCCAGCCACTAAGGGAGGTAAAATCATTATCTTCACATTCCAGATAAGCCCTTCAGAAATGTTGCAGAATTCTTGAAGAGAGAGATAGGACACACCATGGTCTTTAGTAGAAAGCATTGTTTATTAGCGCTGGTATTGGCTTAGCAGATTCTTATCCAAAGGTCAAACAACCAATGCAGATGTTGCCTTATATACCTCTTGTTCCTCTATTCATGCTATCTCTTCATCTTCCAAATAAGGTAATACACACTCTGATTGTGCATTCTATTTCTGTAGAATAGAGTTGCAACAGTGTTACAACAGAATAGAGAAATGTGCACATTGATACTAATGGTACCATGTTATCTTTCCTTTACTCTGGGAAAGTTACAACCATAGAAAAATTACAGAGACTTTTGACCCTTCTCTTCCTTACTAGGTACCTACTCCTTTATGTTAATACTATATATTATCTACTTCCCCCCACAAAACCCCACATATCTTTAGCATTCACTTCTTTTTTCCTAATTTTTAAATTTTTAAAAATTTATTCTAATTTGTTATACATGACAACATGATGTATTTCAATTCAGAGTACACATATAGAGCAGAAATTTTTATTTCTTTGGTTGTACACAAAGTAGAGCCACACCGTTGGTGTGTTCATAAATGTACTATGGTAATGATATCCATATCATTCCACAGTCTTTCTTACCTCTATGCCCCCTCTATGTAAAGTTCCTCCATTCCTCCCATGCTCCCCCCACCTTCATTGTGGATAAGCATCCACATATCAGAGAAAACATTCAGCACTTGTTTCTTTGGGATTGGTTAAATTCACGTATATTCTCCAATTCTATTCATTTACCAACAAATGCCATTATTTTATTCTCTTTTAATGCTGAGTAGTGTTCAATTGTGTATATATACCATGATTTCTTTATCCATTCATTTACTGAATGGCATGTAGTTTGCTTTCACAATTTAGCTATTGTGAATTGTGCTGCTATAAACATTGATATGGCTGTGTTCCTGTAGTATGCTGTTTTTAAGTACTTTGGGTACAAAGCAAGGAGTGGGATAGCTGGGTCAAATGGTGGTTCCATTCCCAGTTTTCCAAGGAATTTCCATACTGTTTTCCAGATTGGCTGCACAAATTTGCAGTCCCACCAGCAATGTATAGTCTACTGTTTTCCCCACATTCTTCCCAACAATTATTCCTTGTATCCTTAATAGCTGCCATTCTGACAGGAGTAAGATGAAGTCATTGAGTAGCTTTGATTTGCATTTCTCTAATTGCTAGAGATGTTGAACACTTTTTCATATGTTTGTTGATTGATTGTATATCCTCTTTTGAGGAGTGTCTGTTCAGTTCCTTGACCCATTTATTGATTGGGTTATTTGTGGGGTTTTTGGTATTAAGGTTTTAGAGTGCTTCATATATCCTAGATTAGTTGCTCTATCTTATGTGCTTGTGGTAAAGATTTGCTCTCATTGTGTAGGCTCTCTATTGCAGAGAAGATGCTTTTTAGTTTGAATCCATTCCATTTATTGATTCTTGGTTTTGACAGAACAAAAAGTTGGTTCTTTGAAAACATAAATAAAATCGATAAACTCATAGCCATGCTAACAATGACAAAAAGAGAGAAAACTCAAATTTACTAACATCCATGATGTAAAAGGAAATATTACAACTGATGCTACAGAAATACAGAAGATAATTAGAAATTACTATGAAAATTTATACTCCAATAACATAGAATATATCAAAGGCATTGGCAAATTTCTAGAGGCATATGATATGCCCAAACTAAATCAGGATGATATACATGATTTAAACAGATCAATTTCAAGAAAAGAAATAGAGGAGTCCATCAGAAACCTACCAACCAAGAAAAGCCCAGGACTGGATGATACATAGCTGAGTTCTACAAGACCTTTAAAGAAGAACTAACACCTGTAGTTCTCAATCTGCTTCATGAAATATAAAAAGAGGGAACACTTCCAAAAACATTCTATGAGGCCAACATCACCTTCATTCCAAAACCAGACAAAACACATCAAAGTAATAAAAGTTCAGACTAATATCTCTAATGAATATAGATGCAAAAATTTTCAATAAAATTCTGGAAAATTAAACACAAAAACATATCAAAAAGATTGTGCACCACAATCAAGTGGGGTTCACTCCAGGGAAGCAAGCTTGGTTCAACATACAAAAATCAATAAATGTAGTTCATCACATCAATAGACTCAAAGACAAAAATCATATGATTTTTATCATATGATTTCAACAGATGCAGAGAAAACATTTGATAAAATACAGCATCCCTTCATGTTCAAAATGCTAGAAAAGCTAGGGATATCAGAAACATACCAAAACATTGTAAAGGCTATCTCTGCTAAGCCCCAGGCAAACATCATTCTAAATAGAGAAAATTGAAAGCATTCCCTCTAAAAACTGGAACAAGACAGGGATGCCCTCTTTCACCACTTCTATTTAACATAGTTCTTGAAACTCTAGCCAGAGCAATCAGACAGACAAAATAAAATAAAAGGATATGGACAGGAAAAGAAGAACTCAAATTATTGCTTTTGTCGACTATATGATTGTATACCTAGAAGACCCAAAATATTCCACCAGAAATCTCCTAGAGTTAATAAAGGAATGCAGAAAAGTAACTGAATATAAAATCAACACCCATAAATCAAAGGGATTTCTGTATATCAGTGACAAATTCCCAGAAAGAGAAACTAAGAAAACTGCCTCATTTACAATAGCCTCAAAAAGAAAAAAACAAACAAACAAAAAAACAAAACCAAAAAAAAAAAAACTTGGGAATAAATTTAATGAAAGAGGTGAAAGACCTCTACAATGAAAACTAAAGAATAATAAAGAATGAAATTAAAGAAGATCTTAGATAAATAAGTATACTACCAAAAGCACTGTAGAGATTCAATGCAATCCCAATCAATATTCCAATAACATTCCTCAAAGAAATAGAAAAAGCAATCATGAAATTCATCTGGAAAAATAAGAGACCTAGATAGCCAGAGCAATCCTTAGCAAGAATAGTGAAGCTGGTGGCATTACTATTCCAGACCTTAAACTATACTACAGAGCAATAGTAACAAAAACAGCATGGTATTGGTACCAAAATAGAACTATAGACCAATGGTGCATAATAGAGGACACAGAGACTAACTTACATAACTATACTTATATTAGATAAAGGTGCCAAAAACATACATTGTAAAAAGGTAGCCTCTTCAACAAATGGTGCTGGGAAAACTGGAAATCCACATGTAACAAAATGAAATTAAACCTCTATCTTTCACCATGCACAAAACTCAACTCAAAGTGTATCAAGGACCTAGGAATGAAGCCAGAGACCTTGTGCCTAATGGAAGAAAAAGCAGGCCCAAATCTCTATCATTTATGATTAGGTTCCAACTTCCTTAATAAGACTCCTATAGTGCAAGAATTAAATATAGTCAATACATTTTGATTGTATAAAAAGGCATTTTAAATTCTACAAAAGAAATATTCTTCAGTTTTACCATCTGGCTTTTGCTTTGTCAAATTATGTTCTTTATGTTCTTAAAAAATAAATAGCTGAACTAAAATTGTCCAGTAGATGCTCGAATTTGTGAATTCTCTATTAATTTTTATTTTTACAATTGGAGCACAAATGGAATTGGGAAATTTTCTTTGTATATAGCAGATAGCAAGGTAACAGGGCAGAGAATGAAAGAAAAGAAAGTAAAGTACTAATTAAATATAGGATGTTAGCATGTTTGGAAGCATGAACTACATAAAATAATCTTACATAGTTATGATAATCTTAGAACCCCTTGCTACAAAATTGGAGAAATGCAATATGATTATAAATTGTGGAAATGTCCTATTAACATTTTAAATAACATTGTTCCATATTTTTATACAGCACTCATTTCAGTTAAATTCTTCTTACATAGATATTAATCTAGTAAAGTAATTTAATAATGAAGTAGATATAGTGAAACTATAATGTTAAGATTAGTACAATATTGTGTACATCCACAAGACTAGGATCCCAATTAGAATAAGACATAATTCATGTTTGTTTATCAAAATAGACTCTACTATACAGACTCTACTATGTATAACTAAAAAGAACAAATAAAAAAATTTAAAATAGCATTTCCTATTACATTGAATCATTTTCTTACTATTAATATGCAGGGTCAGTATCTTTTAATTTCTATAATTAAAGTTTCAAATGCTTTGCCATTTTATCCAGTCTGTTTTTGGAAAGTTTGACATTAAAAGTAAAATAAAAAATGAACTTTTCCCCAGCTCTGGATGTTATTTCTGGTATTATCAAATTAATAGAAATTATTATCAAGCCTTTACCTTTTCAAACAATTGCATTTATTTATTTTTCAATTGATATTGCATCTCATTATTTCAAACTATTTCCTATTTGTAAAAGAACTGATAAAGATGATAAAAGGTATTTATTTTATTTATTTCTCCTGGTGTTACATATATCTTATAAATTTGAATTACTCATGAGCAGAAATATAGAGGATGTCATTAGAAAAAAAAACTTAGGATCTTTTCTCTTGTATTTTAAATAAAATGGTAGTTTTGCAGTCATTGCAATTGACTTTTGAGAAAATTCTATTTTTAATAGGATTTTTCTGAATCCTTTTCTATTGAAACTATCATTTTACTTTTTAAATATTAAAAAGAAAACTATAAATATATTTGCTTCATGTATGTATAATATTTGCTTAAATGGGACATAATTATAAAATTAATAATATTTTTGTTAAAGTTATAATTTGCATATTTCCAAATTCATCTCCAACAGTTGCATGCTTCTGTATCTGGTAGTGCTTTGGTGATGTTTGAATATTCAATAAGTTTTATGTTATACACACAGAACAGACAGTAGATTTGAAAACTAAAAAAAAATTATATATATATATATAACTTAATATATATCACCCTTGGTAAGTCATGCTACCCTGTAGTAACAAAGTATATCTCTAAAATTATTATTTCCTGTCTAGGCTATTATTCCTTGGCTAACCAAGATATCTATTAAAAATAATCTTTATAATGACCATTTCATTACAACACTATTTCAAATTTCAAACACATTTCTATCTTAATTTTTTTAACTTGATATTTCTTCCTAGTATGTTGTAAATAAAATTGTATTGTCAGCAAACCTGGCCCATTTATTTGGAGAATTGTCTCTGGCTGCTACGACAATGCTAGCGCAGTTTTATGTTGTTGTGATAGAAATCATGCGGCCAGCAATAGCTAAAGGAATATTTACTCTCTGGTAAACAAGAGTTTACCACTTAACAACATAAATAATTCACTGATGTATTATGGTTACTCTTTGTCTCACCCCTCTAGATGATAAATACCCCATAAGCAGAGATTTTGTCTTTTTTTCCTTTTTATCACTTCTATATCTCTATTGCATATTACTACTGCTTGCCAAACAATAGGCATGTAATATTAATGTATAGTGGAATGAATGGATAAAAAGCTGTTAAATTTTTATATATTTCTCTCTTCACCAATTAATATTTGTTTAAAAGAAAGTGTGGCATTTTATTAAAATAGTCATATACAAAATTAAAAGATAAAAACTAGTATATAAAATTATTTATAATAGGCACTATAAAGGGTGACCAGTTGATCATAATTAAAAATTAATTATGAATTTTCAAGTAATATATGATAGGACTTTTAAGTATTTATAAACATGTAGTGTACTTTATTTTTATGCTGAACTACTATAAATCCACTGACAGAAAAGTAGAAGTATTTTAACTCTTTGAAAATAATAGTAACAATACATATTGCTATGCATCTTTTAAAGAAACAAGAAATGAGAAAAATATTTAGCATGTGGAAGAAACATAAAAGAAAGAGGCTGCTTCATTTTAGTGTCATAATAGACAAGGAAAATAATGTGAAGAATTGTCAGACTTGAACAAATAATATTAGAAAATGGATTTCAAAAAGGTCACACAAATGTGACATACAATTTCAACAGACATTAGGTTTGACGATAACTTAAAATAAATGGGAAAATGTGTTGAAATTCTGATAAAACAATATGAGGCAATATTCTTGAGAAAGAAAAGCATGCAGGTCTCAAAAAATGTGAATAGTTTCTCAAGTTATTGGTTACAATAAAAGCTTATTTATAAAAATTATCAAATATTTTCATTTAGGTAAAACTGAGATGAGATTTTAAAAATAATGAAAGCTAAAAAATGCATGTTATAATTGCTAAGTGTCAAAAGAAAAATGAGTGATGACAAAATTATATTGTTACATTGTATGCATGTAAGAATATATAACAACAAATCTCTAATATATGCAACTATAACACACCAATAAAAATATGGAAAAACAAAAATGGAATTTTGCCTACTGAGAGAAGAAGGTGGTATCATTCTCTATATCGAAAATAAGAAGGGGAAAAAATCCCCGACTTCACTGTAACATATTGGGTTTCCAGTTCTAAGGAAAATTCTATGATAGTGATTGCCCTGTAGGATATTTTGGGGGGAAGTTATTTTGAGAATGGAGCACTATAAACAATTGAGTTAAGGAACCCAAACAATGGATTGGGTTCTAAAGCACTTTAAACAAAAACAGTACAGGATGCCCTGGAGTTGCAATCACTCATCAGAATTGGCCAAAATTTTGGGGAAACTCTCACACCGTTTTACTCTCCTATTTATTGATCAACAAGTTGAGAGGCACTCACAGAAATAGTACTCAGGTGGATCAGGGCAGGGTTCCTCAGAGAGTAATACACAAATTGGATATAAGAATAGGAATGTCTTTTGGCAGCAGATAATAAGGTATGTTGATAAGGCAGGGGTCTACTTTTGAAAGGACATCTGAGTAGTACCTCATAATGTCAAGTAATATCTACTTACCTGAATGGGTTCCAAGGATAAGTTTCCCATAGATCCAAGTGGGTCTGTCTGGCTTAATTACTTAGATGAAATGTAACAGAACAAGTAATAGTCCTTGATCTAGTCTCAGGACCACAACAGGACAAATGTTATCTCCATCCTCTGCTCTCAATTCCTTATTTTCATCCCTTTCTGGGGACCTAATGGTTGCACCACAAATATCATCCCTGAGATTTCTAGGATGTTGGGTACCAGTCTTTCTTAGTTTAGTCTTGGTTCACCATTCCATTTGTTCTTGCTGTTCATGTTTCCTACACATTTTTTTTTTGGTAGTAAATGTATCCATCATTGGAAGTGGGGTATTGAAGCTACCAATCTATTACTTTTATTTACCTGTGTCTGCCTTTAATTATCTGTGTTTCTGTTTTAATATGCTTAAATAGTTGTGGGGTTTTTTGTATCTTCATGAAAACAGATATGTTAATCATTATTCTATACCCTTCTTAAACTTGTAACATTTCGTTTTAGTCTATTGTGGTAAATTATTGTCATTTCAGTTCTTTATAAGAGGAAAAATGTCTTTGACAGAAACTTCAGTAGACTAAGCCCATCCAAGGAAATTATCAATAAACTTAAAAATGAGTCACTAAATATTACTCATATTGAAACAAAGAAAGATAAATAATGGGAGAAACAGGAAAAAAAACTTGAAAATCTACAGATAGCTGTGAATCAACATCAAATATACAATATACTTGGAATTGAGTCCCCATAAGATGAGAAGGAATTTTTATTTCCTTTTCATTCTTCTTTATGCTTTCTTCTTTCATGGTCTATTTGATTTTGATCCTTTCCTTTTTTTTTTTAGGGTTGATATTCTTTTATTATTATTGTGGTCCATGAGTTATCACATATTTTGTATAGAAAACTTTTACAAGAAATATATTTTCAAGTCGATTCCTCCCAATCAATTCTTGTTCAGACATTATCTTCACAGTGTCATTGAGGAACAGTCATTGTTAATTGTAATGAAGTTTAATTTACTCATAGATTATTTATATATCAATATAAAATTAAAATAAGCATATGTCATACTATTTTTGAAAAAGATCTGGGACTATAATTGGAATAACATTGGACTGAAGTACCACTTGGGTATAAGGGTTCATACCTGAGATACTCAAGTCATAAAATTTTATATCTTTTTAGTTTTACAGGCTTTTTTTTTTTACATTTTTAGCTGTTTATTATAGTTTACAGTTTAGCAGTTTTATACATGTTCTACTTAATTTTTCCTAAATATTTTATTTTATCATACTACTTAAACTTTTAAAAATTATTTCAACAGTTTATGCTATTTTATTAAAATATACTTCATTTTTGTATATAAACTTTTATCCTCTATCTTCTTAACACTCACTACTTATAGCATTTTTTGTAGATTTTCTTTCTTTTTTTTTATTGGTTGTTCAAAACATTACAAAGCTCATGACATATCATCTTCTATACATTTGATTCGAGTGGGTTATGAACTCCCATTTTTTACCCCAAATACAAGTTGTAGAATCACATCGGTTACACATCCACATTTTTACATAATACCATATTAATGACTGTTGTATTTTGCTACCTTTCCTATCCTCTACTATCCCCCCTCCCCTTCCCTCTCATTTTCCCTCTCTACCCCATCTGCTGTTGTTTAATTCTCTCCCTTGTTTTTTTTCACCTTTCCCCTCACAAACTCTTATATGTATTTTGTGTAACAATGAGGGTCTCCTTCCATTTCCATACAGTTTCCCTTCTCTCTCCCTTTCTCCCACCCCACTCGTCTCTGTTTAATGTTAGTCTTTTCCTCATGCTCTTCTTCCGTGTTCTGATCTATTTGATTTTGATCCTTTCCTTTTTTAAAAAAAGTTTTTTTAAGAGAGAGAGAGAGAAGAGAGAGAGAGAGAGAGAATTTTTTAATATTTATTTTTCAGTTTTCGGTGGATACAACATCTTTATTTTATTTTTATGTGGTGCTGAGGATCGAACCCAGCACTACGCGCATGCCAGGCGAGCGCATTACAACTGGAGCCACATCCCCAGCCCCCTTTCCAGTTTTCAACCTTTTTGTTATTGTTATATGTAGAATTGTGCATAGTAGGTTGTCAGGTTATCTTTGCAGTTTCACCAGTTCATTGATGTCATTCCATTGTCCTCTAATTTACATAGTTTTAAACTAGAAATATTCTGTTTCTGATAATTTTTCACTTTACATGATATTCTTTTTTTCAATATTCACAAGAAATTTTGTTTTTTTTTATAGAAGTGATAGAGTTAGATGACTTTTTTTTGCAATAGATGTCAATCTCCATTTTTTTTTAGATTCTTTGATCTGTGATTTGCTCTTTAGTAATAATTTTTTTTAAATCCTCATTCTTTTTGTCTTCTTTATTGTTTCTTCTTTATTGGTTCTACTGTCATGTTATACATGACAGGAGAATTCATTTTGATAAGATTATAAAATCATGGAATACATATTTTTCTAATTATGACCCCATTCTTGTGAGTGGGCCTGATGGTGGGATTCACTTAGGTATTTTTATAAGTGTACATAGGAAAAAAATTATGTTAGATTTATTCTACTGTTCTACCTATTCCTACCCCGCTCCTTTCATTTTATTCCCTTTGTCTAATCTACTGAAATTCTGTTGTTTCCCTTCCCATATTTATTGTGGTTCAGCTTCTACCTATAAGTGAAAACATTTAACCTTTGGCTAGGGATTGGCTTATCACAATAGTCATCATATCCATTTATTTACTGGTAAATTTCATAAGATCATTTTTTTTTATGGCTGAGTAATATCACACAATTTCTTTAAACATTCATGTGTTGATGGGCATCTAGGTTCGTTCCACAGCTGCCTTAAACATTCATGTGGCATCCCTAGCAATTAAAGAAATGCAAATTAAAACTACACTGAGATTTCAACTCACTCTGGTCAGAATGGCACTTATCAAGAATAGAAGTAACAATAAATGTTTGCAAGGATGTTAGGAAAGGGAATGCTCATATATTGTTTGTGGGACTACAAATTGGTGCAACCCCTGTGGAAAGCAGAATGGTGATTCCTAAAAAATTTAAAAATGGAACCACCATTTGACCCAGTAATCCCACTCCTTCCCACTCCTTGGTATATATCCAAAAGATTTAAAATCAGCATACTACAGTGATACAGACTTTATGTTTTGCAATAATTGGGATTCAGTTCTACATATACTGTATACTTGACAGTGATTTGCAGCTCTCTGTAGACATCTTAAGTTTTTTTTCCTGTTTTTCACCATTTTATTTATTTATTTATTTTTGCTTTTTTTTAAAGTACGAGTAATATTTAGTGACTCATCTATAAGTTCACTGAAGCATTAAATTCATTAAGGCATTTTTATCATAATTTTACAGCACTTGCATTTGATTTCCCTTTTAATTTTTATCTTTTTTCTCAAAGTGCCTACCTGATCTTCCATGTATTTATTTAGAGCCATTGACATGATCATAATTATTTAAATTGTCTATCAAATAGTTTGAATATCATTGTTATCTGTAGGTAGCTCTAGTTATTTTGTAACTTTTAATGACTTTTTACTTTCTTTTTTATTATATCTTCTTGTTGTGGTCATGAAAAGCTGGATATTTTGAGTAGGACAATATAAACTGGGGTAAACAGCTTCATGACTGAAAATGGACGCCCCTCTTCTACTGAAACTTCAATGCAGAGCTTTAAGCTAATCTAATTGTTAGTTGTGTCAGTGGTGTGTTTTTTTGTGTTTTCGTTTTACTTTTGGTTGGCATAATTATCCTTAGTGAAATCTACATTTCCAGTTCCTATAAACAAATTGTGCTTATGGCACAAATTGACTTTTTCAAAGAAATATCTGTTACAGTATACAATTTAGATCTTGCTTTTGTGTGCACCTCATGCATTCTCTTGTTCCTTTCCTGTCTTTCCAGGAGTAATTTGCAGTTGCATCTTATTCCTTTCAGGAGTTCATGCTCTGTTCTGATTAGACTCAGTCTTAGGTGTACCTGTGGTCATGTCTCAGTACAGTGGTTTTATTTTTTTCTCATTCTCCAAAAACTGTGAACAAGATGTGTGTTCTGCTTTTTTCTTAAGACTTATATTTTTCACTTTTTTCCCCCACAAGCTTCAATTAGGTTTTACTAACACGTTAAAAAGAGCAATATTTCATATCCTTACAATGACAGATTTCATCTTCCTTTTTCAGTACAAGTGGGGGAGAAAGTCCTGGGTATAACTACTTGCACTTTTTTGCATAATTATTATTCCTCAATCCCAGATTTCCGTTCAATGAAAACTTGTTATATCTCTTTCTGATCTTATCTATGAACATTAAGAAGAATTTGTGGAGAAAGATATACAAGGGTATATGAACTTCTCCTTTTTCTGGAGCACCATAAAAATTTATATTGATTGTTAACCTGTATTTAGCCTTTTTGAATTTTTCAAATATATTTCTTGAACTCTAACTAATGTCCACTTTCTTCTAATTCAGATGAGCAAATACTCTTTTATTTTCTCTCAATAAAAAATAATTGCTTTTGGCCAAATGAGGATGTGCTATTCTGCACATCCTCAGCTATGCAATAAATACAGAAAAAAATCTTCAATTTGAAGTTAATCTCACTTAAATAAAATATATATTATAAAGTGAGAGTGGAATTCCTTATTCCTTTAGGTAGCTGCATATAATAGCATATGCACATACATTTTTTAATTAGTAAGCCAATATTCCTATTTTTATTTTATCTAGATTATAAATAGAATTTATCTATAGGCACCTAATTCCATTGTCCTCATAGCCTCCATTCCAATGACATTATTTATCATCTAAAAATCAGTGAATATGTTCACTCCAAAGTATACTGAGTAAGCTTCTACCCATGAAGTTTTTAATTATATAGCTACTGTTTTTCAGGAACTATATCTGATTCAGCTGTCTCCAGTAATAGTTTTCTCAAAGTTGTTATCAATTAAGCAATTGATTAGATTCCAAAATGTTGCCTTGAATTCTTATTTATTTATTTTTACTATTCCTATACCCAACTCATTCAGGTTGGGTCATAACTATAAATAATATATGTAAAGTCATCAGAGGAGTCTGCCCACAGAAGGAGTCATGACCTCAAGAAAAGTAATTTTTTTCAGCTAAGGCAATCCCCAAAGAGGATTTACAGCTAAGACTTGTTAATTGGCAAAAATCCCAGTAGGTACAGGTAGTAAATTTTTACATTTCACAGTAGAGATCTTGGCTACATATTATAGTATCCATATATTTATCTTTTGCTTGCTTTTTTCTATCAAGCCAAAGTATTTTCAAAACTGATTGTCTTGATGATTAAGTATCTGAACATTAAATTATTGACATTTCTGGTTCCATATTCTACTGATGACTTTAGGAGAAAGAGAAAATAGCAGATAATAAATATACTGTAGTGCGGACATGTAAAGTACCATTTCATTAACACTGCTCTCATATGGCTTTAGAAATAAAAGTTCCCATGTCCACATAACTTAAACACTTGCTCCAATAAATGATTATCCAGTAAGTTATTAAGAAAATTTCATTATTTGACTAGGAAATTATTGGAAAAATGTGATAAAATTGGTAATCTCAGTACCTGATATTACAGATGTTCACATTATAGTATTTATTATCACCTGCTTATTTCTTTTTCTCCTAAATTGTCAGACATTTTCCACATGCATAGAAAATGCTCACTTATCATGACTATAGTTACATCCAAATTTACCTCTCAAAATCCTCTCCCAATCTCTTCCACCAACATTAAAGTATTGTTATTTTTTTCAAATCTAAAAAGTTACCGTCACAAAAGGCCTATTTCACCACTTATTCTGATGTTTTAAGTTTCTATAAGAAACATTGACTAAGTTACACCCTTTTGAGGTAGTCTTCTCCCTTGTTATAACAACTTTAATAAACTTAACTTGTTTAACTAACAGATCTTTTCTGGTGTTTTTAGAACTTAAAACTGTCAATCATATATAGGAGCCCAAGAATATTTAAATATCTTGTTCATGCTACATAATATCTTCTGTTCTGAAACAATGCACTTTCCTGAAGCCTTAAAGGCTTGGAAGTTTCTCTGACTGTGATAGTAAGGTATGTTCCATATTTTATTTGAGCTCTGATTTCTGTTCATGTAGAATTATTAATTGTCAAGCAAATGTCTGCAGGCTAAAGTTGTTCATATATGTTTGTGACCTTTCTTGCTACAATAGCAGGACTAGATAATAAGACAAAGACAATACCCCACATACCAAATGTTTTCTATCTGTTCCTTTACATGAAAAATGATTGGTCTCTTATCTACATCTTAAAATTTAGCGTTTTATAAATCTCCTATGAGGATAGGTCTCTTTTAAGTATTTGATTATGTGTTCAAATTTTTTTAAAAAAACTCTTATGTTTAGAACAGGTCTTTCAGTAGCAAGACTATAGTTATTCTCTATGATTGTTCTAGTCACTTTCTTTTTGAATATTTAGTAGTAAGATATTAGTGCAGAATAGGCAAAGAACTAAGAAGGCTGTATTTCAAGATGATCCCAAGAAGCACTTAGCATAAATTGATCTTTATAGGGTGGACTACTATCTTGGTAAACTTTACAAAGCATTGTGAAGCATTTTCTAAATTTTGTCTTTATTTATATGCTTTCTATTTGTCTGTATATAACTACTAAACAATGGCTTGTAGGCCACAGCTGTTCATTTATGTATATGGATGAGAGTTTTTTCGGTTGCTTCTATCTAGCACCCCTCGTCTTCCTGCATCACAGTTGGTGCTGGTTGTTCTTTAGATAGTGTCTGGAGATATTTGGGTTAAAAATCATTCTCACTAATTATTGCAGTACTTTAAGTTAGACTTTTTTCACTCTGTGAGTAAAACATAACCTTGTTCATGTTTTAATTCAAATGCATATCTATCTAATTGACATAATTTTACCAAGTGCAATTTGGAAATGTCTTGACAATTTTACGTATGTTTTGATTTGAAAATGTAGTTTAATTTGAACTCAAAAGGAAAGAAATTCTCATAAGAAAATCTTCTTTTTTATCTGTCCAAAAGAGAAACACAAGAGATACCTGTTTTAGTGTCTGTACTTCAAAGATGAGTAATATGTGACTCTTTAATATTTACATATGTATTTCTTATTTTCTTATGTAGTTTATTTTTTCCTCACTCGATGAAGCTTCTAGACTGTTAATTGATAGTGATTAACTGTTTTGTCCACAAGTCCTCTATTATTGGTATCATTTTTTTGCTTTCAGTCACTTCTTTGTAAGAGTTCAGTAGGTGACTAAAATTAACTTATGGTTTTGCCAAGGTGAACATTCATAATGTTATCATTTTATTTCTCTGTGAATCAAACTCTTTCTGATGTTACATGAATAAATCTTTAGATTTGCAGGGTAGTTTCCCTTCACCCCTAAATAACTTTTGGATGATAAAATCTACAATAGGCCAGAAATGCCAAATCTATAAATAAAATGGAAGGTTCCTATTTCCACACCGCCCCCCACAAAAAAACAGAAAGCTTACATAGGAGTTACTTTTTAATAAGGTATTATTAACAATGATTAAGGAAGAGATGTTGAATATGTAGAAATAATCTTCTTTATAGATTTTACAGGAAAGATTTACTGAAAGTGAATTTTCCAATTGCATCTGTATCTGATCATTAAAACATTTAACTACTTAGTATTTGATTATGACTGTTGAAAATCTCTGAATAAATTATATTAATTAGTAAATTGTGCAAATATTTGGGCCAAAGAGATCACTCATAAGGTCTGGACTAGAAAATGGATTATATAAAAAGACCAGTATTTGGAAAACTGGCTTATAAGCTGCAGTACTAATAAAAAATAAAGAAGCCTTAGCATTTTAAACAATATTTTAAAATAAATGTTGATAGGATAAAGAATAAAAAAGATATAAGATTAAGCAAGAATTGAGGATTGATTTTTAGATTCATGAATGCAGACATAAAAGCACAGTAGTACTTCATATGAGTTCAAGTTTCCAAACTAAATTTTATAATGACATACTTGAATATACCTATTAGAATGACTAAAATTCAAATCATTGACTACACCAAACTTTTATGAGGGTGTGAAACAACAGGAACTCATATATTGCCAGTGGAAATACAAAATCTATAGTCACTTTAGTACACAATTTGGCAGTTTTGTAAAAAATTAAATGAATACTTACCTTATGAACCAGCAATCACACTCCCTGATAATTATTTCAATGAGTTGAAACTTATGTCCATACATAATTCTGCACAAATATATATATATATGTATATATATATATATATATATATATATATACATATATATATATATATAGAGAGAGAGAGAGAGATATTTCATAATTTTCATAATTTGGAAGCAACCAAGAAGTACTTACATAGATGAATTTACAAATAAACTATGGTATATTCAGACTATGAAACAGTGCAGCAATTAAAAGAAGTAAGCTATTATGCCTGAGAAATAATTAAGGAACTTTAAATTCATGTTGCTTAAGTGAATCATGGAAAGCTGACAATGTATATAGTGTATGATTCCCAACAATATGACATTCTGGAAAAGGCAAAATTATGGAGGCCATAAAACAATCAATGGTTGCCAGGAGCATGAATGGTATGTATGAATGAATAAATATAAAACAGGAAATTGTAGGGCAGAGGAATTATTGTGTGTGATATTATAAGGATGCACATATGCCACTATACATTTATCAGAACCCAGTGAATTGATAATGCAATAGACTATCCAAAATATAAACTATAGACTTTTAATTATAATGATGTGCCAGAATTGTGTTTTCTTTTTTTTAAAGGGAGAGAGAGGGAGAGAGAGAGAGAAATTTTTTTATATTTATTTATTTTTTTTTTTAGTTTTCGGCGGACACAACATCTTTGTAAGTGATGCTAAGGATTGAACCTGGCTGCATGCATGCCAGGCGAGCACGCTACCGCTTGAGCCACATCCCCAGCCCCCAGAATTGTGTTTTCTATTGTAACAATGGACCACCCAAGTAGTGGATATTAATGAAGAGGGAAGTTGTATTTGTATATATGAGAAGAGGAGATATGAAAACTCTCTGTATATTTCTCTTTTTCTATAAATCTAAAACTGCTCTTAAAGTAAAAAGAACATTTGACCTCTGGTTTTGAGGAATTGGCTTATTTCACTTAGCAAGATAGTCTCCAGATTCATCCATTTCCTGGCAAATGTCATGAAGTCATTATTCTTTATGGCATAATATTTCATTGTGTATATACACCACAATTGCTTTGTCCAGTCATCTATAGAAGGTCATCTAGGTTGATTCCATAGCTTAGCTATTATGAATTGAGCTGCTATAAATATCTATGTGTATGTTACTATATAATTCCCTTGGATATATAACTAGGAGTGGTATAATGGGATTAAATGGTGGTTCCATTTCTAGTTTTTGAGGAATCTCTGTACCACTTTCCAGATTGACTGCACCAATTTGCAGTCCCACTAACAATGTATAAGTGTACCTTTTTCTCCACATGCTCACCAGCATTTGTTGTTGTTTGTATTCTTGGGAACTGAAATTATATCTAAGTTTTTACATTCTATTGAGCATCTTTACACTAGTGCTTCATTATCTCATAAAGAAATTTCAGGTGGCATTTTGGAACTGCATTGCAAGATAGGTTAATGATACTCCATTTTGTCCATTTCCTTTACTGGCCTCATTGTCATATGCAGGTCAGTTAGCTTTGCTTGCTGTACAACAAAAGTTTTAAAGTAGTATATATACACCAAATCAGTGAATTTTATTTTACTGTCTCATAAATAACACTTCAAACTCTATTAAGAGTGGTGGTGGGTGAACTTAATAGAATTATTATTTATCGATCTATATTATTTAAAAGGGTAATGAAATGAAAATTTAGCATGTCTTTATAAAATGATTTATATTTAAGGTTTTTATTTCTACCAGTTATATTTCATTTCTTTTATATTAGTAAGAAATGTGGAGATGCTGCACAATTTTTCCCTATAATTTCTATGTAAGCATGTCTTTTTTAAAAAAAACAATCTAAATATATTAAAACTTGTTTTATTACTAAACTTTAAACATGGGGAGACAAGGGATTTAGTAGTATGACAAGTAAGTTAAATTTTTATCCTTAAAGTAAAGCTCAAGGTCATTATATATTATGTAAGGCAGTGAATACATTTTAGATAATTTTTCAGTAGAGTATCACCCTCAGGAACAAAATGTGGCAATAGATATAGTAAAAATGTACATAATTTTTTATAAAAATTATAAAAACCTTATGCAATTAATTAACAAGTGAAAATTTTAGGTTTTCTAAATTAAGTGAAAATCAATAGGTCAAGACACTAAAGTGTTTGGGGCTGAGTTCATGAATAATGGTAGATCTTAATCTAGGCTTTGAAAGATTGAGAGTTAGGAAGATAAAGTGAAATATTGGTGGCACTATGAGCAAAAGTGATTAAAAGAACAGAGTGAAAAACATGCAATTTTGATGATGCAAAAAAAATTGATTATATCACAGTTGTGTGAAAAAGCAGAGTAGGGTGCAGATTAAATGATATGATGTGGCAAAATGACAGTGTTTTCAGTGATTAATTTAGGCATAATATTCAAAGCAATAAATAATAAGAGAAGTTTTTTGAATGGGTGAGTTTCATTATGAAAACACATTGCTTTTGAATAACTAAAAATAATAAGTTGCATAGGAAGAATTAAGTATTATACTAGTCACCTAGGGTTTTTACATATTTAAAATCTTATATATTGATTGTTATTCTCTAGACATGTGGCAAAGTAATTTATTTTAATGTTTTTTGAATATTGGCTGTTTAGGGAGTAGAACAAAATTATTTATATTATTATGGCGGCAATTCAAATAAATGAATAACTGAGGAGATCAATTGATTGGTGGCAAGATTATGAAGGAAAGCATAGATTTGAAGAATATTATGGAGACAAAGCATATAGGATTTTTTATTAAATGGATGTGATTTTTAAAAAGTGGAATAAATTCAAAGTGAACCCAAGTATTATAGCTTAAGCAACAGATTGGATGACCATTCCACCCGATACTGAAAGATTAATAGTTTTAGGAGGAATCATGATAAATACTTTTTAAATATTTTGTGCTTGGAGAGAATTATGGTGAGGAGAAAAGCCTGGAAACTTTCAGTGGTTAAGAGGCTATTATAAGGGCTGGAGTAGAGTTCTCGCCTAGCACGTGTGGGACACTGGGTTTGATCCTCAGCGCCTCATAAAAAATAAAATAAAGGTATTATGTCCAACTACAACTAAAACAAAATATTTTTAAAAAATTAAAAGATGATTATTAGAAGCAGCAGTCAAGTGGAAGACTGAGAGGGAATGATTAGAAAGTCAACAGGAGAACCAAGAGAGTAAAACCAAAGAAACAGTGCTTTAAAGAAGAGTAAGTGATCAGTGATGTCAAACATGGCAGAGATGCCCTATAACCCTAAGTTTGCCAAGATGATGAAGCATTCTAGAGAAGTGTTAATCTAATGAGGCCCCTAGGTACAGTTTATAAGGAATTGGTAAATGTTTTTCTTTGAGAAAAAAATTTCCTTGATTTATATTCATTACAATGCACTGCAAGGACAGGATGCTCTATTTATTCTAATAAATTGTCTCTAGAGCACATTGAACTTCCTAGTTAATTAAATAGTACCATAATTTATTTCTATTTATGTTTTAGTATTTTTTTCTTTGGTGGTATGTAAACCATCCTTAACACCTGGGTCAGAACGTATTGTGTATTTTTAGAGTCACGTTAACTCTTTATTTTTCATGTAATGCACTGAACGCAAGAATACACTTGGTATTACAATTTCACATTAATTGTACACATCATCTTTTATAATACAGTAAGTTCTCTTAATGTGTAAATTCCTTCCTGTGAGAATTGAATAATTTTTGAGTAAACACTAATTTTTCAGGTCATGGTTAATTAGTGGTATGGGTAAGTTTACATAAGATCCATAAAAGATGGTGAAAGGAGAATATACAAACACATAAATGTTATAAATGTGGGCACACACACACGTATTCAGAGTAATACTCAGAATTTACAATAACAAACTTCCAATTTATCTTGCTTTCTTCTTTAACCATGTTTCTTCATATTCATGTTTTTATTTATTGGTATCAGGGATTGAACCCAGAGTCCTTAACCACTGAGCCACATCCAAGCCTTTTACATATTTTATTAACAGACAAGGTCTCACTGAGTTGCTTTTGGACCTCATTAAATTACTGAGGCTCTCCTTGAATTCATGTTCTGAGCCATTGGGATTACAGGCATGTGCCACCGCACCTGACTAAATTCTTTTGTTTATAAGCCGACTATATGAGAGATAACAAATTGACTCAACAAATATTCATTAGTTGTGTACTATGAATCAATATCTTTTCTACTTCTGGGGATACAGCAGAGAACACAGTGTCTATTTTTCTTCCTTTTATGAAGCTTGCACTTAGTAAGGGTACAAATGATTAATAAAATAAGAAATATTTGTAAGTGCTATGAACATATTGGATAAAAAGTAATAAGTTAAGAGTATTTAATAAAAATTGGATGAATTCTTGGCATGTCCTACAGCAGCAGAAGAGTTTATTCTACTCCCTTTTTAATGAGAAAGGTAACATCTAGTTTCTGTTAGTTGGATAAAAATATAGACCTATGACAATTTCTGGGTACTCTTGTTCAATACTCTTTCTGATTATAGTCTAATAATTTCTTATTTATTTTTGTTAGTATATTACAGTTATACATAACATTCTAGTTCATTCTGACAGTTCTACAAGCATGAAATATAATTTGCTCTAATCCAGTCCCCAATACTTTCCCCATGCCTCCTCCCTTCATACCACCAAAGACACCTTGATTTCAGAAGAAAGAAGTGGAAACTGTTGAGAAAGAGTTGTGTGGATCATCACTCACGTTAACAATGGAAGCACCTTTTTGCTTTAAATGATTACATATAAATGTTATTATATCTGTCTGTAAACTAACTTTCTTTTATATTTACCTATACGATTTTTTAATGTGGTTGAGGTACTTTTAGCTCTAGCAACCTCCCTTTGTTTTCTCATTACTGACAAAAGACTCCACTCCCAAGTCTGCAGGGGAGAGTATAAGCTTTAGTGAAGATATTCATTATTCCTTGGATTCAATTGCATTAGTCACTCTAGTTCTTTACTCCTCCTTGTTCGATGCTCATTGACTGGGATTTTTAATTTTCTGCAAGAGGAATATTGAAAAAATACCCAATGAATACAATCCTCTGTCTTAGCTTCAGGCTTGACCACATGAACTGCTTTGGGCAACAAAATGAGGATAAAGGGATAGAATGACATATCAAAACCCAGGTTTAAAGAAGCATTGAATATTTACCATTTGGTAGCTTCTGCCGCTTCTGCCTTTGCTTTCACTATGAAAAGAACATGCCTATGCTAGGAGGATGAGGGATGTGTAGAGCAAACTGAAATGACCATACTAGCTAAGGGGCCCAAAGATTTGCAACAATAAATGTTTATTGTTTATTGAGATTTTATAAGGTTTTTAATGTAGCATTATCTACCTGCAATTAAATGATATATGTCCCATACATGAATTTTCTGTTCTGTCTCTTTTGCTTTCAATTGATTCAAATTGCTTTAACTGCTGTTCATTTGTATGTGATATATTTTTACATATTTTTACTTTTATCTGATATGACTATTTTAGCATGAGTTAAGGTGTAATAAATGGACTTGAAGTAGACAAATATGAGTCCTTATCAGACTTTTTAAATGCTCTAACATTAAAAAATAATACTTTATCATCTAGGACTACTACAATGCATGAATAAAAAGCAGAGCTAAATATTTTCATGTTCCTGGCATAAAGGGAAAAGTACTTAACAGTAGCAGAGAATTATTTTGACCCAAAGGGATGACCAGGACTAGAAAAGGAAGATCAGAAAATTCTAACACCTCAGTCCCTGGAGTCTGTTTATCTTCATACTATCTCTGCTTTGTGTCAGTGGTACAAAACCCTAAGAAATGCAAAGACACATCCTAGAATGTGAAATTTGCTAGGTTAAGCTAAGAGAGGAGTAAAGCCCTGAGCCAGAGAGAAAGATTTTCCCTTGTCATTGCCTGCCTCCCAATAGGTCTCCAATCAGTGACTCTACAGTCTAATTTTCCTCCTTCCTTTACATTTTTTAACAATGTATGATTTCTATCTTTCTAGAGCATCTGAAATTTGTTTACTTATATAGTATCTGGAATTCAAATTATTTTTTCTTGTACTTTTGTCCTAACAATTTCCGTAGACATGTTCTAACATTACTTGTTTAATAGTTTGTCTTATTTTGAAATGGTGATATTGTTATATATTAAATATCATATATGCTTAATTAATTTTGATTTTCAAACTTCTGATTTATATCTTTGCCTTAAGTTGATAAAATTTTTTAACTACTGTTCACTTGTACTTGATAGATACATTTATACATATTTATACTTATGATTTCTGGCATCTCTGCTAAGTATATGCAGTACTTTTCTTACCCATTGTGTATTGGTTCTTATTTCCCTGTTTTATATGTAGAAATTTAATTGTGATTACCATAGCACATTGTTGTGGGATACAGCATCTTGATATTTATTAGATAGCTTACCATGTCAAAAGAAAACAAAGATTATTGGCCCAAAGATGAAATTCTGGGGAAGTTACACCATCAAGCAGAAAACTGAGATTAAGATATGTGAGATGACAATAGTGACCAAATTATGTTTGTTGATTGATTGTATTTCTTTTCCTTAAAGTGTCATTTCAGTGCAGGTGCCCATTTATTGATTGGATTATTTATATTTTTTGGTGTTAAGTTTTTTGAATTCTTTATATATCCTGGAGATTAGTGGGGCAAGGGATAGGGAAGAATGAAGGAACTGTGATTTGTATAGAGGGGAGCTAGGGAAAAAGAGGGGTTGTGGGATGGGAAGGACAGTATAAAGAGACAGACATTATTACCCTATATATACTACTGGAGTGACTCTGTAACATGTACAGACAGAGGTATGAGAAGTTGTGCTCCATTTATGTACTATATGTCAAATTCATTCTACTGTAAAATAAATAAGTTAATGAATAAAAAATGAAAAATCATAAAAAAATAACCCAATTAATAAATAGGTTAAGGATCTAAACAGACACTTCACAGAAGAAGATATACAATCAATCTACAAACATATGAACAAACGTTCATCATCTCTAGCAGTTAGAGAAATGCAAATCAAAATTACTCTAATATTTCATCTCACTCTAGTCAAAATGCCAATTATTAGGAATCCAAGATTCAGGGGTAAGAGTTGTAGCTCAGTGGTAGAGTGCTTGCCTAGCATGTGTGAAGCACTGGGTTCAATCTTTAGCACCTTACAAAAATGAATTTTTAAAAAAGGTATTGTGTCCATCTACATCTAAAAATATTTTTTTTAAAAAAAAGGAATACAAGCAACAATAAGTGTTGATGATGACATGGGGAAAAGGTATATTCATACATTGCTGGTGGGACTGCAAATTGGTGCAACCACAAATGGAAGGTAGTATGGATATTCCTTAAAAAACTTGGAATGAGACCACTATTTGATCCAGCTATCCCACTCCTCAGCCTATACCCAAAGGACTTAAAATTAGCATATTACAGTGACACAGCCATATCAATGTATATAGTAGCTCAATTCACAGTAGCTAAACTGTGGAATCAACCTAGATGCATTTCATAGTGGTTGCACCAATTTACGATCAATTCTTTGCACCAATTCACAGTCAATTCTCTACAATCCTCTCTTCAATTCACAATAGCTAAACTGTGGAACCAACCTAGATGAATTGCATAGTGGTTGTACCAATTTGCAGTCAATTCTTTGAGAAGATGCTTGAGTTAAGAATACCATGTGTTCAATCATTTTGTGAAATTTTATATAGTAATGCATATATTTATATATACATATATAGTAAATGCAAGTATTTAGTCACCATTTTTGATGTCTACTGCATTATAGATAATGTTATGGGTCCACAAAGAGCACTGTGGTAATTAAGAGAGAAGACTTAGAGCTCATTGAGCTTGTATTTCAAAGGAAAATTTAGATAAAAATTAAAACAAGTACATTTACACATACATAGATGCATATTTGCATATACATATATAGTATTGAAAGTATAATTTAACATGAAACTCTTTTCTCTCCTTCTGCTGACAGGTTGGGCTAAGAAAACCCATTTATGTGTTAGAAGTTAATTATAGAAGGAGATGCCTCCCAAAGTCAGCTGGAAAGTTTTGGCCTGCAAAGCTGGATTCTTTCCTTTAGTACTAAGGGACTGGTTGCAGCTCTCAGTGTTGCAGCTTCAAATGGAGGCTATGCCCTCCAGTATTGTAACTTACCCCAGCAGCTCATCACCAACTTTTTTCAGATTTTTCTCTTGCAAATCTGAAGAGTAAAATTAGTGTAACAACTGAAGGCAAAGTAAAAGAAGTAGGATTTATTCAAGTGTGAAAAAGAGAATTCTTGCAGGCACAAGAGGGAACACAATAAATTTTCCACTTATGTGTGCTAGTCTAGGGCTTTATATAGCACTTAGATCAACGCTGTTGATCCAAATTGATGCTAATCAGGGCTTGGAAAAATACAGATGTTATTAGTTAGCCCTGCTTTCCCATTCAGGTCTACCCCATTTCCTTTTTTCCCACTGCTGTTCAGGAAGCAGGATATTAAAGTTATTGATTGGAATATGGGTGCTTGGGGATTCTGGAATGCAGTGCTGTGTGGAGTGGACAGCCACACCTACCAGGCCAGGTTGCCTCAGTGGGACAGGTTGTTTGTTATGCACTGGCTTGCTTCAGCCCTGGCTTGCTCTGCCTCAGGCCCATGCTGGCACTATGGACTATGAGCACCCTTGGCCTGTGCTTGCCACCTGTATTCCAAACAACCCAGATCTTCATTCCATAGCTCCAGGACCAGGATTTTGCTTCAATATTTGTCATATATTTCTTAAACAGTTGCATTGAGAAATGTTTTCTTCTAATTTTTAAATTCAGATTAATTGAGATTAATGAATGCTTAAAATGCTAAGTTGGAGGAGAATGAAGCCATAGGATCTTTTAGACCAGTTACACCCTAGTCTTCTAGAGAAGAGTCATGGACATTACAGCTTAGCAAAATACGAGGAACATATTTTACATTATCTTATTTAAACTTCCATGGCTAAAATCCTAACTTCAATTTACTAGTATTATGTTGTAAGATAGTTTATTCAACTTCTCTGTTCTTCCAATTCCTTATTTATGCAAAAATGATAATAATATCTTTTGGGGGAAAGGTACTGGGGATTGACCTCAGGGTCACTCAACCACTGAGCCACATCCACAGCCCTATTTTTTATTTTATTTAGAGACAGGGTCTCACAGAGTTGCTTAGCCCTGTTAGGATGGTCTTAGGCCTGAAACTAAGCAACTCCACTTTTAAATCTTCAATTTAAAAACTGCAGTCTCACCAGGCACACCCACAGAGCCCTACAGCATGGCCACAAACAAGTTACTTCCTTTCATCCTGATAAACATAGTGAAGCCCCTGACAGGCTGTCCTCACCTGATAAGAGGGAAAGGCGAGAAGATCAGGGTGGAGACCACCAGACCATATGTTTCTGATCCCAGGGTAAATGATGTCACTGAGAATTCAAGTGGTAGCTGATAAGGATTGAAAGGGGGGTCAAAAAGCCCTCAAATTTTATTATAAATAATAGAGCAAAGAACTGGGATTCAGCCAGCGAAAACAAGAATGCACTCAAGCTGAGAGCCTGATGAGGACCTGACATCCCATCATTTGTCGTCATTTCCTGAGCCTCTGAGTGATCCACACTGCTCTCAAACTCTACCGCCT
The DNA here is from genome assembly GCF_052094955.1 of Ictidomys tridecemlineatus. Classification (NCBI taxonomy): domain Eukaryota; kingdom Metazoa; phylum Chordata; class Mammalia; order Rodentia; family Sciuridae; genus Ictidomys; species Ictidomys tridecemlineatus. The sequence continues at coordinate 90,966,835 of NC_135484.1, read as the reverse complement.
CCTATGGACCTTGGTGAGAGCTGCAACTTCTCTCTACAACCCTCTCTTCAAGGGTCATCCACTCCACACCAGGAAAGCCTGTCTTGGTTCTGGACTTAATCACTATGGTCTGAGTGAGTGTGCATCTGCTGGACTTAAAGCCTAAGGCTTAAGACCTTTGAACTTAGCATGCAGAGAGAATGTCTGTCATTAGACTGTTATGATTAAGTGTGTTTTGTAGTGCTTAGAATTAATCTAGAATTGTTTGCTATGAATTAATTAATCTAGAATTGTTTGCTGTGAATTGATTATGTCTATTGCAGTGCCTAGCATTAAGGATTGTCATTTTCTTGATTAAGAACATATAGAGTGAAACTATATTGAGTAATTTGAGTGAATAAAGCATTGAAAGGGGAAGAAGTGCATGGACATTCTTTATTTCTCCCCTTGACTGCATACTTTGCAATTTTGCCCCCTCGTGATAGCACTTCACCATTGCTGAGGATGGTTTTAACTCATGATCTTTCTGCCTCAGCCTCTTGAGTTGCTGGGATTATAGGCGTGCACCATCATGCCCTGCAAAAAAGATAATAAATCTTATTCCCACAGTTACTATAAGGAATGCATAAGTTTTGTCTTTTTTTCCTTTAACTCAGTTAAAACAGTGCTTTGAACATAGAAATAATGCAGTAAATTTTTATTATAATTCTTATATTTTATCTCAATATCTTGCCCCCCCCACACACATATAATAATGATGGTTGGCCACAGATATATATTTCAACTAACAGATTTTGAACTTCTTCTCTAGGAATAGTTCACCATCCCATATTGAAATTGAATACATTTTATTTAACTAAGCAAAATGAGATGAACAAATTGGTCTGGACACAGTTGGTTTGGTTATAATGGGTAAATCATAAAACGAGGAAATTCATTTGAAAAGTGCATTCTCATCCATTAATAAACTCAAATTAAACACATGGATGCTGTTCTCTGTCACCATTTTACATCAGGTATTCTTGTGTGGAATTATTAGTATTCTAGAGAGGACTTTACTGTGTGGGAACAGCTTTATTTATGTTGCAAAGATAATAGGCCTGTAATGGGAAGGGTAATGTAGATCTGTACTGAGGGCATAATGCTGCGATTCTTGTGGCTTGTTAAGATCATTGGGTACATACAGAGACAATAGCATGAAGAAAATGATGAGACGATTATTATGTGTTTTAAACCACAGTTAATTACACAAATTACACATATTAAGTGAAAGAGAATTAACCACTCACTTTTACATGCCTATTTGAAGCGATAGGTGGCTTGGTGAATATAAGAAAATAAGGAATTAAAAGAATACTCATTGCCTCAAAAACATTACAAGAGCGAGAAAAAAAATATATAAGGTTTGGCTCCCTACCACTATTATGTATTCTCACTCCCCTAGTTTATGGTAAAAATTGAGAAAATCATGGGCACCTACAAAATATAACAAATTAAAAGTTGTTTATTATAATAGAATTTAACACATACATCCACAATCACTCTCCCTCAAGTTAGTCAAAATTCTGAAAATCAATACTTATTTCTTCATTCTCTCACACTTTAAAACCCTTTTCAGGTAATTAAAAAATATTTAATTTTCTAAGAATTTCTTAGAGTTTCTAGGAATAAGAAATTCTTAGAATTATTTTAAGATAATTTAAAAAATTCTCTAAAATTAACTTTTGGACTTAACAACCTATCTAATAACTAATGAAGAGTAGTATTGCACAAATAATCAAAATGTTTGAAGTTTGAGTAGGATATATAAGAGGTTGTCGGTGAAGAATTTTGACTTTTTAGCTAGAAGAAGAAGAGCAAGACTTCATAAGAGATTTTTAAGTGTGGTAACTATTACTTGTCATGCATATTTTCTGTATTTCAGGGTCACAATAATTTTAAGATAATAGATTACCTATCTTTCCCCAGAATGACGTGTAGAAATCTTAACAAACTGCATATGTTCAAGGTATGTAAACTTATAATACATATTCTGATGGCAGAATATGTATTATAAGTCCAAATATTTCCTGTGATCTGTAATTTAGCAAATGTTGCCTGCATCAGAGAAAGACACTAAATTGAGCATTTAAGATGAGCAAAGGAGGCTAGGATTACAAAAAAATCTCAAAATCTTAAAGAAGGTGCCTATAAATCTCAATTAACCAATTCATTAATATTTTAAATCTAATTTTATGCATGCTCTGGGTGTGGCAGCATTTGCTGTTTTCCTAAAATGGATAAGAATGTGCTTTTCCCTTTGAACTGAACACAACTTTGTGCCTTTCCTACAGCTGTGTCACTTCTCTCTTTCAAACTTGAACCATTAAGGAAAGTTTTATCCTTTATAGCATAAATCACATCTTGACCTAACTGCTCAAAATCATCCTTCCCATCTAAGTCAGTGCAAATGCAAAGTATTTAAATTGCTTATACATACATAAAATTAGGTCCCATTATATTTCTTAAGCTGATCATCCAGTCACTGCACTAAAGCCAGAGTCCTTCTGATTGTTCCTAAAACAGGTTGAACATGTCCCCAGTTCACCACTGCGCAGGCTTTCTCTATGCTTACAGTGCTTGTCCCCCTCCAATCCACATAACTTCTTTTAGTTCTCCTCTCAGCTCTTACTCACTGACTCATATCAGTGAGACACCTTTATAGACTATCCTACATCAATTGGTAAGCCATCCTCTCTCCATATTCTGCATTTTTACCTATCAGGGTTCTCTATGTGACTTATTACTATGAGTTATTACTCATTTATTTAGCACAAAAGTTAGAAATTTTGTAGGATTTGTGCACCACTATACCTGCAAGTATTTATAGCATTGCTGAACACAGAGTAATTCTTTGATATTTGTCTGTTGTATGAATTTAAAACCTAGAAGCAGGGTTAATGGTGTTTAGGTATTCGTCTTTCTTCCCTTAATAAAATTTAACTATGAAATGACAGCTACTTTTGTAATTCTTTCACCTCTTTAATTACTGGATGACCAGTTATTGGCTAATATATATTTCCTGGCATTTGAATTGTTAAGAGAAAATGTTGAAAATTTATTAAGAAACAATGAAAGAAGAAATAGTTTGTATTTGAAGTCATTTTAGGACAGACTAACTCTGTTCTTAATAAATAGACTAAAAATGACAAGGAATAATATTGTGGAAGCTCAATATTTGTGTCATAGTAAGGAATAACAATTAACAAATACTTATTGAGTATTTTCAACACATAGTCATTATGCCAAGATGTGATGATTTTATGTGTTCAAAGGTTTGCAGTCAATAGGCTGCGAGTCTGATAACATATCATGTGGAATGATATTTATCCCAGTCATAAAAATAAGATATAAGAGGAGCATTCTTGAAGGACATCATATAAATCATCAAATGGTTTAGGAAATAAATAATGTGAGTAGACGCTTGTTAAAGATTGATACATAGATTGATTGACTGATTGATTGATTGAAATATATATCTACCTAACTTTCTATATATCCAATTGCACTTTCTTGAAACTTTACTAAAATGAAGTTAAATCAAATATAAGTTATGATATAGTAAAAAAATGTGTTGGAAAACTAAATTTTGGCAAGGGACAAACCTAAAACTTAAGCTAGCAGTGTGAGAAATCCCCAAACAGGTTAACTTGTTCAAGAGATCTTCAAAAAGAGTTATAACTTGGATGTTATCTCTGAATGTAGTAGTTTGATTAAGTTACAAAACAGGAGAGTTAGTTAAAAGTCTATAAATAAAGTAGTTAGATTTACTGATTATCTAACCTGAAACACTATGTAACTTCCCCTTCTCTCAACTGAAAGCAAAAGATAAATTTGGGACTCACAGAAACTAGGCCCAGTTGAAGAAAGCATAGATCTTACTCTAAACACAGATCCTGTACTTACATGGATTAAGTTGAACTTTTCAGCAAGTGAGGAGACTACTAACACTTCCTTCAACTTGACTTGACTGTTTCTTGAAAATTAGTAGCTAGGCTTATGGATCTAATGTGAAAAAATTTCAGATTCCTCTTTGAAAAAACTGACTGATAAAATAGAAGACTTATGGGTACTGAAATGATCCAGCCATAACCAATGTTAAAGTCATTGATCTCCGAAATTCTTTTATAACAATAATGGATACTGGATAATCCTAGTAAAAATATCTTAAAAATCCCAAAGAAAATCATTTTCCATATAGAACTATGTAAACAATTATGGAAGTGAATTAAGAGGATGTCTTCAGGTATACAAGTTTTTAGAAACTCATATTCTACTGCATAACTGCATACTTTGTTCTCATCAAAACAATAGAGAAATCTTAAAAAAAAAAAAGACCTGTGATTCTTGAAGCAGTGGATCTAACTTAGAAGACAATAAAGAAAATTTTCAAGACAATTGAGGGTGTAGAAAAGTTTGAAGATAAGATCTGTGAGCAGCTGGTAGAAAACACAGCCAAGATTGGAGCAGGAGAACAAAGAGTTACACAAGGGACACTTTCAAGAAGATAAAATGGAGACATAATCACACAGGTTTGAGTTTATTTCAAGAAGAAACAATTCATAGGTACATTTAAAACTAATCAAATGAACAAACAAAACACTTGTTCATGCTTGAGAAAAACACAAGATCTTATTAAGAAAGGGAAATGCAATCATAATTTACTGCACTACTATTGGTGTTATTTACATAACCATAATAATGTAAGAACTGAATATTTTAACCCAAAAAGTACATATAGGGAAAATTAGATAAAGTAAGTAGAGGGAGAGTATTTCAATGTTCATAATGAAAAGTCAATGAATAATATTTAAACTTTAAAAATAAGCAGCAGTGTTATTAAATTACAGTTGGTCCTCAATTTCTGTGGTTTCCACATCCCTGGATTCATTTCTTTAAAAATTGTATCCTGCTGAACATGTACAAAATTTTTCATTCTTATTTTTTGAAATGATACATTATAACAACCATTTGCTGACATTTACATTGCATTCAGCTTCAGAGCAATTGTAGAAATGATTTAAAATATGTAGGAAGATATGTGTAGGTTGTATGCAAATACTATGACATTTTTTTAGGGACTCCAACATGTACACATTTGGTATTTGTGGGGGACTGTGTGGAACCAACACCAGGGGTACCAAAGGATTATCATATTTAGAAATGAAATGAAAAATGATTTGAAAATGACTGCCTGGGGTAAATAGAAATCTGACTGAGGAGGAGTGAGGCAAGGTACTACTACTTCTTTCCATTATAAGCCAGATTAAACTTGTTATATAATATATAAAAATTATAGAAATTACATTAAATATAAAATACAATAAGATAGTAATAGATAGAAGCAGCTAATCCATCAACACTTTGAGAACAATCTGGAAGGTGAGAACACCATGAGTGGTTTTAAGAGACATAAAAAAAATTTTAGCCTCTTGGTGCACATGATCCAGTAGTCTGTCCATATTCATACAATATTTTTCACTACATACTAGAAAAGGTATGTTAAAGAAACCTGTGACTCTTTGCTTTGGAGGCATTTATTTATTTATTTTATTATTATTATTATTATTTTTTTTTGGTATCTGGATAAAAGTCATCCCAATATCCAGGTAAATCAGAGAGTCTAAGGATTATGTTTTCAGAAACAGCCATGAAATAGTAGGGGATAATTCACTCTGTTATCAAAACTGGTCTGCACTGACCTTTGGTTTCTTCACTTCAGTGCTACTAAGGTCACAGATCTCTGGTTGTACTCACCTCACTTCACAAGGTCAGCTGACTTCATAACTTTCCTTAACCAATAGAATGCAATAGAGATGGCATGGAAAAGAATCACCCAGCTGAGTCTAATTAGTTCAAAGTTGCATGGAAGAAAAGGCACTTACTTTAAGCCTCTTAATTTTGGGGTGTTTGTTACACAGAGATGTGTAATTGAAACAACAGGCTTTCCATCACTGGGTTAGGGAAACACTAAGGGCTTTTCCTCATTGTTTTAGAGCTTTACAGGAGAATTAAGTTCTTTATTGCATGCAGTGTCATCAGATTTATTAACCTATCTTTGAAGCTTATTTCCTTTCATTGCCTTTACTCCCTAGTCATCTATATATATATATTTTTTTCCATTGGGTCACTTCTCAAGTAAGATGCTTCATATGGAAATCTTTTAGAAATTCTGCTTTTGAGAGAATCTAAATGAAAGCAAGGAGAATTATTGAGCCCTTGTTTATATTAGAAGAGAATCACAATTTGGCATGTTGTAAAACTCACTCATTTGGGAAAAGATTTTTAAGAAATGTGTACAAGAAGAGAACAAGTAGAAAACTGTTGCAGGAATGCAAATAAAAATAAAAGGTGAGCTGAAATAAAATAAGAGAACACTGAAGAAGGAAAGTAGATGAATAGGAAAGCTACTTCAGATGTAGATATCTTCTGTAGATATTAGTGATTTCTTAGCATGTTGGTGAGTGAAAGTCAAAAGAAAAGGGAATTGCTCTGCTTCCACAACTGGAAGGATGAAAGGCAATACAGGGGAGGGTCAGAATTAGGGAGGAATTTCATATGCACCCACTTGAACATATTCTACAAAACAACTGTTCACTTGGCCTTGTACATAGGTGGTTGTGGAACTAAGGTTCCATAGAGGAGTGATTTAGATAAGCTAGAAATAATAAATTCAATAACAGAATTTATTTATTTATTTAAATATTTTTTTTAGCTGTAGGTGGACATAATATCTTTATTTCATTTTTATATGGTGCTGAGGTTTGAACCTAGTGTCTCATGTATGCTAGGTAAGCAGTCTACCACTGAGCCACAACCCCGGCTTTCAATACCAGAATTTAAATGGTAATTGACTAGCAATTCCACATGAGCTCTCTCAGAGTAATAATAATAATTATTGTGGTATGGTAACTTTTATAAAGTTATATCACATTTAAATTTTGGCCACAAGTCACTAAATATAGCACTATAACTGAAATTACAAATTCCTTTGGATCATGGAGTAAGACATGAAAATATTCAATTAGGAAATGGTGACTCCTTAGTCTAAAACTGGGTAATCTCAGTAAATTTTCTACATATATTTTGGTCTAAGGTGATAATTCTTTTTAGTATTGCTGGAAAAGTAAAGCCTATGTTAATATATAGGAAAATATTAAAGTGAAAAATAAAGGTAGATAGCAAAGTAGTAACATCAGACACACTAGAAACATACCATGGTTGTAAATTTTAAGACAGAACTTAAAAAGTTACACTTGGGGAGATCTCGGGATTTGACTTAGGAATGCTGTTTCAGCTTGGATATGGATAAGAATTACTGGAGGAAATTCACCTTCTTTTGGAAGAGGGACTAGGTTCAGGTTATGTCACATTAAACTATGAATTTCTCTGAAAGATACCTCTATTGAAAATGAAAGTCACCAATGGAAACAAAGATCTCTGAACTGCCATCTTTTATTCCCATCTTTCAAATCAGTAAGTCAGGCCACATCTCTATAGCAGGTCTAGCTGGCTCAAATCGGTCTGGACATATACTGATTCTGTAGATCATGACCTTCATTTTGTAATGTTACTTTGAAAAGAATAGAGTCTGCCTGAATTTGACTGAGCAACTTCTTTTCATTGAAGTGCTTTGAAAGCTACTTCTATGTACAGCACATTTTCCACAATAGAAATTCAAGGATCTTTTCTATCTCAATGCTGTCAGCCCAAATGACTTCAAGCAGTTTCAGTTCTGCCATCTGTAAGAGATGAATTTGTTCAATCAAGTTAAATCACTGTACCAGTTCAGTCACTGCACCAAAAAAACACTCTAGATTTACCTAACTGTTCTTATTCCAAGGTTAAATTAGTGTCTGAAGTTTTACATTATGCTCCAAACCAGTCACTTGTATATTTATTATGATATCTGCCAATTTAAGAATAAATCGCATGAAATAAATGTGTTTGGGCTTCTTTTAAAGACATATTTTAATCGAAGGAAATGTTTTTCCCTTTATTCATTTCCATGTCAATCAGTACACCATGTATCCTTTGATATGGTGTGTTTTAATTTGTAAACACATGTGTACACACAGGTAACATATACAGAAACCTCAATATACCTTCAAGATTTCCTGATAATCATCAATGTGTTCACCTCAGATCAAAACTTTGTTCACATCACCTTCTTTATTTCTGACTTTCTTTCCTTGGTGACAACCACCATCGCCTGTTTTGAAGTCTTTCTTAAATTTAGGTGCTTACTTCTCTTTCCTTCATTTCATCTCAAACATTTCCCCAAGGGATTCTTTTTTAAAGAATTATTTCTTATAGTACTCTCTATGATAATATATTAGGAAGACATGTTTTGAAATTACAGAACAGGATATTTAATATAGCTATTAGGAAATAATTTCTCACATATCAGATTTTGAAGCGTCCACAAACACCTATCTTGCTGTACTTAGAATGGCCTTGCATATACATTATGAAGGTAGAGAATATAGATGTTGTGATAAAAGAGATGGAAGAGGAGGGACTATAATCTTTTTCATGTAAATACACAGATTATCAGTGATACAATTGACAGAAACCAGTAAGAGGAGGTTACCATCTGGGAGGAAAACAAAGCTGGGGCTCAAGCAGGAAAAAGACTTTTCATTTTGTCAAGCAAGAATTTTGAAGCTATGAAAATGTATTTTCTATATTAAAACAGTAAAAGCAAATCAATATCTTCTGATAAAACAAGTATAGAGAAATCTATACTTGATTTAGGGATTCTGTTTTTATGTTAAAGGGCTATTATATTTAAAGAGAAAATTGATATATAAAATTAAATATTGAATACATCTTTCTTTGTTTTGATTATGGTTTTAAAATACAAAATGGAATGAAACAAAATAAAAATTTTTGCTCATTTATTTAATAAACATATTTCTATTTCTAGAAAGTGTTCTCCGAAATAAGGTATTCAGTGAATTAAATAGTCTATTGGGAAAATGATATTTAATTAAAAACAGAAAATTAAATTCTAAATTATTCATTAACACTATTAGTATATAAAAAATGGAATACTAAAAGAAACATAGTAAAAGGGCTCGACTAGGAAAGATGTCACCAAGGAAATTACAATTGGCTTCATAAGAATTAGTTGGACAAAAAAAAGAAGAAAGAATGTTTAATAATCAATGAAAAGAGGAAGTAGCAAGTTTAGAAATGTGAATTGAAATCAACTGATGCAGAACCAGGTAAACCAGATTCTGGATTCTCTTGTTACTTTTTTAAATGCAAAAGGAGGCTTGGGAGGCAACTGATAATGCCATGTTTGCATATGAAGCTAAGTGGAATGAAGAGCAGCTCACTTCTGTTTAAGACATACTATAACAATAAACTAAGTAAGAGAATTAATGGGGTTCAGGAAGGTGATGATAACTAAATTTGAAATATATTAGGAGGTAAGAATTGGTCGGAGTTGGTGATGAATTGAAGGGTTGTTAACGGTGAATTAGCTGTCTATGACAGTGAATCCCTGTTCTGTGGCTTGAGCAGTTGTTAGAAGGAGGTAGACTGTTAGCAGAAACAGGAAAACTAGAGAGTGACAGACCACGGGAGGAGGAGAGTTCAAATTATTTGCAATTCTTGAAATTATTGCTGTCAACTTGGGTATTTAAATAAGAAGCAGAGTGCTTTGGATACTAGGAACAAACCCAACAGCAACCGATGTTCTCTCTCTCTCTCTCTCTTTTTTTTTTTTTTTTTTTGGGCTCCTAAAGAAGCCGTAGATCTTTGTTTCATTATTGTCTGGCACAGACCTCTAATCTTGAATCAGAGTTATCTGATATGAAGATGAGCTTAGAGCGCAGAAGGAGCAATTCTGACTAGGAAAATTGCCTCCCATATGGCAGGGTTGAGAGTACGGTTAAGGAAAAAAATGAGGAATATTATCACCTTTATCAGAAAATGACATACAGAATGTCTCAAATTCCCCATGTCAATTAACCTGTTTGTTCAATGTCATTAGCAATTATCATTTACTAAGCAATTCTCATTGTTCATTTGGAACAGTTCTTTATTTAGCCAGTTAGAAGTCAATTTTGAATTGGCATGTCACTTTGCCCCAGTGGACACCATGGAAACTAGGATAGACTGACTAAAAGATTATTTTAAAATTACCACTACACATAATTTTTATATGAAAGTGTGTGTATATATCTTTTTTTGTTTTAACTGACACAAAGGTGATGCTTTGTGGATTTTTCTCAAAAAATAAGTTTTGCATTTCAAATGACTTTAGCATTTAAAGAAAGTCATGTAAATCATTGGTAATAATTTAACACTAAAATTTACATTGATACTGCCATCAAGTAATTTTTTACTGATGTCTAATTTTTTAAAGATAGAAATTTTAGCTTGTTTTTAAAACTGATTTTATTGTCATCTGTTCTGGATGCACAAAGGTTTGTGGATCTTATGTGATTATTACTGAGCAAAGATATATCTAAATGATATTTTTCACTTCTGTACTAAATCAGCAAATATTTCTGTCTTACTCTGGAACAACCAATATGGATGTACACATGTTGAGTTAGTGTAGTATTCACTGATTCATTTATTGATTAACATTTGAGGGTTAACTTGTTTACTACAATTTGTATTAAGCAATATTGAGTACTATATTGTCCTAAAAGTCTAGAAATCTACTTCACTCAAATATGTAAAATAGGAATTGAATGAATGAAAGAATGAACATATTTCTCTTCCTCAAGTAAAATTCCAGGTGTCACTAACTTTGAAAAATTAATTTTCTTTGAAGGTCTCCTGTACATAGAATTAAGAAACTTAAAAATTCATCTTCTTCATAATATGTTATATAAAGTGATGACTGATGTTAAAAACTTAGACGATATCTGAGATATAACAAGTAAGTAACTTAGGTTGCCACATTTTTATGAATGCTGGAAAAAGACATGATATTCTCATGTCAGAAACAAAGAACTTCAGTAATCATGTTGATATTGCACAAGAGATAATTTACTTCACAGTGAAGAACTCTAAGCTAAGAACCCCCTAATCCTTTAAAGTGGTTGCAAACACACCTGCTTGAATGCTGTCTTCTTAAGCAATGGAATCTCGCCTTAGCTCCAGAAGGACATAATATTTCCTTTCTAAGAATACATACTACACTTGTCACAGAGCCCTGAACAGGACTGTACATAAAAGACATTGCAGACACCCAAGAAATCTACCAAAAATAACTTTCCTTTTTCAGGGATTGGTAGACTGTGGATTCCTACTCCTTCACCTACCAAAAAAATAATTCACCTTCTCATTACTTATTCAATAATTATTTTTGAGACACTTTTATAGAATGTATTTCAGGTTTTCTACTTAACGTATGTCTACCTATCCAAAAGATGTATTACTTTCTTAGAAGAGGACAATAGAAGAAAATTTGAAAATTCCCAAAATGCACGGTCAAGAGTAGAAAAAGATAGGCAAGATTGAGACAGTGACAAAAAACAATAAAACAGCAATAATATCTATACTTTTTGACACTTTTTGGTTTATCATTTAGTTTTAAATAGATAATGCCATTTATTAATGTCAGTCAAACATGTCATAATTAACACCATTTTCTTTGCAGAGGGTTTAATAGCTTAACTTAGAACTAGAATTAAGATGAGATGAGTGAGGCAGGGTCAGCAAGTACAGGGCCAGGTACTATTTTTATTTAAAAATTTGTTAACATTCTTGGTCATATTTTATATTTGTTGTTGACATTATTTTGTAACAAAGTGTGTCTAAACATGTTTTGATTCTGAAATTTAATTAATTATTTAAATATTGATGAACACTGTACTGATATTTATTCTTTTTTTAAAATTTTTTTTTTAATATTTATTTTTCAGTTTTCGGCGGACACAACATCTTTGTTTGTATGTGTTGCTGAGGATCGATCCCGGGCCACACGCATGCCAGGCGAGCGCACTACCGCTTGAGCCACATCCCCAGCCCTGATATTTATTCTTTTAGTTCCAATCTTGGATTACAAACAACAATTTTCATATTTAGGATTTATGGATAATCCATGATGCAAAATTATGCAAATGAAATGTCTACTATGTTTAAATTTTTAATAAACAGTGAATTGTCAATGATTTCTATTTAAACATATAAACATTTTCATGTTTTTCTATTTTAGACCAGGTAGGATGATCTTTTTGTTAAATAAGAAATAACCATAGAAAGAAAGTTGTCAGGTGGTTTAGAAAGCTACCTGGCAGATAATAGGATCCTGCTAGTGCTCTGAAGTTTTTAGATGTTTTATTATATTTGTTTATTTCTAGGTAATGTCCTAGAATACTTTCATAACCATTCAGTGCTTTAATGATACCACTGCTTCCAAGATAGGCCAAAATTGGATCCTTTCCTTGAGATGAAAGGGAATATTACTTCTTAATGACATCCGGTGCCTATATTTGCAAAGCTAAGTGTCAGATTTCTGCAATATCTGCTTCTATGAAAAAAGAAAGTGAAAGAATCTTGGAGAATGACTCATGTAATTTAAAATATTCTCTCTGTTTTAAGTCTGCTTAGTCTCCCAACAACCTTTTCTACTCCTCATTTTAAAATTATCCTATTAAAGATTTGGGTAAAAGAAAAAAGATGTTGCAATGGCAAATTTTATGTGTCTACTTGATGAGCCATAGTGGGCCCAGATACTTGAGGAAGTATTATTTTGCATGTGTCTCTCAAGGTGCTTCTGGGTGAGATTAACATCTGAATCATATATTGAATACAGTGGATTTTTTCCTTTAGGTGCAAGTGGGCCTCATCCAGTCTGTTAAAGGCCTGAAGAATAAAAGGTAGAATGTAGGAGAATTCACTCTTCTGCCAGTCTTCCAGCTCACAGTGGCTCTCTTGGGTTTCCACCTTGACAATTGGAGAATTTATTTATATATACTATCAGCACTCATTCTCTGGATAACCCTAATACAGATATATACAAGCAGAAGAAGAGCTCTCTGCTGGGAAGGCATTGGAGCACAAGCAATCCTAAGAGCAGAGAAAGTAGAGGAACAAATCATGAGACTGCAGAAACAAACCTCTGGAAAAAGTCCACTACACACATATCAACTTGGAAAATTCCACAGAGAAAACACATACATCTGAGAATCAACCTGGCTAGGCTAGTAACCCCTACAAAGGGGTTACAATTACTCCTTGCAGAGTAATTGTAGCTATTCTAAACAAGTACTTTGAAAAATATTTCAAAAGTTCAGTGAATGTTCATTTGGAGAATAATGGATTCAAGAAACTACCTTTTGCCTAATTTGCTTTCATTGAATTGATCACTTGGTGAATTGTGTTTATCATATCACAATTTGGGTAACTTTCTGTTAATTGGCCAGAACTAGAAAAAATATGGGTACTATTCAGGTATGAATTAATATTGTGACTGCTGAAGATGATCAAGTTTTTGTGTCTCTAGAGAAAGGATATGAGAAGTAAAGTTTGCTAAAATATATGAGGAAGGAAGAAACTAGAAATAAAGAGTAAAGAGGTTATTCAAGCTGTTATTATTTTCTTCAAAGGTCAGTTTAACTTTGTATATCATAAAGAGTAGGCCTGCAGAGATCAACAGATCTCTGTCTAAGCAATTCATAAAGGAAAATTCTGTGCAAAGATGTTTTTAAAATCTTATGGAAGATAAAAATAAGAAATGCATGTCTGAAAATGTTCATAGAGTTAGATTTGTTTGTGTACTCCTCAGAATGAGAAGTAAATTATTTTCATATTTATCTCTTAAACGCCAATATAATTCTAAAAAGAGTTAAACTAAAATGCATATTGAAGGCATCTGAAGTTGAACTGCTATAGAAAGTAAATTTCTTAGCACATTACTTTTTACTATTTTAATGTTGCTGATAGTTTTGTATTCCTATTTATTTTGTTCTTATTTATCTAGAAATAATTGTGATCTCCTTCATAGGGACATTTAGTTTTGCTTCTACATTAATGAGTGCCCCTTTGGAGTTTTGAATAATTTGATACATTGTAGGATTGCTAAAATTTAAAATATCCTATAATAAATGAAAAGAATTTCGAGGTATTATTTTATTTTGTCATGTGGTATTTTCTTTATAAATATAAATGCATATCATATAGTTTTATTTATATAAATCTCAGATCATCAAGAGGTATATTGGAATAAATATCACTGACAAAAGTCAATTCAGAAAACAATTAAATGATATTTTTCCCATCCCTGCTTTTGTGACTATATTGTTTGGTACTGTTTTTCAGCCTTTAGTGAGAGTTTTGCAGCCAACTTCACCCCTCCCATTTAATCATCAGTTCTCGTATGATTTTAAGACTGTAGGTTGTGCACTATTATTTCAGTGCAGTACCCAGGGAATGTGACACTCCCTAAAAGAGTGTGCTATCAAATTTCTTTCCACAGTCTTCCCCGCCCCGCCCTCAGGGTATTTTGTTTTGTAAGAACTTTACTAAATGAAGGATTTTATTGGTCTCAAAACTCCAACAAACATATTTTCAAATATTAGTGTCAAAACCTTCAGTATTTTTTCTAATTCCATATCTTTTGTTCTCTCTCTCTCTCTCTCTCTCTCTCTCTCTCTCTCTCTCTCTCCCTCAATCATGATTCCTTTACAACAGTATGACATAGCCAAAAAAAAAAAAAAAGATTCATGGAAAATCTTCAAAGGGTTAGCAAGAAAAATTAATAAATTTTAAAATTACTGAACCCAACTTTAAAGAGAAACGAGATATTTGCATAACCTAATGTACTTGCTCAGAAATTTTTGTTAATTACATTAGCGGTTTCAAAATACAATCAACATTCTTTGATTATCTTCCTTTTGAGTGGGGAGACTGAATTCCTTTCTCCTTCAATGTGGATTGGAGGAAATTCCCACTAAAAAATACAATATGGGAAGGGAATGTGGCATATTTACTCTGCAGAAGATTGGTGGACTTTATTTATCAAGTGATGAAGATCAACACCACTTGTAATAAAACATATTGATATCCCGCAAGCAAAGATAAGATGCCACCACAGATCATATAAGTTCTCTTGTACTTTTGCTCCAAATACTTAACTTCAGTGTACACTGAAGGAAACTTAAAAAAAAAAAAAAAAACTGATAAGTGTTCAACAGCATCCTTGTTATGGAATATAAGGGAAGTTTAACTCTCACAGATAGAAGAAAACTAAGGAGACATGATGACTAAAGGGAGTGCGGGATCCTGGATTGGATCTAGAAGAAGGAAAGTTTATTACTGGAAAACTGGGAAAATCAGATAAAAATGTATAGTTTAAAGTGGTATGTCAACATATTTCAGTTTCCTTATTACAGCAGCATTATGTAATATTTTAATCGTAAGAGAAATTTGGTGAAAGAATTTGTAACTCTATTGCCATTCCTAGTCTTCTGTACATTTAATATTGTTTCAAAATAAATAAAATTTTTAAAAAGTACACAGAATTTTTGTCATATTAAATACAAATTTATTATTGTTATATTAAAATAAAACTTCCATTGTTTCACTGACATCTATACATCATCTGACCACCTAGAAATTATAAAGATACGCTGGCTGTATTTTCCTGTATCTCACCTAGTTTTCTCTGGCACAGTGCTTATAATAGTTTCCCATTATACAAACTCATCACTGTCTACTTACACAATTGCTGATTCACAAAAGCACTCGATTCTTATGAAATGATTGTTTAAGTATATACACATGTATATATATGAAATTCATTTATAAGTGTTTAGCGAGATACTATCAGGCTTATTACATTTTATAGTATGCTCAACATCGAGTTTTTTATTTAGTTCAAAGAACTAAAAAGAAAATTGTATCAAAATTTAAATAACTTATTGTTCACACAAATTAATTCTTCATATAATACTTATTACAAAAAAACAATTAAAAACATTGTAATTTAATAAGGAAAGATATTTTAATTCTTCACAGTCAAAACATTCACAATTGTGTTGAAGTTATAGCTTATAAATTATGCATCATAGTTTTAGTATTTCAATAGCACAATAAACTTTTATACATGTAGGATTTTTTTTCTCAATGTGAAGAAAACTAATCAGTCTTTCAATATCAATACTCAACCCTGGAGGTACTTCTAACAGCTCATTATACTGTAACATAGAAATAATATAGTCATTTTAATTATTTTTAAACCAACTGAGAACTGTTAAGAATATCTTTAAATAAACCACATAACAGTTTGCTGATCATCCTGAGAAATGGAAGTTCATTATTTTGAGTGAATTAAATCTTTGTATAGTGGAATCATTTTTGCCTCACAGGAAATCTTAGAAGACATAAAAATTTCTGCATAGATCCCCTTATTATTAACAATATTTGTGTTATTATAGAAAAATATCCAATTTTGTTTTACAAATATTACAGGAAAAATTTTAATTTTATCTGCACTCTGAAAATTTATCTGTTTGCAAGTACAACAATCTTAATAATTTCTTCTGAGTTTTCTCTTTTAGGGAACTATACATTCTTCATGTTCTCTTAAGTTATTTGAATACATTGCTTATGCTATTTATATACATATAGTATATATACTATATGTATATATATGTATACACACACATAATAGAAATAGACTTTCACACTATATAAAGATCTTAGTTTATAAAAGGATAAACTTTCATTTTTATTTGTATGAAAATAAAGGACAGGAAAATTTTGGAAACAAATACCAATTTTCAGTTCTTTTAAAACAAGATTGATGATGATGTTGGTTTTCAAAAAACAACTAAACTTTGACTTTTATACCATGAGCTTTTACAAACTTCTCTGGAAAGAAAGATTACTTTATCCCTATTTTCTAAATGAGGGAGAAAAAAAATCAGTAACTCCTTTAAATAAGGGGGAAAAAAAGAATTCAAATCTGTTAGAACTTGATCTGGGAAAATTTGCATCAAATGTCTGGGGTAGTTCTAGGTAAAGCTATTTGTCCAGCATCCTATTATATTCTCTTATAGCAGCTTGAATGTACTAGGTAAAATCAATTAGTCTATGGTGACATAAATTTATTTGTGATATATTCAACCTGCACATGGTACAATTTGCTAATATCATATTGATATACCTCCCTTCTTCTTTCTCTGGAATTTCCATTGTCTACTCGAGTGTTCGACCTTAATTATCATGAGGTCCTTTTTTTTTTTTCTCAGCCCATCTGTTGAGGCTTCTGAGGGTGCTGTCTACTGAAGCAACCACATAAGACTGCTCCAGCACAGCAGTTGCAGGGTCTTCAGATTTGTTACATGTAGACTCTTTATTTCAAATTAGAGTTATCCAAGACTAAGAAGAAGATGAATAGATGTTCATGGCTTGCATTAGATTTCTTTACCCATCAAAAAGTGAATTCTTGTGGTATTAATTGCTAATTATAGGCAAGTAAACAAATTTTCAGGTCAGGGTGCTATTCATGTGCATTTCGTAGAAGCAATTGAGCATATATATGGGTGGATTCATGGATTCTTTATTCCATCCCAGTGAGCATTTATCAAATAAGCTACTTTTTGGATTAATATATTCTTATTGAAACTGATTTTTCTGGAATTCAGAAAGCTCAAATCGTTAAATTTTTCTATTTTTCACAAGTATTTTGGTATTCTAAGTTATTTGTGTTTCCATATGAATTTGAATCAGTCAATTTCTACAAAAAGCATTCTGAAGTTTGGTTAGAAATTGTGTTGAATTCAAAGCTCAATTTTTAGACAACTGCATTCATAACATTGCTTTGCCTTATAAATAATAAACACGATCTCTTCATTTATTTAGCTCGTTTCCATTACCTCAGTAATACTCTGCTAGTTTCAGTGCACAGATAGTGCACATTGTCAGATTTACTCCTAAGTAATTCATTACATTATAATATAGTTTTAAAGTTTTTAAATTTAATTATTTATTACTCATATGTAGAAATACAGTTGATTTTTAAATTTCACCTAATTGACTGCAACATTGTTATCACTTACAACTAAGCAAATTGTAATTTTAATATCTTTTTTATGAATTTCATAGGATTTTCTTTGTGATTATCAGCATTTCTAATACAAATCTGGGAGACACAAAAAAATCTGGGCACTGTTTATACATCTCTACAAATTAAAAAACTAATTTTGTTGTGCTTCCTCACATCATTTGGTCATTGCTCAGATTACAATAACCTAATTAGTTTGTGGCCTTTTAAAAGTTCTTATATCATGTTTCAGTACCCCCTCTCCCTTTCCAGTTTCACAAAAAAGAACAATCAGATTAGGATATTCCACTTTTCTTTTATTCAGAAGATTTATACACAGGCTATTTTTTTTTCTTTTTTTCTTTTTTTGGCTTAAATTTTATCTCTATGGTAACATTTTTCAAAGTGCAATCCAAAAATTCCGGTTAGTCCTGAAATCCATCCAGCAGGTTTGTGAGATCAAACTAATACTCATGAATAATACCAAAATGTCTCCCTCTCACAATCTTTCATAAGCACATAGTTGGTTTTTCACTGGGTATATAATCTATGATATTGCAGTGGATTGAATGTCTTATCAAATATAAGAATCCTATTTTCTTCTAACAAGTGATATATTAAAAGAACTGGAGAAAATTTAAAGCAATGCCACTCATTCTCTAGCAATTTTTGTTAGATTGGAAAATAGACTTATTCTTCATAAAGACAATGCTTATTTTAGCAGATAATAGATTATAGTTGTTATAAAACAAATTAATTTATAATTTTTAAAAAAATTGTTAAATTTCCCTATGATAAATATACATATATTTTAATTCTTTTTTGGATACAGTACTTTTATTTTATTTATTTTACTTTCAAGTGGTGCTGAGGATTGAACCCAGTTCCTCATACATGCTAGGCAGGCACTCTACCCCTGAGCTATTACCCTAGCTCAATGTTTTGAAACTGGTTTGAATAGGATTATGAGAAATATTGTTTGCATCTTTTACAAATTATGTGTCAGCAACATCAAATTGTTGTCTTGACATTCAGTGCAATGATTACTATTCGCACTACAGCATTACAAAAATCAGCAATTGTAACAAGTTGCAGTTTTATCATGCATCCTCTTCAACAAAAACCTGCTGTTAAATATTTTCCACATCACTTAATAATTGAATATAACACTCATAATTAAAATTTTCATGTTGCCACAACCAAAAATTTTGAGAACCATTGCTACATTGCATCTTTTGATATATCATCCCAGGTTAAATTTTTAATAACTTTTACTAACAGAATTTTTTCCCCAATTTCAAATTTTTTGCCAATTTTGTAGAAACATAAGGAGGTCAAATGTGCATTGTTCATAATTTTTTTTAAGTCTATGCATGTGGCATTGATAAAGTATTGTAAAAATTGGGCTATTAAGATTATGAACTTCTAATACAAAATTAAATGCTTAATTCTTGATGAAACAAAAACAAATGAAAAGCCTAAGACCACTATGCTTCATACACATGCACGCTTGCATGCACACACTCACACACACAGACACACACATACACACACAAATAGGAAAACCAATTTTGTTGAATCTTCTCAGATAATGCAAAGACTATATTTTCTTCTAATATAGCAGCATGCAACAAATGCATGCATCATGCCAGTTATGTTGGTGCACACCTGTAATCCAAGTAACTTGGAAGGCTGAGCAGGAGGACTCCAAGTTCAAAGTGAACCTGAGAAACTTAGCGAACTCTGTTTCAAAATAATGGCCAGAAATATAACTCAGCCTTATATTTAATGTGTATATGTATGCACTTAATATATTTGTAATTCTATTATATTAAAAAACTTAAATGATAAAAGCACCCCAGGTGCTTATATAAAGCACCCCAGGATTCAACCCCCAGTACTGCAAAATTATCATCATCATCATCACCATCAGAAAAAAGTATTCATTAGAAGTTAATTACAATGAAATTCATGAGCTTTAGTTTTGTTCCCACATGTTGTCTAGTAGATATATGCACTAATTGCCTCTTAGAAGTTGAAGGATTTGGGCCAAGTTATCTTCATTAGTTGTATTCTTGAGATAATAGAACCAGTACTGTATAAATCACAGGGATATATTAAATATCAAATTGGAAATTAGTGTTATAATACTGTGTACATAGGACAGTGCTCTGAAAATATACTATAGAATAAAATACTTATTTGTGTGTAAAAATAGTATAAAACCATAAGGGAAAATATAAACTATGTAAATATTTCTTTAAATAACTGTGAAAGCAATACTCCTCAAAGTTGTTTATTAATACAGTATAAAGTATTATTTTATTAATATAACATTCACTTAGGAGATTCAGCCTATAAATGATCCTGTTGTTTAAAATAGAGAAGAAATATTCTATTTTCTATTTCCATTAAAAATAAAAAAATATTAAAAAGTCAAAATTAACTGAGTTTATATGCCACTATATATTACAAACTTTAATACAAATTTATGCACTTGTATCTATTACTGCACTCTAATTGATAGGATGAATAATCTTTTTGCATTATGATGTTAGTCAAAGAATTAAAATAAAATTAATATCACATTTTCTTTATTATGCATGCTAAAAGTAATTTTATGTGAAAATGCACACACAGGCATAAAGTTGAAAAGGCACATTGAAATTAATACAATTTTGTTATAAGAAGTTAGTATAGTGCTAGGAAATCAAGAATTAAACAGTTTATATTAATATATTATTATAATTTAAATGGGGATTTTGAAGTATAAAAAAATCATATTTTCAGGATGCCAAATAAACATTCATTTTAAAGTGGTAAGCTAAAGTTTATAACACTTTCTATAATAAAACTCATTTTTCATGGGATGACAGGGGAGGAAATTGAAATCTGCTGCTCATTTTATAGCTGAGCAAACTTCTAAGAAGTACACATATACATATATTTCGTGTGATTCCATTTGTAAATAACTTGTTTAAGACCTATGAAATTTAGCAATCTCTACTAATCAATATGCATTCTTTATGAAAAAATATATTTTATTGTGACCCATTTAAATAATGCTTAACATTAAATTGTTTTTATTCTCATTTTCATTGTAGCTTTTGTTTTAGCAGCTATTAAAAACCTGAAAAAAACATGAAATAAAATTCAAGGTGTATTTCCACATTTTTTATTACACATTAATAAAATTTATTATTGGAAAATACACACGTATAAGAAAATAATGCCTTAAAATATCTTGGGCTGTGAGTTTACTTAATTATTTTAGAAATACTTAACATTTATATATAGGTAACAAAATGTATATCGATTTTCTTTGTGATCTTAGTTTTTATTGTTATCTTTCATTTTTCCATAGAATTAATTTAATTTGAAATGCAATGATATTTGAATAATTTGGAATTTTATTTATGTAGGTCAGCATGATCATTTAAGTTTTTTTAATATAATAGAATTACAAATATATTAAGTGCATACTTATACACAGTAAAATTTACATAATATTATTAAAAAACGCATTTGAATACTACTTTTCACTCAAAATTTTGGGGAAAAAAAGGTATTGTCCTAAATTAAGTGCTTAATGAAAGTCTTTAGCATTACTGTTTTATTGGCAATATTTAAATAGAATCTTTTTAAAATAGAAAAATTATTCATAAGGATGAACAAGTGAACTACAACAACTCATTAATCACGACAGGTTTTCATTTTATTTGATAGAGTCAAATTTTATCTTCATTTGATTAATTAACTTGTATCTTCAGAAGTAAATCCAGTTACTGCAAATAAATAAATAAATAAATGAACTTGAATCAGATTGCCACAGAGCATTCTTATTTTTATTGCAGTTTTACAGTCATCATTATTTATGCCACATTGATTGCAGCCTCTGTCCTGCCACATTATCACTGCCAGTTACTCCTACACTTCAGCTTGCTAATTAGTCCACTCAATTCATTCATCTCTGCCTCACCCTCCTGTCCAATTGCTATTTTGTGAAGTGCACATTAATGATCTGCATCCATTATAGCTTATACATCATAGTATTACTTTTTGGCCTTGTTAATCATGCTGCTGAGTAAGAAGACATAAACAAATCTATTTAAAATTATTAAACATTGATTCATCTGACTTCTGTAACTTCAAATAAAAAAAATCTCATAATTGCACTTTTTAGTGTTTGTTTCAATACTTTTCAAAGACACAATGGAGATTACAGTCATTATTTTTAAATATAGGTTCAGATCCAAACTCCAATAATTTCAATGTATGCAAAGTCAGACAAATTAAGCTCTATAAAGACTTTCTTTCAAGAATTACACTCAATAATGACACTTCAACTGAATTAAAAGAATAATTTATTAAAGCTTTTACTCTCTAGTTTGGAAAGTATCAAGTTTGAATCCTGCTATTAAAAAAATTATTGTAAATACTGTGAAAAAGCTCTGTATTTTTAGTGCAAAAGAAAGCTTTAATTTCTTGAGCCTTTATTAGGTGATTTTCAGAGATATTTGATAAATTATCTAAGAAAAAGTCAGATATTCTGTTTTCTATAAAAAGAAATAATTAATCAAACTGACTTTGTACCTGATTTCTGTACCTTCATTAATATTGTTTCAATAACAGATCTTGGGTCCCTGTGGTGTTAGAATGCTGCACTTAACACTGTGGAAGAATGTGTTGATTCTCAGAAGTCTGCTGGGAAAGTAACATCATGACCAAGGTTACACAGTTTTTCAGTAAAACTTTTGTTTTCCATATTTATCAGAAGTGAATACACCTAGGACAAGAAAAATAGTCACCTAGAAAAATAATAATAGTCACCTGGAATATTTTTACTCTTATTTTTTCACACCAGCATTTCATATATATTAAAGAACATACTCAAAAAATTTGAAATTTGTCATTGTGTTATGATTGTATTAAATGTGAATAAACCTGGCCCTAAGATATTAACAACATCTCATAACACAAGATATATTATTTTGTTGTTCTACACTAGC
Source organism: Ictidomys tridecemlineatus (assembly GCF_052094955.1). Classification (NCBI taxonomy): domain Eukaryota; kingdom Metazoa; phylum Chordata; class Mammalia; order Rodentia; family Sciuridae; genus Ictidomys; species Ictidomys tridecemlineatus. Next base: position 90,943,792 of record NC_135484.1, on the reverse strand, counting down.
TAACAAATTCTAAACTAATATCTTAGAGAAAAAAATTATATTTCATTCTCTTTTAGAAATGTTTTTTTCTTCATTTGTAAGAACTGTTAAACATACAATCACACCTTTCATTATAAATTTGCATTGTCCCTTTCTTTCTGAACAAAGAATGCCTCCAAAGCTTACATTTTAATTTAAAAAAATTAATGATGAATATTAAGGGAATTTAGTGTAATAAATACAGGTTAACCTCTCACTATGTTCCATAATATTAATTACTTGAAGTACTAGAGTCTTCTTATTGACAGTCTGTCTTCTAACAAGTATTACAAATAAATACTGATTGAATAACTGTCCCAGCTAAAAACAAAATTATATTTCTGTTGTTTTAACATTGATCTAAGAGTAGAAATGCATTAAACATGGATGTACATTATGCTTTATTTTACATAGAAATTTAAGTACATTCATAACAGCATATAAACTTGCATTGGTTAGATAAACGTCTGAGGTGAAGTCCAGAGTCAGTGGTGTCAGAGACTGCTCTGGGCAATGAAGGATATGGGACAAAGTGATGCTCCAACCCATAAAACAGTTTCAGCAATATCAACTCAAGGTCAGTGTGATGCATCCATACCCCAACCATTCTTTTCTCAGCATTATTAAAAGGAAACTCCTGGAAATTATTTCCTTGTGTTTGACAAAATTTCAATATGTAATTCTAGAAGAAAAGGATTCAGTTTATTTTGAAACACAACTCCAGAATGCCATTATCACTTGAAAACTTAACAATTTAATGGTATTAAATATTCCATCAATGTTTGAATTTTTATTTTGCAAATGCTGAAGTTATAAGAGTTTCTTTTTTTCCAAAAAAAAGTAATCCAAATAAAGTTTGTATGTTACAATTGAGTGTAAGTTGTTTTAAATATTTTTGTCTCATTGTAATTCACTTATTGAAAAATTGAGTTAAATTTTCTTAGAATTTACTACCATCTGGATTTTGGTAATTATACCCAATGGTGCATTTCTCTTGTTCTGCTTTCATCTATATTTTCTGGAAATTTTTGGTTATGTAGGGAGAATTAATCAAGTTCATATTCTATTTGGGAACCAACGGGAGGAAAACTACCTCACAGGTGTTTGTTTTTCATGGGGAGGCAACATATGATCCTGATGTATCTAATGTGATGCTAGCAGTCTTTGATATGTAATCCCTGAATTAGAGATTGTAAAATTGTGATATTCAAATTCTGAATTTGAATATAATATCTATACAGAAAGACTTTCACTCTTTATATAGTTTTTATAGAAAAGCTGGATTGATACTTGATTATTTTCCAATATCTTAAATTAAGAGTTAGTTTACTAGCATATTCCCTAATTGTTAAATAAGCATTGTAAGATTTGCAATAACACTATGAATGTAATCACATAGCTGTGTATAGGTCAATATACTGCTGTTATAATTTGCATTAATAGGCCTCACAGGTACAGATCTCTGAATTCAGATTCTGAGATAAGATTCTAGACTCAAAATATTGTTTAGGGAGCAATACCTCTGAAAGAACCTGGGAGATGCAGAATTGGGTGAAAGAAGAAGAAATGTGCACTACAAGTCCTCTAAACCTTGATCAATTCAATGTGAAATGTTAAAGCAAATGTTAAATGTCAGATTTTCCTAACATTATGTCAGAATCCCTGGTCTTCTATAAGCTCACCTGCATAACATGCAGATGGTTCTGGAGCATGATATTTCTTTTTTTTTTTTTTTTTTTTTTTTATTGGTTGTTCACAACATTACAAAGCTCTTGACATATCATACTTCGAACAATAGTTTCAAGTGAGTTATGAACTCCCATTTTTACCCCAAATACAGATTGCAGAATCACATAGGTTACACATTCACATTTTTACATAATGCCATACTAGTGACTGATGTATTCTGCTACCTTTCCTATCCTCTACTATCCCCCTCCCCCCCATCTTTTCTTTCTATCCCATCTACTGTAATTCATTTCTCTCCTTATTTTTCTTCCAATTCCCCTCACAACCTCTTTTATGTAGTTTTTTATAACAATGAGGGTCTCTTTCCATTTCCATGCAATTCCACTTTTCTCTCTCTTTCCCTCCCATCTCGTGCCTCTGTTTAATGTCAATCTTTTCTTCCTGCTCTTCCTCCCTACTCTATTCTTAGTTGCTCTCATTATATCAAAGAAGACATTTGGTATTTGTTTTTTAGGGATTGGCTAGCTTCACTGAGCATAATCTGCTCTAATGCCATCCATTTCCCTGCAAATTCCATGATTTTGTCATTTTTTAGTGCTGTGTAATACTCCATAGTGTATAAATGCCACATTTTTTAATCCATTCATCCATTGAAGGGCATCTGGGTTGGTTCCACAGTCTAGATATTGTGAATTGTGCTGCTATGAACATCGATGTGGCCGTATCCCTGTAGTACGCTCTTTTAAGGTCTTCAGGGAATAGCCCAAGAAGGGCAATAACTGGGTCAAATGGTGGTTCCATTCCTAGCTTTCCCAGGAATCTCCATACTGCTTTCCAAATTGGCCGAACCAATTTGCAGTCCCACCAGCAATGTATTAGAGTACCCTTTTCCCCACATCCTCGCCAGCACTTGTTATTATTTGACTTCATAATGGCTGCCAATCTTACTGGAGTGAGATGGTATCTTAGGGTGGTTTTGATTTGCATTTCTCTGACTGCTAGAGATGGTGAGCATTTTTTCATGTATCTGTTGATTGATTGTATGTCCTCCTCTGAGAAGTGTCTGTTCAGGTCCTTGGCCCATTTGTTGATTGGGTTATTTGTTGTCTTATTGTCCAATTTTTTGAGTTCTTTGTAAACTCTGGATATTAAGGCTCTATCTGAAGTGTGGGGGGTAAAAATTTGTTCCCATGATGTAGGCTCCCAATTTACTTCTCTTATTGTTTCTCTTGCTGTGAAAAAACTTTTTAGTTTAAGTAAGTCCCATTTGTTGATTCTTGCTATTAACTCTTGTGCTATGGGTGTCCTGTTAAGGAATTTGGAGCCTGATCCCACAATATGTAGATCGTAGCCAACTTTTTCTTCTATCATACGCAGAGTCTCTGATTTGATATCAAGGTCCTTGATCCATTTTGAGCTAATTTTTGTGCATGGTGAGAGGAGGGGATTCAGTTTCATTTTGTTGCATATGGATTTCCAGTTTTCCCAACACCATTTGTTGAAAATGCTATCCTTCCTCCATTGCATGCTTTTAGCCCCTTTATCAAATATAAGATAGTTGTAACTTTGTGGATTAGTCTCTGTGTCCTCTATTCTGTACCATTGGTCTACCCGCCTGTTTTGGTACCAGTACCATACTGTTTTTGTTACTATTGCTCTGTAGTATAGTTTGAAATCTGGTATTGCTATACCACCTGATTCACACTTCCTGCTTAGAATGAGCATGATATTTCTATGGACAAACAATCTCCCTGCTTCTGAGGAAGGCTCTGAAAGGGCTGGCACCCAGAAACTGGTAATCATACTCCCTAGAGTCAGGCAGCAAATCATTCCTTGGAAAATATGGGCAATCCTGAAGCATATTTTTAAGATAAATTTTTACATTTTAACTATATTTCCTTAAATCTAGATTAACTAATTTTTTTCTGATGATAAAATGTAATGAGAAGATGAATTGTCATTACAGGAACAAGAAGAATCCTTGGTATGAACACCCCTCGCCCCATCCCGCTTTTTGATACAGGGTCTCTTTATGTTGCCAGGTTGATCTCAAAATTTTCATTATAATTGTTGCTCAAACTACAAAGCAATTCCAGTATGAGGAAAGACAAGGAGCTTTGATTTATGAAATAGACGTATTTTGTTAATGTTTCAAAATTCACAATTTGTACATGTATATACATATATTATAATTTTAAAATGGACCTATATTTGAGTTGTATGCTAGAAATGCAATTTTTGATAGAAATTAGTAAGCAAAATTTTGGATATTTTGCTAATAAATGTATGTACCCCACAATGAAAAATTAGGACTTTTTTTTAACAATAAAATGTTATAAGAATCTGTGATAAACTAATTGAGGAAATGAAATAAGAAGGTCAAATAAAGTGCCTCAAGGAGACTCTGTCAGGCAGCCTGAAGCAATGGGGTATCTGGGCAGACAGCTGGGAAACAATGGTAGCTGACAGAACCAGCTGGCATTTAACAACCAGGAAAAGAATGGCTTATATATTGTAAGAAAAGCAAACTGAACACATTAAAATGGAGAGCAAATGAAAGGCATGAAGGCAAGATCTGGCCTTTAATGCAGTCTTGTTGAGTAATGTCAGTAGACATAAAATACTGAGAAAGATTACAAGTTATAGAGCTTTTGTTTTCACCTTTTAAACTCAGTTTAAGTAAGAAGCCTTTTTTATGAACTGAAACTATTGGCTTAAGGTAATTTGTAGTAGGAGGGAATTGTCCGTAGCTTTGTAGAAGTATTGCCAAATTTATACAAAAAAATATAACTTAAGATGGAACTTTCCCTTTTTTCATGAAAATTGAGATTAACTTTCTACAGTAGTTAAATGGAATGCTGGTTTACAGAAATCTAGTTTGATTAAAAAAAATCTAAAATCACAAAACAACATCAACAAATGTTTGCCATCATCTACATCTAACAAATTTTAATAAAATTTGAACTAATGGAAGTAACACTAGATTCTTAACTATAATCCAACATATTGCACAACTAAAGCTTGCAAAAGAAAAGAAAGAAAAACAGAAAAAAAAATCAAATTATATAATTGTACATTCAAAAGTTAAAGGTAAGTTTTCTAATTGGATAGGTGTCCTCCAAGTAATGATACAGGGGCACACAGGTTTTTGTGTGTTTTGAACAATTTCTTACTTTCCCATATTTGATGAGTAATATTATATTCAATCATCTTGTGGTTTCTATAATCTGCAGCACATGTCTAACATGATATTTGGGTAGGAGTGGTAATTCACATTGAGTCAGAAAGTGCCACAGTCTGGCTGCAGCAAAATAATCAGGGGGTGATGAGCAACTTGTGTAGATTGACAGCAGGAGTGGGAGCCGTTTATTGTAGGACAGGAGGGGTATATATACATTCCACACAGCTTATCTTAATTAACATAAACTAGATACAGCAGTCAACCAATAAGAAACCTCCACACTTAATGGCTCCATGGCTTTACTTCACAAATCACTCCCTCTGGCAAAATGCCAGGCGACATCCAGACTTGTTTACAGACTCTAACAATTCCCCCTTTTGTTTAATTTAAATAATGACCAAACTTCAGGGGCACCATGTGCATCCTCCTCTGCATCGATCTTGATCTCAGGCAGCCCCAGACTGGGAGTCCCGGGATACTCGGGGGTAAGTTGATGAAAAAAAGCTGCCCATCCATAGAGAGGACGGAAGCAAATTTGCTCCTCCCTAGGCAGATAGGGCGAAAAGAAAAATGACCATTTTAAGAAGATGGAGAAGATTGATACAGTATGTTTGTGTCTTGCTTTGTCTTAATGTATTGTATTGTCTTTGTGATGAAAATATGAAAGGGGTGAAAAGTAAATTACTAAGGGAAGAAGGCACCCTAGTGGAAACAAGAATAGTTAGGGCATGTGTTGATGGAAGCCCAGGAACTCTAGTCAGAAAGAAAAAGAAAGTTCAGAGGAGGAGGGATTATCAGGAAAAAAGTTGCAGCAAAAGGCTATTACTGAATACTTTTCATTACCGGAGGGTGCATGAATTGGTGGCGGCTGCCACGTGTGTGAGCTGGTCATGGTGCAGCAAGGTCTTTCCAAGTGGTGGCATCTGGCTCTTCCCCGCACCCCTGGGGAGCTGGACACCACTGTCAGAGCCCAAATCCAGACCTGACCCGGAGGCAGGGTATCACAGGCTCTTGCTCCCTGTGCTCAAAAGCAGTTTGAGTCTGGGACACTCCCCAGGGTCATCTGGGGCTGCCGGGGAAGCTACAGCCTGCAAAAGATGATACCAGGTCCCTGATGTTTGGTCATTTTCAATACAAATAACTAAGCTACAATGGTTCTCCCACACCTGGAAGCTAATGAGTAATGAGCACTATTAAGGCTTATTTCAAATGTAAAAAACCTTGAGATAATGTACGAAATTGTTCAGAAGGTTGTTTTCTTAGTGCCTGCTGGAATGCTACAGGATTTTGTTTAGCCATCTGGAGTTCCTGCCTTTGTCCCAGTGCAGGTGAAGACAAAGGTGGAAGACTTTCCAGTGTTGCTGAAAACTGGAGGAGACTTCGGATCAAGCTAGCTGCCTGCAGAACTTACCTGGACTGTGATTTAAGCTAGCTTCCTGCAGAATTTACCTGGACTGTGAGTTAATCTATTGAGACACTGCTTTACCTGGACTGAGACACCTACAACTGTAATCTACAACAAATTGTAACTCGGTATCTTTGCTAATGGTGTCATTGCTGGTATAATTTTTCCAAGGGCTTCTTGCATGGAGCCATCAATTGGCTTGGTATTGTGGCATTTTGTATCCTCCCCTTCTGCTTGTAGCAGATTATTTATGGTTTTTGTGTAAAATCCACTATGGTCGTTATTTAAATTAAACAAAAGGGGGAATTGTTAGAGTCTGTAAACAAGTCTGGATGGCACCTGGCATTTTGCCAGAGGGAGTGGTTTGTGAAGCCATTAAGTGTGGAGATTCCTTATTGGTTGACTGCTGTATCTATTTTATGTTAATTAAGATAAGCTGTGTGGAATGTATATATACCACTCCTGTCCTACAATAAGCAGCTCCCACTCCTTCTGTATCAATGTACACAAGTTGTTCGTCACCTCTCGGTTATTTTGCTGCAGCCGGACTGCGGCAAGAAAGCAGTAAAACAAAACAAAATAAAACATAAACAAAAAAAAAAAAAGAGAGAATTATGTTTGAGAATGTCTCTGGACCAAGCTTGAAGTAGAGTTCATTTTTTTAGTATTCACTGTTCTTTGACTATAAACTAATCATTTGAGCAAACCTAACTGCATATGACTGAGAAATGTCTTCATCAATACATAGGAAAAAAAATACATGATTTTGGTGATCAGCTAACAGTTTTTCTTCTCATTTTTAACATCTTATATTTGAAACATTCATTTTCATATAATAAATCATAAATCATATAATTTGATTTTTTTCTGTTGTTTTTCTTTCTTTAACTTTATTCTTTTGTTATGTTTGTTGTTCTGGGAACTGTTCTCAGACTTCATGCACTTTACCAGAATATTTTGATTCTCATTAAATTGTTGAAAAAAACAAACAAACAAACAAGGATTCTGAAAAATCATGGTTTTATCACCCAATTTTCACTTTATTTAACATATTTCTGGCTGGTATGCTCTACCTACCATTATTACAAACTTACCTAACTTGTTACATTCAGTGAAGATCTCTGTTTTTAAAATCCTATTATAAAATATATTTAATTAAGGTAAAATAAGAATTTTTATACTATTTTTTATAATGAAACTGTGCAACATTCAATTTTCACAAAGCTCAAAAAGCCTTTATATTAGACTGATCTGTGATTCAAAAACAAAAACAGATTAGGAGGCATAAACAACAGAAATTTATTTTATCACTGTTCTGAAAATTCAAAGTCCAAGATACAGGTTCTAGCCAATTAGTTTCTGTTATGGGTTCTCTTTCTGACTTGTTGATAGCTGTCTTCTCACTGGGTTCTCAGGATGTCTTTCCTGGGCATGTGCAAATATGGGTGGAGAGAGAGAAAGCAAGTTAGCACAAGGGAGAAAACACTGGCTCTAGTATGTATTAAGAACACCAGTCCTGTCAGATTAGGCCCCACTGAAATGCTGCATACTGGGGGTTATGTGTTCAACATATGTATTTTGAAGACTAATATTTAGTCCATATCAGTTCTGAATTCATGCAAAATGACTTTCTGAAATATTAAAATACATCTTCTAAGGAACCCTTAATGAGAAATAAATCTGTACTCTGTTCATATTGTGAATTATTGGCCTTTTTAAATGAATAAACCAAATTGTTCTCTAGACAACTTCATAAAATTTAACCTAACTTTTGTAATTGTTTTCATTATATCCAAGTAATTTCATATACACAAAATGAGCAAGTGATTTCTTCATCTCTCAAGTTACAAATAGACTGTTTCTAGTGAAGAGGAAAGATCATTGCTTTATAACAAAATATTAATTATAGTATTTATTTACTCTGCTTTTGGAAAAGGAAAGTGGCTGAAAAGAATAGGAAATATTGTCATTATTGATTCTAATAATGTCATTACTCAATCTTACTTTATCATCTATAGCCTATTTTTTCTTCCTTAAAATTAGGGTATCTAAAGAAGTTTATCTTGTAGAATTTGGAAGCAGAACAGTGGTGACCAGAGACTAGGGAGAACAGAGGTGAGGGATAAGGAAAATCAGTCAATGGGTACAATATTATTGTTTGATAGGAAAATTAAGTTATAATATTCTTTGGTACAATAGGGTGCATATAATTAACAATAATAGATTATACATCTCAAAAGGTTGGAAGAGAAGAATTTAAACTTATTCAAAAATTGCCATAATTCCTGCCTTTGCTTTTCCTTTGAAAGACTAGATTATTAGAGATTAAAAGAATTATGAGGATATATTTCTTTCTTTCTTTCTTTTTTAGTTAGTTACACATGACAGTACAGTGATCTTGACATATTATACATTTAAATCAGATGGGATATAATTTCTCAATTTTCTGAGTATACAGGTTGTAGAATCACATTGGTCATGCAGTCACATATATAAACACAGTAATAATAATGTCTGTGAGATATATTTCTGCCTTCCATCTCACCCCACACTTGCTTAGGAACTTTGGTTTTCTTCTAATAAAGACAACACCCTGCCTCATCCTACTTAATGTATTAACATGAGAAAATAATCAACAGAGGCCATAATTATCATTCATTGACAGATGCATCACTGATGATGCAACTGTAATTGCTTGTTAGTGTAATAATAAAGTTGTTAGTAGCAAATTAAATGGTATATGGGAAAACAGTTTGTAAGTGAAATGGACTTGGAAATGATGGATGGTATGACATATAATAAGAAAATAGATATTATATAATATATGAAAATAATATTTATGTGTTTATATATGCACATATAAAACACATTATATAAAGTATATTATCTACCACTAACATAATTTGTGTGTTTTGATATATGTAATATATTATCATGTATTATTTATCATACATAGCTATTATATTTTTCTACCATACTAAATAATAAAATGGCATTCAAAGATGAAAGATCAAAGGAATAAATAATTTTCTTTAAAATTTTTCTAGAGTTCAATGGATTCATATACATTAAGTGAGTGTGGTTTTGATATATTAGAGTTTGATCAGAGTGATTCTGTTGAGTCTATATTTTAAGGCTCAGAGAGGATACAATTACATCTGTATATTGTTTTACAACTTGTCAAATATAAAGCTTCCTAAGGCTATCACTAGATAATTTTTTATAATTAGCTAATTTCATAAAGATAATTTATAAAACTCCCTAGTTCAAGATAGTTGTCAGTTATTAGGAATTTACTAGTTTTAATCTTCAAGGCTATATTTCCTGCACACATTCCTTTATTGATATATTCAAAATTATGATTTGGTTTTCTGAATTTCCCTAGACATATTGATTGTTTTCCTATACATCATGATCTTTATGAATTAATTTAAAAGAGTTTTATATTATTATTGATGTTACAATAACTTATAAGTAATTTACAGAATTAAGAATAATATGAAGTTTTAAGCAATATTTTGTTTATACAACACTCACTATTAGTAATAAATACCACTTAAAAATATTTATGGGTGAGTAGAGTACAAAGAAATAAATATATAACTTGAAGTTAAAGTATTCAATGATTACATAGTGTGACTTGAATTAAATAAAAATTTAAAATGGGCTTATATTATAACTTTATTTTAATGACTTTAAACATTATACCAGAGGTGAATATGAGAACAAGCATATAGAAAAAAATGTATTGACTAAATTTATATTCTCTTTTAATAGACAAATAAATTAATATTCTTTTCATTTGAAGAGCAATACAATTTTTTTAAGCACAAAAATGTACTGCTATGTAAGTTTTGTTTCCTAAACGAAGAGTTGCTACAGTTGGAAGATAATCTTTAAGGGAATAAACAAAAAAATCCTTTTTAGTTCTGTACATGTGAACTTGGCACTTAAACTTATAATTTTAAAATAAACTCTACAAGCTATTTAATTATAGCTCTTTATGTATTGGATATATTTTATACTACGTTTAATGTTTAAATGTCATACCTAAATAATTCACATTTTTAACCATTGCCAGACACATTACAAAAGATCAAGAAAGACTAGTGATAGTGCATTATTGTAGAGAAAACTTGCAAATGACAAACATTTGCAATAACCAAACAAGAGATTTTAAGTTAAATATTAAGAGATACATTTGTTTGTATATTTTCTTTTTTTACTGCATATTTTTTCTAGTCAATGTAAAATATTTACTTCTTAGTGAAATAAATCTTACCCTTTTACCTGAACTTTTGGAGATCCTGCATAATCACTCCCAATTCCAAACATATTCAATTGTTATGTGCCTAAGTATCTCTCCTGTCATGCTTGATCTATAAAATTTACCTCTTAAAAATTTATAAGAATTACATGAAAATCAGTTTAATATATGAAAAGAGTGCATTTTTCTCAGTCTAGTTTAACTTGAGTTTTTACATCCATTCACATATCCAGTAATCTCCAATGAAGAGAATACCCACATACAAGTGGGTTAATGGTTTGCTCCAATACATTATTTGAGAATTACATTTCTTAAAAAAAATACAGTATACTTCATGTCTTCTATATTGAATCATTCTTCTAAAGTCAGTTAAGTTTGACTGATTGATGCAACTGGGCCTGCCCTTCAATAATCTGTTTGGATTTCAGATCTCAATTGTAGTCGAGACAGTGCTGAATCAGAGTTCATTTTATAACAGTGCTGATAAACTGATCAAATCCTTGTGATCTTCTTCATCACCGACTTTGTTGTGTTTCATGCAAATAAACATTGTACAGTCAACATGTGGTCATCTGTCTGAAGTGAAGACCTGCCACTTTCTGGAAATTCCTTTTTGAAGATACTTTCTGTTGAAGATGAAGGTTGTATTCAAACACCAACATTGTGCCTGCTGGTTACTGCCTCTTGTAATGTGCTTATCTCAATTCCAACATCTCTACACCCTGAGTTCAACTAGCACATTTTCCTTTCCCAACCAGATGTTGCTGCAACCCAATTTGCTCTATATTTGAACCTAAAATAAGTAAAACAATGCTTGTTTCAAATTTATTTTTAACCTTATGTTCATTTTCATTCCATTAGCATCTAGGATACATATAAGTGTCTGGTTCCTGTAGTGGTCTATGGAACAATAGGGATGGAGCCTTTATCCACCAGCTTTTGCACCCATTATTTGAAGATCATGCCAGAGAAAAACAACTTTCCTGTATGTAACAGAGTACTCGCACCTTCAAGCTTAGTGGAGTCCCACTGCTTCAAGAAAGCCTGTGGCAGAAAACTAAAATCCATGAACAGTAATTGAGGTGAGATACTATCAAATTTTGTTCATGTTCATAAGGGACTTTCCAGAGCATCAAAGGCCAAAGTCATGGTTGATTAAGAGAATGTGCTATCACATAGCCAAAACCATGGACCATATTTCATTCTTCTCATCACTCAGATCTTCTCAGGACCCAAGTAAATCTACTCTGTGGAATATTTAGAAAGATTGGTCAGGCACAGCCTTTATAAAATTATTTTTTAGAAAGGCTATTAAAATGAATTATATCTCCTCGGGAATCTCCCTTGTTCACTCCCATCATTATTGAACACTTGAGTTTATCTGGGGTTCCGACCTTGGGGATTGACCCTGACAGTCCCACTGGAAAGGTCCAGGTCTTTGTTTTCACTACTGTTGCTACCAGTTATTTTGCTATCTACCCATCCAAGGTTATCAGATGCTATGAAGCAGGAAATGCCATAGTGGATCCCCTGAGTTTAAGACATTGACTGCCCTTCTACTCCATTCTCATGCAGAAACTGTGTGTCTTCAAAATAATCAGAATTAAATTCATTTTCTACTTTGATACTGACTGAACTATTGGACTGCTAGTCTACTTACAGGAAAAATCTCCAAGTAACTAGGTGACAGGGTTGCTGGTGTACAGGTTTATCCTCAGGGTTATTAATGTTTTCTCTCCAATGCTGTAGCAGAAATATACTTCCATGGATGTTCAGCATATTAATCTACTTTCTATTCTGTAGGATTAGACAACATGATATTAATAACATATGATTAGTGTAAAGGTATAAGGAACAACATGATCAAGGCTCCTGGGACTATATTATTTCAGAAAACGGGGGTCACCATAGTTACAAAGCAAAGGTGGCAAATGTGTACTGCAGTTCATGCCACATAAAAGTGAATTCATATTTTCATGCTTGCTAATAATGGCGACTGAAAGGAACACACGTGCCCTTTCAGTAGCTGCATGTTTAGTGTCAGAGGATTTGTTGATCTGATTCACTAAAAATAGAGCATGGGCTCAAGTTTAAGAAAATATATATTATCTGTTGTAATTCACTGGATTCATGCAGGGAAAACATATGTGAATCTGTTCTCATTTGTCTTTGAAGACAGTGGTAGTTTGTGTAATTCCAGTAGTGATGTAATACTGTTTCTGATTTATAATGTGGAATAGGATCAGAGAAGTAGTCACAGGAGATTCATCTTAACCTTTTCTACATAAGGCAAACTGTCTTTAAATAAAACAGCCACTGTGTGAGCTCTGCCAGCCCTAAGTACCTCATTTCAATATTGGATCAAAAAACTAACCAGGAGTAGGAGCATGAATCCCACAGACTCATTGTGCATTAGACTTAGAGAGGATTTAACCTCCCTTTACTTGCACTCTAAGAAGGGGACATGTAGGAATATTGAGTCAGAACTATTGCTTCATGTAATTGCCCTCAACATGTCTTGAGTATTGCCTTTCTTCAAGTGTACACTTAACTGTGATAAGTGGACTCAAGTGTTTTTTTTTTTTTTTAAGCAATTAGTGATTTATCTATTGCAGGTATTTGAGACACTATGCACATTCTTCCTCTGGGAGACTTAGTTAAATCTGTATTACACAAAAATATGATTTAAGATTTTAGAAACTGATATAATAAGAACAGATTTCTTCCTATTTGGTTGTCCATTTACTGTATCAGCATGCAAACAGTATTTCTGAGGTGCAGTTACTATGACTCACATAAGATAAATTTTATCCTTTTAATGTGTGTAATTTACTGATTTCAGTATGTTTACAAGTTTTTGTGACCATAACAACTCTCTCATTTCAACGTTATTTTATCCTTCTAAAAATATTTCTGCACCTGTTAGTAAATCTTACCATTTTGTTCTCCTTGTTCCATGGCAATCACTAATCTACTTTCTGTTTTAGTGGATCTGTGTGTTCCTTAAAAATAGAATAATATGACATGGCTTTTCATGACCAACTTCTTTCATTTGGAATGCTGTTTCCAGGGTTCATCCAAGGTTTGAAGCATACCCATCTTTATTCCCTTTACTGTCAACTCTTTTTTCCTTACATGGGTATGCCAAGATGGAAATCAGAATAAAGTAGGAGATGGTAGATTCAGGAAGATTCTAGTTTAATGGAGACAGAATATGTTATTTAAAAATGAATGCAGGAAAAAACAGTGTATCTACATAAAATAAAATACTTTAGATCCTAACAGATTTATTTCCACTAAAGAAAAATAGAAGAAATTGTACCATTGCATGTATCTATACACACAGAGAAATATACTTTTGAAATAATAGACATAAACGTAATTTAGTTAGAAAATATATATGCCAGAAAATCAAGATTAAAAATTATATTTGATTTGGAAAAAAATTAGATGAGGCAGCAGAGGGCAAATGTGAAGGCTTACTTGGATATTATTATTCTGTCTTGTATATCTGTTAAACTTTAATTTATGTGTTTTCTTATTTCTATTGTAAATACATCTTAATCTATAATAATTTGTTTTGCCTTAATGTCTGCTATGCCTGCTATTAATACCTCAGTTTCTTGTGTTTGTTTTTTGAGCATCATAACTAATTTTAAAAATTTTCTCCTCTATCCTTGAGTTTGATATATTTCTTTTGTAAATTGCATAGAATTATTTAAGCATGGAAAAAATGGATCATACAAGTTTCCTTTAATTATAGCATCTCAAAATATTCTATAATTGAAGCTTTTATTTCCTCATTTATACAAAGCAAGAAAAACAATGAAACTGAAATCATAAATTAATGGGTTAGAAAACAGAAATATTAGAATGAATAAATCTAACAAACTCATTCTTGAAAAAGTTAATTTATTTTCTGTGTTTTCAATAGACTCATAAAACAAATACATAAATTTGTCAAATTTGAGTTAGCAAAAATTATTATACTATGTATCAGAAAATAAAAACTATATAACAATATTCTCAAAGGGATTCGAAACTTTAATGTAATGAAGGATTTAATTTGTATTTCACTTCACCTAAGACTTTTTAAAAATAAAAGCCTTTCCAAGTCTCAGCTGAAAAATATTTATGGTTTTTCCTTTTATTAACAATTTCTGGTATTATTGCTTGATTACCAGAACGCTATGTGCTATTTCTCTTTTATGAAACATTGTGTGTGTGTGTGTGTGTGTGTGTGTGTGTGTAAAATTTCCTTAAATATGTGCATTTGAATAGGTATATATATATGGCCTGTTACTGCAGAGTAAAAGTTTATATAGCTTATGTAGGTTATTGCTTTTGATTTTGAATATCCTCTTTTAGTTTGGTTATTTTATTGACCTTTCTAGGCTAGAGAGGGTTATGTCTAGTTTTTTTACTATTTTTATTTTTGTGTTTCTTTTATTTTACTTATATCTGTTTGAAGTTTGTGTCATTAAGTATAAGGTAATATCAGTGTTATGTTTCCCTTGTGAATTGTGACTTTTAGTAATAAAAAATGTTAAATTTTTATGCTCAATGCTTGAGCATCTGTGTTTTATCTACACTGACATTAGGACTTGATCCCTTTTAGAGCTCAATCCTCCTTGGATCTGATGTTTCTGCATGTCTAGCAAACAGAGTCCTTACTTAGTTTCTCATTGCCTTATTTTTTTTTTCCCAAGAATTTTAGGGAGTGAAACCAGACATTCTCTATTACTGAGCTACATCCTCAGACCTTTTCATCTTTTTATTTTGAGACAAAGTTCTCATGAAGTTGCTGAGGCTATCCCCCAACTTGCAATCCTTCTGCTTCAGCCTCCGAATCTCTGGGATTACAAGCAATTCCCAGAATTTCCAGTTGGACTAGCTTTATAAGGATGTATGCTGTAAAATCTAAAACTGAAGCCCTGTATTATGGGTTGCTTTGACATCTGGGGAAGAAGAGGACCTTAAATGCTTTCGTCTCCATTCTTTTCTCACAATAAAGCTTCTCTAGTCATATCTAAGGACCTACCATATCCTGTGACCTTGGACAGTCTCTGCTTATCAAAAAAATCAAAGTGTTCAGTACCTTTTCAGCACACAGAATGTTTCCAAGAGCCAATCACAACTTCCACAGAAATCAGGGGTCATTGTACTCTTATATTACAAAGTCGATTCCTCATAGCCTCTACCTGTTTGCTGTATTTCCGGTATTCCCAGTTGTCAACCTGCCTGGTCCTGCAAGTCAATCCATAGGCTATGAGTAAATGTGATTAGTAAATTGCTGTTGACTTCATCTGTTGCATATTGTCTGTTTGGCTATCGCTTTATCCCTAGAGCAGAAATTCTTCTTTTACCAATGGGGTATGAGGCAATTAAAAGCAGTATGTTTGTACAGTAAATAGCTTTGAATGATAGAGAATGTGTCTGTTTTTGGAGCAACGGGTTGATTTGTTTACTGTCTAGTATAATGAGTATGTCTCCATCCAAAGCAAATGTCAGGCAGGTTTGCTTGCAGCTCATTTTTAAAGTGTCAGTTTCCTAAATTCAGAATTCCTAAGCTGTGAAGCACATCCAAGTTATGGTCAGCATTCTCGAGCTTATTCTATTGAGTTTCTTGTGGGACTTTAGAAGCAAGGGTGAATCTATGTAAAGATTAAGTTAATTCTGTTTTCTGGTGTGAGTAAAAAAGTTCTTTATCTCCAATCTGAGAATGTCCTCTTTCAACAGGAATGAAATTAGCAAGATAATTTGCTAACTTTCAAGTAGGGCAAAAATAGCAGTTCTTTCATAGCTTCCTAATAATTTTGTTTTCTTTATTCAGAATTGCTGGTATATTTTTCCTCCTTACTTTCTTTTAGCTTTTCTTAATAACTTGTTTATCCTGTATGTAGCCTTGAGTTGCATTTGCCTTTGTGATATTTAAAAAGTACAATAGTAGCCAGGCAAAGTGACCCTTGACTGTAATCCCAGGAATTTAGGAGGCTTAGGCAGGAGGATTATAAATTTGAGGTCAGCCTCCGTTATTTAGTGAGATTCTGTCTCAGAATAAAAAATACAAAGCCTGGGGTTGTGGCTCAGTGGTAGAGCACTCACCTAGCATGTGTGAGGCACTGGATTCCATCCTCAGCACCACATAAAAATAAATAAATAATAAAATAAAGGTATTGTGTTCAATTACAATTAAAATTAAAAAAAAATACAAAAGGGTTTGCAGATGTAGCTTCCTGGTTCAGTCTTCAGTACCATAAAAAAGTAATTTTATGTATCTATCTTTATTAATGTGATTGCTACTCTTAGACTCAGTTTTATGTTTACTGTACTGATGGTTATAATTATTGGTTTGTCTCTGTAGTTTGTTAGTTTTTTTTAATACTCTTTTATTGCTACTTTCCATTACTTTACACTACATTTCTAGTGATTTTCTCTGTAATTATGCCTTTTATAATTTTATTATGATCTATATTTTTGTTTTCTTTTTGTTGGCATTAAATGTTAATCCTTTTTTCCATTTATTTCCTTAGAATTCATTTATTCATTTTTTTGAGATGGGGTCATGCTATGTTGTTCAGGATGGTGTGTAACTTGTGAGCTAAAGAGGTTTCTCCTGCCTTATCCTCCAAAGTAGCTTACAGGTGTGTGCTGCCACACCCTGCTATTTCCTTAGCATTTATCAGGAGCTTCTTTAAATTTGTCCTTCACTCTACAATTTACTTAGTTGTTCTCTTTCTACTTGGTCAGAATGTACAATGTTAACGTATATTCTTTTACTTTTTTATTGATAGATATTAATTATGCAGAATAATGTGTTTGTAGCCTATTATTTATGCATTTAACAGATTTTGAGTATTTCCACCTCTCATTATCCACCTCTCTTAATCCCCTTTATGTTTTTTAAATAATTCCCCTTCTACTTTCATGTTACATTTAAATTTTTTCCCCTAGAATCCACTTGTAAGAGAAAATAGTGGTACTTGTCTTTGGGAGTCTGGATTTGGATTTTTTTTTTACTTACCATGATCATCACCAATTCCATCTATTTTCCTGCAAATGACATGATTTCATTATTTTTTTATGGCTGAATAATACTCCATTTTGTGTATATACCACATTTTCATTATCCTTTCATCTATTGACTGGCAACTAAGCTGACTCCATAACTTGGAGATTTTGAATTGTGCTGCAGTGTGTGTATAGATTTCTTTATAGTATGCTGACTTTAATTCCTGAGGACATGTACCTAGGAATAGTATAGGTGGATCATAAGACAGTTACATTTTTAGCATATTTGAAAAGAAATTTACTACTGATTTTCATAGTGGTTGTACTAATTTACATTTCTGCAAATGGTGAATAAAGTTTTTTTTCTTCTATACTATTGTCAAAATTTGTTGTTTTTGTATTGTTGATGATAACCATCTGACAGGGGTGAATAGTCATGATGTAGTCATGGTTCGAATTTTCCTAATGGTCAAAGATGTTAAACATTTTTCTTATAAATATTCATCTCTGTCTTAGTTGTATGAGCAAATATATTCAATAATTTCATCATAATATATGCAATGACCTATCAGTCACATTATTTAGGTGAAATTCTTCTATTAGTAGGCTCCTTTGGAAAGTTCTCATGTATGATTAGCTCCACATTCTTATGCATAATTCTAGTACAATAGACTTGACATTTGAAGGATAACTTGGCTCCCTATGAAGCTTGTAGTTTATAATATATGCCCTTTAGATTTTTGAAAATATAAATACAGGTAGTCTCAAATATGCTGTTGTTGAGTAGTCTGGATAAAACTGATTGTTTTTCTATTTCAATTTTTTTATATATTTTTTATTGGTTGTTCAAAACATTACAAAGCTCATGATATATCATCTTTCATACATTTGACTCAATTGGGTTATGAACTCCCATTTTTACCCCAAATATCTTTTTTCTTGGATTCAAGATATATAATTAGCAAATAACTCATGGTTTGTCATTGGAATCACAGTCTTCTATGACATGATAAACTATTTCATTGGTAGATTCAAGTGCCTTGCCTTTGCTGAGGCTGGCTTTGAACTCCTAATCGTACTGCTTCAGCACCCCAAGCTGTTGGGTTTACACGCATGCACCACAGTGCCCAGTCTACGTGGGGAAATTTAGAGGGAGTTATTGTTTATGTTCTGCTATTACTTGCCCCAAGTATCCTCACTTTTGTTTCCATGAAATCTATAACTGGCTGTTTGAGGCAGCATGTTCCTTGTATGGCTCTCCAGTTAGAAAGCTTCATTACATATGAATTCCACTTAGTGCTGATTTCCAACTTCTCTTTAAATAGTACATATGGAAAATGATGGTATGTTAGCTTTCTTTTATAATGTGTGTAATATCTATAAGATGTGTGCGAGACTAAAATTTAGACAAGACTTCTTACTATCATTTTATTATTTGTTTTAAATAATATAAGTTAACAGATTAAATTATGAGTTAAAGAGAACAAATCTAATCAGATGATTATTATGAGAGGAATTATGAAAAATATTGTGTTCATATTGGGATGGCTTGTTGATACTGTGAAACTCAAAAATAACTGATATTAATTGCTTATAGAAGATTCCTCCATTTTTTTTTCAGTGTTGATGTAATAGTGAAGCTCAAAGATGAAATAAATTAACAAAATATTTACAAATTAACTATCTACACTAAAAGAAATAAATCTATCTTTTATAACACTGAGAAAAATCTTTGGGAGAACTGTATCAAAATAGATCATAGAAAAGTAAAATTTGATCATAGAAAAGTAAAATTTAATTTCACAATATAGGAACATAAAAAAACTAAGAAATGGCAGAAAAAAATATAAACATGTCAGTATAGGCTTAAATATTGGTAAATACCTACTTTCATATATTAATATTTTAAATTTTAAAACTTTTAACAAATTAAGCATGGAATATTTTCTTAGCATCTAAGTTATTATCATTAATACTTTTCAGAAAATAAGACTTAACTCATACTAAATAAAGCATTTTTTAATTGTAATAAAGTTTATAATTCTCTCAAAATTCAATTCTATCAAAATTGTGAGAGCATTACTTTGGTCACTACTTACTATAAAATTTCTCAGCAGCATAATTAGAATGCCAGAGTGTCAATTTCTATATTTCCACTAAATACTAGAAAAATAAATGCATGCATCCTTCATAAAAATATACTGTTGTTAGTATCAAGGAAACTTCAAAAATTAAAAAAATATTTAAAAAATTCAAATGATTTGAGGAAAGCTATTGGGATGGAATTAAGCAATACTTTCTTTAAACTCAAGAAAACTTTTTCTCTTTCAGTAAAAGTAAGAAACCAGAAATTACAGATTCTCTCAAAGGAAAGATCCTTTCTTGTTTAAAAAGTAATCCAATTTGTGAAGAGTAAATCCAGACACTACCCACATCAAAGTTGGACCCTGGTTCCTACAGTTATTCTTGCATAACAGGTTATATGTCTCTCTCAGATCTATCAAAGATAAAATTTCACTGGACAATTGAAAAAAGTCAAGGAAGACTATGCAAGACTACTTTAATCAAGAAGAAAACAGATCTCAAGCTAAAACTAAAGGTGATAGAGGAACTGGGAGAAGCCAGTGGCTTAGTGGTAGATCATTTGTCTATCATGTGTAAGGTCCTGGGTTAGATCCAAGAACCAATAAAAAATAAAAAGGTGAAGAAAAAATGAAAAGGCTAAAATTCCCTTTAGCATTGGCATAGATAGGTGAGCCACAAAGAAGCATTAAAGGAAGCTCAGCACGAGACTGGTCAAAATAATTGGGTCATCTCTCCATCTCTGTTAGAGAACTCGTGGTCATAAGTTTAGTTTCTGTCCTGTCACAGAGATTAGGAGACAGGAGCTTGCTATGGTTTGAATGTCCTCCTCTACATAGGTGATAGAAATTTAATCCCCCAATCAAAACCATTAGGAATTTGGCCTAGTGAGAAATG
Source organism: Ictidomys tridecemlineatus (assembly GCF_052094955.1). Taxonomy (NCBI): domain Eukaryota; kingdom Metazoa; phylum Chordata; class Mammalia; order Rodentia; family Sciuridae; genus Ictidomys; species Ictidomys tridecemlineatus. The sequence goes on along the minus strand of NC_135484.1, from coordinate 90,923,242 downwards.
ATTAGACCCTGCAGGCTCTGAAATCATAAATGGATTGATGGCATTGTTTGTGGGAATAGGTTCTTTATAAAAAGTCAAGTTTAAGTCCCTCTTACTATCTCTCACCCCAGCCTTCTACCATGGTATAAAACAACAAGAAAGCCCTTGATGTTAGACTTACCAACTTCCATAAGTGTTAAAAACAATGTGTTTCTATTCTTTATAAATTTTCCAGGCTGAGGAATTCTATTACAGTAACACAAAACAGACTAAAACTGGGGTTTATTTTTACTAAATGACTGCATTCCAAGGGATTGGTTCAAAGTCCTTGAGAAGGTTGGTTGTAAACCTGACAAGAAAGTGGAAGACTATTTAATATTATATTCTATGAGGGGTAGGGAAATAATTTATAATTGCAAGTTTTCTAAAGTAGCTGCTCTAAGAACAGAGGTGAGAAGTTATACTCAGGAGTAAATCTATCTAAAACTTTGTTGAGGCAAGAGAAATGTTAAGGTCATCTTGATCAGTTTCAATAATTGTATTCCACATACCTTAAAAATATATTTATTTATTTTTTCTCTTCTACAAAATGTTGAGTTCTGACAATAGATTGTGGAATTTTGTTCCCTTCTTCCTATTTATGTTCCTTAGTTATATCTTCTCTTACTTACAATGTGAAGCCTTTGTGAGTATTTATTTCCCCAGTAGAACATTAGCACTTATGACAGAAGCTGAGACTTGCAAAATTCTTTGTGCATTGGGATTTTCTGCCTTGCTGTATTTTAGGACTTGATGCCACAAAATGGAGAAGCATGGATTAGCCTACTGGTGGAAAAGAGAACTGCATGGGAACAGGGGCATAGTGTCTGACCTTAGAATCTCTTGGATCAAATAGTCTACAAAATGCATTGATCTATGTGAAGACATACTGTACATTCAGGTTCAGCTGGACCATTAGCACATACAGACTTTAGGAAGGCTGATACACAACAACAACAAAAACTCCACTCTAGTACAGATCTCAAAAAAAGTAACACATAATGATTACTGCACATCACTAGGTTTTAGGGTATTTGTTTAGTGCTAAGAATTAATTAATACTCTCTTTGTAGTCATCACCTCAATGTTTATGATAAGTGTCCAATTACTTTTCTGAGTAAATAGATTAGTAATGTAAATTTTGAAGAATAAATTACATCTGATATGAGAATGAGAAATCCAAGGATTAAGTTGTGTAGCTTAAAACCTATAATTTGCATAAAATAGTTAACATGGACATATATCCCCATTCAAGTTTCTGGTGGGATTAGAGTTGATAGAATTTAACATAATTTTAAAAGTACATATTTACCAAAGGAATGGCATATGCAGTTCATGTCAAACTTATATTAAATAAGATTAATACAGTAAAGTGTCAATATTTTTCTTTATAGATTATGCTGAAATGTTGTTCAGTCTCTCTTTAATGTTGACATAGGTGTTGGTTTAGTGTGAACCTACTTTAGTCTAATCTGTGAGAACCACAACAATTAAGAAAGCAGGCATATCTGTGTTGACACTACACACACACACATACACATACACACACAAAATTTTTATGATTTATACATCTAAAGTTCATGTTATTTAGTCTATAACCAGCAACAACACTCAGCTTGAAATGCTTGTTCTCTTATTCTTTAAAAATTTCTGAACTCAAATTACATTTCCTCTACCTTAACATTTGATTTTTATAAAGCTTCAATCAGATCAATTATGTTATTACAACTTATCTGATGGTTTATTGTTTGCAAAAATTTTTAGTTACATTTTATTTTGTATATCTGTTATTTATTCTACATTCACAGCTTTTAGCATAATAGATACCAAATGAAGGCTGCTAAATTCAATTTGTTTAAGTAGATCACAATGATTAAAAATGAAAATCTATAATATTTTATGTGCTAAATGAAATTTTATAAATCTAAATATTAAGTATTATTGTAGATGATATTAATAAAGATCAACTAACACTATCAATAAAGACATTCAACCATCAATCTTTTCAAAAAGTTGACAATGGCTATATCTTCATATTCATATATTATAATTGCCCTACATGCTTATTTGTAATTTATAATTCTAATGAAATAAGCATGCCCTTGATTTGCAACAAGAAAAATAATTTTTATTGTTATTTTAACAAAATGATATTCTCATAGTTTTTTAAGTAATGAAATTTTTCATCCAATTCATAATTGTTCTTGTTTTTGTTTGAACTGTGGCACTGTATAACTGAACTACATCCCTGTCCTTTTTTGTTTTTTTAACTTGAGATTGGGTCTTGCTAAATTGCTCAGGCTGACCTACAAGTTGGAATCCTCCTGCCTCAGCTTCTTGAGAGTTGGAATTAGTGTGTACTATCATGTTTAGCTGCAATTCAGTTTTTTAAAAATATGTAGTATTATTGAAATCATTCTGGCTAGGAAATAACTACTTTAAGTTGGAAAATTCTTGCTTTTTAAAAATTAGATAGCAGATGTGGTCAATGTTGCACCAATATCTCTAAATACTACAGCATAAGTCAGTCTTACTGGAACAAGGCAGCATCTACCCTTCTGCCTGCACTCTTGCCAATTTCAGAGTTTCTCCTTGGGATTACTCTCCAGATTCTACAGGAGCTGATATAATGTTCGACCTGTATTGCTGAATTTGTGCATCATTTTTTTTCCTACCCAATTCGCTGCCACTTCCCATAAATGGTTAGAACAGAGTAATTAATTTAGAATCTTGTTCTGATTTTAGAAATGTTATCATTGTGAGTTGTTTCCTTCTACATGCTACCATCAGGAGGGTATGTAGCCAATGAAAAAATTTTGTTGTGAATTTGACTCAATAGTATATAGTATATTGATGATATTTACATAAAATTTTAACTGAAAAATAAGTAGTTAAAATTTTTAACTAAAAATAAGCACTTAAACATTTTAATTAAATAATGAAGAAACTACTTCTTTTCTCAGAACTAAAGGAAGATTTCATTCACTGAATTTACTTTTTTGCAAATTAAAGACTAACAGTCCAACAGCAGCTTCTTGAGTAAGTTAATTTTAATATAGAATGGGGAAGAAGTGCATTTAATGAGCAGACACTGTCAGATGGTATCTTCTTTAATGTTGACAACAACCCTTTTATAACATGGAGGCAAAGGCAGACACTTAGTGAATAAAGGATATTATCATAGGCTGCTATTGTGAAGCATATCTTTCATTCTGTGGTATGCAGTTGCTCTTTATAAACTGAAACAAAAATGAAATCATGTTGAAAATATTTTACTGTATCTTTATAATATTCAGATTCTAGTGTCTAAAATATTAGTATATGTAAATTTCATATACCTAAAAATATTCAGTCATAGTATTAATTCATTTTAAGTTCAAGTGAGATTTGTTTCTCATATATTACTATGTATAAGTCCCTCATTAAGGTTTAAAATCTTCTTTCTTCAAATAAGACATTATTGACATTGGATATTTAGTTATTACTTTTTTATACTATAAGTTATGAATGTGAAATCACTACTTTTCTCATGGTTACAATATTTAGAAGTACAGTTATTATCTAGTTAGCATTTTAGGTGACTTCACAGCAAAGTAGATTTTATTTTAGGTATAAAACAGTAAGAAGAGGTGCTATCAAAATATTTTATATCTTTGCATGACATAAAACTCTGTTCCATGAATAAAACTTTAGTTTTTCTTCAAACACCAAAGTGTTGGGAAATTTTTAGAATATGTTCAAGGACACAACACATTTTAGCAGGAAAAAAAGAATTAAAAATTCCTAAAAGTACTGAATAAAAAATATAATGCAGATTTTTTCTAATTCTACTAATTTAGTGGAGGATATTAGCAAGTTAACTGGTATTGTGATATATTTTAAAAATATATTCTGAAAGTAATGTTAACATGATTACCAAATTGAATTTTGCAATTTGAGCTAAACTTTGGTTTGTCCTTTCCGTAAGCATGACTACTATTTACTATTTTCACATAGTAATGTTAAAAGTTATGTGGTTAGGTACCTAATATGATTTGTAACTACTAAACATGTTTCTTTTTTGTGAACCATTTGCAAATTGCAGTGAACATGTGTCTTAAGGACATAAATCACCACTAAATACAACATTCTTGTTAATTAAACATTCTACATCCTAATAATATCTATATGACTTACCAATTCCCTGGCTTCCAGGAAACTGATTTCCCAGAGATTTTTCCTCTTGATAAATAAAGTCTCCATAAGAACTTTTATTTAAATTAGAGGACAGACAATAAAATTAACAAAATAAAATTCTAAAGATAGAATCAATAGTTTATAATTATATATAGCCAAATATCAACTTCATTGGGTTCTGAAAAACAATCCCAAATATTTTTGTCTGTACAGTACCTTCCATCTATCATTGGTAAATTTTAATCTAATTTAGTGATCAGAAACTGAAAAGCTTTTATTTTTTCTTTAAAACTTCCAGCTTCTCCAGCACTTCTATCCTTATTTTCATGTCTCACAGCCCCTCACATCTTAAATAATGTATCTAAGTTATTAGGGTCTTGTGACAATGAGAATTATTATTTTTAAAATGTTAGTTCAAAGATTGGCACATTTTTGCACAAGCAAGAGTAGCAAATACTAGACACCAGAATTTTCATTAAAGTCTTGCTTACACACACCTATTTTATTTCACCTTTAAACATTTGGAAATCAGAAATAACTTTATAGAAAGATCTTTCTTTTTAAAGGCCGCTATTTATGCTGAGCAATTACATTTTTTTCTAATGTATCTGAAATTACAGTTCTTCATACATGAGTTTGCATTGTATTGGAAATATTTATTTTTCTGCTTGTTACATTGTATTATATAAATAAAAAATACAGAGTACCTAAAATCTTCAAATTCTGTTTTATTTATTTATTTATTTATTTGGTACCAGAGATTGAACCCAGAAGCACTTAACTACTGAGCCACATCCCCAGACCTTTTGTTACATTTTATTTAGGACAGGGTCTCCCTGAGTTGCTGAGTTGCTAAGTGCCTTTTCAATTTGCAGAGGCTACCTTTGAACTTGGGATCCTCCTGCCTCAGTCTCCAGAGCCTCTGGGATTAGCGGCATGTGCCATACTGCCTGACTTCAAATTCTTTTGATTTCTTCCTCCTAAAAGTTGATTTAATTCTATGTCTGCGAATGTGTACAAAACCACATGTTAAACACACACACATACAAACACACAAACACACACACATACAACTTGTGTTCTGAACATTCACAAAGATGATGTTCACAATTGAGTCAGAACAAATATTAAAGGACTGGATTAAATTCTGTACTCACTCATTTGGAATTTTAATTCTAAAAGGGCCCTAATTAAATTTGGAAAATCTGAAAACAGAAATATGCTTTATTTATCTTTTCCATGTTATCTTTTCCAAGGGATTACAGTTAGCATAAACCATAACAAAATTTATTTAAAATTGAATAATAAACTTTATAATAACTCTAAAATGCTGAAACAAAGACAAAATCATATAATACAAGATACAATCACCAACGTTAGGTCAATGCAGGCATATTTTCAAACCTTTTTAACTGTTTCTGTTGGGCATAGATTTTTCATTGTTTTTTATTGCCAAACAGAAATAGAAGAAAATAGAGTCAGTTACAGAACTCACAAGGTTCATAAGACAACAAAAGGGATTCTCAAGAGGACAATTATCCCCAGGATGGAGGCTCGGGCAATGTTTCATTCAAAAGTTCTCAACATGAAGACACTATATAATGCAATTACTGGATTTTCTCAAAGTAATCCATCTAGTAAAAAAAAATAGCAGGGGGACTCATAAGGTTTTTTCTTGTTATAATAAAATTGCAGGTTTGTCCTACAATGTCTGGACTGAGTGAAGAGTCTTATAATTAGAACTATGCTTGCTCATGAAAGCTGCCCTACTCCTTACAGTGGTGGTGTGTCTCAATGATGATGATGATAATGATGATGATGGTGATGATGATGATTGTTTTAGATTTAGCCAGATTGATATTTCTCAATTATTTTATTCATTAATGCTTCCTTAAGGAGAAAATTTTATATTTTCCTAATTAACCCTGCAATGGAAAGTTTAATAACATAAATATATTATTTTATATCTTTTGATGCACTCTGTGTATCTCTGCTTTCAACAAAACAGTAAGATTATTTTCCCTCCCCTTTATTTTTATCTTTTTTTTGGGTACAATATCATACCCATGGAGAAATCATGTGCTAGAGAATCTGACTTTTTTGTTCTAATATTAATGAATCCTTACAATATAGTTTCCATGTATATTACTCCACCCTAGTTCTCAGCACCAAAAGAGTAAGAAATAAAGAAGGTGAAATGTACCTCCTCCTATCTTACCTAGAGCAACTTGCCAATACAGAATTTGGTAAAGAACATCCAATAGCAAAATTAGTAAATCAGGTTGATATTTCTATGATGGTTTGATTTATTCCAGATTTTAGAATACACAGAGAAACTCCACATTCTTCTTATTTGTGTTTTCAAATATATTATCAATTTTAAGATCAATACTATACTAATTATCATTGTGCATCAAGGTACTCTGTATCTAGTGCAGTTCAAAGATCTTGTGTACTGTAACGAAAGGTGAAAGCATTTTTTTTTATGCTCATATAAAACTTGAGTGTGCAACAAAAAATCTATAGTGGAAATCAAGGTGTCTGGATTTTGGATCTTCATCTGTGAAACATGTAAAATAAAATTCCTACTGGTGCTATTTATTTCCTACACAGTGGATGTAACCTTTATCTGAAATGGTGGGAAAGTACATTTTATAATTTCCATTATTTTATACAAGTTTTTTTATGGAATAAAGGACACACATAGAGTTTGTATATCTTGAAACTATATTTTACTACTTAATTTTCCTATTACTTTGAAGGAAATCAGTGAATCTGTTTTCTTCCAAAATTTACTTTGTGTCTTAGATTCTAATCTCTAAAAGTTATTTTATCCTTTACTACTTATTTCTATGTGTTAGGCGTGATCTTGATCCTCAGACCTCTGCCCTTAAGATTCTTCATGATGAAAATGGAATAACTGGGTATTCTTTTCACTTAAGAATTACCATACATTTTGCATAAATGAAAAGGACTAGTGTTTTAGTCAGCTTTTTCACTGCTATGACTAAAGACCTGACCAGAACGATTGTAGAAGTGTAAAGTTTATTTGAGGGCTTGTGGTTTCCAAGGTATTAATCCATAGAATGACAACTCTATTCCTCAGGTCTCAAGTGGAGGCAGAACATCATGGTAGAAGAGTGTAGTAGATTGAAGTGGATCACATGATGATCAGGAAGCAACAAAAGAGAAATCATCACTTGCCAAATACAAATACATACCACAAAGCCATGCCCCTGATACCCCACTTCCTCCAGCCACACTCTACCTGCCTTCAATTACCATTCAATTAATCCCATCAGGTGATTATTTCACTGATTGGGTTAAGGGTCTCATAACCCAATCATTTCTCCTCTAAACCTTCTTTCATTGTATCACACATGAGCTTTAGAAAGACAGCTTGCTTCCAAACCTTAACAACTAGGAACTGAATTCCAAAGTATGCACTGGAAGTTCATAAACTGACATGCAAAATAAATTAGAAATATTAGCATTTTTCTGGGTAACTGAATTTCTGACAATAGTATAGGGAAATAGTTTTTTTTTTTTAGTAATCTTTCAACAAGATTAAAGATGGAAAAAAATTATGTCTTACATGATGTAGTCAACAGAAGTCTGGCAGCTTAGTGATCAAAACAAATTTAGGGTTTTTTTTTTTGTTTGTTTAACTAAATTTTAAGCTGGTTGAACTGCTTTAGTAAGAACTATTTCCATTTCTTCAATCTAATAAAGTCTTCCAGACATTCAGAACAACTGAAATGAACTGATATTTTTAAAAGGGAGGGGAGAAGGGTGAAAAGAAAGCAGGGAGGGAGGGAGGGAAGAATGAAGAAAAGAAGAAAGAAAGAGCCAGGCTTGATGGCACATGCCTGTATTCCCAGAGGCTCAGGAGGCTGAGGCAGTTCAAAGTCAGCCTCAGCAATAGTGAGGTGCTAGGCATCTCAGTGAGACCTGTCTCTAAATGAAATACAAAGTATGGCTGGGGATGTGGCTCAGTGGTTGAGTGCCCCTGAGTTCAATACCTGGTACAAAAAAAAAAAAAAGAAAGAAAGAAAGAAAGAAGAAAAAAAAGGAAAGATGAGAGAATGTTATGAGTTTCAACAAAGATAAGTTTGATCCATAAAAGAAAATAATAAATATTGAAGCAAAAAGGTTGAGACAGGTAAGGTAACTTCAGCTCCTTATTACTTCCCAAATATTTTTCACGTCTTAAACTATCAGGTTGTTTGCTTTAAGTAGTATGACCTGAATAATAAAGTAAGACATAATGGATGTTACAAATATACTTTTAGTGTTATTAATTTATAAAACATATAAACAGTTCCTATTTATCACACCTCAAAAATATCTCATTTTTATTCATATTTCTGTGCATATTCCTTTGCCCCAAAATACCATCACCTCTCACAAAACAGATTGGTATAACCTTCTTCCTTTTGTAACTGGTTTTATAAAAGGTAAGGCATATCATATAAACCATTTTGCAACAAATTATGTGAAAGCTTTGCATTAAATTCAAAGTTAAATTCAAAGTCACTATTGTCCTGCATGTTAGGTGCTGGCCTCTACCTTTGACCTTATTTCCTGTGAACTTGCACTCTTTATTGGTCACTGTGCTGTAACTATGCTGCTTGCTGCTCTTTAAACTTGCCAAATCCATGCCTACCTCACCACTTTTGCACTTTCTGCCTGTGGAATGAATATGCATTCTTAAGAACAAAGTAGTTGATTGCTTTTCTTTTGATCTCTTCTTAAATATGCATAAGAATTTGCTACTTATAAATTACTTTTTCCTTTGTAACCATTTTCATTTTATTTTCCTTATAGTATATGTTTTATATATTTCTCTATATTTATAGAGGTGTCAAAGTCTTGATTGTCTTGCTCATCACTGGGTTTTCCTTGGCATCTAAATCTTACTAAATAAAAATATAATAATTAATTGTTTTACCAATAAAACCAATTAATTTAATTAATTGTTTTATAAATATAAAACAATTAATTAAAATTAAAAAAGTATTCATGAAAGACTAAGTGATATGGACAATCAAATCCTATGAGAAAATATTTTTGTTCAGTCTTTTTGTGTCAAACCAAATTATAATTTTTGGGAAAGACAAATATAACTTCTAGAATATGATATTATTTTTTTTATGAAGACCTGTTTTTAACAGTTTAAAAAGTAAATCCACTTAATATAACCTAGAACTTTCAAGACAGCTGGATGTAATATCAGCAGGTAAGGAAATTTTATTTTTCTTATAACTCCAAACCTAACAAAATTGGGAATATTTAGTGCTATATCTCTTATTCTATCCTAGATTTCCATTTTTTTTTAACTTGGAGGCAAGACCATTCAATTTCATAATCTAATTCTTAAACATTTTTTAAGCATTCAAGCCTTTCCCTTTCAAATCATACATTGTATGCACACCAAAACTTAAGATTGAGTTCTCTCAGGTGGACATGATGGTGTCTGAAATATGCTCTTTTCTTTCTACACTCCAGGCTTGGCAAGCCCAGAGACAGGTCTAAACACCTTAATTGTACAACATGCAGAAATGTTGCTGCATTACCATTCTTTCCCTGAATTCTGACTGAAGAGATTTTTGCCAAAAGATAGATACGTATCTGTATAACTTTTTTTTAATATATCTATGCAACCCATATTGCTCATATATTACACATGAACAGGAATGTTTGTATTAGATCATTAAATTTTGAAAGTCAGGAATATTGATATGGATTTCACCTGATGAAAATATAAACATAGTCAATTCTGTGTTCTGCATATAAGTCAAAATAATGTACCTCATTCTAAGACAAGTTCTCAATCTCTCCATATGTTATATGAGGGTTGGAAAGTTCATATTTTATAACAAAATTGATGTTTAGCCAATATCAATATTTTAAGCAAATGTCTCATATATTTTTCAAGTACCAGTATGTTTGACTACTTCAGGAAATGTAAGATGAAGAAAAACATATTGAAATAATAATCACTTTAATCTCATACTGTCAGTATACAATCCATCAACCAGTAGATTATGAGATTGAAGAAAACATTTTTAAAAATCTGTCTCAGGAGCAAATTGTTACAACTTACACTAATATACCTAAGTCTAACATATATATTCTTGTAATTTGATAAATATTAGGAAAGCAAGAATATTTTAACTGTCGTGATTCTGCAATCTGCATTTGGGGTAAAATTGGGAGTTCATAACCCACTTCAATCTAATGTATGAAATATGATATGTCAAGAGCTTTGTAATGTTGTGAACAACCAATAAAAAATAAAAAATTTAAAAAAAGAAGAAGAATATTTATTTCATAATACTAAAATCAACAGTCTAATATTTCATATTTAAATGTTTAGTATTATGTGAAAAATTAGGTGGTCTAACGTATATGTGTGTTTTAATTAATTCATTATAGATGACAGATAATAACTGTACTAATTTATGGAGTACTATAAGATGTTTTGAGATTCATATACTTATAGAAAATTTAATTAAGCTAATAAACATAGATATAACATCATTAATTATCTTTTGTTTTGTAGTGATGACTTTAAAAAACTCCAAGAGTTATAATTTAAAAATTCAGAGATATTATAATTAATTGTGGTCATAATGCAGACAATATAGGAATATTTTAAATTTGTGTGTGTTTTCAAGAACTGAAAAAATCTGTTATCACCACTTACTGTTATTTTTTGTGTATGTTTGGATTCGTTAATCAATATATAGTTTAATTATATTGTTTATGCATATTTGTAAACAATAAATGTGTGTGTGTAGGTGTGTGTATGTGTGAAGGAAAATTATATTTGAGGCTCAAAATTTCAGAGGATTCTGTCCATAGACAACAAACTCCATTGCTCTGGGCTGTAGGTGAGGCAGAGTATCATTGCAAAAATGTGTGGTGGAGGAAAACATCTCAGAACATTGCTGTCAGGAAGCAGAGAGAGCTCCACTCACCGGGGACAAAATATATAACCCAAAGTCATGCCCCCAGTGACTTACCTCTTCTGGCCAAACTCTACCTGTCTATAGTTACCACCTAGTAAATCCATTCAAGTGGCTGAATGCACTGGTTAAATTTAATCTCTTCATAACCTAATCATTACAACTCTAAACTTTATTGCATCATCTCACACATGAGCTTTGGGGGGACACCTCATAATTAAACCAAAACATTCTGCTTTAACATTACTGGCATCTCTTAATCTCTAGGGTCTCCACTGAAGCCTTGACTTTTTTTCTCATATCTTCATGCATCACCTCTCAGGGGCAGCACACAGTGAAGCCAACCTTGCTCCTGCCTCCTCTCCTGAGCTTTTCTCTGACATCTCAGTAGAAGGCTCATGACCCCTAACTCCGGCATTCTTCATTTCTGCAGAGCCATAACCATGTAATTGACACTAGGGTTTTTCACCATCTTGAATAGTAGCCAAGCCTCTAGGTCTTGCCTGTCTCCCACATGGATGGTGGAAATGGGGTTCCCCTTGGTGGAACAGACTGGCTGAGAAATAAAAACTAGAAAAAATAGAACGACGAAAAAAAACACAGGACACAGAAAATAGTTTCAAAAGCTGAGACAGGACAGGAAAGCTGATCAGATGAATCCAGCTTTTAGACTATGGCAAAATGGATCCCTCACCTGCTTTATTTACATCAAGAAACATCAAAGGCCTTCCATAGAATGTTCTTCTCCAAAAAAAAAAAAAAGATAAAAGATGAGCTGTCGAGTCCCCAACGTGTTATGTATGCCCATCTCTGGAGCTACTTTGAGGGGTCTTCCTACCAGAACAGAGATAAGGTCATGTACATTGGGCAATCTAATGCCACCTGAGGTCCATGGATAGTTCACAATGCCAATCTTAATCTCCTTGGCTACCATACTGAGAAAAGACCCTCATGTAATTCACAGATGGCTTCCCACATCTAGGGACCATGGTTGCAGCTGTCTGTGAGTGCTTGGGAAATTGAGCTTGATGAAAAAAATTTCTTTGCAAGCAGGGTGTCCTCATGATCTCTTTTCAAAGGAATTTTTACCTTTATAACCTTCAGCCTGAGATGGGTGTCATCTTGCTAACTCCTGAGAAAACTTTCTGTCATTTTTCCCGTTGCTTCTGGGTAAAGTATTTAGGATCTCTTTAGTGAATGTAATTTACTACCACAACTTACTTAGCCCAAGTTTTATTCAAACTCTTCTGGCCAAACTTCAAATTTTTCAAATATTTCTGCTTTGCTTTCTCCTCCTGATTATTACAGTAAACTTGGTTAATAGTGACCAGTAATACTCATGACATCCCTAGTACTGTTGTTTTAAAATTTCCTCTGTCAGATTAATTAGTCCATCACATTTTTATTCAGTCTCAGAGAAAGTCTCAGGGCATGGGCAAACTATAGACAACTTCTTTCCCAGAAAGTAACATGAATGGTCTCTAGTTCAATCTCCAATAGAGTCCTTCTTCTACTCTGAAATCTCATGAACTCACTCTTTATTTTCTACAGTTCTGTTGGCATTATAATCTTTTTGGAAAAGCTTCCAAAGCTTTTCCAGTTTGCACTATTAAACTTTCAATATTCCTTTCCCTAAAAATGAACCCCAAATTCTTCTGAATCACAGAGCATGGTTATTCACAGCAACAATCCCCCTTCTCAGTACCAATGTTTTCTTTAGTTAGCCTTTTAACCACTGTGGCCATAAAAACCTAATGAGAACAGTTTTAGAGAAAGAACAGTTTAATTGATTTAAGGTTTCAGAGGTCTCAGTCTATAGTCATCCAACTACATATTTTGGAGCTGGAATTGAAGTAGAACATCATAATGGAAGAGTATGTCAGAGAAAAGTGTCTAAGGACATGGCATTTAGGAAGCAGAGAAGCAAAAAAATGAAAATTTCAGAAAGTTACTAAAACCAAGTATTTTATTATAGATTTTTAGCAAATCTAATTAAATTGCTTTGTGCGTCTAACCAGATAAGGCCATTGTAACTTTTAAAACATGGACCTTTAGCTTTAAATTGGTTGGAATTCATTCCATTAAAAAATTGTGTTATATTCTTATTGAAAAAAAAATGAAAATAATTTACATAACAATTATCCAGAAAATTCAAGTCTCAATAGTATCCAGATTCCAAGACAAAGTATGATCTCACATAGAATTATATTTTAATTCTAGATAATTCATGGTCACCATAGAATGCATTGTTTCTTTACCCATTAACCCTACTAATGGCATTGTTCATTATGGTTACTCCTAGAATTAATGCAAAACTTTCTACAGCATTGCTAAAGTTTATTTCCAAGCATATTCAATGTGTTTAGAAATCAAATCTTCACATAGCTATCTTTATATTCAGCCATTTTAAGAATAATAGCAATGACACTGCTTAGATTTTATATCAGGAAATTTTAAAAAATACATTTCAGGTATTGTTTTGCTTTTGTTTTGTTTTCTTTTTACGATTACCAGAGGCTATGCCTGGAATAAATAAATAGTCTATGCAGGTCATATGTTCCCACGGAGAATAGAAATTAAATTATTTTTAAAGATGAAAACTATCACTGAAACTACTAACAAGTTTAAAACACTAGCAACTGAGAAAGTGAACTTCACTGAAAATATAGACTTTGGGACTAACAAGAAATAGCACTGAGTTGCATAATATTTGCTCTTTTCCCCAGAAGTGAAAAGCATATTTTTAACAGATTAAAATTAAAGATATTCTTTTCCTTTAACAGTGTGGGTTTGTTATGAAAAGTCTGGTGTTAGAATGAATTCCCAATTATCCACTATGCAGATAAATAAGTGTTGTTATTCTTAAAAAGCATGCAGCAGGTCAGTCACCGATTATCTTTCAATATGCTTGAGCATGATGTCCCTTATTGATGGATAAAAGATATGAATATATGACTGGTTCAGTATCAGTACATTGAAATAATTTTATTATTAGCCTCCTTTTCACATATTTATAGTCAGAAATATAAAGGCTGTGGATTTTGCAAAGAATTAAATTATTATGTTTGTCTCAATCAATTTTTGTTTTATGAAGAAAATTAGACTCACATACAAATAATATCATCTAACAAAGTCTGGCCATCCTACCAGGGAATTTTACATAGTTTGGTATATAGATAGGAGAAATGGGGGCTATAAATTACAATATAAGTGAAAAGAAAAAGAAAAGGATAAAAAGAAAGAAAAGATGTTGAATCTTTGAAATGAAATGTTAAAAGAGATTTTGGAGAGTTATTCTATAGTCTAACACTAAAGAAGCAGTATGAAAACTCTTAAATGAGAATTCTAGATATTGTTGATTCTCCAATCCATCAATTTTATTTTTATTAATAATTGTTTGTATGTTAATTAGTCATTTAATTAATTATGCATTTCAATCCCAGTTACCCAATAATTAGCTACTAATTCCTGAGGTTTGCATTTGATAATTCGGTAAAATGGAGTGTCCTCTTTATTAAAATAACTGAAGTATTCTGACTTTTGCCAGTAAATGGATGAATTTGGAGACTATCAAGCTAAGTGAAATAAACCAATCTCCCAAAAACAAAAGCCAAATGTTCTCTCTGATATGCAAATACTTCAACACAAAAATGGGAGAGAGGGGGGAAATTCAGTGGATTAGACAAAGAGTAGTGAAAGGGAGGAAGGGGGGATGGGAAAAAGAAAGACAATGAAATAAATTGGTCATAACTTTCATATGTTCATCTATGAATACACTATTAGAGAAACTCCACATCATGTACACCTCGAGAATGGGATCCTAATTAGAATAGGTTATACTCCATGTATGTAAAATATGTCAAAATACAATCTAGTATTATGTATATTTGCAAAAGAACAAATCAAAAAATGATTAAGAAAATCGAAAAAAAAATGAAGCATTGGGGAAAAGAGGAAAAAATGTGAACAAAGTAGCAAAGCAATTAAACTAAGACAATTTCTAATCTGCAAAAGAAGAGACTTACTTAACAGAATGTTCTAAAAGTTAAGAGTCGCTATGAAGAGAGGTTTCACAAGAAGTCCTTTTATCCTAGGCTAAAAAACCTGACTGTGAAAGAATAAACTTGTATAATGTGTGACTCATGTAGAGTGAGATGGTCTCAGTGATCAGCATGGCTATGACAGGGCACACACAGTTAATGACCAGCATCTTTTTAATGGCCCTGAAATAAATCATTGTTATTTAAGTCAACTTAGTTTATTTTCCTATTAGTTTTGTTCTTAGAATAAAATTATGGAAAATATAAAAGGAATTCTTTAATAATTAGTAAGAATACACACAAAAATGTCAATAAGAAATACATGTAAATTAAAGATTATTTGAACACTTTCACCAAGATTCAATGAATATAATGGCTAAATTAAAAGGTGTTAAATCTCAATTTAAGCCCACAGCTATATAACTATAAATAAGATTTTGAACATATTCTTCCATCTTTATTTAGCAACTTGTTTATATGATAAATATATAGGAAATATATCCAAATTGAGCCACTTTTAGTATTTTTTTCAAATATTCAAGTTTAGTTTCTCTGTACAGTGTCTACTTTGCTGGTACCAGAAATTAGTAATTTTTCACAATTTTACAAGATACATTATAGTTTTATTTTTTAATTTTGTACTGGAAATAGATCCCAAGAATGCTTTACTACTAAGCCACATCTCCAGCCTTTAATTTTTTTTTTTTTTTTTTTTTTTGTATTGAGACAAGGCCTCATTAAGTTGTTGAGGCCGTTTCAAACTTGCCTTCCTGCCTCAGCCTCTAAAGTAGCTGGAATTACAGATTTGTACCACAGCCTGTGGCTCAATTTTTAATTATGACATAATCAATGAAAGACCACCTGATGAAGTACATTACATAAAAGATTTTCAATAGTCAAATAGACTTCACTCTAAATAGCTATAGAACTTAAGAAGACCAGATAAGTGAAAATAAAACAAAACAGAAAGTTATTTATTCAGAACTTGCAAAAGATTCGGCTACCATCACTTGCATTTGTCAGAGAATCAAAAATAGGCAAGGGAGTGGAAAAGCTTTATAGTGGGGAGGAAAATTAGGTCTCCAACTGTACCATAAGCTGTTGATCTGGGCAAGTTGCAGGCAGGTTAACTAGAAGTGGCATCCTAATACATGAGTTTTCTCTTGTTGTTCCAAGTCTAAAGTGGAAAGAAAAATTAGGGATATTGACAATGATTTAACAATCCTTTCCATGTTAGGTTCCTTGTTACAGGGGTTATTGTTTGTCTTCCTGTACTGTTTGCTTAAGATAATTGTCTGACTTCCTAGACAGAACACCTTAGTACTCTAGCTGCCTTCTATGCTAGTTACTAAAGATGACATGTTGGCCTCCTGAGATAGTTGGTACAAGCCGTGGGTGTGGAAAAAAAAATATATATATATGTGTATACATACACACACACACACACACACACACACACATACACTTTATAGTATTTTCCCTATCTATATATATTCAGTCAGATATTAGATGAGTGTCTGAAATACTATATTACCAATGAAATATAGTTTCCTATAGGAAAAAAGCACACATTTTATATAAACTTAGGATTTATATAATCATAAAATATTACAAATGTAATGATTAGGATTTAATGTTTTCTATGAGACTCAAGTCATCAGAATATAATTTTTTCAGTACCAATACTTAAAAATACCTAATCACAAACAATTTCAGCAATTTAAGCTTTGAGGAAATTGAGAGATGTCTGAATACTTGACAATACGAAACAAAGCATTTTGAAAATCATTAATTTTCAAATTTGTACATTCTGAACAGTTACGAAGTGTTAGACACTTAACTAAACGCCACCATGAAGAAAGAAAAACAGTGTACACAGTTTTTAAGAGCTCAAATTCTGGAACCAGATTGATATGAATAGCTACCATTCACATGTACTAAGCAATATTTTAAAGCATTCCTCATTTTTGCTATCTGTAAAATATGCAAAACTCAGTTTGTTGTTTTTCTGTGATAGAAAATTTATACTAAGAAATATTATATTTAACCTTTGTAAAAGCACAATGAACAATGTACCTTTGAAAGACCCCCCAGATCCCCCAACCCGGAATGGACCACGCGAGACACTGGATGCAAACCGCAGGGGGGTTTATTCTCACACAGGCGCCTGTGGGTGCACAGCAAAACCTCAGCTGGAGCTTCGGTGACTGGCACACCCGGGCTCGGGGGTACAGAGTTTTTTTAGGAAGCAGGGGGCAAGGTTTCAGCCTAGCACAGTAACAGTTATTCTATTGGTTTATCTAAGTTCCTCTAGGTCCAGCCCCTTAGGTCACCTGGGGGGGTAAACTTGTTTTTTTCCACTTTATGTTCTCAGAAAAGAAACCTATAAATTGCATCCTATTCTTTTAGTTCCTGTTTTTACTCTATTTGCTCAAGCTTGGCCTTCCCAGGATTATCTATATGGAACATCTGGTGGTGGCATTGTATAGAGCTTGGAGTGTTACGTGCAGCTGGGAAGTGCTACGTGCAGCTTGTGGGGTTTTAACATGGGGGTTGTACATGGGAACATCCTGTAGGGCACAGGGGTTAGAATTCCTAACGTTGGGTTTGGGGCCCTGTAGTCCTTCACCTTTATTCTATTAAAAGTTGATTTTTGAATAAAGATATTTGTTAAGTATGCAAAGTACTTCGATGTATAAAAGTTTTATTGAATATTATTTGTTACAGCATGAGTAAATTATACAACCTAAGTTCATTGCAGAATATTACAGGATCCATGAAATAAAAGATACAGTAATTTAAGTAGAGGAAAATGTGACTAGAAAAATGGACAAAATATTAGGAATATAGAGTAGAATATGAAAATATCTCATAAATATCCTAAGCTAACTATTTTTTTTCCAAGAACACAGGAAACGAGTGAAGGTTTTAAATGAAATCATACTATAGGAGATATTTGATAATGGAGAGTAGTAATCTGTTTTGTAAAGTGTTGAGTCTGTTTCTTAGTTGACATGCTAATTAAAGTAGGAGAGAAAAAATCATGTGTATATATTACAATGAATCCATAAGCATTTCAGTACATATAGTTATGAGGTGTATAAATGTAGTTATGAAATTAATCCACATATTTTTATCTGAAGGAACTGGAATATTATATATCAATATCTAACTTTTAGGACAAATTTTTAAAAACTCTAAAAAGAACATTACTCTCATAATAGTATTCTTTCTCTATGTAGATTTACCTATATAAATATTTATATTTTAATTTTAGATTAATAAATTAATGTATGAAGTCATTAAGGTAGTTAATATGCTAGCTTTCATCTGATTAGATTAAATTAACTAAGATATGACTAAAATTGGGAATTTCATTTCTGTTGTCAATTTATAATTTAACAGATTAGTTTAATGATCATTGTTATGATTTGGATGTGAGGTGTCTCCCAAAAGCTCACAAGGAAGACAATGAAAGAAGGTTCAGAGGAGAAATGAGTGTGTTATGAGAGTATTAACCAAATCAGTGAATCAATCCCCTGATAGGGATTAACTGAATGGTAACTTAAGGCTGTTAGGGTGTGGCTGGAGGAGGTTGTTAATTAGGGGCATGGCTTTGGGGTATATATTTTGTATCTGTAGATTGGAGTCTCTTTCTGCTTTCTGTAGTCACGTGAGCTGCTTTCCTCCATCACACTCTTCTGCCATGATGTTCTGCCTCTCCTCAAGCCTGGAGGAATGCAGCCCA
Organism: Ictidomys tridecemlineatus; assembly: GCF_052094955.1. Lineage (NCBI taxonomy): Eukaryota > Metazoa > Chordata > Mammalia > Rodentia > Sciuridae > Ictidomys > Ictidomys tridecemlineatus. The sequence goes on along the minus strand of NC_135484.1, from coordinate 90,904,289 downwards.
CCTTCTGTGGACTAAGACCTCTGAAACCGTGAGCTCTCAAATAAAATCTTCCACTTCTACAGTTGTTCTGGTCAGGTCTTTTACTAGCAATAGTGAAAAAGCTGAAAAAAAAAAAACAATTACTGGCAAAAAGTTTTCAAAATAATTATATTTCTCATATTTTCTGGCATTTATCTTATCAATAGTTTGTATATTCTGAAAAATTTTCTGCCATACTAGCATTTGAATGTTTTATTTTTATTTTATCTATGCCTATAGTTGAGTTAAAATTATACATTAACTGTAAATAATAAATACTTGGATGATTTTTTAAAAAGCAAATTTTACGTTTGTTTTTAGTTTTGTACAGAAAATTAGACACCTATTATATAAAAATATTTAATTTTCCATTGGTAACTTTGAAATAATTAAGTTGCCTCAAATTATAATTGCATTGCTTTCCTAGCCTTTCATCTATTTCATTTATATATAATAGGAGCAAATATTTTAAAACAAAATGTTCTCTCCTCCAAATGTGTCTATTAAAATGGAACTTTCAGTAAAATTAAAATGTATAATTAAATTAATCAAAGTAAGATTACAGAGTATAATATTACTAGGAGTGATTTTAATAATATTGATTTGACTTTTTAATGACAATATTAGAAAAGCTCACAATGAATAATGAATGGGATAATAATTACTTCTTTTATGTAGTTAAATTATATATGGAATTTGAAAAACTCTATCCAATATCAGATGCATTGAGAGATAAATTTTTACAAACATCATGTAGGATTTGGAAAAATTGGTCTTGTCTCATACTTTGTCATCTATCCATCAACTGCCTTCCCCTACCACACCCCAGGTGAAAACTGCTTTATTACAGCACTAGAGATGGAAACAATGCAGTGGGGTGCCTTGGGTGGAGCTTACCTCGGGATGCAGCAGTTCACCCAGTAAGAACAGAGTTTATTACAGAGACAAAACCAAGCTGTGCTGCTTTACATCAACTACATGCCTTTTTAACATCTGTAAATGTAAAGAACTCATAGGGCTCAATCAATACAAATGTGGACACTGATCCAAAATTAAGGGGAATTGAATGTCTAATGCAACTCAAATGTCCAAAGTTAACTTTAGACAAAGTTGAAGCCAGAAAAACGAATATCTCATTAGGACTCTTTCTTTCTTCATCTCTTTACAACTCTTTGTATTGGCTATATTCTCAGACAGATTATTTATATAATCCTTCATTAATCCAAGGATAACAAATTACCTTTTTTTCTCTGGAAAATAGAATTATATTTTCTTAATAGTTTCAGGAAAAAATAGTCAAATAAATGTGTTGGGTCTGTGCTGAGAGCCATTGCCAAGTAGGAATGACGCATGGCCATTTCTTTGTCAGCCTACTCCATGTTGCTTAGAGGAAGGACTCTCCATTGTGGAAATGGGCTTGACTTTGGACCCAGGTCATTTGCAGTGACATTGCATGTATGCTTGAGTAAGGTGACCTTTCTCAAGGACCAGGGTGGATCCAGGTTTAGGGTGGATCAGGTTTTAGGGAGTATCCTGCTCCTTGGGTTTAGGGCAGTTCCAGGTTTAAGGTATACTCTGCTGGGAATAGGGCGCATCCTGCTGCCTCAGGCACACTCACTCCTTGGGTTCCTGTTGAGTTCTCTGGGATTCAGAGAGTATTTGGGATTCAGAATGTGGATTTTGCCCAGAACGTGGATTTCCCCAGAACGTGTGTGTGTGTGTGTGTGTGTGTGTGTGTGTGTGTGTGTGTGTAGAATGCCGGTGTGAGTTCAGGAATAAAGAGTTGCTGTTTGAATCTACAAGGTGTGAGTGGCTCGTGATTTTGTGCCCAGCCTTACTTCGGCAGGTCTGCTACATCATCCTTGAGTCAGCCTTTGTGATTCATGGGTTAAAATCCATAATTATCCTGTCTAGGTCTCACATCCACTTCAAAAGTTGCTATGTGTAATCAGGAGCAGTGTGGTCACTTTAACCACAGCTTGTGAGAGAAGTCTAAGGAGTTCAGTTTGGCAACATATTTATATTAAACATAAATGAAAAACAAAAACCTGACTTGAACACAATTTCATGTAAATCATTTATTATATTTTTAATGCTAACAGTATTTTATAATCTGACAAGGTAAATACACTTATGCTAATATTTATATTATATAGATTAAAATTGTAATTATATTTAAAATATAATCTTTAATACTTTCTAATAAAATTCTATGATAAAAATCAATCAATATTAGGTAATGGGAATTCAAGCATTGTGTATTTTGTTATATATAATTTTTTTTCTCTCAAAGACAAGAAAATGAGTCTGCTTCTAATAAACCATCAATTAGTATAAAGTTTGTTATACAAAATTATACCCTATTATAAACTAAAGAGAAACAACATAGAAATAAACCAAAAAAATAAATAAGAATTGTAACAGGTATAATTTTTCAAGATTCAAAATAATGATTTTTTGCTTTAAAAACAGTCCTTTTAATTTCAAGATAAGGATATACATGTGTGCATGTATGTGAAAGATTAATATGTTAATTAAATTATGATGAATTTTTTAAGTTGGTTACTTAGAAATAACTCTTATACTTGGAAAGTGGAGCTCAATCTGAGGAATACTGAAATAGAAACTAGGTTGGACCTATTTGGTTTTGTTTGTTTTTTTGTTGTTGCAGAGCTAAGGATGGAGCCAGAACTTGAAGCATGATCATCAAACACTCTACCCCTGGATTGCATTCTCATCCCTGGAATGTTTTTTTAAGTGAAGAAATACTTATTAATACTATAGGAGTACAAATCATAAAACTACCTATAAAAAGATTCTTGAACTTGTTTAATTTTTTAAAAATTATTTTCTTCAGATGTGAGTATTTTGTTACATTTTAATAACAATACAAATTAAAACAATAAATAATTTATGATAAATTACTTTAAAAATCAATCTAATGTACACATAAAGCACTTCTGCTGATCATATTAGCTCTGGGTTACTATGCTAACTGCCATTCTTTATCAATTTATGTGACCCAAATGCACAGATTAGATAGTATATACTCTAATGGCAACTGGGGAGTCCACCACTAGTGGCCACCAACATGTGAACATTTGGTTGTTCGCTTCATGGTTATTGCCATGGGAAAAAAAGTAATGTGCATCATTTAGGAGTGGAAGCATTCAGTGGTTGATCCTTTTTAGTGCTCTCTTATCCAGCTTGATGGACCCTGAAACCTTGTACTGAAATGCCTGCAGCTTCCTTCACCCTGAGTGGGGAAAATAGGGATTTCCTATGTAGGGTTTTTTCAGACTTGTGACACAAACTAATACTGAAGTTTTGATGTTATAGGCCACTGAGATTTCAGATTAGTTGTTAAAGCAATAAAATCTAGCCTATCCTAATATAAATAATGATGGCTTTTCTGGTAATTTGATCTTTATACTTCCTTGGGCAATATGCTCCATTTTAAGAAGTAACTTGTAAGGTGGATAATGGTCAAGAATAATTGAATAATTATATTCTAGTCAATAAACACAAGATTAAAAGAGTACATTTTCTTCCATTCACAAAATATGCAGTTTAGTAAGTACTTAATTATTATGTAATAATAATTATTATATAGATATAAGTAAAATGAGAGTACAAAAAGAGTAACTACATTGAAAAGACAATTTTACAAGGAAGATATCATTTTAACCAGGACTTGAAGAACAAGGAGAAGAACAATACTAAGAAATTCTAAGACTCTATGGTTATATCAATATAAAATACAGTACTATGGTCTCTATTTAAATTGTAATTGTAATTTACCTTTTTAAATTGTAAATTTCCTGCATACATGAGCTTATAAATTTGAAATATAAGCATTGCATGTTATATGTTATAAATATTATTAAATACTGTGTTAATTTTGTATGATAAAATATATAGTGTGATAAAAGCAAAAAATTGTACTTTGATTAGATTTAATAAAAATAAAATCACTGCAGAGATTTCAGAATAAATATCCCATTAATTGTTTTTATTATTACAATGTACCAAACAAAATAGTGACATCTCATTTTAAACCTTAATAAAATTAAATATTCTCCCTTCACTTTTAACAATACAAAGAATAACAACAAATTATTGCTCTTTGATGTTTAGAATACCAAGGATTACAAGAAAAAGTTGACTTTGGAATAGCAGGGCTGATATAACACAAAGTACTGCATGAATTTTGGGCCCAATTAATATATAGCTTTAGGATTTAGTGTGGGAAAAGTAATATGGTGACCATATAATACAGCAATCCTAAAAAAAAATTCTGTAGAGAAAACTGATATTAAGCCAAAGCAGTTTAAGTAGGATTGAATAGTGACAAATTGATTAAAAAATGGTTTACATATGACACATGTCATGTCATAATTGTTTACTTATGACAAATTGGGGATCAGTATGCTTATGTATAAAGGTCTGAGGAGACATTCATCATGAAATAATACAATCAACTTTATATACTTTAACATTCAATTTCATTTAAATTGAGCTTTATTGACACAATAATCATTCAACTGTAGAATGTAGCAACCTTCAATAAGACTCCATATTTGGTTTTAAATGGTTTAAAATAGTTGCTCATATATTCTTTGATGCTTCTACCATCAAGTCCTGAAGTTTTATTTTTCTCACTGGGAGTACTCACTAGACCTGGTGGCATGTGTGAAGTGAATAGAATATGGTAAAGATGATGGGTTTTACTTCTGCAACTGTGCTTTGTTATCTGTGTGACTTCCCCTTTATCTATGCTCCGAATCTGATTCCATCTTGGATCACCAGCTGCTCACTTGTGAGGACATCCTGGCAATCATGGAAATGTCTTCACTGCAGAGAATGAAGGCTGTCTGTATCAGATAAACTACTTTATAGAATACTGTTTCTCTTATCTTTAACATGAATAAGTAAGGCTCAATAAGTAAACAAATAAGTAAACAAATTTGGAGCCATATCTTATAAGGCCTCATATTTTAAGTCATGGGAATGAGCTTAATAGCTGATTCCTCTGTTCAATTCAAGCCTGGAATGAATTCAGACTCCATCAACTCTGAATGCAGTCTCTTAAACATTCAAAGCCAGAATATCCAAAAACCCATTCTGAGATTCCAGTATTATGATAACTGTTTGTTGTCCTCTGGCACTATATTTAAGATAGTTTGTTATGCATCAATAAACATGATACAACACCAAAGCAATTTTATAGATTATAATATAAAATAATTACACGAACTAAAAAGGACCTTAGAGAACATTTTGTTATGAGCATTTCAGGATAGTTTCAACAGAATCCTGATTTAATGCAGTTGCTTCGGTCATCCTTGAGGAGGGTGAAATGAGGGAATAGGTTAGAAATTCCTCTTTGCCATCTTCAAAGAGAAGAGCTCATTTCTATTGTTTTATATTTGGTAATGTTAAGGAAGTTTACATATAAAAAATGTAGAGGTGAGAGCCTTACTTACTCATGTTAAAGATAAGAGAAAAAGTATTCTATAAAGTAGTTTATCTCTAATTAAAACATAATTATATTATACCAAATCTAGACCTAAAATACGGATTCCTTGTTTACTCAGAGCATATACTTGTCCAACAGAGGACCGAAATTCCTACCTCTCTTAAATGGTATATTGACAATTGTACTCAAGAATTTTCCAATTAAAACAGAAGATACTTGACATATTATTGAGGAAGTTCATTTTCCTCATTATTTATGCTATAATATGATTAGAAAAGCAAGAATTGAGTGAAGACTCTGTGAGTAACTAATTATTTACTTTTGAATAAGCTATTTAATATCTTCAGTTCTGTTTTGTTACTTATAAAATGAGGAAAATAATATACATTTTCTGGCATGGTGCTTGACAATATAATTGCATTGCATTAATAATTTTTGCAGAAATATACTTTTGGTACTTTAAAAGGAGAATGATTCATTATTTTTATAACCCTTTATGACTTGTATATTGCAATTAAAACTAATGATTTCCTTTTACCAGTCTGGAAATCAAAGACAGGGCACACCACTTTTAAGTGTTCATTTATTTAATCAGTCAACAAATATTAATAACCAGACTCCATTCAAGGAGCAGGGACTATTAATGAACAAATAAAGACAGATTGCTTGATATTTACTTTAATTTTTTAAAGTTTGTATTTCTGTTTCTAAGGACACTTTCGCTATTATTATCAATGAGTGCCATACTTCCAGCACAGAAGGAACCCTATCATTTATCATTCTACTGTAGTTGTGGCCACATGCTACTGCTTCTGCAAATGGAAAGCTCTCCTAAGTGTCTGTTCATTTTGGTGATAATTGAGTTATAGAGCTCAGTCTGTTACCTCATGGGGAAGTGGCGGAAGAAGTGTTTTTTTTTTCTTCTTAGAGCACCCTGTGATCCTTATGCCTCCATTGAATGACATTTTTAGTAATACACATTTCATTGCTCAGGACTGCTTCCAAATTTTCTGTAACTTGGTTAATAATGTCAGGAGACAAAAACTCATGCCATATTCTGAGATTGAAACTAGCTTTGCTTCCAAATAATTGGCTTAGATGTTGCATCTGGGTCACCAGCAAAATCATGCTTCACTGTCATGATGAGTTGCCCCTTTCACTCCTGTGTCCTTTCCTGAGAGCATACCTAACTAGGGAATATTTCAATCTGTTAATCATGTTAAACATGCCACTAATGTTGCAGATGTAACTGTCTATAACTTCAGTTACTTAAAATATCCATTTCATTAGGTATAATTCTTTGTGTTGAAAATTTAGAATAGATTCACCTAAATTGCCCCTCTAGTCCCAGATGGGCTCTCTCATATGTCTGCAATCAATATTTGAGAGGTGAGAGCCTTACTTATTCATGTTAAAGATAAGGGAAAAGGTATTCTATAAAGTAGTTTATCTGTAATTAAAACATAATTATATCAAATCTAGATCTAAAATACATCTTCTAGTTCTTGCAATTCGATGGCTGGTGATGAGATAATGGAAGTGTTCTAGCCATGTATTTTTTATCATCTAGTAGGCTATCCTGGGCTAGTACTTGTGTTCTCTGGGGAGATAACTGTTATGGTTTGGCTGTGAGGTATCCCCCCAAAGCTCACATGTGAGACAATGCAAGAAGATTCAGAGGAGAAATGATTGTCTTAACCCAATCGGTGATTTAATCTCCTGATAGGGATTAACTCTATGGTAACTGAGTGGTAGGGTGTAGTGGGAGGAGGTGGGAATTGGCATACATATTTACATCTGGTGAATGTACTCTCTCTCTGCTTCCCTTTGCCACATTCTTCCACCATGTTGTTCCTGTCTCTTCTTGAGCACTGAGGAATAGTGTCAGCTGTCTGTGGACTAACACCTCTGAAACTGTGAGCCCTCAAATCAACTCTTTCTCCTCTACAATTGTTCTGATTGGGTCCTTTAATTACAGCAGAAGAGAAAGCTGACTACACAAATAACCAAAAGAGAGGAAGTAGTCAGATTTTCAGGCTTTACATTTTAACTGACTCAATGCCACTTCCCTAATTCTATTGTTCAAAGTGAATCAGAAAGTTGATGCAAGGACATACAAAATCACACTGTAAAGTAGCATATTTAGAGAGAAAGGAGTAACTACAGTCATCATTGCAAACTATTGCAGCATCCCCAGGTGTCACTACACGGGACTGAATCAGTCAGGGTCTCTCCAGATGAATTGGGCTAGTGCTGAATAATCACACAGACACAGAAAGTACCTTTTACTTGGGGTGTTTCAAGGATGCCTCCTCATCCCCAGTTCCCACAAGGAAAGCAAGAGAGGCAGACAAAAAAAGAGAGGAGCATGTTCTGAAGCCCTATTTATGGAGTACCGCAGTCCAGCTGGCTGGGCAAAATAACTGGGGGGTGACGAACTACTTGTGTACATTGATACAGCAGGAGTGGGAGCCTTTATTGTAGGACAACAGAGGTATTTATACATTCCACACAGCTTATCTTAATTAACATAAACTAGATACAGCAGTCAACCAATAAGAAATCTCCACACTTAATTGCTCGCTGGCGTTACTTCGCAAACCACTCTCTCTGCAAAATGCCAGGCGCCATCCAGACTTGTTTATAGACTCTAACATTTGCCAGGCACCATCCTGACTTGTTTACAGACTCTAACAATGGAGGAGAGCTGTTTGATGGACCATTCCATCCAAAAAAGGTAAGGGGTAGAATTATAAAGAAACAAGAAGGCAGCCCACTCCATTGGGTAACACCCACTCCTAAGGCCTCACTCACCTGCTGAGCAGAGATTGGGATCCACCTGCTTCCACAGGGAAACCAGTCCCCACATTTCCATCACTCAAGACTAGGGGGTGCTCAGCTCCTATATGGCAGCTCTGGACACCAAGGCTGCCAAAATTAGTCATATCACTGTTACATGTTAAATGCACTTATCCACTCTGAGAACCCTGCAGGTCTCATGCAAGGTTGATATCCCACTCATGGTCCTGAATATCGGTGCTATTTCATGCTGTGATGAAGCTCATAAAATGAAGTGCCTCACAATTTATACACTATGAACTCAAAATGCAAGTAGTCTTCTCCCATATTCTCAACATGTAATGTTTGAACTCAATAAATTCTTGAATTCAATAAAGGGGAAAATAGAAAGTATGTATCAATTATTCCTACATAGCAATTATAAAAACCTGCTAAATATACTTGGTCTTTTTACTTAGGGAATAGACTCCTTCATCATGGCATGATTCTGCCCCAGAATTCGAGACTTAGTCATTTCTTAGTTATTCTGTACTGCTTTATGGTTGAGGAATGAAATCCATTGAATAACTTTATTTTTTTTAACTTTTACTTTTTTTTTTAAACAATGGAATCTCATTATATTGCCCTGTCTGGAGTTGAATTTGTAATTCTCCTACCACAGTCTTTTGAGTAAATGGGATTACCAAGTTTATTATTGTATGAGACTGGGCGTTGAATAACTTTCTGTCCACTTCTGACCTGTAAAATATTAGAGGTTCAGAGACCTTGATGAAATTTGAACAATTTAATCTCCTTTACTCTACAGTGGTGGTGCATATGCCTTAAGTATACTTTGAGAACTTTCTAGATCAAATACCCCCAAAGATATGATCACAATAATTCTTGAGACATCTGTCTTTCTGTAGCTACTTTTGGTATAGTGTGTCTTTCTACGGCTAGTTTGGTTGGATCAGCCAAGCTACATTGAAAAAGATTGATCACTGGGAATTATCACAGCTATTATTGCAAAGAATTTACTTCATGGTCTAAATTAATCTCAAAAGGGAAGTCTGTGGTGATCTTGAACCCATTTCTTTTAGAATATTGCTTTGTTTCTCTGCCAAAGTTTATCACTCTCTCTAGAGATAACAACATGCAAATTTTAAATGAAAGTATCTTTCATAAGAAAAAGTGTAAACTAAAGATGATGTTAGGATGTGGGAATTAAAGGAAATAAATCCATAGAACACCACCAGAGTAGAAAGATATGGATTTTAATACAATTGGCTATAAAAACACAGGCTATAATAGTATATAAACACAACTTGGGATGGTTTTAATATTATATCGGCATTATAAAGTTGCAGGAAGACAATAACAATGTTTTTGGACATTTTTGGACATTTAAGCACAGAAACATAGGAAGGAGGAAGTGTAATCATGGTTATGGGTGACAGTCTTTTTAAAGTATGTGTTTTTTAATTTTCTATTTGCATATATATATATATATATATATATATAGAGAGAGAGAGAGAGAGAGAGAGAGAGAGACATGCAAAAGTTATGAATGGGGAAGTCTGAATTTTATTATTATGATATAACGGGGATAATGTCTAAACTTTAAGGTATCTGGAAATGAAACATCCAATTTAAAAAAGAGAAAAGTTATGATTATGAATATAGAACTACATTTCTTTTTATGAGATAAATTAGCCTATTTCTTGACCTGATATAAAGATTTCATCTATTCTATCCACTTTAGAAAAAAATTATATTCTGCAAGTGTTTCTTCTGAGCAGTAGTTTCAAGGAATTAGCCCTACAACATTTATGTGTACATCTTATATAAATTCATCCAATGTACAATACTATTTATATTACCATTGTTTGCAGCTCAATTAAAGGTGTATCCAACAGCAAGGAAGGACTGGGACAGATTACGGTATATGTCATCTATGAGTGATTATAGTAAGAACAAATAATTTTTTTAAAAAAATAATGATTATTCTATACAAAACCTAGACTGAACACAGTCACAGGTATCCCTGAGAGAGGTAGTGACATGTTAGACTAGGAGAGTGACCCTTTTTGCATGTCTTCATACAATTCTTTTTTATTACTAAAGTTTAAGACCAAACCATGAAATCAGGATACAGAAGGCCTCAAACTTTGTTTTTCTTTTAAAAAAATCTTTGTCTATTTATTTTTATGTCAACTAATACATGTAAACATAAAAATTTAAAATGCTATTAGGGTTGGGGCTGGGGTTGTGGCTCTGTGGTAGAGCACTTGTGTAGCATGTGTGAACCATTGGGTTCATCCCTCAGCACCACATATAAATAAATAAATAAATAGATAAATAAATAAAAATAAAGTTCCATTCACAACTAAAAGTATTTTTAAAAATGATATTAGGATAATATTTTCTATAAATGTATATATTGCATACGTTCACAACAAGTGGCACACATTAATCTTCTCAATCTTTACCAATAATAAACTGAGTAGAAGCATGATTAAGTCATGACTTAAGTTATTTTAGTTAGCGATGAGGATTTTATGTTTACACAAATGAATACTAAAAATTTGTGAAAAGATTACACCCAAATCCTGCAAAAAATTTACCTTACTAATGCCAATGAAATTACAAGAAAAATAAAGAGGGTTAGATGCAATATAAAGATGTGAAAAGAATCCAATCTTGTTTCAGATTGTTATGAATTACTTTGGTCTCAGTGTACATTTTAATTTTACTATTGTTTTAGAAGGGCTAGATATGAGACAAAATGTAAACAGAGTGATGAAATTATTCTCATTGTTAAATGTACAGAATGAAAGTAAAATATAATTCTTCAATCTAGAAATTACAGTGTTCATATTATATTATTAATATGTGTAGACTGTTGGCTCCTCATTATTGTTCATAAGGAAGCTTAGGTTCAGAAAGGCTAAATAACTTTCATAAGTTAGGTGGTTATAAATGATAGAACCAGGATTTGTGCAGTGACCATTAAAGTCTATATGGTAAATTATGATGCTTTTTGTTGTTGTTGTTATTTATTCTAATTAGTTATACATGATAGTAGAATACATTTTGACACATCATACTTAAATGGAGCATAATTTCTTCTCATTCTGGTTGTACACAATGTAGAATCTCATATAAGTGTAATCATATACACATATAGGGTAATAATGTCTGATTCATTCTACTATCTTTCCTACCCCCATAACTCCTCCCCTGCCTTCACTGTCTATTCCAAAGTACCTCTATTTTTTCCCTACACACCTTCCTATTTATTGTAAATTAACATCTGAATATCAGAGAAAATATTAGGCCTTTGGTTCTTTGGGATTGTCTTATTTCGCTAAAGATGACATTCTCCAGCTCCATCTATTTAAATACCTGCAAATGCCAGGCTGAGTAATATTTCATTGTGTACAAATACCACATTTCCTTTATCCATTCATATGTTGAAGGGTATCTAAGTTCGTTCCATAGTTTAGCTATTGTGAGTTGAACTGCTATAAATGTTGATATGGCTACATCACTGTAGTATGCTAATTTTAAGTCCTTTAGGTATAAACCAAAGAGTGGGATAGATATTTCACAATTTTCACTGTCCCACTCTCCTGAAGTATTACTATTCTCCACCTCCCTGGCATATCACTTGTTCTTTGGTAAACTTTTTGATGAAAAATGATGTATGAAAATGCCATCTGTTACTTATGATGTGAAGTATTAGGAAGTATTTCAAGATACATCATTGCCCATTTGCCTTGGTAGCAGTCTGTCATATTCTAAGTAATGTTGCTGCTTTTGTGTGATGCATCAAGGAGAAACACATAGAGTAAAGCTACAGTTAATCTGTGAAGGACTTGGACATGAGCAAAGCAGGACTTGTTGTCAGCAGAATATAGCATAGGCTTTAACTCAGTGACACTTTTACCTAACAAATGCGCTCATAATATTTGTGGACTAGGACACTTTCTTCCGCGAAAAGACTATTTGACACAGACTTTTACACTCTTCTCTTGACTTTCTTTACAAACATTGAGATTTAATTTGGCTATTCCTTATGTAAATTTGCTGATATAAGCTATTAGTTTCCAAGTTTGTATATTTGGAACATTTTATATATGTTTGGAGCAATTTGGGCATTTTGTAATGAGCTTTTGCATTTGTTTTGTTTTCCTTTTTTTCACTACCCATTGCATTTTTCTTATGTGGATGTATTCAATTAATACTCTGTAAATGTCTATATCACCAAGGACTCTGATAATTCTGTTGGCATGGACAGAAAGATGGAAAAGAAATAGGAAGGAAGGAAAAATGAAAAGAAGACAGGCAGACAAGCAGGCAAGAAGGCAGTTCTGTGTTATTGAAAAAATCAAAGTGTTTAATTCAACATAATAGGTGGACAAAACTATTTATCACAATTGGAAAATTGTTTATAGTTAATGTAGATTGAGGTTGATCAGTACAGTGAATGTTGAAATGTTTTAATCTATTGAGAGCTAATCAGTTTCTTTAGATTTGCCTGATAGTTCTTGCTCACCATTAGGTGAAGTCATTACATTGTAGGTGAAATCATCACATGCATTCAAAGGTTACTTAATATATACCTTCTATACCACCACTGTGCTAAGGATGTGTAATGATGAAATGTTACCTAAATCTTGTAATTATAAGGAACAAAAATTCAGGTATGCCTGCAGACATGCTCAGGTAAAACAATAAAATAAATGTTATGACTAAAATAAAATACTATCATGTTTTGTTTTAATAGGTTCTTAGGCAGGAAAATTTGAATTCTTATTTCTCTGTTAATCTACATCTTCCACATTTTTACTCTTATTTTATTAATCCATAAATTTTGATAGATTCCTCATGCTCCTATCACCAAAGTTCTACAAATACTGACACTGTATTATACTCAATAGTACATCCTGAGGTCTAACCAATCTAATATTTAAGTGAATCTTTTGGACAGTGAATTATGTATATATGAGTAATTCTACTTGGAGTAATTCTATTTTTTAAACATCACATAATTTAAAACATACTTGACAAATGGAACCTTTGGAGAAATGATTTTGTTTATGCATGTGCATGTTGTTTTGCTTACAAAATAATAAAAACAGTGGACAATACTGCTTTTATTTCTGTGGACATTGTATCTACATGTGACTCTCAAAAGGGAACAACTTTCTGGAAAGAAATATGAGGATAAATTCAGCATGTTGAGAAGGGGAGATTGGTAAAATGAAAGAAGTCAGGATGTCAATAATGCTGTGGAGCACCTGGATGTATTAACTCTGGAACACTCTGAAATCAGAGTTTCTGTCTGTAAGAAATGCTACATTGTCTTTAATATTTATGCTAGTTGAGTATATGTTTCTTGACACTGTCACTGAGACGGAAGCTGACTGATGCATATTCCAATCAAGGTTGCAATCAAATTTTATTGTTTTACTAAACAGAGATAATTTATTTAGAAGTAAAACATTCTTCTGCAATTATAAAAAATTCAAATAAATTATTTGAAATAAAAAGCTATGATGGAAACTACATAAAAGAAAATATCAATATGATTTATGGAACAATAAAAAACAACAGTGTGATTTGGTCAAAATTAAAATAGAAGACTTTTAATAGCATAACGAAACCAATAACAGTTTATTTAAAAATAAAATAAAGGGACTAATTTATCTATGGAAAAAGTAATAATATTTCAGAATATAACATATACCACTGTTGTAAAATTTTTAAAACATTAAGAAAACTTTTAAAAAATATGTACATTAGCATTAATTTTAAGTTAAAAATGCTTTAAAGAAACAGAATTTCATGCTATTATATATTTGAAATCAACATAAATTTATGCAGGTCAATAAACATAGATTCAATCAGGGACGAAAAGGATGGATTTTAGATCTCTAAAGATTTACCTTGGAGTTGGATATTGTAGGAAATTCTATAGGTCATTTAGAAGGGAGGAATACCATATCTAAAATTCAGGACACTGCTGGAAAGTAAAAAGTGCAAAATAAAAAGATTCATGATATTAAACTTAAAAATATAATAGGTAAATATACTTGAAATGCATTTAATGCAGCAGTTAGCAAAACATACTAACTACCAATTAGATTATCTTAATTTTTAAGAAAGCTTTTTGTTTGTTTTTATGTGTTGTTTTTTTTAACTATCTTTTGCAGCAGTTTATGATTCATAGCAAAATCGAAAGGATGGTATAATAAATACATGCCTTCCCCCTACACATGCATGGCCTTGAAAATGGAGTATATAGAATCTATTAGGAAATCCCATTACGCAAATTCTGTAAGAATATGGTGTTCATTGTCAATTATATACTGAAACCAAGTGGAAGGGAACATTCACACAAGCATATGCAAATATATAAATTTAATATTTGTTGTATACGTTTTCTGGTATTATGAATCAATAACACAATTTTTCTTTTTCTTTCTTCCCATACTTTAACATCCTAATATACTGTTTTATTAAAATATGTATCAGTATTCCACAAAAGGAAATATGCAATTCAGTACTATATAATCTAGAGTTCCTTATATAAAATTTGAAAGCATAAACTTATATTTACCACACAGTAGCTTCAATGTAGACAAATACCAGCAATGATTTTAAATCTTTGCTTCCTTGAAAACAAATTAATAACATAACACATCTTTAAAATGTTCCAATACTTTAATTTGAATGTTTCAGCAATCATTTTCCACTTTGGAAATTCATCTAGCTTGACAAGTTACTGGAAAAGAAGAAAAATTTTCTAGTTCCAGGATTGAGGAAAAGTTATTTCCATAGGTATGGAGAGAAATTCTGCCAAAGTATCATATGGACTCCCCTGCAGTCCAGTCCTCTCTTCAGCTGCTCTTTAGTCAGGGTAGTTGCTGAGAGAACATCTGGAGAATGTAATAAGTGTCTACGTGTAATTTTTTAATACTCCAGCTTCTATCCGTGAATACACTGGTTTAACTCCACAACAAAAAAAGAGTCCTTGATGTATTTGTGAATCAGTATTAGTGTAATTCATCAAATTTCTATGAAATCATAAAAATTGGAAAATGTCATTTGCGTATGGAAGGAAATGTGAAGAATACTCCTAAAATATTGAGTTTAGGAACATTTAACTTGGCTCTCTAAATCATTTATGTAAAAACAAATTATTGCTACCCTCCTATTACAACAATATTCATGCAAATAGAACAATTTGACCTTAATTATGTAAACTTCCACGATTTATTTATTGCCTTAGGGGCATGGATTTTGTTCTTTAATTGCTTTTTTCTAAAACAGCTATCTGACAGTATATTTATAATGATATTATAGCCTCTTACAAATTATTTCTTAAAGAAGTCATAGATTAGATTCTATTATATTCATGTAATTTTTAACTGTATGTGAAATAGGCAATACAATAGATTATCATTTGAACATTTCTTCCTTGTGTTCATAGCCATAATAAATATCAAAACTTTGTCATCTAAAATGGGATGAATGTGAAGAAGGTATAAGAATATCATTTGTTCCTAAATTTATATTTTGAGTTTGAAATTACGCAATATAAATATACCACAAAGATCTGAAATATCTACTTAACTGAATTTGTCTATCATACATATTCATAAAATTACTGCAACAATCACTATATGTAAGATTGCCACTAGCCAGGCATTGCAGTGAGTGTGTGTAATCCACCTACTCAGAAAACTGAGGCAGGGAGTCTCATGACAGCCTGAGCGTAATAATGAGACACATTCTCAAAAACAAAAACACATACAGAACAAACAAGAAACATTTTTATTACCAGAAATTTTGCTCATGTGCATTTCTAGTAAATATACCACCATCCTCTACCATGAAGATAATCGTTGCTGAATTTCTAAGTACCTGGATAACTGGTGACTTTTCTTAGAAGGAAAATCACACAACATCATTTCATTGTAACCTAGTTTTTCTTTCAACATGTTTGTGAGAGTATTGTATATGTGTGTGTGTTAGTATTTTGCTCTATTTTTGCTTCATGGAATTTCTCTGAATTAATGAAAAATAAGGAATTTATCAATTTGATGGATATTAGTGTTTTATTTATTTATTGTTTTCAATGAGACTACTATGACCCACTAGGAATAGGATTTTTTTATGGGGATAAGGGATGTCTAGATAGAAATTTAGGTTGCTTTTTAAAAATATCATTATGAATAAAACTTCTATGAACATTTTTGAATCAGTGGATATGAGTGGTTTCATTTCTTATTCGGTTTTACCTTGTGAATAGCTAGAAATGGAATTGTTGGGCTGTTGTATAAATGTACCTTATAATGTATCATAAAATGCCAGTATACCAGTTTTTAGACCATTTGATGCTGGAATCACCAAGGTGTAAATGTTCAAATTACTCCAAAGCAAGTGTAATAATTGTTAGTAAACTTTTAAAATATTAAGAATTCTAGTGGGTTCATGGTATTTTTTAATTTGCATTTTGCTAATGACTAAAGATATTTTGCATCTTTCCATTTGATTATAATCATCCCTGCTTCTTCTCCTGTGAAGAGGCTAAACTTTTGTCTGCTGTTCAGTTACAAAGAATCTTTACTCTGCAGTTATTAGTTGAATCATTTTATATATGAACATTTTATATATGTAAATTATATAAAAGTATTAAAAGTGTTGCTTAAATCTTCTATAGTCTTACCAAGTGTCTCTCTGAACTACAGACATAGGAGTGTTAAAATTTCTAAATACAATTATGGATTTGATTTCTTTCTTTGGCTATGTCAATGTTGAAACACAGTTTAACATTGAGAATAGCCTTCCTGTATGTGTGTTTGTGTATGTGTGTGTGTGCATAAAAAAATACATATATATTTATATAAGTACATATATAAATATATATGTATATTTATATTTATAAATATATATACACACTTTGAGGTGTTTTGTCTTCCATTTAATTGCAACATTTCTTATTTTTTAAAAAAGGTTATAATAGTTTGATTTTAAGGGAAAAACCCATTTCTGAAAGTACTTCTAAATTTTTCTTATTGTATCACTTTCTATTTCTGTGTATCAGTGTTTAAAATATATGTTTTTAAATTTTTTTCTACATTTAATCTGTTTATGTGTTTACATTTAAAATTTATATACTAAAAATAGTGTAAAATTGGACCTTACTCTTTTTAAATTTTTTTTTTAGTCATCAATTGACCTTTATCTCTTTACTTATATGTGGTGCTGGGAATCAAACCCAGTGACTCACACATGCGAGGCAAGCACTCTACCAACTGAGTCACAACCCCAGCCCAAGGCCTTTACTTTTTCATCAATCTGATTTCTTTATTGGAAACTTTAATCAGTTTATATTTAATAAAAATACTCTTGGCATGGGCTTGATTCCATTTCTCCCATACTTTTTTTACTTGTGCATCTGTTTTTCTCTTATGTTTTTTATTTTGAACTTTTCTTTTAGCATATTTTCCTTTTCAAAAATTTTTCTATATTTTATTTGTTTATTTATTTATTTATTTTTAGCAAGCAAACAGCAGATTTATTGCAAAAGCAACGAGAAGTGGACTTGGAGCTAACAGTTTGGTGGAAAATTTTGGCATGTCTTTTTATGGTCCCTGGGATTTCCTCCTTTCCTCTCCCTGCCTCTCATGCTGTATTTACTACTGTTCATTGGTGCCTACGGGCCATGTCCACACATCTGCTTTAGTGTTTCTATTGAATTTCCTGCTCTGAAGTATGGCTATAGAGCATCTGTCTAATTGGATCCCCAGCTTCTGTGCCGAAGCAAATTCAACTGGAAAGTTGACTTCACTGGAATACCCTCTCCATGCTCCTTTGGTCTAGAACTGCGCCTGTATTCCTTACTTTCCATCTTGCCCTGGCTGCCTATGCTCTTATACATCTCCCTCAGGGATTGAACCCAAAGGTTCTTTATCACTGAGCTATATCCCTAGTCCTTTTTATCTTTTATTTTAAGACAGGATCTCACTACATTGCTGAGACTAGCCTCAAACTTCTCATCTTCCTCAGCCTTCTGAATCTCTGGGATTATGTACTGCTCCCAGTAGGATAAAAAGTTCTTAATGAAAAATGACAAAATTTTCTCCAATAATAAGCTCAAAATTGTAGAAGAGGATGGATGACCATTGTCCTTTCCATTTCTTCCTGAGTTATGTGCCTCTTAGAGCAAAAACTGGGTGTTATTAAACAATTCTTTTTGTCTTCCTCACTGAGCAGCAAGATGGAGGGGTCAAAGTCTGAAGTTGGTTGAAGTGGCTCTCAGCTTCTTACCAGTATAAGGTAGGATGGAATGTAAAGCACTGTAGATTGAAAATTTTTTCTGGACACATCAGATTGATCTCTCCCAGTGTGGCCTGTTGCAGATTTTTAAGTAAGAAGTTCAGGCAGATTGGGCATAGATCTAAATTTGCCTTTATAAAATTGTTGGGTGGTATCTGCTTTGGAAACATTAGATCAACATGCATCTAGGGCTTGGGAGATGAGATCTCTTCTGGGAGTCTGCATCTCAGGAACCTACCATGAATTACACTTGTAAGGCAGCCAGACCTTCACAGGTCTCACACTTCATCATGCACAAATGCAGCCTTCCCAGCTCAGTCCCTGAGTGTAATAATACTCACCTCTTCTGTTTCATGACACTCTTAAGCAGGCCACATGAGCTGCCATAATCAAAGGGAAACTAGGTTGTGTTCCCTTCTATATCTTTGACTTGAATCCCTCAGGGTATAATCTTTTCCGTGCCCATCTTACTCATGTTCTGCTAGATCCATCCTAGGCACTTTTGAGGACAGTACGACAATATTTGCTATGATCTAATGGGCTCCCACAGCAGCGAGCTGCAAGGTGGTCTCTTTACAATGAATCCTGCCTCATCTCTCTGCTTGTCAATTGAGAAATACAGAGGATTTTTAAAACACCAGTTTTATGTGCAGCCTCTGGAGCAGCTAAATTCAGGCTGCTTTTCTGATCTACAGGTTTTTCTAGGTTAAATTTCTCTTTGTGTTATCCCTCTGCTCTGCAATTAACAGTGCCACTATCACTACTGCAAGCAGATTGGCTCCAGTGTGTGCTTTCTTGTCCTTTGTCGAACACACCTGAATTTCTGAGTCTCTGAGAGATTCTGAATGTCCAATATTAAATTTCTGTGAAATTCATCCTTCAACTCATGACTGAGAACCAGTACTTTTGCTGTTTGACTCTTGAGTCTTGGAGCAACTAAAAAAGCATCCTTCCTCTAATCTGCCATCTTGCATTTCTAAGTTTCTTACTTTTTAAAATTAAAACATTTCAAGTTGTTATTTCTGGCAATTATTTTAAAGTTTGTAGTTCTACATTTATATTTTAAAAGTATGATAGTTTTATATCAGGCTCTAATTCTGAAAAATTATTATTTACTAGCATAGCTTCAAGTTTGTAAACTGAATATAAACTAGAAAGTTGAGGGCAATGTTGGATTATGGAAGGAGTACAAACTCATATCAAAAAATTAAATTTTTATTTGTTCTTTTTAGTTCAACATGACAGTACAGTCTCATAATAGACTGTAATGTCTATTAGGATCCCAGTCTAGTGGATCCCAGTCTAGTGGATATACATGATGGTAAGATTCACTCTAGTGTATTCATACATGTACATAGGAAAATTCTGTCAGATTTATTCCACTGTTGTTTTTCCTATTCCTATCTCCATTCCCTTCCCTTTATTCTCTTTTGATTATATATATATATATATATATATATATGTATACACACACACACACACATATGTATATGTGTGTGTGTTTGTGTATTTGTTCTAAAGTATATCACCATTGTTTTAGTTACATTTTAATTACTGTGAACAATATCCCTGACAAGAACAAATCAATTTAGAGAGGAAAAGTTTATTTTGATTCACAATTTCAGAGATTCAGTCAATAGATGTGTTACATGATAGCTCTGGGCCCTAGATTAGGCCGAACATCATGGAAGAATGGTATGGCAGAGGAAAGAAACTCAAGGCATGACAGTCAGGAAATAGAAAGAGAGCTCTGTTCACCAGGGGCAAAATATAAGCCCCAAAGTCATAACCCCACCAATTACATCCTCCTGCCATACCTTATCTGCCTATAGTTACCGTCCAGTTAATCCATAGGTGGATTAATCAACTGATTAGGATACAGTTTTCATAATATAATTATTCCACCTATGAAGATTCTTGCATTGTCTCACACATGAGCTTTTGAGGGATACCTCATGTTTAAACCATAACAATTATATTTAATTTATTAATTGTTGACTTAGGATAGATAACACATACTTTCAAAGTAGCACATCTGTGAATCAATGTTATAAAATTCAGTGTATATGAACGTTAAAACAGATATCTCTGTTTGTCCTTCCTATTTATACAGTTTTTCTAATAGTACTTTTATATGGGTTTTAAGTGCAATATAATATTGTTATTTTAGCTTTTCATAGCAACTGGTTCTTAAGTTAGTAGAAACATTTGTTAAAAGTAAGATTCAGCCTGGGGATATGGCTCAAGTAGTAGCGCACTTGCCTGGTATGCATGAGGCACTGGGTTCGATCCTCAGCACCACATAAAAATAAAATAAAGATATTGTGTCCACCTAAAGCTAAAAAATAAATATTAAAAAAGTAAGACTCATCTTTGATAATTAGCCACATTTTATGTTCTTCCTTACTCAGTAGGTAAAGCTTGCACGAGGCATTAATTTCCTATAGTTTGAATAATAAAAAATATTTTTTTCTTAATTTTTTTGGTAGTAGGGATTGAATGCAAGGGCACATAACCATGAAGCCCCAGCCCTAGCCTTTTTATTTTTATTTAATTATTTATTTTTATTATGAAACAGGGACTCTCTAAATTACTGAGATTGACTTTGAAATTGTAATTCTCCTGGCTCAGCTTCCCAAATTGCTAGGATTAAACGTATGCAACATTGTGTCCAACTTGAATAAAAAAATTTGAAGTACTTTATTTTAATTACAGTCTATTGTTCACAAATTTACTCTGTTTGAAATGTGGTTCATCAATGGATGCATGGATAAAGATAATATGTATACAATGAAGTATTAATCAGCCATAAATATGAATAAAATCATATACTTTGTAGGAAAATATATAAAACTAGAGAGAATTATTTTAAGCTAAATAACCCAATCTCATAAAGTCAAAGGCAGTTCAGTTTCTCTCATATGTGGAAGCTAGAGATAAAAAAAGGTTTAAAAAAAGGGAGGTGTTATATGATGAGAATAGAAGGGAGACCAGTAGATTAGAGGAAGGTTTCAGGGGAAGGAGGAGGTGAGAGAAAGAAGAAGTACTGAGGAATGATATTGATCTGGTATAAATTGCTTATACCTGGTATAAATTACCTACTAAGTAAGGAAGAACATAAAACATAAGTAATTATCAAAGATAAATCTTACTTTTAACCAATGTTTCTACTATCTTAAGAAGCATTTGCATGTATGAATATATAACAAATACCAACATTGTGTCTCAATAAACATGAAAAAGAAAAATGATATGTGAATCATTCTTTGCATTAATTCTTAAAGGATACTATAATAAATAGAGGTGACTAATTTTCTTTTCCCTTTTAGTATTTAGATGTATCATTTTGTTGTATTTTGTTCTTGTGTTATGTTTTGGCTCATATTGTTCTTACTAACATTTGTTCTTTATCGTATCCAAAGAAAATAACAAGGCCAAATCAGATTCAAGGAACAAAAATAGAGGCTACTCTTGATAGAAGATGCTGCAAAATATTCTAGCCATGATGGACACCTGTGAATGGGTTAACTCTTCTAGCACTAGTAAGTCTGTTTGTAATTGTTTCTGTCTAGTCTCAAGTCCCTATTTTTCACTCTCCAAATAATTAGTCCATTCAGTCAGTCTTGATTATCAAAATACAAATGTCAACCATAGGGCATTTTCTTTAGGTTTACAGGAATGCCTGGTTACCCATGGACAACATTGAAATAATGTCAAAATAATTTATTCTTGTAAAAGTTAATGACTCTTCTGATACCCACCTCACTTGAGCTAAAATTAGACTCCCCAGAAACCCCATAAAAGCATTTATGCTTACAATTCCTAGCAAGATGGTATTTGTATGACAGCTTTCCATCTTCCATCTTCCATCTGCCAGTTTTCTGCCAGTAAATCTCTTTCTCCTTCTCTCACTCTGTCCCTCACATCATTGTCTTCATTGGGTGACAGTCAAACCAGACTTTTTCACAGTTACATGCTTTCCAATCTGAAAGAGCTCACACCCTGGACATAGTTATTTATACTTATCTCACATGAAAATATGCTCTCTATTCTTCCAGAAGTTTTACCACATTCTACCTCAGAACCGATTTTGCTTCTCTCTTTATCTAAATCATTTCCATGTATAAATGAGATGGCATGAGTCTTGATTAGCTTTTGCAGCTTCTTAGGTAAGCCTCAATTCAAAGGTCTATGAACAGATAAGCCCTACCATCCCAAAGCACAAGGGTGAAGCAGGTACAATATAAAAGCAAGAGTCACTCTGATTCAATGAAGAGAGGAATAAGAGAGAGCATTGTGGTCTCTGTTGCACAGAAATATAGTTAAATAAATTAAATACAATTCAGTTAAAAATTTGTTATCAGAGCTAAAGGAATGGGAAATAGTTTAATAGTCCTCAGTTTGATTCCCTGATGGTGGTCCATTCTATGTCTTCCTAGGTTAAACTCTAATTCATCTGTCTATCCCCTTCATACAACATTCCATGACTTCAAGTACGAAGATAGTCCCATTTCCTGCCTATAGGGCTTGTTTTGTGAATTTTAGAGAGAGTTTCTTTTTCACTTGAAATGAATATACATTACAGTTTGGGTTACAATTTGGTTAAATTTAAATTATATTCAAACTGTTTACATACTTAGTATTTTGCATGTGGGCTTATTTTTGTTGTGTTTGTATTCCAGCAATTACTGGAAAAGTGGGATTAAAAATCTGGCTATAATTGGGGGATTTATCAACATATTATTTTAGTCTTCTCAGCACTG
The DNA here is from genome assembly GCF_052094955.1 of Ictidomys tridecemlineatus. NCBI lineage: Eukaryota > Metazoa > Chordata > Mammalia > Rodentia > Sciuridae > Ictidomys > Ictidomys tridecemlineatus. The sequence goes on along the minus strand of NC_135484.1, from coordinate 90,880,901 downwards.
TGTTCTACGTATATACATATATACTGGCTATGTTAGCAGATTATATTTTTTATGTTTATGCATGTATCTATATTACTTTATCATGCAATTTATGTGTTACAAATATGTTACTATGTAATTAAAGTATCAGGCTGGTTATATTTTCCTGTTGAATGGAGTTTGTCTTTTTTTCTTTCTTTTTTTTTTTTTTTTTTGGAACACTGGGGATGTTGAACTCAGGGGCTCTCAGCTACTGAGCCACATCCCCAGCCCTATTTTGTATTTTATTTAGAGACAGGGTCTCACTGATTTGCTTAGTGCCTTGCCATTGCTGAGGCTGGCTGTGAACTTGTAATCCTCCTGCCTCAGCCTCTGGGATCCCTGGGATTACAGGCATGTGCTACTGTGCCAGGCTGAATGGAGTATTGTTGATTGTTTTGTAATTGTGAAGTGACACTTTTCATCTCTACTAGTATTTCTTTCTTAAAGCATAAACTATATAATATTGCATATTTTATATCTCCCTCCCCCATCTTTATATATTAACATAGATAGACAGATAGATACATACATACATAAATACATATATACATACATACATGTTTCTGGTAAGCAGATGCATTCTATTTGCTTTCACAGATGTTGGTTCATTTATGTTTTGCCTAATGTTTACATATTCCCAATGGGAAAAAAAATGAAGGGTATGGATTCATTTCTCAATCTCTTTTTTTCCTGGGATTCCTATCTGAAATCTTTTCTGTCTTAAAGATCCAAAATGCACTGTTTTTTTCTTCTAAGTCCACTGACATTGATGAAATATTATGTACATTTTTTTCTGTAAGGTCCTTATGCCATAGGTATGAACCAACAAATATATTCAGAACAAAGGGCTATAGAGACGATTAATTTATATCACTGAGATTTCATATCTCTAAAATTGTTATTTTTCAAGTACTGACTGTCTTTGAAATTTATATTTTCAAAATAGTTTAATATTTTTCCAAATTTGATGGATGTTTTTTATAGTGAGAATACTCTGAAATCAGTGATGGAATCCTGTATAAATAGCACTGCATATAGAATAGTAGCCAGAAGGTAAATAAATGCTCAATACATTTTTATATATTGAATGAATAAATACATTAAAATTAACAATAGAACTACTAAGGTTTCTATACTACATTTTGAGATATTTTATTGCTGTCAAAACCTAATTGTTAATATATAGCCTATCTCTTTATGAGTTTTGCAGATTAATTCCCTTAGATTTAATCTTAATTAAATTTATGCTATACCAATAATTAAAAGAGATAAGAGACACTATATCCATATAGTTCCAGATTTCAAGCATGCTTGACAATATTCAGTTCATCGCCTGATTTCTACTCTTCTAGATTGTCCTTTAAAACTTCTCACTACAGAGATAAGCAAGCCTGTGTGGTACATTTACACTATTCCAAACAAAACTGGCAAGGAGAAACCATATATCCTTTGAAGAATGTTAAAGCATTTTTTCATAAATATTTATTAATTAGGTCTATGGAAAGTTAATTCTATCTTTAAATGCACTTTCAAGATTATCTGTAATAGTCTGTATATGTGTTCAGATGTAAAGGATTTTTATTGGATGAATTAGAAAAAAGGTCTGGATTTGCATTTCTATGAATTTCTTCAATTTTCTAGCACTAAAATATGTCAAGAAAATGTACTAGGTGAACAAAGGAATTGTGGAAGCTAATGGTGAGTACATAGATTAAAAATATATATATAGCTATATTCTTACCTCTGAAGTCACAGAAAATTTTGGATGCAGTATACGAGAAAATTACTTCTTACATCTGATATTAGATGCAATAGTTATGGAAATTTTTTTCTCCCCTGGATAGCTCCTTTTTCATTCAGCATCAAATTACTATTAGCATAACAGCTGTGTCAGCTAGCCAGGCTTCTTAAAGCAAATAGGAGTTATGTAATCTTTCCCTCACTGACATTCAAGATAAAGTACAATCTCATTATAATACTAGATTCTACATAAAACCAAATTACATAGCAGTGGCCTACCTACTGATGAAGATTTTATAAAAACTTAACAAAAAGCAGTAAACTTTAAACTTCCAGGTTGGAATGAATACGAACTAACAACTATGATACAACATTAAAAAGTAGATTTAGAAGCATTTAAAGCTAAATCATGAGAAATATTTTTAAAACATAAAAAGATTGTTATATACATGGTGAGTTTGTTAAATTTAAGAAAGTAAACTTGCATACTTACAAACACTTGTATAATTCAAAACAGATATTCTGTACTAATCAATCATATTTAAATTTCTTGAAAACAAATTGTTTTGATATATTATAAATTATTCCAGTTTATAATAAATGGAGTATATTAATTGCTTTCTTTTATCATTGGGTGGGAAAAGGAAATTAGGATAATATAATTTTGTAAACCTTAAATGTTCACCATACCCGGTGTAAAAATCCTATGATATTGTGGAAATAAATGCTTATTTTTATGTTTAATGAATGAAAACATATATAGATTTGAAAGATCTGTAAATATTAAGAATTTTAAATTTTTCCAACATATATATGTTGCAAACATATGCATATATGTGTGCATGTCTCTGTGTGTGTGTGTGTGTGTGTGTGTGTGTAGGAGATAGATAGAGAGAGAGAGAGAGAGAGAGAGAGAGAGAGAGAGAGAGAGAGAGAGAGAAACTGGAGCCTGTGATTTTTAAAAGTTAAGAAATCCCATACTCTTTTGAAAGCTAGAAAACTTAGTGTTACAACTCAGTCTAGGACTCAAGGCTTGAGACAGAGAAGGCCACTTGTCCAGGAGTCTGGAGGTCTGACAGGAAGAATCTCTTCAGGGCAGCAGAAGATGGATTTCCCCACTCAATCAGAAAGAGCCTATTTGGCTTTCCTCAGCTTTTTTTCTCTTTCTACTTTCAAAACATGGGATGATACCTACTCACATTAGTTAGGATTATCTTTTGAAATCTACTGATTCAAATGTCAATGTATCCAAAAAAACACCCTCAAAGATGCACTCAGAAATATTTTACAATCTATTTAAGGCATCCCTTAGTGCAGTCAAGTTGACATATAAAATCACTTATAGCCTAATCTAGGCCAGAAGATGAAAGAGAATGCAATGTGCATATAGTTCAAGAAAAATGTGAAACACATGACATAGTTGGTTTTAGAGACTTATTTAAATAACTGTGAATTAGATGCTGGCTATAGTTTGATTTTTAACATAAATTATAGATAGTTCATTATTCATAAAATGTCTTTTTTAATCTTATTTAAATATATAAAATATTTTCTATAAATTTCTGGTGGCTAATTAAAGGATGTTAGTATTTCACAAGGCATAAATATTTATTCCATAACTAGATATGATATAATTATTGAGGAGAGGAAAGGAATTTACTTTTAGAAAGAAAACTGTTTATCACAGAGAGTTTTCCTTTCAACCAAGTAATAAGAATAAGCTAAGACCAGTCTTTATTATTCCACAAATTGTTTAATTAATATCCTATATTCTATTTTGAGAAAGCTGCCATAGGTATGTCTGTATAAAATAAAATCCAACATAAGTTTTATAATTATTGATGAGCATGTTCATAGGATTTTCTTGCTCAACTGAATAGCCCTTTCTTCTTCTCTATTTCAAAAGCTTTCATCCGTGACCACATCCTAAACACTACCCCAAACATCTTCACAGTATTAAGCTCTTATATTTCACAGAAATTCTTCTCTTCTGTTTCTCTTACTCCCTTATTACTGCATTTTTTTTTTACTTTATGTTGGCCTAGAATTATATCCACCTTCTCTTTTCTATTGTTCTGTTAGCTCTATATTACTGTTATTTTCCAATAAGATTTCATAATTCATGACTTCAGCTCTCTTGGCAAAACTTTCAGCCCTCTTAGTTTCCAAGTAATCCATCAAATCAAGGCAAAACCCTCATTACTATTACATCTAGGTTATTTTCTGGAAGAATAAAATTACTTGTTTTAAACCTGATTTGTAGCAATGTTAAATTGTCCTCTCCTACATTTGTAGGTACTGCAGAAACTTCCTAAATAGAAAGTTCTAAGTTTACTTCCTTTGCCTATTTCTTAATGTAGAACACTTGGAGATTTGCCACTTTGGGTAAATATTCTCTGTTGTTTTCTTTATTTTCTTCATCTTCTAATGACATACACTGGGCCTGGCATGGCAGCATGTGCCTGTAATCCCAGGAATTTGGGAGACTGAAGCAGAAGGATTGCAATTCAAAATAATCTTCAGCAATTTAGGAAGACCCTGTCTAAAAAAGAAAAATTAACATTAAAAGTGGACTGGGAGTATAGCTCAGTGTGGAGTGTAGCTCAGTGTGGGATTGAACCCTGGCTTCAATATTACAGTACTACAGTAATAAACAGAAAAACAAACAAATAAATAAAACATTGTGAGATAATCCACATTCACAGAACACAATAAGGGAAGAAAAGAGAGCTGTAATTAAATGCACAATTATCCTTTAAGTCTGTCTTGCACATCAGTCATGACTATATTTAAAACTCACTGTATCTAATATTTGCTTAATTTTGATGCAGAAGCAATAGTAAATTTGGGGACTTGAGATGAAGAGCATACTCTGTAAGCACAGAATTTAACTTTTCACAATATTTTATCTGAAGTATTTATTAAAACTGGACAATGGCATTTTTATGATTTGAAATTGTTTCATCGACCTGATTTTATTTTAAGTATATAATTATTTTTCTTTTCTGTGATGCTTATGCTAGACTCAGATCTCCTTTCAGATGCTGAATATGACTATTTTAAACCAATAGAGCATTCAAAACTTTTATTGAAACTGAAATACATTAGCTATTCAAAAATACTTAGCTTCTTGATTCTAAAACCATAGAACTTCATAAGGCTCCAAAGAAAGTTCTAATAGTTTAACTTTTAAAACATGTACATAGTTGCATATAAAAAAGAAAAAGGAATCCATGCATAAAGACGTGAATTTGAATGTTGATTTACTTACCCAGTACTAAAACCTTTGTAGCCAGAAATGCTGTTGTCATGTAAACGTTGAGTGTTAATAGAAATGCATGGAGATGATTTTTTGTATGTAAGCATTTTGTAAATGTAGTACAAATCACAGTGATTCATTGTACTATCTATAAAACATTTTGATTTTCCAATCTCACAGGGAAGTAAAAAGATTTATAAAGACCTATAAAATGTTTGAATGTTCTAGAGGCACAAAGCATTGCTATTCAACTTCACCAGAAATTGTACATAGTGGACATTGAATTGAAACTGAAAATTTGAAGGCATCATAATTCCCAGATGCTTACTTCATTTAGGAAAAATTGTTTAATGTTTCTATGCTCACCTTTTCTGATCAATATAATAAGAATAGAACAATATTATCTGGAATTTCTTGACTATCAAATAAAAGTGTTATGTAAAATATTGAATCTTATTTGAGTTATAGACGATACAAGGATCTGCTTTGTGTCTTTGATATGAATTATGTAAAAATTCAAAGAGCAGAGAATATTAAAAAATTGAGTAATATCCACAATGCACACTTAGAAAATTTTACTTTCTTTAAAATCCCCTAAATTCTTCACATTTGACACATAGAAGGTATAGGGGCTTTCTTAAAAATTCTCAATCTCAGCTGATAAAAAGTTCAAAAGATCTGTGAAAGCCAGTATATTATCTATGGAAAAACAAAGTTTTCCAACTGTCAGATTCTACTCTATATTTTTTCCCATCTGCTTTTAGGACTTCATTATCAGAATCCAAAGCATCTTAAGTGCCAGAAAGATTACCATAATATAGTCTTGTTCTGAAGTCAATATTGGAATGAGTGAAGAAAGAAGAGAAGAAGCTGTGTGCTGGGTAACAAATCATCCTCAAAGTCTGTAGGTTAATAGGCTTTTAGAGACATAGGCTATATTTATTTGGGCTCAGTTTGTCTTTGTTTCATTGATTAGCTGTGTACAAGTCTACACCATGTGCCCTTTATGTTTGTTTAGTGGGCTAGCTGGGGAATAGTCTTGTTATGAAAATGGCAGGGTATGAGAGAACTATAGGAAATATGCAAAGTATACTAAGGCATAGGCTCTGCACTGACACCTTCTTAACTTTTTCCTATACACCCTATGTCAAAGTAAGTTGACTAAAAACAACGTCACATAGTAAAAGGTACACTCCAAATTTATGACAAAAGCTGGGGATACTAATAGGGAGATGAAGTAAAAACAGTGTTTCACACGCTTCAAATGTGAAAGTACAAGCAACAAACAATCCATCACTATCATTGCTATTGCTGTTAGAATTTCTATTGTCCTTAGTGTTATTGTAATTCTCATTACTGTCTAGGAAGTTGCAAGATGCACATACAGAATGATAATGAGGACTAGAGAACACAAAATTTAGGTACTATATTTTCCTCTGGACTGTGTTTTTCACATTAAAGATTCTGTCTACACTGAAGGTATAGCTCAGTGGTACAGCATTTGCTGAGCATGCACAAGACTCGGAGTTCAATCCTCAGGGCATGTGTGCGCACACTCGAGCACACAGACACACACACACACACACACACATAAAATACATACACACAAAATAAACATATTGACTGAAATATGTTACAAAGGATAGGCAGTTGTCAAGGTTGACTTTTATTCTGAATTTTGCACCAAACCATAGATAGAGTTCATGGGTAATGTAGCAAGTTCTTTCTTAGTCTAGTAAAGCAAATTTGAATATGGAACTACTAAGCAGAGGGATCCTTCTACCACAAACCAGAATATGGGTTTTAAAAAATATCTCAAAAAGAGTATGCATTTGGTGGAGATGTCTGGGTCTTCTTGACATCAGATGCACTGTTTGTCTCTACTAGAATATTAGATGACCATAGGTTCATAGGAGAAAGATCAGTTTCTTCCCTTGAGACTTTCCTAAGAAGACAAAGACTCTTACTTGTGCCTTAAATAAATTTGACACATGGCACAATTACTTCTTTTTGACTCTGTTCCAGGGAAAAAAAAAAAAAAACTAAGTGTATTTCTTAAGCGAAAATTCTGTCATTATTCTCTGCATCAGTATAGTAGTACAAAAGTAAAAGAAAATGTCAAAATGAGCATCATATAATTAAATGATTTTAGAGTTTTGGTTTAAATTTCAATTTCTTAGAATGAAATTGCATATTTCCTTTACTACTTCAAGTGCTAAGGATGAGTTTACTTGAAAATGCAACTGTGAGGTAAAATCTTGTTGGTAATTTTAGTAAACAAGCCCAAAGAATTAGCTTTTTAAAATGCTAATAAATTGTATGAAGTACAAAATGTGGCAAGTTTTTCATTGTGTTGCATAATTCTTACTGAGTAATAATATCATCTTCTTTTAAGACTCTTGTGTTTGAAAAATAATAAATTTCCTTTGAAAAATGATGTGTGTGATATTGGATAGCCAAAAGAATTTTGATGATTTTTAATCTTTCTTTGGCAATTAGCTTGCATTTTAATTGCTCAGTCAAAAACAAGTTCTTTATTGCTTAAGTTTAGAAAATGGAAGAATTTGTAATATACTATAGAATGTCAAAATCATAATTTATTTTTTATAAAAACTGGTATTAAGGCAGTCTGTGAAGGACTACTATCATTTTTACTTATCTCCTACCGTATATAAAGCAAGTATTAAACAATTTCCATCTATGTTTGGAATGGCCCACATGAAAATTACTTGTTGAGCTAACATACAGGACATAAAATTGCATAAAATCAACCTGCATAAACATGCATTTGTTATTTAAAGTTCACTATAAGAAACATTAGAAATTATAGGGTTGAGGGAAAAAAAACTGATCCTCGCCAGAATTTTATAATAAAAATCCTAATTGACCTAGCTATTCTGGTAGGTTTAAAGTTCTATTCTAAAATTTCACCACTTAACTGGATGTTCAAACACATTTTCAAACATGATTTATGCCCAAAATCAATTCTGCTACTTCTTACTACAAACCAGAGGGGAAACATTGTGTAATACCTTTAAAGACTCCAGTTATAAACTGAAAAGGTAAATGTCACATTGTAATGTTAACTACAGACACACACACACACACACACACACACACATATAAATATATTTAGTCCCTTTTCATTTAGTCCCTAACACTAAGCCTGTCTCATACAACCATAAAAATATACATGCCTGTATATAGCACCTATGCATACAAGACCATTCTTGTTTGATAAATACTATATATTTTTTCATATTATTATGCCATTTAAGATAAATTTCATATTTCAATAAGAGAGATCCTTTTTCTCAATTTCTTAGAGAAAGTGTTGCTCATTATCTCATGCAATAAGAAATTCAGTTTTAAATCAGGTTTATTATTATAAAAACAAGCTGTTCATATAACACTTGTTTTGTGTCAAGATAGTATTCAATTGTCTTTATGTATTCTCAGTATCATCCAAAAAATGCTATTGTAATTTTCCTTATTGGTGAGAACACACATGTATAGAGACTGTTGGTGTCCTCTTGAGAGTCATTTTTCCAGTACAAGTTGGGGCTTGGACTTGAGGTCAGGCATCTTGTACCAGATTTGTGCCCTTAACAACTTTAGTCAATCACATTGGTACAGAATGCTCTTGAGGATCCAGGGCCCCTGGTTCTTGCATGTGATCACCCTAGCACATGGCTTTGTCTTCATAGTGGTAAGATGAATAATTTGTATCTAAACACAAGGTTTCAGAGTAGAAGTTAAGGGCAAAGGTGTATTTCATACCCGAGGACTTATTGTAAGCTCTCTTTCTCAATACTGGGATCTGTTCAGTCTTCATGGCTAAATTCATACCTCTTATCACCAGATCTAGATGTTTTTCAATTTTAGAAAATCAAGCATAAACTGATTAATGTTTGGTTTGAACAACTGTACAATAAATTAACCTCGACTAGGGATTCCTCCAGGCCACACAATTTTTATTAACATTTTGATCTTATTTCCTATTAGGAGGCCATACTCACATGATCTTTTGTTTCTGTCATTTACATTGAAAAAGAAAAATGTCTTCTATTGCACAAACAACAGCTCTGGGTCTTTTTTGCCTATAGATAATAAAAATTGGCCCTTTCTATGACACTTCTACATCCTTTATTAATGATTTCCAACTCTCTGTGAAAATAAATGTATTCTGGGATCTCTTAAGGGATATAGTTTGAGATAAGCAGGTACATATGATAAATCTGCTCCATAATCACTTTCTTGATAACTGTTAAGATTTGTTGCTCTATATCCTCTGAGATGCTTTACTAAAATAACAATTTTGATACTTCATCACACAATTTAAATAGACGTTCTGGAAGTGAAGACTGGAGATTAGTTCTTTTTAGACAGCACTTCAGTCACTCTCATGTACACCTAACTTTATTAAGGATGTGATACCACTGTATTCTTTGTGTCTAATTCACAGGATAAACAACCATAACTCTTCCACAACTGCTGAAACAAGTATACCTGCTCTACTTGTTCAAGAACTGCCTATTGAGTATAGATTAACTATCAGATATTCATTTAAAAATAAGAACAACAACAAAACAACAATAGAATTTGCATAAAAAGCTACTGTTTTCTTGCAATTGAACTTTACTGAAAAAATATTAGTTTTCTTGGTTTAGTATCCTCAAAACTATTTCCACAATTCTTTTCCAAGTTTCAGCTGGGAACAAAAATTATCTTCAAGTTCAATGTGTTAGGAATTTCTAGAATATGCTAGAAACTTATTCTGGTTTTGTATTTAGAAACTTTCAGTAATTGTTCAGAGTGGTCAACAAGTGGTTTAAAACTTTCAGGGAAACATACTCAGTAATGACCATAAAACCTATTTAAGAGCTAGAATCAAAATAATTATATTTTAGTTTGGAGTTCACCTTTTCTAAGATTGTAGTTGAGTGTGATATATGATACTCTTTAAATATATTTGTAGATATTATTTGATCATTTGCCTTCATCTGAAAAATCAGAGTTTTGAGGTTATGCTGTTCTTGTTTATTTTGGTGTTTTTCCTCTTTCAATGTCCAGAGAGGTCAAATTAATCAGCTTATCCCAAAATTCTTGATGATCACTTGCTGTTCTTTTTTTTTCCTATAAAAACAGTGCCTTGGTTATCTAAACTCTTAGACACTGTTTTCTTCATGAAACACAAGGAAATTACTTGCTCATTCTTTCATGCCATAAGTTAGAATTTCTATATATTAACAAAATCTAAGTATATATATATATATATATATATGATCATAAAACATCAAAATCTCTACATTACTATGAAGTTTCATGATCAGCAGATTTTTCTAGAACTAATTTTTGTTATGTTCAGAGATTTTAGATGTAAGTGAATGAAAACTATTTCAGTGATAAGCAGGATATGCATATGAACAAATACATGAGTGTGTATATAGAACATGCATGGGTATGTGCATATGTGCATGCGCAGCTGTGTTAGTATGTATAAAGCGCATTAAGCAACAGATACACATTTTTAGAGACTAGAGAACAAAACTCAATCTAAGGTGCTTGAAGTAGCTGGTATTACATTTGTAAGTGTAGTACTATAAAATTGACCTAAAGAATCAAAAATGATAAAATTGATACTGATGTCAGGTCTTGGATTTATTAAAACTATCAATTCATTTAACAAATAATTACTTGCCTGTGTCTGAAACTCAACTTTGCCAACATTAATAAGCCCACACATGGATATCCTTTGCCTCTAACACTAGCAAAATGGAATCAACAGGGAGTCCACTTCATCAAGTTGCATTCTTCTGCATTTAAGTTTTGCACAAGTGATTGTGATTGAAGTTGCCTAGCTTGCATGCATATAAATTAGCTTCAATGGTAGCTAGAAAAGATCCTCTGTGCTCTGTGTCTTCCTCCTGGGAAAAGAGACTCATATGCATGGAAATTTTAAAAAGATAGCAAGGATATTCAAAGACCAAGAATGCATAATCGAGTCCCTCTGCAATCTTGCAGGTCTGACTTCATGATACATTTTTCTGCAGTCTCTAGAAATGAAAACTGGAATCTATTGTGACCTACTAACAGTTGCTTCCCAGGGTACCTTTCTTAGTAAGCCTCCAACACTTACATATTCTGAAGTTCTCCTGCATTTTGGGCACCTGGATCCCTAATGCATACACATTACTGACTGCTGAGCACCTACTCCTCCACAAAGTCTGGAGGTGACCAGCTGTTTTGTCTGGCAACACTGGGGCAACACTGGAGCAACTCCAGCCCAATCAATCAGCCAACTTCTCTGTTGTCCTGTAGATTAAGCCAAATCTCTGAATAAAAAACTGAATCATTGACAAGATTATTCTTCCCTGGTTTTCTCCCTCAGTCCCAGAGTGTCATACAAAATTTCTTAATATACTGTAGTTGCTCTTTAATCATAGTTAGAAATTATCTACATTAATCCTCTGCTTAATGTAATGCATGATTTCTATCTCCTGATCAAATTCATATTGCTATTCCACACCTCCTAGATGTTTACTTCCCTTTGTTTCTTCTTTCTTTGCTTTCAAATTTCAATCTGGAAGACTTTAGTAGGGAGTTACATAAAAATGATAAAATAAGCAACTTCCTCAAAAAATACATTCAATTAATAAATTCATTATATGACATAAAACTCCATGGAATTCAAAAAGTGCAAATTATTAAACAAGTTTCTATTTGATTTAGATTGGTGTTGTCTAATACATTGATTATAAATAGTTAATAATAAATATACTTTAATGTCAGTTTTTCTGTCACACTAGCCATATTCCAAGTGTTCATTAGCCACTTATGATCACATTATGGATGGCAAAGATCTCAAACGTTCCAATATTTTTAAAAATTCCATTGGAAGAAGATGGGTTTGTAAATTTCTTCCTTCCTTCCTTCTTTCCTTCCTTCCTTCCTTCCTTCCTTCCTTCCTTCCTTCCTTCCTTCCTTCCTTCCTTCCTTCCTTCCTTTCTTTGTTTCTTTCTTCTTTCTTCCTTTCTTCCTTTCTTTCCAGGCAATTAAACACAGGGCCACTCTACCCATGAGATACATCCTCAGTTCTATCTATCAATCTATTTATTTATTTTATGATAAGTTTGCACTAAGTTGCCTAGACTGGCCTGGACTAGCAATTTTTATGCTTCAGTATCCCATACTATTGGGGTTATAAATATTGCCAAATTGTGGTTTACTGTTGGCAGACAATTAAAAATTAGTCATTTTCATGATAACACAAGGAGACTCTTAGAGAAGAGGAAGGGGATCATAGAGAGTATGGAAGACAGGGTATGAAGAAGTGGATTTGATCAAAGTATATTGGATGCATGTACAAATATGTTACTATGAAACCCTTTATTTCATGTATTAGTATGCCTCAATTAAAAAAAATAAGTCTTTTCAGTGTTAGACAAAGGGCATTTTATGTTTTTCTCATAACAAAAATATTCATATATTTTTACTTAGCCTTTCATTTTCCACAAAGTATTGATGAAGAAAACTTTTAAATATACACAAAAATATACAAACTGTAATACATACCATTTTATAATATAAAGATGCAAGTGAGTTATTAAAATAAGTGGTCACAAAAAGGAATATCATTTAACAAATTATTATCAAAAGAAAGTTACATGAAACTACTAAATTAATTTAGAGGTGTATTTGATAAAAAATATAGAATATATTTATGATATATACAATTGAAGAATATACTTTATAAAATACATAGTACTAGATATACCAGTCAATAATTTATGTCTACATACTTTTAAGGGAGAGATCAGAAAAAAAATATTAAAATAGTCACAATGAATGATTATACCTCTGTTGTTGGAATAAAGATAGTTTCCTTTTAATGTTTTTGTTAATTGTAAGTTTCAAGATTTTTTTTTCCAGTTAGTGTGCATATTTGTGAAATCAATGGATCATAATTTAAAATTTGGTCTCTTTATTCTCATAGAATGGACTTTTGGACATACACACTATGAACATTTGTTTCTCGTTAAGAAGAAATACTCATGAATTTTTTTGCTTGCACTTGTGACTGCCATTATTTTTAACTTTAGGGTTAAAATGACCACTGCAGTACATCTCACATATAATAGTTCCCCGAGTAAATTAGAAACTTGATAAATGGGCATAAAATGTAGTTAAAAGAAGTTTGTTGCAGTTTATTAACTCACAAATACCAAGGAAAATGTACTACTATCTGCACTATTGAGACATGTTTTATGGAGTTGCACAATCTTAGATTAATAGTTGCTCCATTTCCTTGAAAGATGTTACTTTACCCTTCTGGGTTGACTTCCTTTTTCAGGAAATACTTTAGAAGATCTCTATGTCTTCGGGGGAGACGTGGCATCTGACCTTCCCTTTCATTTAAGCATAACTTTGTCTCCTCGCATACACTCAATTAAACGCTTGGTTCTTTCTCCTTTCCATTATTGTCATCAATAACACTAGAAACTCCCATCTTCATTTTCACAGGTAATTGAATTGGTGAATTATTTTCACATTAATCTGGATTTTTTTTTAATGATCGTTCCCTTCAATGCAACTTCCAACCTTAATGTTTTTTATCTCTTTCCCATAATTAAATTGGACATGATTTCTTAGAATCTTGAAAGTAGAAGATTGGAAAAGCACCACTGCTTCCCATGAGGTCAATGAAGTTTAGTGCACTTTATTTTTGCCAATAAATTCCTACTTGTCTTATTTTATGCCCTCTTAAGAAACTGGAACTGTTGAATGTGAGGCTAGTTTTCAAATCTTTCTTCCAATAGCAATCCATGGTATAAATAACAAATAACTGAAAGAAATTCAAAAGGACTGCATAAGCCATGGGATTTTGTACCTTACAACAGTTACAAAATGATCGAAATATATTTATGTATGTTCTTTAAGAGTTAATGAGATATTAACATTTGATAAAGGTCCTTACAATTATATTTGGTTATTTCAGTTGGTTGGAATGCACTTCTCTGTGAAACACACATAACTAATTTTATTGAATTCATTCTTTCTCAAAAAAATTAATAATAATAACAATTACATATGTAGAAAATACTGAAAAAGAACCCAAGGTGTATTTTTTTATATTTTGTTTTCTAAGTGCAAATTTAGTTTACTCATGAAGTATTTGGATGAATTTGAACAAACTCTATGCGTAAAATTTTCATTTACAATTCTAATTGTTTCAAAAAAACAAATCAAGAATAATGAAATGCCAATAATTATTAAATTACTAACTATATTAATATTGTTGTATAGAAGAGAGGTATGTCAAATTATTTACTTGGATTGTCAAATATGCTAGGTAAATGCTGATATATAATTCACCCAGGAAACGCTAAGTAAGATGCTGTGGCTAGGGTAGAGGATGTATGTCACAGTTTAGTAGAAAATGAGATTATTAAATTAGTCAAGGGTCATAAATTGATATTGTGTCCAGACCATAATTTTGCAAGTTCTTTCTCATTGGTTGATTGATTGCTTCACTTATTTATTTATTCCTTCAATGGTTATTTATTGAGTCTCTCATATAACATATATTGTACCCAGCACTGAGGACATGACATGAGGAAGAAAAACTCAGGGCATATCCTCAGAATCTCTGTGGCTTTACTTTCAATATCTTACAAAAGAGAAACTGAAAACTACAGTTGAAAACCACTGGCTACATATATATCCAATGCCACTAAGGAAAGCATAAACACCATTGTTTTTTAGAGATTTTTAATAGAATTTGCTCTCTCACAGGTAAGTAGTTGTAAAAGATCCCAACATTGATCAAAATGTCAAGTATTTTTACTTATACTTTAAAATAGTCATTTTTATGTTACCAGGTTAGATTTGTAGTCTTATCGATTTGCTCAAAGTACTATTTAGGTAAATTAAAATAAATTTATAAAGTGTTTGCTTAATTTGAGTAGTTTGTTCTTTCAAGTATAGGTCTATCTTGCATTTAAAGAGTAATTGTGATGAATTTAAGGAAATAATTAAAATGTTTTCTATATTGCTGAATTTCTTTCCTGTCAGAAAAACATAGAATATTATCTCAATACTTTCTAGGATTTCCTATATGTTTATTCTTGTCATGTCGAGGTCAATTGAAGCTTAATCATCTACATCACATCAAATTGCTTGAAAGGAAAGTATCTGTTTCTTCTCCTCCCCTCCCCTCTTCTCCTCTCCTTTTCTGTCTTTCTGCCTCTTTCTCCACCCCCATCCAATTAATAAGATTTTTGCTTATATATCTCACTGAGCCATTAAATCTCTAACATTAGGTTTGTGATTACTTTTTTAAAAGACAACATGTTTGTAAATATGTTTCAAAGAAAAAATATTTCAAGGTCTATTATACAGAAGAACTGCATGATTAGTCATATGATGAATTAGCTAATTCTTAATCTGAGAATAGCTGCACTTTTAAAATCAAGTCTTTGGTTTTTATCCTTTGTCAGCTTTTCAGTTATTGGATTAGCTTTTAAAAATACGAATTACTGTGTATCTTGTGATAACTAGAATATAGGTCATTTGAATATCTGAATCAAATATGATTCAATATAAGTAAAATTGGCTTTGGAACTTGAGTTGCCATAACAATACAATGACTTCAAAACTTTTAATATTATCTATATGTTTAATTATGCTTTTTCATAGTTACAGTATTGAAACACAGAATCATTTATATATAAATCCTTAAAAATGATGTCTGTTGCTTAAACTTCAGACTTTTGAATTATGAAAATAGATTTTGAACCAAGTTAATTATTATAAATATTATTATTTAATATCCAATGATATTTATGATAAAGTTAAGTAATGAAGACGTGTAGAAAAGAGCTTTTTCCATTCTTTAATTATTTCTAATTGTTGTCACTGATCATGAGCACTTTGAAAACTTCTACTATAAAACAGTATCTTCTTTAAGTATCTTGACAGTAGTATAGAATGTAACCAATAATGATACATAATGGAAAATGTTAGAGAAGGCACATTTGTAATGTTGTCTGATATAACAGAAATTGATTTTTTTAATTTAAAAGATGATGTTCTGGATAAAAACACATTATTGAAACTCAAATGAACTTATAGTAGTATTTTTTTCCCCACAGATTGAACTAAAATGCTATAATTTTACATAAATTTGTGTATTTCAAACACAGGAATATATTTGATTGTTCATATATTTTGCATTTTTACAAAATTCAGAGTAATCCTTGCCCAGATTAAATTTATTAACTTCTACTCGAAATTCTATCATCAGCAGCCTCCAAAAATTTTTACATGCTTTTCTAACACTCAATTCTTGGGTCAGTAGTGAATCCAGTTGATATGTCAATAAAGTTACCTTAGCTTGGTCAATGGGTTTTTGACCCATTGGCTTTGGAAGTGGGAAGGGAAATATTAGAAACTAACTATATGGTTGAAGTCACATAAAATCATTAACTTAGTCTGTGTCAAGTATTAAAGTTCCAATTAAGAAATTCCAATTCAATGACTTCAGTAATTTTTTTATTCTATCAACCTTATCTTAATGTTTAATACCATCCAAGTACAGGTGAGGAGCAATTTCCTGTCATTATTGATAATTTTTCTGGCAAATATCATCAACCATGTTTTATTCCTTCTTCCATTCTATGCTCTTCCATATCACTAACTTTCTACTTGAATTTTGCTATCCACCTTTGCCCTATCTGAATCACATATTCTGAAATTGCTAAAGAAGGTAAGAAAACTAAATTTACAATGGGCCATTCATAGTAAGGTCCACAAAATTCTACTTCATATAGAAACCCAGCTATTATCATCCATTAAGTTTCTATCTGATTCTATCTCATGAAATATATTTTAAAATATTTGAGACTTTCTTTCCTCTATTATCATGGAAGACTTTATTTTCATTGAGAAATAGAAAGCTTTGACTAGAACTTTTCCAATGAGAAAATTTTCAAAGTTATGTATGTGTATGTGTATTACATTTGTTTGTTTTCATAAATAAAATATCTCTGCTATTTAAAAATTCCAGTCCCTCCATAAGCAATGAAAAGTCAAGAAAAAATGCCTAAAATCTAAAAAAATAAAAATTTGAAAAATACAATTTTGGAATGTTTTCTTTGTAAACAGCTTGTGCAATGCTACCATCTTCTGATTCATTTTTTGAGAGGTAGAATTTCAGTTTATCTAATGATAGAAAGCAAACTAATAGTTTATTTTTCCTTCCTTTTGAAATTAGGCTTTCTAAATTTTTCTTAAAAAACAACTTTCACTAAAGGAAATGAGTATCTAAAATTTCAGGACATGACATTGTAGTGTCAGTAAACACAAGTTAAGACTGCCTCAGTGAATATAAAATATATAAGATAGGGTATATGTGATGATGAAATAGACCTTAGTTTTCTGAGTTAAAATTATTTTTCCTTAGTATGAAGATCTCACTGTCAATTGAAACATTATAATTATTAGTTATTAGATATGATTACAGTCACTGTAATATATAAGATTGAATGTTTGATTGTCCAATTGAAAAATGTTACTTTCAGAAAGTTATCCTACCAGTCGTACTATTTAATTGGTAATATTGTTATAAAGGACTGATTTTTTTCTTTTATCACAATTCACCTATTTTTAGTTATTTTATTACATGCCTAAGAGTTCCTTAAAGCCAAATTATAATTTTACTTTGTCGTTAATAAACCAAAGGCTTTTCTAGTCATAGAATATTACCTTAATTTGTACTCCCTTGGACATTTTTCATCATTTAAATGTATCTCTAACATATGCATTTCAGGTATATGTGTTTACACATTGATACACAGGCACAAGTACTGGAATCTAGGCTGCCCTCTGAAAACCTGTTTGTATTTTAAGTCTTTTTGTGTTTTTCTTATTTGTTTCTGTTTGAAGTATTTTTAAAATTTAAGTTAATGTTAAACTAACAAAAATGAAACATAAAGGTACATATTTATGAGGAACAATGTGATTTTTGATACATATATTCATTGTGTACTGTATAAGTTACGTTAAACATATGTATCTCCACAAACGTTTATCATTTCTTTATAGTGTTTTATTTCTCTTTATATTATACAATGTAGACTAAAATAAGAGGGATGGAATGTGTATAGGAGTAAACAAATATATACTACTGATAATATATTAATTTGTATGCATATAATTTCATCCTTAGGGTATTTTTGATGATGAAGAATACCTTAACTTTCTGAGTTAAAGTTATTTTTCCTCAGTATGAAGATCTTCCTGTCAATTGAAACATTAGTTATAGATATAGTCACTGTATAAATCAGATTTGATTGGTACTAAGTAGGGATACAAAGGTGTGAAAACATTAATATTGTGATAAGTCTCTTCTCTCTATTAATATATAAGCAGATATAGAAGGAAAAATCATGTTTGAAAATGACTTTCAATCTTACTTTTTATTTCAAATATAATCATAGATGTTCATCTCTAAAAATTTTAAATCTTACCCGAATTATGAAGCATAACATAAATATTTCAGTTATTAAGAAATCTATACCAAGATAACACTCAATAATCTTCATTGCACTCTTTCCTTCTGTGTCAGCTAAAAACAAATATTGTGAAAAAAAATGGTAGCCATGGGAATAGCAACTATTTTTAGTAAAGAAAGTCTTGTTTTATGGCAGTATGGTGTATTTTGAAAAGTATAAGGTACAGAGTAGGGCTGTTGATTATATCA
Organism: Ictidomys tridecemlineatus; assembly: GCF_052094955.1. Classification (NCBI taxonomy): domain Eukaryota; kingdom Metazoa; phylum Chordata; class Mammalia; order Rodentia; family Sciuridae; genus Ictidomys; species Ictidomys tridecemlineatus. The sequence goes on along the minus strand of NC_135484.1, from coordinate 90,862,119 downwards.
CATCAGAAAGCAATGATTCTATCACAAATAATATTTTGTCATTATTTTTGTCGTGGGATCCTGAGGCCAAATGATATAAAAAGTGAGACCCAGAGACCACAGTTGATTGAACAGGTACAATACCAGTAACGGACTAACATTCACAGTATTCCCTCTGACATAATCTCTAGAGGAACACACAGACAGAATTGGGTTGATAAATATTTCAAATAACCATTATCTAGTAGTTCTGAGAGCTTCTTATTGATAATATCAAGGGCTTTAGGGAAGTGTTCTGCATAATAAGTGTGCAAGTACAGATATAGAAAGGTCTTTGAAGGATAATGTTTTTTATTATAACAGATGGGTTATAGGAAAGATAGTAGTTTGCCAGAGATTAAAACTCTACCAACTCTTCGAGTCAGAATGTTAGATTTTAAGTTAATCAGAATATTTGAGAAGACATCCAAACATAGAAACACCTGAAACTTCAACACTGAATACATTTGCATAAATCACATTCAAGGAGTCATCTAATTTTATAATACATAACCCAGTAATACTCATACTAAGGCCTGTAGAGTAGATAGATCACTAGCCTTTGATTAAAGGTTTATAATTTTGTATAGTTGGATGATCATCTTAATGAAACTTGGTATATTGACCCTGGAAGATTTTATGCAAGGTAAGAGGAAGCATAATAATAGGAAATAAATATAAAATCTATAATATCTTCTTTTTGCACTGATTTGGTAGGTAAGTTGTTTCACATATTCAACTTTTATTTCTTGATTATTTAGCAACCCAAATATATTGAATAAGAAAACTGTCATTTTAAACAAGTTTATGGAACTATCTATGAAAAGGCTCAATCTGTAAAATTTAATGAAGACCTCAGTGATGGCCATTCACTAAAAATGAGAAGGAAGTTTCCAGGCTGTTACCTAAGCTTTGTAAATAGAACTGGAATTTTATCATTTTGGCATCCTCTGTACTTTTGGTTTGAAGTGATTTACCGTAAATGTGTGTTGCCATATGTTTACAAGGTATGTTTTCAATCAATCATTATTTAATAATAGGTGTTCCTTTTATTATTATTATGCAACATAACAACTAATAAAAAATTAAACATTTAAGTAGATTAAATTCAACTGAATTTTATCATTTTATATATGTGCATGTTTAATATATTTATATACATATAATGAATGATATGTGTATAAATAATATTATACATATAAATATGAATAAATACATTCAATATTTTAAGAATTAGAAATCATTCTTACTAATATCTGGCAACAATATATTTTTCAAACAATTAGTGATTTTTTTATAGTAACTATATTTTATTATGAATTTATTACACTAAATGTATAGGAGGCAACTTTTTATTATCTGTATATGTATCTACACACTTCACCTACCTACCTAACTACTTGCTTGACAGATTGCCTTATCTAAGGCAGTGACCATAGTGGTTATAACTGAAGAAAATAAATAGACCAATTAAAAATAGTCATGTGAACTTAATAAACCTTTCTCAAAATAAGACATCTATGTTCAACAAGCTTATGAAAAAAAATCAATAAAATTAAAATTCAGGGAAATGCAAATCAACACCATAATGAGGTATTATCTTACCATAGTTACATGGCTATTATAGAAAAATACAAAAAATAAGAAGTGCTGATAAAGATGTACAGAAAATGGAACTCTCAAATATTAATGGTGTGAATGTAAGTTAGTAGAGTCACTATGGAAAATAATATCACTATAGTGTATATACTTAAAGGAAATAAAATTTTCTATTAAAGAGATATCTAACCTTTCATGTTTATTAAAACCCTATTAATATTAGCCAAAACATAAAATTATCTAAGATATCCATTGATATGTAAATATATGGAGGAAATGATATGTATAAACACAGTGGAATGACATTCAGCCATGGAAAATGAAAATATTGCCATTTATGATAATATTGAAGACCTTAGGGGGGACATCATACTATGAGAAATAATCCAGGCACAGAAAGACAGATACCACATATTCTCACTCCTTTGTGGAAGATAAAATATAATTGAAGAGGGGAGAGGAAAGACAGATCATTAACATAAGTAGCATCCTGCCAAATGAATCTGAAAATCTTAACCTTTAGAGTAGAAATTGGAGCTGAATGAGAAGGACAAACATTAGATTTTGATGAAGAAAATAAATTAGAAATTTAGTTCATATGGACAAAGTAGACGACATTGATCTGATGAGAAAGTGTCCTCCAATTTATTGGAAAAGATTGTTGATCTTTTTATTAGGAGAAACATTTTTCCCCAAATGCTTACTTTTGAAGTACATCAAAAACACACATGCATCAAATGCTTGCATTAGTTAGAACAGAAAGGAAGAATAAGTATTGCATCACTCCAATCTATCACCAGCTCCTACTACCCGATATTTTGTAAAGTGGTCTCCTACTATAACAGGTTTTGTTTTGTTTTGTTTGTTTGTTTAGGTTGCAGATCGTCCCACAAGCTAAGAACTACTTGGACTTTGGTGCTTGCATAATAGTTGCAAATACCAGAGCTGATATTTTTGTGCTGTGAAACCCAGACATAAACAATTTATGGAATGATTTTCTTTTTTGTAAAAGAGTGGATTATCAGTAGGGTGGAAAAAGAGTCTGACACATGATAGCAATAATACAATAATATTAATAATCATAGTAACAATAAAAAACTCAAAGTTTTTGCAGCATTTTTTTCCAAGGCCTGTCAAGTACTCATTAAATTTGCATCAAGAACCTGCCTTCCACCTTGAGAATCCTGGTTCTTCCATAAATGCCTAGGAACTTCCAGATTATTGCTTTACTTCTGCCATGTTTCAGGCTCATTTTTTTTTCCTTTAAAATTTAGCTAATTACCTAGAATAGTGTCTGGCCTTTATGTGAGCATTTTGTGAGGTCTGCTATTTTCATTGTTATGACTCTACATATAATTATTATTAATGCTTAGATTTGCAATGAGTATTAAAGTAATTTATGCATAAGGTGCTTAAAATTGTGTCTTCCTTGTTTTAAATGCTCCTGGAATGTTAGTATAACTTAAACGCATTGCTTAAGTATCATGACAGCTCCTATAGGTCGATTTTAATGCCAATAATACTTTATGGTAGGTATATGAAAATTGGTAGTTATTGATATAATATTAAAAATAGAACTTGCACCATTTTTTTATGAAAGCCTTTTCTATGATCATAAAGACAATACCTCTTTGGAGGATAATGTCCTCCAAATAAGTATCATTTAAATCTTTTGCCTTTTTAAATTAAGAAGTGGTACACATTCAGCCATTACAAAGAAAGAAATCTTGAAATTTGGGATACCATGGATGGAACTGGAAGTCATTATGTTTTTGATTTTTTATTTGGGGTTCTGGAGATTGCACTAAGGGGCATTCAACTACTGTGCCACATCCCCAGCCCTACTTTAAATTTTATTTACAGACAGGGTCTCACTGAGTTGCTTAGCATCTCCCTTTACTGAGGCTGGCTTTGAAGTCCTGATCCTCCTGCCTCAACCTTGGGAGCCACAGTGATCATAGATGTGCCTCACTGCGCCTGACCTGGAAGTCATTATGTTAAGCAAAATAAGAGAAATACAGAAAGATAAATACTACATGATCTCAATAACTCTCACGCATTTATCCAAAAATGTGATCTCAAAGAAGTTGAGAAATGGGGATGACTCATAGTGGGTAGGGAGGGAGAGCATGGGAGGATTAGATTAATTCTGAATAGGGAAGAGGGGTGGGAGGGAAAGGAAGAGGGAAGGGGATTAGCAAGGGTAGTAGAATATGATGGTCAGCATTATACAAAATACATGTATGAACTTGAATTGGGTATCAACATACCTTATATACAAATAGAGATATGAAAAATTGTGGTATATATGTGTATTAAGAATTGTAATGCAAAAAAGTACATGTATAATGGTATAAATTGACATGAACATACTTTATATACAGAGGTACGAAAAATTGTGCTCTATATGTGTAATAAGGATTGTAATGCATTCCACTGTTGTCATGTATTTTAAAATTAATAAAATCAATTAAAGAATAAGAATAATGAGTGCCCAAGTCTAGGGAAAATGAGGGAAGGAGAGTGAGAAAAGTTCGATCTGGTGTGATACTTAATAGTAGCAGGACCAAGATAATTATATTTAATATATCAAAAAAGGAAAATATTTCAAATTTTCTCCATAATGAAATTAAAAAAATATTTGAGGAGAAATAGATGTTTACTTTGAAACAACACTCTATTATGTATGTATTGAAACATCATATTAACATCAAGTTAATAATTGTTGGGTTGTTTCATTTAAAAAATAAATTTAATTTAAATATAAAAGTAAGACATGGTATGTGAGTGTTTGAGTGCAAGAGCATATGATTGTTTGTTGAGGCAGGTCTGGAAACTGTAGATCAAATCATGCTTGCAGACAAACACGGCATTTTTTTTGAGAAAAGATTTACTGAGATTTTGAAAAACAATGGAATAGTTACTGTGTGGCATAATTCCTTCCATCCAAATTCAATTCCACTAATGGTTATCTAGAGACAATGCTCATTATCCCTATGTATCTGAGATCTTGCAAATCCATAATTTCTAACATTTTAAGGTTTACTCATGCTAATATTAATCACTTATTTTTGCCTGTGTCCTGCACAGGCAACAGAAATGGGTTTCCCCTGGGTGGATTGTGCTGGGTAAGAAATAAAAGCTAGGAAAAATAGGATGATGAAAACAACCACAGGACACAGAATATAATTTCAGAAAACAGGTGCTGGACAGGCTAGCTTATAATACAGATTGAGCTTCTATACTCTGGCAAAATGGACCTGGGCTTGCTTTATTTATATTGGTGACATCAAAGGCAGGGATAAGATTTCAAGCGCAGAGTCTTGCTATGTGGTGTTTTGCAGTCAGCAGACTGATCAACATCTTGGCAGGTCACACTCATCTCAGGTACAGTGTGGGCCACAACAGAGAAGGAAAGAGACATTGTCCATGGACAATTAACTAGAGTAAATGTCCACTGGCCATTCCCAGACCCCTGATGTCTCTATCCAGGAGACTTCCATGTGCATTGACTCACATGCATCCCATGGACCATTCTTGACAACTTAAGTTTTCCTCAACCAATTCAGGTCTTCTAACCCTTGCAATATTCCATTTTCTAAATTGTTGGGAATCCACAAGTCATTTTTTAAAGGGTTATCTCTACCACTGGCCCCTTTCTGACCCATAACAATTCTAGGTCTCAGTTGTCATCAGCCTTCGTTTGAAGTCCTTGATCACAAACTATATAGTTTTGTTATATATCATGATGAAGAACCATGTAGTATTGATAAAGAGATGGTTAACAGGCCTCTGTGCACCCATCTGGGGTATTTTCATTGCTTGACCCTCAATGCAATGCTACTTGGATCCTCAAAGAAAATAATATAACCAGTTAAAATATATTACATTTTCTTCATTAATGTAAACCACAATTGATAGACACATAAAACCACAAAGCTATGATTATTTGATGATTTCTGTTAACCTCATAAAGATTTGGAAATCTGGTTTGCCTCCTAAATTTAAGTGAAACTCTTCATTCTTCCATTAGGCACCCACTCAGCATAACCAATTAAATTGCCCAAGCAAAACAACTACAAATCATCTGTGGCAGTTCTTTTTTCCATCTTTCATGCCATCATATATGCTTGAATGCAGTCAAATTGCTAAGTAAATGAGAGATAGTTAAAACAATCACTTTTGTTACATCAGTACATATTTGTTTCCTTCAAAAACTATCATATATTTTAAGCTATTTCTAATTTTCAGTTGCTATTTTATAAGAATGAAAGTGAAAAGTAAAATATAGGAATATAAGCTCTAATGATTTGTGACAATTGATTTATAAATAAATCCTTTGTGACATAGCTAAAGAATGATGAAGACATATGTTAAGCCACAGTGACTTGCATACAATATTAAATAAAGAAGACATCGCAAAAAAGCAAATGATTTATGATTTGACTTTGTTATAATTAAAAACAACTACATGTGTATAAAGGCATATATATATATATGGATATACATATATATATATATATATATATATTTAAATAGTAGATGTTATGTATGGGAAATAGATTCATAGATTATTTAAATTTTATTCTGTGCCTTTTCTATATCAACAGAACTTTTCTTTCTGTGTTGTTACAAATTATTTGGAAAAAAAAAATTATATTAAGTCACAAAGATATATATATATATATATATGTATATATATATGTGTGTGTGTGTGTGTGTGTGTGTACAATTAAGCTCAAAAGTTTCAAATTAGATTATTTATTTAAGTTTATAAATGCATGTGAAGAAAGAAATCATCTTGTCATAATTAAAATTTCAATCAAACAGGAATAAAGTTATTTAAATAGTAAATTTGCATTTTACATCAAATATGGTAATATAGGCTGCACCTGTATGTTCAAAACACATTTAAAAAGGAACTGTTGGGTTTATCATAAAAAGTGTAAGTAAAAATATAAGATATCACAAACTTACTAGAAGCTGTATGTTATAATTCACATTTGAAGTAACCTATTTCACTTTTAAGTAGTGTATCTGTTTTTATGTTTTCTTTTTCACACACTGTTACATAATTTATTTCTTCTTTAAACATACAAAAATGGTGGTGATTTTTAACTTAAAAATAACTTTAAAAATCATTGAATATCATTTTTTTTTATAATGATGATGGCTTTCCTCTTAGGACTTTAATAAACTCTTACAATTTAAGCTAATATGTTTAATCTTGTGAAGATAAAGATACTCTGGTAAATCCATACTGAATTATAAAATTTAAAATGTATAACTTTCACGATGAAATGTTTAGTAATCTCCATAGTCATCTTCTAACAAACATTTAAACACATATTAAAGGGAGGAAAGATCATAAAAACACAATAATCACTACTTGTATTTTTAGCTGAAATGAATGTAATATCACAGCATGGTTACATAATTAGTTCTAAACATTCTTTTCTGAATATATTTTATAAGAATTACTAAGAGAAATAACTTGCATCTTAATATTATACAATCTATGGGAGTCTTTTTTAAGACTCATATGTGACTCAGTTATGGAAACAGATCTTTGTGTTACTTTCAATAATTATCCTCTCCTAATAGAAAATGAGACACTAGAAAAGAAATTTAAAGAGTTTATCTTAATAAGATCCCAATATTGCAATTTAATAACAGATAAAATAGATTACATTTCCTTCATTAATGAAAACCACAATTATAGATATATAGATAAATAAAACCAAAAGGTAATGAAGATTTGGAAATCTGGTTTGCCTCCTAAATTTAATTTAAATTAAACTCTTTTTCCAGCAGGCACCAATCCAGCATAACCAACCAAATTGCTCAAGCAAAACACTTACAAGTCATCTGTGATAGATCTTTTTTTCTGTCTTCCATGCAACTGAATATGCCAAGCACTGATCACAGAGACTAACACTCAGCATGTTGTGCTAAACGAACATGAGGACTTTAAACATGCATTTAGGAAATGTTAGATGGAAAATAGCCAGGAACAACTTACATAATTTCACACAATTGATTGTTAATTTGACTGAAAATTCTCACAACTAGATTGGACTTTGAAAGATAGCCCACATTTTAAACCTGTTGAAAATAGTTGGCTTTATCTTGTCTTACATGGCGAGCAAAATCCTACTCCTTAAGGAAAGGAAAGCTCTCATCATTGAATGCAGGCTATTCCATTTTACTTTGGGCTGAGTATTTATGATTATTTATTTTTCAATTTATCTATTGAGATATTATGGTAAGTGTAACATGATAAACAGGTTCATACTAAACATATCTCTGGGGAAATATTTGTAATGAAAAAAATGAATAGCCCATTACTGCTCTTTAACAAGATATGAAGTAAACAAATAAACAAACAAACAAAAAAACAGGAACAGTGGTATAAAATAATATACCTTATGTGAAGCCTGTGGGGAAACTCAAAACAAAACACTATTTCTAAAAACATTATCATTCCTTTGTCTCAGTTCAAGTTTCATCCCTGTTTTATTTTTTATTTTAAAAATAATTAAATTGGTTAAATATTCTATTACACTAATTTTATTTTGGCCATACATTTCTTTCTTCCTTTTTTTTTTTTTTTTTTTTTTTTTTTTGGTACCTGGGATTGAACTCAGGGGTGCTTAACTACCGAGCAACATCTCCAGCCCTTTTTGTATTTTATTTAGAGATAGAGTCTTGCTGAATTGCTTAGGGTCTTACTAAGTTGCTTAAGCTGGTTTTGAATTAGTGATCATCTGGCCTTAGCCTCCTGAGCTGCTGGAATTACAAGCATGTGCCATTGTGCCCAGGTTGGCCATATATTTCTATTTACTATTGCTGAAATATTATTTATTTTAAAGGTTTCTATATAATATTTTATCTACAAATGTTTATATATGTGTAAAAATCCATATATTTTTCTAATCTAACAATACTATTGTACTTTATTTCTGAATTTGAAATTTCATGGTGTATGGTTTTGCATTCATTAGCATTTAGTAAGTATATATTTTATGATGACAAATTTTTATAAGATACAAGAAAATTAAAAATTCTCATTTTATACATATATTTTATTATCCTCAAAATTGATCTCTTTAAAATGCATTGAATTGGATTCTCCTTTATACTTTCTTATAAATACAATATTTAAATGTGTTCTATTTATATTTGAAAAGAGTGCATTTTGGTTTGATAAAAGTTTTAAAGCTGTGTGTGTGTGTTTGTGTGAGTGTATGTCAAATGAGTCATTGCCTTGAACTATGTAACTCTGGACAGTGAGACATCCCTGCTGGAAATCCTTCTTTGGTGTGAGGGTGCCAAGTGAATGCCCATTTGCAGGTGACTACTGTTGATAGGGAGAATTCCATGCTTGTAACGAACATTACTATTTCAAAAGCCTTGGATTTAAATACCAACTGCCATGAGGTAGAAGAGATGGGCAGAAACCAATGAGGCCCAACTAAGCTGGTTTGCTCATAACTTCCTCTTGTTTACCTCAAGAAGCCTTTTCACAGTGAATCCCTTTGATGTTAAAAACCTATATAATATGAAGGTGGAGCCTCACTCCTGTTGGATCAGACCCCACCAGGGTTGATCTACCCATCAAGTCCCACTTTTCACCTGTAATTGAGTCTTTATTTCAAATAATTTCTTATTTTCCTAGTCCACCCACCGCCTGCACCAAGAAAACTGTCCACTGAACATATAGAATCTATATATTCTAGATTTATATTACATATGCATATATTTATCTTTATTCATTATGACAGTAAGGTATATAGAACTTTATTGAATTTTTTTGCTATTATAAATAAATTAGACCAGGGTTTAGGTTTTTTGGTAAAATATCTATTAATTTTATTTCAGTTGACCTAAGTAAACCCACATACCTCTCTGGTCACTATCATAACTACTCCGCATAACCTCTCCTGTCCTCTCATACTTTGGGTATTTAAATGGTGCGTAGCCTGAAATACAACATTCTGGGCATGTCCCACTACTCTGAGCTAGTGTTGTAGCTTTTACTCCACAAGCATATAAACATTTTAGTTCTTTAAATAAAACGAATATTTAATCACCTTTTTTGGCAGGAAGGATTCTGGGCATCCAATCCACAGACTTCACACATGTCAGCCAAGCACTCTAACACTGAGCTACACCCCCAAGCCACCGGTTTTTATAAATCTTGCTGACTTCCCAGATTCAATCTTTCATCTTTCTTCTACCTCATATAGAATAAGATAAAAAGAAAACACTGTTTTGTTTTTGGCATAGATTATTAATGGGCTTCCCTCTCAAGGGGGAGATTATCAGTTAAATAAGTCCTAATTGTTTTATTCTAGTGCTATTTTGGCAATTTTATAATTTATGTGTACCTTCTTTCTTTCCAATGGGAAGTTAATTTAGAAATGTGGTAAATGCATGCTTTAAACCAGTGGCCATGAACCAAAATTTCCAAAGCCTATGAAAGAATCCTGGTTCCATAATTACTCACGTGCTTACATTGTTCTATAAGGCCCCATATGAACTGGTTGACACTTTCATCTCTTATGTCATCTACTACTAATCTCAAGACTACCTTAACAGGCTAACTCTATGGCAATCACTCTGGTTTACCAGTTGTTGCTAACATATCAGGACTGGTATTGCTCCAAAATCCAGATAGCCTCTCACCTTTGCTTGTAATGATGATTCTTCAGATAAATGTATGGTTTATCTTTTCATCTTTAGTTTTGACTGAGAAGTCACTGTGTCATTTTCCCATTAAGGCCTACCCAGAACACACCAATTTTAATACAATAGTATTAATTTAATACAGATAATGTGGCTTTACACTTTTTTTCTTGCACTTACCAACATTTATTGTATTATATTAGCTTCTATATTTATTCTTTATTTGTTTTGAATCTCTTTCTTTCCAAAAAATATTAGCTACATTAGGGCTGAGTTATTTATCTTCATGATATTTATTTCAGTGCCTAGAATTACCCAATGAATGAGAATCTTTTTGGAGTGTTAATGGCAAAACCTTGGGTTCTCCATCAATTGCCCTGCATAGCAAAGCACACTGTATGGTTTTCCTTTTGGAAAGGATAAGAGCAAGACTGGGCCAGAGCAAGACCAAATTTGTCCTGTATCAGTTGTTGTCTCTATGCTACTCAAATGTTAGAAATGTGAAAGAGTCTGCTAAAAAACAAATTCCTAAAGATAGGTAACAATAAAGGGGAAAATGAATAAAAATAATGTAGTTTGAAAGAACTTGAGTATGTGACTAAAAACAATTATCACCAATATAATTTTTCAAGTAGGACTATAGCCATATTTTATGCCAAAATAAATCCTTATAAACACCATTTGACCCATCTATCCCTCTCCTCAGTCTATAGCCAAAGGACTTAAAAACAGCATACTACAGGGACACAGCCACATCAATGTTTATAGCAGCACAATTCACAATAGCTAAATTGTGGAACCAATCTAGATGCCCTTTGATAGATGAATGGATAAAAAAGTGGCATATATACACAATGGAATATTATTCAACAATAAAAGAGAATGAAATCGCGGCATTTACAGGTAAAATGGATAGAGTTAAAGAAGATAATGCTAAGTGAAGTTAGCCAAAAATCAAATGCCAGATATTTTCTTTGATATAAGGAGGCTGATTTATAGTGGGATAGGGAGAGGGAGCATGAGAGGAATAGATGAACTCTAGATAGGGTAGAGGAATCGGAGGGGAAGGGAGGAGGAATGAGGTTATAAAATGATGGTGGAATGTGATTATCATTATTATCCAAAGTACATGTATAAAGACACAAATTGGTGTGAATATAATTTGTATACAACCAGAGATATGAAAAATTTTGTGCTCTATGTGTGCAAAGAATTTTAATGCACTACACTGTCATATATAAATAAATTTATAAAAATACAAGAAAAAATGATGTGTTTCTTTGGAAACACCAGAAAATGAAGAAAATAATGTCTTATAAAGTTCATATACCACATGTCTGAGTACATATACATCATAAGAGTAAAACATATCATACACATAGTGAAGTCAGGATACACACTTGACATTGATAACCACAATAAAAATGTAAAGTTATATTTATACCTTAAAGAACAAATTTCAAAATTATATTATGTGTGAGTATTCTTTATTTTTAAGTGTTTAATTAAGTACATTAATTTAATTTATATCATTTTAGATAAAGTATCACCAGCTTCAAAATGAACCATTGGACTTCAAGGAAAATCTAATTTTTATGCAAAAGCATAACTGTATTTTATATTCTAAATGCTTCCAAATTCTTTTACATGAGATGCCACTTTATTTGACAAAAGGTGCAGATAAAAGATCTCATCAGACTTCTAGCCTGCCAAAGAGACTTACTACAGTAAGGAAGCAATAAACTCTGCATTGCACTTTAGCAGTTCAAGTATTACTTTGAATTACAACATTTTCAAAAGCTGACAAAAATCTAATGCAGTCTCTTTGAACTAGAGTCACTCTAGTAATTCTCACAAATATTTTCTGGAGGGCAGATGATGTAGTGTAGTTAAAAATTGTGGACCAAGGACATGATTCCTCCCTGGCATTCAGGTATTAAACATGAATTATAGAAAGTGATTATCCTTGTCACCTTGCCTGAAGTAATGATGTTCTGGTTTTTACAGGGCTATCAAAAACCTGCTGTGTCAGAAATGAGTATGATTTTAGGTTATTAACAAGCACGCAGATGTAAGGTCTTGATTCAAATCATACTTTGAAGATCTCTGAAAACATATAAAGCTAATTTAGAACTTTATATCATATGTTTACACTTGACATTAGAGATTTTTGATATTTTATATTGCCTAAACAAATGAAATGGCTGCTGTAAGTATGGGAAAAATCATGTTAACTAAATTAATTGCTTAAATCACTTAGATAATAGAAGAAAACAAGCTTGGTATTACTTCACGAGCCTCATAAACAATGGATGTAAGAAATATAAAAAAAATCATTTGTCTAAATTTATTTTTCTCTATATGAACCATTTTCTGTTAAATTTGCATTTCAGTTAAAAGTAATAAAAGTAATACTCTAGCATTAACTAATATCAGAGTAATATTTATAAAGATCTATAATTTGCAAATAATCCACATGATTATTTTGGACATATAAAAAATTGGTATGGCATTTTGATTCTTGTCTCATCTTATTTCAGGATCTCATTTAATTATATTATAATGCTTAAAAGGGGTTTTATTATGCTATCCTCTTAAAATGTTGCTATTCAAGTGTATTTCAAAATATTTCTAAGAGGAAGGGCATATATTATTTCAATGAACAATAAATATATGCTGCCCATTCATTGCTGGAAAGAAATAATTTTTTCTCGAACCCATCAAAATTTCTCATAAATTATAAAAAAACATAGACTGTACATACCTGGTTAAAGAAAAATTAAATAAACTAGATGTTATCCATGTGTTGGTTGTGGACTGATATGGGATAATTCTGAGAAAAGGGAAATACAAAGGAGATGTGTTCAAAATCTTTCTTTATCCTTCTTGTTTACTGAATGGCAATAGGATTTAAGTCCTGAAAAATTGAAAAGACATGAACCAATTTTTCATTCTTTCTTGTAAGAAACTAGTTGTTTCATTGATTGAAAGGGTGGCCTAAGGGAAAAACTAGAATAAAAATTGTACTTTTGAAACAGGGTAATGATCAGAAAAAAAATATGTAATTCTGATGAACTAGTCTCTTTAATTGAAACTTGCTTAAATATTTAGCTAAATAAGCCAAAGTTAAGCAAATTGGAGTAGACCAAATAGTGGCTCCCTAGGAAAAATATTCACATTCTAATCTTGTGAAAATGTGAATCCTACCTTACATATAAAAAGGTGCAAAACTTTAAAGGTCTCTAGGGGTCATGGGTAGTTTGAATTTCTGTGTATGACTCCTGTGCCATCACATATGTCCATAGAAGGATCAGGCATGTAAGTTTTGAAACACACACCAAGAATAAATGATGCAGAAGAGGAAACAGTAATGTGACCATAAGAAGAGAAATTAGAGTCATATAACCCCATGCCTAGAAACCTCTTTAGTCAGTATAGCAGCCAAAAGCAAGGAACAGATTCTTCCCTAGAGACTCTGGAGGAAGAGAGTCCTGATTATACTGACTTGTACTTCTAATCTTCAGAACCATGAGAGATTAAATTTCTGTCATATTAAGCCTCCCAATTGTGTTTTCTTTTTTAATGGCAACCATGGGAAACTAACAGAGATAACTGAGTTTCCGCTGAATAATAAACACCTCAAACTGTAAACATAGCTTTGGAAATAAATGGCAGGTCAGAACTCAGAAAAAAAGCAAGGAGTATGGCAGAGAAATGTCTATTATCTTAAAAAATATGTATATGGTCATGAATGGAATGTTGGTAAAGACAAGAGCACAAGGTCTTTCATGAGCATCAGAGGAAATGAAGACCTGATATTGGAAATGAGAATAAAGGTAATTATTTTTTCAGAGTGAGGGGAAACCTGGCTGCATTGTGTCGTATAGTTGCATGGAAAATGTAAATGATGACCTTGCTTATTTAACTATTTCTAGGCAGAGTGCTTAAAGTGCAGCCAGGCCTACTCTTATTGCTGTTTATAGTAAAGGATGAGAAGAAATTAATAACTTGAGGAAAGAAAACTCATCACAAAAGATTGTTGCACTCCTAAAAATCTCTAGTTGGGGAGCAGACTGATAGAACTAGTGAGGTTCAATATATGCTACAGCTCAAGAAAAATAAGAATGATTGTGAAGGTGAAGCAATGGACCTAGGGCTTTGGGTGCTTCAGGCCCAGAGGGCAGAATTCAATGTCAAAGGTGTAATCTGAGGCTTTAAAATATGTCACAATTGATTGTATTGTCATGTACATCTAACAAGAACAAATAAGACAAAAAGCAGTAGATTTTCCCTATTAGAATTCAGAGTTTCTAGAGTTTGATAACACCTTTGTCTTCCTTCATTTTAAAATAGGAAAGTCTATAACTTCTATGGTAAACTTGTCCCCCATTCAGTGTGGAGAACACACAAATTATTTTCTAGTTTCACATGTCCAATATGGGAGAGAAATAGTGTCCCAGCATTAATCAGATGCAATTCATATCCTTATCTAATTTAGATGATTTAGATGATGAGATTTGTTACTTTGGAGCTGATAATGTTTAGATGATATTTTGCATTATAATTGATGCAGTAATGATTTGAGACTTTGGGTTAGATTGGGATAAGGCAAATATATTTCACATGTGGGATAATTATAAATCCTTGGGAGCAAGGGGATATACTGTGGGATGCAAAAAATAACATCCTGAAACATTTGTTCATATCTTAATTTTCATTAACCACAAACACTATCTTAAATACAAAAGAATAAATAAAAACTCAGAAGGCAAAAAATTTGATTTGTTAAGAGGTAGCTTATTCTATATAAACAGTTGGGCTCTATAATCAATCATATGTTTTCATAAAAAGAGTAAGAATGTGTTTTAGGCAAACATAAGACAAGATAGTGGAACAGTGGATACAAAGAAAGGAATGGAACAGCCATAAGCCAGAAAGCCTGCACTCACCAGGATCTGGAAGAGAGCAAAAAGGAATCTTCCTTGGAACCTCTGGTAGGGAGGCAGCCTTGCTGATATCTTGGTTCTGGTTTTCCCCAACTTCAGAGAATAAAATGTTGTTGTTTTAAATAACTCTCCATGGTAATTTAAGGCATTCCTGGAAAACAGATATAGATTCTATTGTTTTATGCAGTCAAGGAAGTGTCTAGGTGAGCCTGACATTTTTGGAGCAGGGTAATCAGGAAGGACAGACTGGAAATTCCCGGGCAAAAGCTGATGCTTCAGTACAAAGCTGAAACACCTTCCTCAGGTAAATCTCAGTTCACTCTTAAGGCCTTACAACAACATTGATAATGACCACCAGATTGCTGAGGATAATCTCTGCCTTAACCTGTTCAATTTGTTATGACAAAATTCTTTAGACTCTGTAACATGTAAACAACAGAAATGTATTGCTCACACTAAGCATTAATGTGCTACCACATTTGGAACCTGAAGAGGTCTTGTTGTCCTGCTTTCTAGACAGCAGCTTCCTCTGCATCTTTTCATTGTGGAAGGAGTGCATGAGCTCCCATGTGCTTCTTTCATAAGAAGACCCCATCACCCATCAACTTCCTAAAGTGTCTGCATATTAATGCTATTACACTGGTAATTCATTTTCAGCATACACACTTTGGGGAGGCAGCACCTGCAGACAATAGCTGTCCCCTTTTCTTAAGTTGTTAATCATATTTGAAAAACTACTTACAGAAACTTCTATATAAGTTTTGTTTGAATAGCTAGGTACTATATGTTCATTTACCAGTTGGAACAGGAATGAGTACAACAAAGATTTCATGAATGGATAATGTTCCAGAGTTTAGGGATATTAGACCTCAATTGAAAAGAGTACAATTATTCTGTAATTGATAACATATGAATCATAATGTACAAAGGGTACATAAAACGTATTTTCATTGCTTTACCTCTCAAACTGTGGTGACTGTACAAGGAAGAAGAATTTTATTATGAACTTTAATTACATTTAAAGATAAAATTTATCTAAGGAAAACTTCTAATCCATTAACTAACCATCTGAACGACTTTAGTGAACTAATCAAAACAACCCTCTTGAGAGCATAGTGACCTTATTGTGACAAAGTTCCCAGAAAAGAGGACAATGAAGGGAAGAAATATTTATTAAATTCCTAATGTACAGTAAGTATCAGAGTCTACACATAATCTTAGAAAGAGAAGTAATAGTTTCAAGGTCGTTTGGCTAATAAACAATCAACTGAGGATTCAAATAGATTCAATAAGAAAATTGCTCTGGAAATTCCCAATTTAAGTTTAAAGTATTGTATCACTATTTATGTTCAGATTAACCTGAAAATTGGGCTACCATATTTAGTAATTTTAATAATTTTAGGTCCATTGTACAGTTTGAGAAGAAATAGTTCTCCACATAAGACTTCTCCTTTTTTTGGAATGATTGTAATTTTGGGAAATCTCCAAACTACTCTGAGATTCACTAGAAACTTACTAAAATTCACTGGAAATACTAATTAAAAGTTGTTTTATGAATCACTGTTGTTTATTAAAGGAAAAGCATACATATTAAAATTATCCTAAGTAATTAAGTGAATAAGGCAGAGTCCAAGAAGTGTATCAGCTGCAGAGAGTTCTTTATTTCTCTCCATGTAGTCACAGATTCCTTGGGTTCTTTACTTTCTTCTGTGACAGCATGCATTGAGGATTGCCAAGTAGAAACTCTCACTGGAGTCCTAGCATAGTTCTGTAGGGTATCCACCATACAGACCTGATTGATTGCCTACATGATCAAATTAGCACAATCTCCAAGTTGACCAAAACATTGTGACACAAAGTCTCACTCTCCAACATTGTTAGTCATTTTAGATCAGTCAGCTCACCTCACGTCTTAAATACTGTCCGTGTGCCAGGCCTCAGCCTTAATCATCATTAGATTATATGCCATTACCAAAGGCAGGCAGAGACTCTCTGACCAGGAATAACATTTTAAGGGCTCAGTAATTCCATTCCAGAAGCAAAGGGCAGAAGTCAGATCTTCTCTTTGAACAATGCCACATGTTATATTACACAGTACTAATATTAAGCTATGCTGTTTTTCTTTTTGGAAGTATATCAAAATAGTTAATACACATATTTCCAATTTTTTATGAAAAAATTTATATTGTGCATAATAATTTCTTTAAAACATTTACTGGTCATCACTACTACTAGTTTGATGTGCATGTGCTTCAACTAGTACACACACATATAGACATGTATTTATTATGACTTAGAAATGAGGTATCCCCAAAAGCTGATGTATAAGATGATGTAAAAATGCTCCATGTATGAAATTATTACATTATGAAATCAATAATGTAATTATTAGTGTATTGATTTACTTAAATGTATTATGTGGCTAGCAGAAGTAGGTAACTGGGGGTGTGTCTTTAAGGTTTATATTTTGTCCCTGATGAGCTGACTCTCTTCACTTTCTGGTTGCTGTGTCTGAGCTGATACCCTCTGCCATGTTCTTCTGGCATGATGTTCTTCCTAATTGTGGGCCAACCAATGGAAAGAAACTCTGAAACCATGAGCCAAAAGAAACTTTTCCTTCTTTATATTGTTTTTTTCAGCAATGGTCACAGCAATTAAAAAAATGAATAAAACTTATTTATGTAAAAGAAATTCTATAAAATAGAATCAGACTTGGTAGAAAATGGTAAATTTTAAATGTAATACATGATTCACTTTTGAAATTCTCTGAGGATCACAATAATATTCAAATATTCTGAGCCTCTTACAACCCTGGAACATGTCACAGCCTAAAATAGGAGACAACAATACTATTAAAAAAGGCTTTAAAATTAGCATAGAACTACTGTCATGTTCAAAAGAACTATTTTCTTCTGTTTTAATTTCTCTACCTCATTGACTTACTACAAATTATGGATTTTTGCCATTACTGAAATTAAAAAAACAACAACATTTATTTGAAATTAGCCAATAGTGAGAACTTTTACTTCAATGTGAATTAAAATTAATCACTCTGGAAATTTAAACGCATTCTTCAAGCATTTTCTATAGTATTTATCAAAAGAATGAATTAATTACATTAATTAATATGTTTTATTATCTAGAAACTTCAACTTTGTTTCTGCACATGTTGTTAAATCTGAATGTCTCTCTAAAAATAAATTGAAAATAAATGTGCAAAATGTGCAACTGAATGTTCACAGGAATTGTTGGTGTGGAATGAAGTACAGAATATTTATGTATGTGTGTGTGTGTGTGTGTGTGTGTGTATTAAGTGTCTATATATATATATGTAAACACTCCCACTGATGGGTTCACCTCTTCATTACTGTGCCAATTCAGATTAGATACTAATGGAGTACTAAATATTATCTTAGTTTTCTTGTAAAAATATTTGCTATCTTAATCTTCATTTTTAATATGTTTCCCTTCTCTAATCTCCTCTAATATGCACATCAAATATCTTTTTTTCACAAAGAATTTGTATTTTACTACATTTATTTTGAAAATTAGAGGACCATTAATGTCATCTTCATATATTCCTGGTAGATAACAGGAAGTTGAGACAAATGCAAATGAATAAAGTGGAGAGTCTCAGGAATGTTTCTTCTCCATACTAAGAGGTCAGAATCAGAACCACAGCTGAGAGAGAAAGGCCCAATGCTTTCCAAGTGGGTTATTCTCATTTTGCCATGTCACAGTTTAGATGTGGTGTGTCCCTTTAAACTCATGTATTAGATAATGCAGAAACAGAGGTGATAGGATTAGACTTTGATATCTGTAAACTTGTGAGTGAATGAATCCACTTTAATAGTATAACAGAGTGGTAATTAGAGGCAGGTAAGTTTTGGCTGGAGGAAATAAGTGCTGACAAGCCTCTGGAGTTCATATTTTGTCCCTGTCACCTGTCTCTCGTATGTCTCTTTCTGTCTATTCTCTCTCTCTCTCTCTCTCTCTCTCTCTCTCTCTCTCTCTCTCTCTCTCCTTGCTGAATATTATGAATGGAACAGTTGTTTTCTTTTCTGTTACTTCCTTCTCCCGTCATCTTCTGCCTCACTTCAGGTCCAGGGCTATAGATTCAGGTGACCATGAACCAAACCTCTGAAACCATGAGCCAAAATAAACTTTGCCTTCTCTAAGTTTTCCTTGTCAGGTCTTTTGGTCACAGTAACACAAAGATGAATAAAACAAGCCATGCAAAATGGCTAACATAGGTTATGATAAAGAAATATTAACTGAATGACTAACTAAAAAATAGCTTCCTTAGGCAGGATCCAAATACCTGGGTAAGACATGACTAAAAATATTGTTTCTGAAAATTTCTTTTTGTCTTCATTTTTTTTAAATTAGCATATCATGATTACATGTATTTGTGGGGTACATTGTGTTATTTCAATACATATCCATATTATTCCATGATGGAACTAGAGTAATTAGCATTTTTATTACCTCAAAATTCAAAAGTGCTTTGTGATGAGAACATTTAAAATTCCTTTTCTAATTTTTTTGAAATACACATTGCATTACTGTTAGCTATGATCAAGCTATTGTGTAGTAAAACATTAGAAAGTATTCTTACTGTCAAATTGTAACTTTGTACCCCTTTATTAACTTCTCTCCTCCTTTTCTCTTCATTGTCCTCCTCATACTTTGATACTCATTATTTTAGTATATTCTCTGTTTCTTCTCTACATTTTGAATAAAGTCTCATGAAAATATTTCTGCTAGTAATATAAACAAACTCACAAGAATATATAGAACTTTGCATTTATATAAAATATATGCAAAAAGATATCTGTATCTGTCTGTATTTATCTGTCTGCATCTCTACATAGACATCCGTATCTAAGGAAAATTCATTCTATATATAAAATTGCAAGTGTTGGTCCACTAGAATTATATATGAAAATATTCACTTCCTCCATATAGAAATCAAGGAAATATGCAAATACAAAGCACAGAGAGATATAGGCAAATGGTAGCCTACAGAAACATATACTTATTATATAGAATGGTAAAAATGAAGGAAGGGCATACTTATTACTAGAGAAGTCTTATTTTTCAGTTACTTTGAAAACATTTAACTATTCCTCTTCTTAGAAGAGAAGGCACAAGGACCACCACTTCTGTAATATTTATTTGAGTGTTGTATACAGTACTATCATGGGATTTTCTCTTGTAAGTGTTATATTCTGTAATAATAGTTGGTAGGCAGAAAAGGAAAGATTGTCTCTATTCCTGCTATACAAACTTGCAATGCATGTGAATTCCAAATATCTTGACATGAGCAAAATAGACAATTTCTAATGTTATTTTATTATCTTTACAACAAATGTATAGAACAGATAATAAGAAAAAGCCCAGAATGCATTTTAGAACTTCCATTAAAAATGCTTCACTAACAAAATATTTTCATTTTTAAATCCACATTGATTTGGCACCCTGAGGTTTTACTAACACCCAAGACAATAAAATATAGTAGGACTCAGGATGCACAAGAAGTATGCTTCCTTTTGCAGAGTTGTAAGAAGGTGAATGTGAAAGAGAATGGAAAAAAAAAGAATCTGCATGAGGCCTTGACAACAGGAGAATTCAGTTGCAGCTCAAGCTCAGGACAGAATAGAAATGAAATTTAAAAATCTATAAATTTATATTTTAAAATTGCCATTATGTCCCTTGGAAATTCTTCCTTTATCCAAAAGATGCATATGCATGTCTATTAGATATAGATCCAGATTATCTATATACAATCTACTTAGAATTTACTGGTCACAGACTATTGTGTCTGCAAGAAATAAAGATAACAAATACTTCATGTGCTACAGATCCAGTTATAAATGCATATATAGATATAGTTATATATCCCTCAGTCAGGATTATAATGTGGAGGATCAGCAAGTAGAAAAATCAAGGTAATTCATCAAATGGACAAATTCAAAGAAGAGCCAGAAATTTGGACAAATTTCTGAGCCAAGATGGTCATTGAACACCAGACTGGATAGAATAGGACTTTGTTGTATTTCCTTCCTTTGGCAGGATGGGAACAGGTTTTCCGTTAATTCATTCTGTGGAAAGACAGGGAATATGACCAATTTCTTTTTTAAAATTATTTTTATTTTTATTATTGTTAAAAACATTACAATGCTCTTGACATATCATATTTCATACATTTGATTCAAGTAGGCTATGAACTCCCATTTTTACCAGGTGTACAGATTGCAGAATCACATTGGTTACACATCCACCTTTATACATACTGCCATACTAGTGAATATGACCAATTTCTGAGGGTTAATGTATTGTCTACAACTTCTCATCTATATTTACTTCATTTATTTTTTTATTTAATTATTTTTTAACTGAGTAGTGAAAATCAAGGAAGATTATTGGTAACACATGAGTATTCTCTTATTCATCTTCCTTTCTAATTCATGATCAATGATATCTTTGAGAATGGGAAATATCTTCCATTCCATATTCAACTGAAATCTTCTAGCATCTGAAGACATTGACCATCTTGTCTCTGATTCTGGCTCATTAGAAAGTAGACTAGGTGCTAACAGATTAAGCTCATATTTTTGAATATCCACCTGAGCCCTTTGTGCATAAGGAGTTCCAGTATCCTATTCTGTTCTCCCTGAAGATGTTTTTCAACAAGATTAGTTTGCTTTATGCAAAATATACAAAGTAAGTCAATAATAGTTATTATCATTACATTAGAGAGCTATAAATACTACCAATGAGGGAGGAGGCTCAGGAGACATAGTTTAAGGGAAAAAAATGCAACATAATCAGAGAAAAAAATACTTCAGCAGAAATTGACTAACCTACATATCACTTCACTAAATGGACTCTCCTTGTTAATAGATTGGGGGAATCACTGAGAGATGACTCTATTTTTTTATATAGAAATAAAAGAGATTTTCTATAGATTAACTTACTGGCCACAGACAGTGTCTGCAAGAAATAAAGAAGATTCTTCCAGTGCTACAGATCTGGTTAAAATGCGATCTGTCTGGAGAGACTTTATTATTATCTGTAACTCTACGTGTATCATCAAAGCCCTGTAGAATATGACCATGTCTTTTCAAACTTCAGAATATAATCCACAGATAACATGGCTAGTCTGCAGGTAGTAAGATCCTCCAGTATGTTGTATGATAAATAGCCACAAAATCAAGAACAAGTTCAGGAAGCAATACATGCTCCAAAAGTAATCCCAGTGCATCTTTAAAATTCTAAAAATTTGACTTTATCTCTGATCTGCAAAACCCCCCAAAACCTCATCTCCAATTTTTACATTCACCCTTTTCTTCAGTTGAGACAAACACATGTGTATGAAGTGTCCATCTTGTACCGGATTCTATTCTAGACCCTAGAATATACTAATGAACAAAGAAGAAAAAAATTTACCTCAAGAATATGAAATTCTGTTTTATGAATAATAATATGCAAAATAATTATGTAAACCACAGAGTTTTTTAAATGATGATATAGAATATAGAGTATAATGAAATCAGTAAATAGTGAAGAAGTACATCTGGAATCATTACAATATGAAATACTGTCAATACCCTATTTTGTTAAATATAGAAATATTGATTAGCTACTTATTCTTTACATTGAAACTGATTATTTTCTGTTCTTTATGTTTAATTTATCACATTTACTCATACAGTATTAGGACAATAGAGCATCATTTATCCTGGAAAGTTACCATAGCTTGTTCACTCCAATCCTCAATAACAATAAACTGATGAAAACAAAATTTGATTATAATCCTTACTGATACAAAGTTCACCTTCCTGAATTTTTAAACATTCTAATTAATATTTTATAACCTAATGTATTAAACCTTAATCATGTAATCTATTTAAAGGCGATTTCTATCACATTAATTAAGTGATGTACTAAAAAATAAAATATTATAAAAAACTTCAGCCATCTTTTTTCAATGAAGTTATATTTAAATATTCACCATTGGCTAAATTATTATATTGTGAATTTAATAGTTAAAGATTTAAAGCATCTATAGGTTTCACATTTAATACTCATAGTGAATATCAAACTTAAATGCAATTTATTATTTTATAAATTTATCTATACCTTATATAAATTAGAAGTCTCACAAAAAGTGAAAAATTTAATGAAATTGTTTGTTCTTATGTTCAAAACAATAGAGATTAAATGTTATATGTGTATACATATATATGTGTGTGTGTGTGTGTGTGTGTGTGTGTGTGTGTGTGTGTATATATATATATATACTTGGAGAGAGAGATAGAGAGAGAGACCAAGAGAGAGAGCTGGGGGATTGGGGCATACACCACATATTCTTTGTTTATAATTAAAAGAGACACTTATTGGATGGTATGGAAAAATAAAACATTACTTCAGGAAAATTTCTACAAAACAATTTTAGAGTCTATGATAAAAAAGATTAAACTTCTACAAATTGTTAACTTCCAATCTTGATTAAAACTGCAATATGAAATTATAAATGTATATCAAAACAGTTGGAGGTTTTCTTTGAAATTCTGAGTGGTTGTTTGATTTTGTTCAGATAAAACCTTTGAGAGTAGATTTACCCAAGTAGTTGTTTACTGGTTTAACAGACAAACTGCATTCCAAATATATTTGATCATGGCCAAATGCTTGAACAATTCATATATTAAGAAATGCTGTAAATAATACCTTTGGGTCCTCTCTGCCTGTTAGGCCATATCCAATTTTCTTGGTCCAGTGTTTTCAGAGATTTGTATTGCTTCCAAATTCAGCATAAAAATTACTCCAGCAATATGCCTTTGAGAACATGCAGTTTTGTTCTCTGGAGAATGTTAACAGTTCAATTATTTTTTCACCATAACTCAAATACTTAAGGAGGGTATATATGTTTGTTTTCTCTTTAATATCTTGAGAGGCAGAGATTTCCACATTGATCATGTCTAATTCATAATCTGTTTGTACATTCAAATTGTGGTGAATAATTGAACAATTATCTAAATAACAAAATCAGGGTATTCTCTCAATTTTATGAACATAAAAATGAAAATAAAATTTTGTAAGTATTATCTATATTAGGAGCTGCATTCTAAAATTAACTTTGCTATTTACTTGGTATGATTTTAGTTAATAACCCCCCAGGTTTATGTTTTTGTTGACCTATGATGATACTATTTCATCAGTTTAAATGTACCACTGAAAAACTTTAAAAGATCTGTGGAGAATGAGAGTAATTTGATAATAAATGAAATTATTCTGAGTGTGAGTGTACATATTTATGCAGGTCAGAGTATATATTTTTAAGTTCTGTGCAGGTAATACTAGAAAATTTACAGCTACAGACATGTTATTTGGTCTTCTCTGATGCATTGTTGCATATAATTGGTTCAGGATTTAAATGACAATGGATATTGTGGCTGAATTTTGTTCCTAAAATCCTATGTTGAAATCTTAACTACTAACACCTAAGAATTTAACTGTATTTAAAAATATAGTCTTCAAATTGATAATTAAGTTAAAATGAGACCATTAATGTGGGCCTAATGCAATATGATGTGTCCTTATAAGAAGAAGAAATTCAGACATTGATGGTCACAGAGGGAAGACTAAGTGAGGACACAAATAAAAGATATCCATCTACAAAGCAGAGAAACCAATGATTTCAGCTTCATTTATGTTATTCAGATTTTCATAACTGATAAATAAAAGAAATATAACTTAAAGAAAAAAAGATTTATTTTGGCTCAGTTTTCCAGAGGTTTTAGTCTATGGTCAGTTGGATTCATTGGTTTGGGCTGGTGGGGCTCGGGACAAGAAATGTTTTTCTGGGGAACACCCTCAGTGACAAATTTCCTCCAACTAGGTCCCACCACCTAAAGATTTTACCATCTCCCACTAATACCATCAAATTATTAATCCATCAGTGGATTAATTCATGGGTAAATCAGAGTTCTCAATCCTTCTCAAGGGCCTCACCTCTGAAATAAATATTTCTTCATTTTTATTCAATGCTATCTAGTGCATATGGAATAAAGATAAAAAGAGGATGTTTATAAAATAATTCTTTAATATTCATTCACTGAAAAAGAAATAGTATGCAGTATATGTTTTTGGAGTGAAGGGAAATAATTTAGATTTGTGATCTCTAATTATAATAAAAATATATTGATAATGTTATACAAATTGTGTTTTTGTGAGTATACAACATTAAATGAGGTTTGCAAGACTAGAATCAACCCTGCTCTTTACCCTCATTAGGATAATCACTAATTTAGAGACAGTTGTATAGCTCAGTGGTAGACTACCTGTTTAGCATTCCCAAAGCTCTCAGTTCAATTCCCAGCACATCCCCTAAATGGATACTAATTTAAAGAAAGAAATTAAGAAAGAACAATAAAAAGTATTTTGATCTACCATGCAATAGCATTTGTGAATTTGTTTTAGATAATTATGTTTCATATTCTTTCACAGATCATTATGTCTTATTATAAATGGAACCAAACCATTTATAGAAAGCCTGATTTACTGAGGAGCTATATGCTCTTGTTTCTTGTCTTCTCTGTCTCCATCCCCATTTTCCTGCAGAGGGTCATACTATGGTACCATCATAGGCCTCCTGTGTTAGTATTATTTCTAATAAATTATTGTTTATTGTTGAACGGTTAAACATGCAGTTTAGTGTTGACATATACTGATATGTGTGATCACACTTGAAATGCAAAAAGTAAGATGAGTGGATGAGTCAATACCTGACTAAGCAAAAGTATCAAAATATTAACTGTGGAGTCTAGATATTGTGTATGTTTGTGTTCATCCTACATTTATTTCCCTTTCATTGTATTTGAAAATTTTTCATAGTAACTCATCATGTAGAAAATGACAAGGTGAATATTAAGATATTTGCCCATTATGTACATTACTATCTATTAACAACTACCCAGATGAGTTTCTTGCCCTGCCCTGCTTTGTATTCTGGGAGGCTGATATCTATAACTATGTTCTCTTACTATGTCTTGCACTAAAAACTGTCTTCTTTTAAGAATCATGCTGATGGATGTACAAAAAGAAATTTCAAAGGCTGCTGGGGAAAAATAATTTTCCCCCTCTGATTATCTCCATTATACTTTCAGTCGATGGCCTATATTTTCATAATTTCATGTGATTCCTCTCCTCGTCCCCCCATGTCTAGGGATGGTACTAATTTTTAAATGTTGCAAGACTCTATGCCATAAAACACATTACTGTCTTTTACCATGAAAATTTCCCATGTCTATAAATAGACATCAATTTTTAAAAATACATAAATATAATTGTGTGTTGTTTCTCGTGGTTTGTCTAATAAAGCCATTCACACTAGGAATGACTCCAGGACACACTCTAGAAGGGGGCGGGGTATGAAATTAGATGGTCATGTTTTTGATGACACAAAATGACCTCCTTACTTGTGAGAAATAGGAGATTGACAATCCACACATTCACCACCCTTGATATAGGGTCATGGTGGACCACTGTATTGCACGTTAAGGGAGATCAACTTGCTGTAGATCTCAGTCACTTTGACAATCGTGGTAATCATACAAATAATAGAAATTTTAGGTGGCATGTCATTTTTGAATGAACTACAGTGCTTATAAAAAAGAAAGAAGGAACACGGGAGATAACCAATGTTCATAGTTAATACTTTTTACCCTCGGGGCTTAAATAAATTTCAGCTAGCCTACTCTCTTACAATAGGTCCCTAGATTCTGCTTTCCCTCAAGCCTGAGTAAGTACTTAAAAAGTATAATATATCCCTCTTGTCAACTTCTTCTGGGAATCCTCTTGATAGAATGAGATATTTTCTTGTCTCATCCCACAGATTATCTTCTCTTGCTTCTCCAATTTCTTTGGGGACATTTCTGCTTTATCTCTGCTTCCCCTTGTTTTAGCTTATAAAAGAAAAACCTCATTCTGGTTGAATTTGAGAAGACTGAAGAGTTTGAAGATTGATGAGTTCTCCCTATTGAGATGATATTTGTTTTGGATAAAATCTTTTCCTTTCTGTAATTCCAGAGTCTTGGGAGCCTGAGGCAGAACAATTATGAGTTCAAGGTCAATTTAGACAATTTAATGAAACCCTGTCTCAAAATAAAAAAAAAATAAAGAAGGGTGGGAATGTGGCTTAGTGATTAAGTGCCCTTGAGTTCAATCCCCAGTACCAAGCAAACAATAAAACATGAGAAATTTAAGCTCTCAAACTTCATTTCAAAGACCCTTTTATACTTTTAGCTTCTGCCACACACCTTTTACTTATTAAAAAGCCTAAGAGAGTGAGATGAAATCTTAGAGTGATTTTGATTTGCATTTCTCTAAATGCTAGTGATGATGAAAATTTTTTTCATATATTTGTTGATTGATTGTATATGATCTTCTGAGAAGTGACTATTCAGATCCTTGTCTCATTTATTGATTGTGTCTTTTGTGTGTGTGTGTGTGTGTGTGTGTGTGCTTAGCTTTTTGAGTTCTTTATATATCCTAGAGATTAGTGCTATATCTAATGTGTGAAGGGTAAAGATTTGCTCCTAAGATGTAGGCTCTTTATTAACCTCACAGATTGTTTCTTTTGCTGAGAAGAAACTTTTTAGTTTGAGTCCAGTCCATTTATGGATTCTTGATTTTAATTCTTGCACTATAGGAGTCTTATTAAGGAAGTTGAGGCCTAATCCCACATGATGGAGATTAGGGTCTACATTTTCTTCTATTAGATGCAGGGCCTCTGGTTGTATTCCTAAGTCCTTGATCCATTTTGTGTTGAGTTTTGTGCATAGTGAGAGATAGGGGTTTAATTTCATTTTGTTGCAGATGGATTTTCAGTTTTCCCAGCACCATTTGTTGAAGAGGCTATCTTTTCTCCAATGCATGCTCTTGGCACCTTTGTCTAACAGAGGATAATTGTAGTTTTGTGGGTTAGTCTCTGTGTCCTCTATTCTGCACTATTGGTCTACCAGTCTGTTTTGGTGCCAATACCATGCTGTTTTTGTTACTATTGCTCTGTACTATAGTTTAAGGTCTGGTATGGTGATGCCACCTGCTTCACTCTTCCTGCTAAGCATTGCTTTAGCTCTTCTGGGTCTCTTATTTTTTCGGACGAATTTCATAATTGCTTTTTCTATTTCTATGAGGAATGTCATTGGAATTTTGATTGGAATTGCATTAAATCTGTATATTGCTTTTGGAAGTATGGTCATTTTGATAATATTAATTTTGGCTATCCAAGAGCAAGGTACATCTTTCCATCTTCTAAGGTCTTCTTTAATTTTTTGTTTTATTTAGGGTTCTGTAATTTTCATTATATAGATCTTTCACCTCTTTCATTAAGTTAATTCCCAAGTATTTAATTTATTTATTTATTTATGTTTTGGAGGCTATCACCTCACTCCAGTCAGAATGGCAGTTATTATGAAGACAAAGAACAATAAGTGTTGGCAAGGATGTAGGGAAAAATGTATATTCATACACTGCTGGTGGGACTGCAAATTGTTTTAGCCAATATGGAAAACAGTATGGAGATTTTTTGGAAAATTGGAAATGGCACCACCATTTGATCCAATTATCCCTCTCCTCAGTCTATACCCAAAGGACTTAAAAACAGCATAGTATAAGGACACAGCCACATCAATGTTTATAGCACCACAATTCACAATAGCTAAACCTACATGTGCTTCAATAGATGAATGGATACAAAAAAAATGTGGAATATATACACAATTGAATATTACTCAGCAATAAAAAAGAATAAATTCATGGCATTTGCAGTCAAATGGATGGAATTAGAGAAGATAATGCTAAATGAAGTTAGCCAATCCCGAAAAACCAAATGGCAAATGTTTTCTTTGATATAAAGAAGCTGATTCATAGTGTAAAAGGAAGAGGGAGAATGGGATGAATACAGAGACTCCAGATAAGGCAGAGGAGTTGGAGGGGAAGGGAGGGGGCATGGGGTTATTAATGATGGTGGAATGTGATGATATTATTATCCAAAGTACAGATATGAAGACTTGAGTTGGTGTGAATATACTTTATATACAACTAAAGATATGAAAAAGTGTGCTCTAAATGTGTAATAAGAATTGTAATGCATCCTGCTGTCAAATATAAATAAATAAATATTATTTAGGAAAAAAAGCTGATGAGAAAAAAGTTACCAACTGGTTTAAAATTTGTGAGCCCCAAGTATAATTTTAGAACTCAGACCACTTCTGGTCCCAAAGCTGATACCCTTCTAGCTTCCATTCTTTTCAAAGTGGTTTTGCTGTTTTTCACTTAGGCTTTGCTTTTTTTGGCATACTTCTTGACCCCAACTCCCAATATCACTTTGCATTTACAAGGGAAAATCAACAACATTCATATGTCAGAGATTTATAGGAGTTTCCACTTATTTTTTTTCAGCATATTAAATGCAAATCTAAAGGCTGAGTCTTCTTTGACCATTTAGTCTTTGTTTAGTATGCAAAATATCTTTGTCTTTGTTCTATGACATTCCTAAATTTTTTATAAGATAGAAATACTTATTAAAAGTCATGGCTCTGTACATTACTAATATGATTCTGCAATATGTATACTCAGAAAAATGAGAAATTTATCCCATCTATGTATGCTATATCAGAGTGCATAAATACATTCTACTGTTATGTATAACTAATTAAAGCAAAATTTAAAAAGTTAAAAAAAAAGAAGTTACAAAATATATGAGGCAAAACAATTGAGATCTGTATTCCAAAAATGTACCATTTAGCAATGATATGTTTTCTAAGGATAAAACCTTATCCCCTGGATATATTCAAACCAATCTTAATGATCCCCTTTCTGAAAGCATAGTTTGGATGCCTTCCAGGCCTTTTTGGCTATTGTAAATATGGATTTTTCAATTGTCTACAAGAGTATCCATTTTATGGCATAACTACAAATATCATATCTGAATCACTAAAATGGTAACCAATTTCTTTTTTAAACATGATTTATAGCACACTTTAATTAGATGAAATAATGGGTTTCATAAGGATAATTTCATCTATGTATATAGTCTACTTTGATTGTACCCACACTCCCTATAATATACCAATACTCTTTTCTGCACTTCCACATTCCTCTTTCACCTCCCTAGCTTTTTTTTTTCCATATTTATTGGCCACTTTTACTTCTGAGAAAGATCTGTGAACCTAATTTTCCCATTCAATCAGATGAATAGCTACTTTTACTTTCCTATCATCCCTTGTCACTCTGCCTGCCACCCACCAAGTTCTATTTATGAGACAAAATATGTGATACTTGAACTTTTGGTCTGGCATATTTTGCTTAGCAACATTATCTTCAGTTCCATTAATTTTTCTGTAAGTGAAAGGATTTTATTCTTCTTCAGGGCTGAGTTAGTATCCCTTGTGTATCCATACCACATTTTCTTTGTACATTCACTATTGATGACTATATAGGCTGATTCCACAACTTCTCTATTGTGACTGTTGCCACAATAAACATCTGCCTTCCTGAATCTCTTTGGCAGATTGACTTGTTGTTTCCTTTAGGCATATACTCAGGAGTATATAGCTGGATCATATGGCAGTTCTATTTTTAATGTTGTCGGAACCTTCTTTTCCTTTTCCCTAGTGGCTATACTATTTTACTTTCCAACCAACAATGTATATGGGCTCCAATTTCCCTTCATCCTCACCAGCATTTGTTGTTTTTTGTTGTTTCATGATAACCATTCCAACTGGAATATAGTTTTGACTTAAATTTCCCTGATTGCAAAATATGTTGAGCTTTTTTTTTCTGTGTATTTGTTGGCCACTTTTACTTATTTTGACAAAGGTTTGTGCAGCTAATTTTCCCATTCCATTAGATGAATAGCTGCAAAGATTTTTCTGCATCCTGTAGGTTGTTTCTTCACTTTATTGATTGTTTTGTTTTTTGTGCAGAAAGCTTTCCAATTTGATGTAATCTCATATGTCAATTTTGCCATAACTGTCTGAGCTACTGGAAACAGAACTCACTTTCTGTAAGAACATTCAAATTTATAAAGATCCCCTTTCCTTTTGCCCCTATTTTAGGGCTTCCAATTATCCTTTCCTCTTTTTCTCTATTTCTTTAGGAAAGAGAAGGGAATATCTTTGGAATCCTAGGTTAAAACCACAATGGAAATAAGTCTAACCCTAAATTCTGTAGCTCAATTTTTTCTCCCTTGTTTGTGAGCAGCAGAGGCAGCTGCAACATTACTTCCAGCCAGAACTAGCCTTGTATTGGATCATGTTCTGAACATACGAATACACACAAAAATTGACAGCCTCTTACCTTATCTTTCATGAAGTTGTTCCCTGTCCTCATATAACTATCTGCCACTGACAAAATCTTAATCCTGCCACTTTCCTCCCTCTTTCAAATGAAATACTATCTCATGATTAGTATTCCTACTCAATTTGAAGCATTGTCTTCCTGACCTTCAAAAACCTATTTAAAAATCCATGACTTACCCTCCTGTTGAGGGGTTCAAATCTTAACAGTTTAGGGAAAAAATAAGTAACATGCATCATTTTTAAATTTTCAAAAGCAATTTGAAAAGTGTTATTAGTTGTTTAATTCAAAGTCAATTTACATGCTGAATTTATGGCTTTTATAAAAGCCAGTCCAAAATCTTAGGCTGACGATAACATGGTTGACACCTGTATAAAAGCAGATACATTTTAGAGATTGTATGTGTATTCTGTATGTTATGGAAAGTTAGAGGATTTATGACAGCACATTTGTATTGTGAACATCAATTATAAATGGAAATCAGGTGTATAACCTCTTAACATCTTTGATAAAGCCAAGGAAAATAGTTATACTTAAGACAGAAGTTCATACTCTCCACAAAAGCCCTGAAGCAAAAGGAAATACAGGGGATGATAGATATATCAAACTGAAAGCTCATAATGCTATTTCACTCTAACAACTGTCAGACAAGAATTTTAATCTGTTCCACTTACCACTTGAAACCCTAATTGAGGTGTTTCAATTCAAAATCCTTCAACATGAAAGGGCCAAGAGAAACCAATTGGATGTATTTCTACACAAATGGAATTTTGGAAACACTTGCAAGTCTGCTGTGTCTCTCTTAGACTGAAATGTAGTCTGGTCATTACAGAATTACTCCTTGCTGACAATGGTAGGCAAGTCCCAGCTTTCTAAAACAAATGGTGTTTTCTTGCTCTGTTGAAAATACAACCGTGTTAAAGCTGAAAAGTCAGGGCAAGAAAAATAAACACTCCCAGCAGGACCTGAACGGATTCTTACTCTCATATGCATGATCTCTTTTTAGTTTATATACTCTTTCTACATAAAAAGGGCATTGACATTGCTAAATTTTAGTTACAGTTATACCCCACAGGGAAAATTCCACTGGTTCTTTCAAGTGATTGAGCACCACATTTGACTGGTAAAGTCATACAAGAAATTCCATGTTTCTTCCTTTATTCAAAAATTGCATTGTCCCTATCATTTCCACTCATCTTGAATGATATTACAAACTAATGAACTATTGCAATTACTGCTGTTTTATAAACTTTTGAATTGATATATAATATCAGTATATATTTATGGCATAAAATCTGATAAGTTGATACATGTACCATTGTGAATGATTATATCATGGTATTTAGAATTTTATTCTCCTCAGATGCTCATCTTCAAGTTACTTTGAAATATATAAAAGATTGCTATAGATAGTAATTATTTATATGTCACTAGAACTAGTTTTATTTTGATGCCACTAGAATTCAGCATCCCATGGCCTAAGGTATTCTCTTTAGCCCTGATTACTTGCTGGTCTTTTTCTGGTTGGTCACACAAACACGTTTTATGCAAGATAATATCTGTATGACCTATGAGAATTCTTTATTCTTAGAGTGTATTCAAAGATTACAACCTGGTCATTTATATTTACTTCTAATATACTGCAAGGAGCTTGTTAATTACACTCACATTTATTGTAAAAAGGCCAATGCTGCTTTCCTACAGCTCTTCCCAAACCACTTCACAACCTGAAATTTTCAGACATAGCTCTCTTATGTCAGTAGGAAATTGATCTGAATCTTATTGGGTGAGGCTTATATTCCATTCCTTACCATTAACACTGTTGTCAAGCTTCAGGAGATCCAACACTGTATTAGTGTTGCCCACCTGAAAAGGTATCAAAGCTTCTCTGAATGGAAACCTTTGTACTGGAATCCTTAATTAGGGAGTTTTTTCTTAAGGCCCTAGAAACAGTTAGTGCCATTGGGTAGAAGGTTCTGCCAAGAAATTTGGACTAAGAATGAAAATCGTAAAGTTATTATCTCCTGCCCAATGTTTTGGGCATGAATTCATAGGATTCCCTTGTCTAATTTTTATTAGGATTTTTATTCCTTTGCTTCTCGTATTGTATCCTCTTCAATTTCATCTGCGCTATCCACATAACTCACTCCTCCATTGCAAACACAGCTTTCCATAATAAGTCTCATATTTTTTGGATTCTTCCTACCCCTCTCATAAGCTGTTTCTCTTTGATAATCTCCATATTCTTGCAAGAACTCCAGAATCAATGATATTCCCTCACTCAAATCAAGGCATAATCTCACAATCTTGTTTTTGATTGCTGATTATGTACTTTCCTTCCTTTGGAAACCTCTGGGTTTCTTCAAATTTCTATTTGTATTGAGATTATAGGGAATCATTTGGATATCATTTGGAGTCCCTTTGGATTTTTACTCAAAAGTAAACTACATATCAAAAGTAATTTCCTTCAACCTCAACACATTGCAAGTTAAATTTATCTGTTTCTACCACATAGTAACAAAGGATCCTTTTAGAGGCCTATTTGTAATTGTACTTACTTTGTCACAGATCCAGATACCTACCACATGGGAGACAAGAGTATACATTCCCTACCTTTTTATGTAAATCTAGTAGACTGAGATGGTCCTAAATATAATATTACCTTGATTGCTTCAGATTGACATTCCATAAACAACCAGTCACTTTCCTTTGTCCAAATTAATTGGGACAAAATTTTTATCAAAATGGATCCTATCAAGTCCAAGATGCAAATCCATGAGATAATTATTTCTATGAACCTAGACAGTCCCCAATGTGATATATGTTATTTGTGGACGTCATCTTTTTTGGTATCTGCTGGATAGGTGGACTATATCCCATTATCTAACAACCTAATTAGGCTTATCAATTCTTTTTTTTTCCTTTTTTTAATTGATTTTATTTTTTTAAATACATGACAGCAGAATGTATTACAATTCTTATTACACATATAGAGCACAATTTTTCATCTTTGTATAAAGTATGTTCACGCCAATTCATGTCTTTATACATGTACTTTTTTGCATTACAATTTTTATTACACATATATACCACAATTTTTCGTATCTCTGTTTGTATATATAGTATGTTGACACCCAATTCGTGTCTTCATACATGTACTTTGGATAATGTTGTTCATCACATTACACCATTCCTTGCTCATCCCCTGCCCCCTCCCTTTTCCTCCCTCCTCTCTGCCCTATCTAGAGTTTGTCTATTCCTCCCATGTTCCCCCTCCCTACCACACTATGAGTCAGCCTCCTTATATCAGAGAAAACATTTGGCATTTGTTGTTTTGGGATTGGCTAACTTCACTTAGCATTATCTTCTCCAATGCCATCCATTTACCTGCAAATGCTGAGGCTTATCAATTCTTTAACCAGACTCTCTTTTCTTACCATAATGATGCTATTACTTCTGCTTTAATTTAGAGAAAACAAGTCAATAAAAATATGTTACAATTACAGCTTCCTCAAAGATCCCAGCCCTGATGGGTGCTGTGTCCTTGTTTTCCCACCAGCTCCTTAGAGGGCATGAAAGAATATAAAAGCTACTACATGCGTAAAAAGAGGAGAAAGAATAAAAGTAATAACTTTAAAATATTTAGAAATGTTGAAACAATTAAAACCTGTCTCCTTATATTTTATTTAAAAATATAATTAATAAAGTTATTTCAAAAAGGAGGCAGCATAGCAGATATATAAGTTATAAACTTTAATAAAATAGATAAATCTTAATAGTTTAAAAATGCACGTATTTTAGTTCAAATTAAGAACATATTTTGGTTTTATCTTTCCTTGTTTAAAATTTAACAACTTTATGGTGAGTATCTTATAGTTCTTTGTATATTTAATTTTAATATTTTATTTTCCAGCTCATTATGTTTACAGTTTTTTTTATATATTTTGTTGTTACGGAGGTCACTTTAATTATATTTAGATGACTTTTTTTAGGAATATATTTTCAATTTTATAGTGAGGATTTAAAAACAAGAGATTCCTTATAAAATATATGAATTTTCAGTGTGGCGCTTAGTGTTTAGCTTTCAGTACTTTATGAGAAGCTGCATTACTACAACTTATTAACATTCTGCCATATTTTCATAGAGAAATACATTTCTCTTCTTTTTTCTCTTTAATATTTGCCAAGTATATATCACAAAAAAAAAGAAAGAAAAAAAATCTTGCTTCTCTGGAGAGTAACTAAGCCAAGGACATTACCTTCATCAACTTTATGATAAACTGCAGATTTCACATTAAGAGGCAAATCTTTCATTTCAAAACATTAACCCACATAATACTTAATAATTGAAGCCGGTATGATTTAGAGGTCAGAAATGAATAAAGTACAAAAATAGATTTTTTCCCACTTTCCTTTGATTATGTCCTGGATTGATATTCACTTGCCTTTTAGGACTTTGTTATAAAAGAGCCTAAAATTTTTCAACAACTGCTGAATACAATAGCAATTCCTCCTTACTGAAATTATCACCAATTCAATTTTTTTAGAGAAATTGAAATTTATTTGTACTTTATGTCCATTATATATTCAAGGGGTAACTTTTATTACTTTTCTGTAATGAAGTCCCTTAAGCATATACTTAAAAATCTATATAAATTAGTGTATTACCATGATGGGGCCTGGATTTGAAACTAGGGAGGCACACTGTATAATTGATGCCCCTAAATACTTGAGAAATTTTCCTCTTTGAATAAGACAAGAGAGATTGAGTAAACTAGAAAAATACCAGAAATGGTCATATAAACCCCACAATCTTGATTTTTTTCTTCTTTTAGGAAAGGTAAATTCTCTATTCAGTTACTAAAATAATTGTATACTCCACATCTCCCTCTTCATTCTGCCATTCTCTCTCTCTTATGTGAAATAAGGTGATGTGAAGCAATTACTACAAGTATTTTGTTTTTTGGTTTTTTGTTTTTTTTTTTTTTTACTCTTCTTCCCATAAAAGGATAATTGAGTGATGCCTGATTTCATTCCTTGGCCTGTTAACAATAAGGATGAGTCTGAGACACACATTATTGAAGACAGTGCGGGTGTCTCTAGTGTGTGCAATAGGGGATATAGAAAGTGGTACATACTCTGTGACCCAGCAATCCTATCATAGATATATTCTATGGAAAATCTAGTTCACGTGTGCACAACAGGTATAAATAAGAAACATAGCATTATCACTTTTAATAGTCCCAGGCTTACAAAGGCAAATGTTGATCAAAACATAATGAACTAATAAATAAATAAATAAATGCTATACATATATATAATAGATACATACATATGTATGTATGTATATATGTATACACATATATGTATATACATATATATTTATCATAAACAAAAGAAAAATTTAGAGAAGTATGATAAGAAATAATGCATCTATTTATTTAAAAATAAAATCAAACCACATTTAACAACATTTCTTAGGAATGAATTCATGAAGATATAATAATAAAGAAAGGTAGGCTGGGCATGGTGAGGCACATCTGTAATCCCAGAGGCTCAGGATGCTGAGGTAGGAGGACTGCAAGTTCAAAGCCAGCTTTGGCAACTTAGTGAGACTGAGACTTAGTGAGTCCTGTTTCAAAATAAAAAAATAAATAGAGCTGGGTATGCACCTCAGTGGTTATGCACTGCTGGATTGAATCTCAAGTATCAAAAAATAAATGAATAAATAACTAATAATAAAGATAAATAATATATACCATAAAATTAAGTTTTAGAAGGAAGCATGAAAGCTGTGACTAGCTAAGGACACAAGAGGAGCCTCTACCTCCTGGCAATCATATTTGTCATAAATTGATTCATGTTTTAGCTACTTTCTTTGTAATTAATATTTAAGTTATACTTTTAGATTTATGTACTATTTCACATACATGCTTTTTGATACAATTAAGAAAAAAATAAATTAAAAATGTGTCCATACTAATAGGTATGAAACTCAAAAACTAAGATTACTATGATTTATATTCATAGACACATATAAAAATATTCAAAGAGTAGGATGACTGAAATTCCAGACCAGAGTAAAGGCTCAGTTCCCACTGTAAAGCAAATTAAAAAGAATCTAAATGAAAAATAATAATAATAGCAAGGTTTAACACTACTAGAAAAAAAAATTTAAAAGTAAATATTACATTTTAAGATCACGTTGTATCTATTCACTTTCAGATAAAGGTTCAGAAAACTGGTTTATTATGAAAATTATTCCATTAAGTTTGGGCTTGTTTGTACTTGCATACAGCTTCTGTATTAGTTTTCTAATGCCACCAGAACAAAAGAAAAGAAATGAATAGCATAAACAGAAGAAACCATGTAGACTCATGGTTCTGGAGATTAGAATTCCAAGATTAAGGAGTAAGTTGTGTTGGTTTCTTCTCAGGCCCATGAGGAAGAACCTATTCCGTGCTTCTTCCTTATTACTGGTGTTGGCTGGCAAAACTTGGTATTCCTTTGGCTTGTAAAAACAAAGCATCACCATGACCTTTACTTTTGTCTTCATTAGGAATTTCTCTGTAACTGTACCTATCTACAAATTACGCTCTTGTAGTTTTTATTATGTATTATCTTTATTATTTATTTGACACTTGTCATTTTAATTATAGACCATCTTTTAAAAAAATATTTTTAGTTGTACTTGGACACAACACATTTATTTTATTTATTTACTTTTATGTGATGCTGAGGATTGAACCCAGTGCATGACACATGCTAGGCAAGTACTCCACTGCTAAGCTACAACCCCACCCTAAATTGGAGTCCATCTTTAACAAGCTCATTGTATCTTCATGACCTCTCTGAAGACCCTGTCTCAAAATCAGGTCACAGTCTTCAGTGCTAGAGGTTAGCCTTTCCACCGCATACGCATATTGAGGGGACAAATTTCAAAGCATAACTGCCATTTCTTTTTCTTTTGCTATACTATTTATATGACATTGCATCTTTCTCCTTTTTCTTTATGTCCTTTGCTCCCAAAACAAATGTTTTCAATTTTAGTTATTATTACATGCTACTGTTCATTGACCAAACATACTTGAATCAAGTTTTATACATTTTGAATAAAACCTCTCAGGAGTATTTTCCACACTTCATGAAACTTTTTGGTTTTTTGTTTTGTCATTTAAACTTGTCATAGACAAGTGTAAAGTTAAGAGAGTTCTCAAATTTCCAAACTGTAGATCTATGGTAGAACAAAACTTTCACTTCCACATGGTAGTTTTGCACTTAATTACCTTCTAAAGCTAATTTTCCTATTCTTCACTATTTTTTCTTGTTATGCTCTTTTAATCTGCTCTCTCATGTTAAATATATATAAAGTGTGTATGTATATATGTGTGTGTATATACATATATAATATATGTGTATATATATATCTCAAATGTATTTCTTCAAATCAAATTCTTAATGTTTACACATTGAGCTATTTATTACTATTATTTTTGTCATTTATTATCTCTTATATTTTAAAAGATAGCAATTACATCCTTATTTAACTGTTAGCAACACAATTTCATTAGAGTAACATGTTAGTTGACAGCGGAACTGTGACTAATAGAGCTCTTTATATAATGAATGTTTATGAAAAAGTAGGAACATTGTTCTTACTGTTGTTTGGAGTTATTTTCATAGGACATAAATATTTAACTCAGATATATCACTCCTACATATAGGCATATTTACAAATATCAATTAATTGTTATCAGAAGCTCCTTGATGAACTCATTTTTACAAGTCTATATTTTGCTGACATCATCAGGCATCTACCATTTTATACACTATTTCACTTAAGGTTGATTTCATAGCCTTTAAACAATCAAGGAAATGAATTTTATATCAAGTTAATTGCTTTTTTTTGGTACTGAAAATTTTTAACAGGATTAAAATTATTATCAAATACATAAATATTAAACTTTAATTAATCTAGTACTTACATGTGAAAAAATATCAATCTTTCATACTTTAAATTCTACACTATGCCCCATTTTCTCAAAATGAATTTATGCAATATTTTGAAAGTATCAGAGTCCGGCTCTGACAGGGGGTCTCAGGAGATGATCGTGAGGAGTTGGTAAAAGGTGGTGGAGAAACAACATAGACACAAAAGTGAAGGTGCTGAATCCCATTCTTTACTTGTGAATTAATCATATATACTTGTCATTTTGGCAGGCTCACAGTATTTTTTGGTTACAAAACAGGAATCATTATTCAAAGAAACAAAATATTAAGTAGCTACAATGAGATAAGAAAAGTGTATCTTGGCTTATGCATAAGCAAGCATTTTTACTTGCAGTTCGAGTCTTGCTTTGAGCTGTTTCTGTTTAATTAGCTTTTAATAATAGTTAGAAATGTCCCTGACTATTGGCCTATACCTTGACTATTCTTTCTTGACTTACTGACTAGTACTGGTGCCGCGGTTATGGCAAGTGGTTAAATTGAAAAGAGAAAAAAGAGGCGACTAATTTTATTCAAACAGGAGTAAGAGCACCAAACCATTGTGCACAGGAACAAGAACAAGTTGCCCGGTACCAAGCACTAATCTGTCTTTTTAATATTAATTTTTCTTCTCTAGATTTTAATTTAATTTCTCAAAAACTTCCTTGACTGTTTTTCCTACAGGGGATTTCTCATTAAACATTAACAATTTATGTTCTACAGCTGAATCATTGCATTTAGAGCAAACAGATTCATTCTTTAGAAGTAGGTGCATTAGTTGGGAAAGTCATCTTTTTATCCTTCATACTTAATGGTCATATGAGAAGTTGCAACTATCCTTATAAACAGGAATACAAAACAAACCAGCCCATTCCCAGAAACATACTGTGCTCCTCCAGAGGATGGATGCCTTGCGCCATCCACCTCAGTAGGGCCCTGCCTTTGCCTGAGTCAGGGGAGGGACGCAGCATGAAAGTTAATAATTCAGAATCTTACTTAAATAGCTGAACTACATTGCCTCTTGTGGAAAAATTCATTTATTTTTGTGGGGTATCTTATTGCCAAAAAATCTTTGCTAATTGATAAAATAAACATGGGAATACATATGTGCTTTGAATTCTGTAATGATAAGCTTTACATTCATTATATAAATACATATGTGATATATATTAAATACTATTATATTTATCATGATTCGATTTATAATAAGCATTAAAAACAAAAAAGAGTTAAAAACCCAATAATATATAATGAGTGAAATAAATTATTGCACACATTATTACTCTAAAAGGAAAAAGAGTCACTAAAATATGATGAACATTTTCATCAATTAAATTGAAAATTGTTCAGAAAATATTGTCTGACAAATTAGAATTACAAATCATATATAGTATGATTCACTTTTTGGGAAAAGCATTTTGTGTGGATGTGTTTTAAAAAAACTAAGGACAATGAAACAATAAAATTTTATACTTAGTTACCTGTGTAATAGAGATAAACAATTTTTTAAAAAGCTTTGAGATAGAATAATATTAGTTGTAATGATTAAGTTTTGCTCATATTAAAAAGGTAAGAAAGATGTGTAATACACACATAATTATTTGCTACAAATTCATTTTGATGTTTTAGTTTTAAAATAAATTTACTAAATTACAATGCAATTAATTTCACTGATAAAATCTAAAGTTTTAATGTATATATATAAAAGTATATATATATAAAAGTTTGATCCTATATAACTCACCATAAAATTTTAATTGAATTATTCAAAATATAAGAAACTTTATATTGGCATATTTTAACAGAACACATCTTCCAGTGCCTATAAATATAGAAAATATTGGGAACCTATTTTTTGAAGAATACTTCATGCCCTCTAGTCAGAAAAGCAACAATTTGTCCCATTGTCCAAAATCATAAAACTTGTCTAAATTTGTCTGCTTCTGTATTTTATACAATGAATCATATTATTTTGTACAAGTTTTATGTATTTTATAATATTTCTCAAAATGGTCATTAGGTTAATTAACACTTGGACAAGAGTGGTCAGTTAAAAAAAAGATGAATTAATAAAATGCTGTGCCATTTGTGTGACAATGTGAGACTTCAAACCTGACAGGATATGTTTGTTTCTTCATTTATCTTCCTAAGTAAAAATAGTGCAGAGTTTTCTTCAGCTCTTGCATTCTATTATTGCATGCCATTAAGACACCATGATACTCAGTATTAGTATTGCTTGTTTTTTTTTATTACTTGCTCAAGACAATACAGTGATCTTTACATATCATACATTTGATACAAATAGAAGTTGTTGTTTAATAATAAATGTAAAGTCATTTATTTCCTATGTGAAAATGATGAAATGTTCTTCTGCCTCAACTTTCAATTGCTTTATTTATCTGCTTGAATTTTCAGCAAATATTATAGGTATTATTTTTGTTAACTGTAATTTTAATATATTCCTTAAAATAAAATCCACTCAACACTAACAGTAATGCAGAAAATTTATTCATGAATCCCTTTTTGAATAAAGAAAAAATTGTAAATTGCTTTATCATATTTTCCAAAAGTATTTTGACCATTTATTATTTTTATTAATATATTTTCATAACATGAATTAAAAACTCTAAAATAATTTCTAATCTCATATAAATTAAAAATTATTATTCAAAGATGCTTGTATCAGGAAGATGAATGAGATGGGGAAATGTTGATCAAAGGGTATAATTTGCAGTTATGTAGAAAGAATGCTTACATATTTTACAGAAAGAATTATGGTTAGTGATATTCTATTATACACTGAAAATTTACTAAAAGAGGATATTTTAAGTGCTTTTAACATACAAAGATGTACACATGCACAAACAATAGAAGTTGATGGAGAAGTCAATAAGTTTAATTCTAGTAATCATTCCACTGTTTTTAGTACACCTGTATCAAAACTGCATGTTTTGCAGATAAAGTATGTGTGCATAAAATAGCCATGTTTATAGGTTATTCTTAATCTTTTTCCAGCAATTATTTATCCAATG
Source organism: Ictidomys tridecemlineatus (assembly GCF_052094955.1). NCBI lineage: Eukaryota > Metazoa > Chordata > Mammalia > Rodentia > Sciuridae > Ictidomys > Ictidomys tridecemlineatus. Next base: position 90,819,482 of record NC_135484.1, on the reverse strand, counting down.
TACAATAACTATATGCTATAATTTATAATCAGAATTCATGATATGATAGTAATGAAGACTAGTCTACTTATGATATACATTTAATTTCATTGTACAATTCTGTTAATCTTTTTCATGTTAATTATTATGAATTATCACAATCAACATAACATTATTCTTTAACTTTATCATGACATGATATCTTACTCTTACTAATCTGAAAATATTAACAGTAAAGGACATAAACTCAGTCTAGTCTCTGCTAGACACTGGCTGTGTGGCATTGAGCCCTGCTCCCATTCCCCTGAACATGTTTTCTCAAAAAAAAAAAAAAATCAGAGTGATAATACCACACTGCAGTATTATCATATTAAGTAACATGCTGAGTGCATATATAAAATTATATACTTTATATAAAATGAACTTAATAAAATTTGGATGGTGTTAAACCACAAAATAGAACAGTTCATTCTTTAATTTAGTTTTCATATGACATGGAGATTTTGTTTGTTTGTTTGGTTGGTTGCTTTATTATTTAGGTGCTGGATACCAGTGATAAAAAAATACAAATCATACATGATGCCAGCTAACTGGCAAAGATAAATTACCTGTGATAAAAGATATAATATTGATTTCTTATTTTAAGGTATTGAAAGTGTTGAATTCTCACTGTATTGTGAAGCAAGTCATTAAAAATACATAAGTATATTGACAGACCCTTAGCCATGCTAGTGAAGAGAAGAAGAGAGAGAACTCAAATTACTAGCATAAGGAATGAAAAAGGCAAGATCACGACAGACACTTCAGAAATACAGAAGATAATCAGAAATTATTTTGAATCCTTATACTCCAATAAAATAGAAGATAGTGAAGGCATCGATAAATTTCTTAAGTCATATAATCTGCCCAGATTGAGTCAGGAGGATATAGACAACCTAAACAGACCAATATCAATTGAGGAAATAGAAGAAACCATCAAAAGATTACCATCTAAGAAAAGCCCAGGACCTGATGGGTTTACAGCAGAGTTTTACAAAACCTTTAAAGAGGAACTAATACCGATACTTTTCAAGCTATTCCAGGAAATAGAAAAAGAGGGAGAACTTCCAAATTCATTCTACGAGGCCAACATCACCCTGATTCCGAAACCAGACAAAGACACTTCAAAGAAAGAAAACTACAGACCAATATCTCTAATGAACCTAGATGCAAAAATCCTCAATAAAATTCTGGCAAATCGGATACAAAAACATATCAAAAAAATTGTGCACCATGATCAAGTAGGATTCATCCCTGGTATGCAAGGGTGGTTCAATATACGGAAATCAATAAATGTTATTCACCACATCAATAGACTTAAAAATAAGAACCATATGATCATCTCGATAGATGCAGAAAAAGCATTCGACAAAGTACAGCATCCGTTTAAGTTCAAAACTCTCGAAAAACTAGGGATAACAGGAACATACCTCAACATTGTAAAAGCAATTTATGCTAAGCCTCAGGCTAGCATCATTCTGAATGGAGAAAAATTGAAGGCATTCCCTCTAAAATCTGGAACAAGACAGGGATGCCCTCTCTCACCACTCCTGTTCAACATAGTTCTCGAAACACTGGCCAGAGCAATTAGACAGACGAAAGAAATTAAAGGCATAAAAATAGGAAAAGAAGAACTTAAGTTATCACTATTTGCAGATGACATGATTCTATACCTAGCAGACCCAATATGGTCTACAAAGAAACTGTTAGAGCTAATAAATGAATTCAGCAAAGTGGCAGGTTATAAAATCAACACGCATAAATCAAAGGCATTCCTGTATATCAGCGACAAATCCTCTGAAATGGACACGAGGACAACCACCCCGTTCACAATATCCTCAAAAAGAATAAAATACTTGGGAATCAACCTAACAAAAGAGGTGAAAGACTTATACAATGAAAACTACAGAACCCTAAAGAGAGAAATTGAAGAAGACCTTAGAAGATGGAAAAATATACCCTGTTCATGGATAGGCAGAACTAACATCATCAAAATGGCGATATTACCAAAAGTTCTCTATAGGTTTAATGCAATGCCAATCAAAATCCCAACGGCATTTCTTATAGAAATGGAGAAAGCAATCATGAAATTCATATGGAAGAATAAAAGACCCAGAATTGCAAAAACAATACTAAGCAGGAAAGGTGAATCAGGTGGTATAACGATTCCAGATTTCAAACTATACTACAGAGCAATAGTAACAAAAACAGCATGGTACTGGTACCAAAACAGGCGGGTGGACCAATGGTACAGAATAGAGGACACAGAAACCAACCCACAAAACTACAACTTTCTTATATTTGATAAAGGGGCTAAAAGCATGCAATGGAGGAAGGATAGCATCTTCAACAAATGGTGCTGGGAAAATTGGAAATCCATATGCAACAAAATGAAATTGAATCCCTTTCTCTCGCCATGCACAAAAGTTAACTCAAAATGGATCAAGGAGCTTGATATCAAATCAGAGACACGGCATCTGATAGAAGAGAAAGTTGGCTACGACCTACATGCTGTGGGGTCGGGCTCCAAATTCCTCAATAGGACACCCATAGCACAAGAGTTAACATCTAGAATCAACAAATGGGACTTACTCAAACTAAAAAGTTTTTTCTCAGCAAAAGAAACAATAAGAGAGGTAAATAGGGAGCCTACATCATGGGAACAAATCTTTACTCCTCACACTTCAGATAGAGCCCTAATATCCAGAGTATATAAAGAACTCAGAAAATTAGACAATAAGATAACAAATAATCCCATCAACAAATGGGCCAAGGACTTGAACAGACACTTCTCAGAGGAGGACATACAATCAATCAACAAGTACATGAAAAAATGCTCACCATCTCTAGCAGTCAGAGAAATGCAAATCAAAACCACCCTAAGATACCATCTCACTCCAGTAAGATTGGCAGCCATCACGAAGTCAAACAACAATAAGTGCTGGCGAGGATGTGGGGAAAAGGGTACACTTGTACATTGTTGGTGGGACTGCAAATTGGTGCAGCCAATTTGGAAAGCAGTATGGAGATTTCTTGGAAAGCTGGGAATGGAACCACCATTTGACCCAGCTATCCCCCTTCTGGGTCTATTCCCTAAAGACCTAAAAAGAGCATGCTACAGGGACACTGCTACATCGATGTTCATAGCAGCACAATTCACAATAGGAAGACTGTGGAACCAACCTAGATGCCCTTCAATAGACGAATGGATAAAAAAAATGTGGCATTTATACACAATGGAGTATTACTCTGCATTAAGAAATGACAAAATCATAGAATTTGGAGGGAAATGGATGGCATTAGAGCAGATTATGCTCAGTGAAGCTAGCCAAGCCCTAAAAAACAAATGCCAAATGTCTTCTTTGATATAAGGAGAGTAATTAAGAACAGACTAGGGAAGAAGAGCACAAGAAGAAGACCATCATTAAACAGGGTTGAGAGGTGGGAGGGAAAGGGAGAGAGAAGGGAAATAGCATGGAAATGGAACGAGACCCTCAGGTTTATACAAAATTACATACAAGAGGAAGTGAGGGGAAAGGGAAAAATAATACAAGGGGGAGGAATGAATTGCAGTAGTGGGGGTAGAGAGAGAAGAGGGGAGGGGAGGGGAGGGGAGGGGGGATAGTAGAGGATAGGAAAGGCAGCAGAATACAACAGACACTAGGATGGCAATATGTAAAGCAATGGAAGTGAAACTGATGTGAATCTGCAATCTGTATAAGGGGCAATATGGGAGTGCATAACCCACTTGAATCAAAATGTGAAATATGATATATCAAGAAATATGTAATGGAGGGGTAAGACAAGATAATACAAATGGAAGAAATGATTTACAGTAGAAGGGGTAGAGAGAAAAGGGGAGGGGAGGGGAGGGGAGGGGGGATAGTAGAAAATAGGACTGACAGCAGAATACATCAGACACTAGAAAGGCAATATGTGAATCAATGGAAGGGTAACTGATGTGATACAGCAATCTGTATACGGGGTAAAGTTGGGAGTTCATAACCCGCTTGAATCAAACTGTGAAATATGATGTATTAAGAACTGTGTAAGGTTTTGAACGACCAACAATAAAAAAAAAAAAAAAAAAAAGAAAGGAACAAGAAATATGAGTTCAGGTAAGAAATAATAAACGGCAATTTATGTAAAAAAAAAAAAAAAAAAAAGAAATAGCCAAAGTCAGTTGGTTCAAGGTATAATTTCTGAACCCTGGCTCAGGCTTTGAAAACCAAAAGCCTAGCCTAAGTTCCAAAATCCTACTGTAAGATAAGTTCTAAGCCTTTAGTGACTCTTCCATTTGTGCCCTTTATTTCTTAACTATTTTTATTAAAATAAAATATTTAAAGAAAAAAAAAAATACATAAGTATATCCACAGTTGAAACTTCACACTAATATCTAGACAATGTGTCAGAGATGAATGGGACTATAGCCCCTGCTTTTCAATCCTTTCCCACTTTAAAAATTATATCTCATAATTATAATGTGAAATTAGGAATAATATTCTTTATGAAAGAATTATTAAGGCAAATCTTTAAGGTTAGTTGCTATAATACGTTGGTTTTAAAGCCCATTTAAGCAATTAAATAGAAGTTATAGTCATATTTTAGCATACTACCTATTCATGACTTTAGAAGGAAAATTTAATTTAATATGATCTATATGTATTAAATTGACTGGCAAGAATTTGTATTATCCAAAAGTATTGTTTACTAGTTCTTGAATGTAATATATTTTATTTTAACAAATATTATATATTATTCAAACACATGACTATGGCATTTTTTGTTTTCAGGTTGTTTTAATTTTATCAATATTTCCTTAGTGCACTAAGGAACAATTATTATTTCCTGCCCATGTCCCATAGGAGGAGTAGGAATGAGGTTCCTCTTGGTGGAACAGGCTGGCTGAGAAATAAAAACTAAGTAAAACAACAACAATGACGAGGACTATGACGACAACAAAAACCCCCACAGAACACATAAAGGAGTTTCAAAGCAGGGGCAGGAGAGGCAAGTCAGAGGGATGGAACTTCTAGAGAAAATGGAGCCCATGCCCTGGTTTATTTATTTATTTATTTTTAAAGATAATTATTTCTTTAGTTTTAGGTAGACACAGTATCTTTATATCACATTTATGTGGTGCTGAGGATCGAACCCAGTGCCTCACGCACACTAGGTGATTGTGCTACCACTTGAGCTGAATCCCCAGCCCAAATTATAGTTGTAGATGTACAGCATGCCTTTGTTTAGTTTTTTACGTGGTGCTAAGGATTGAACCCAGTGCCTCACACGTGCTAGGCAAGTGCTCTGCCACTAAGCTATAGCCATTGAGCTCCTGGTTTATTTATATCAGGAAACATCAAAGAGGCTTTATAGAATATTCTCCAAAAGGGGTTAAAGGTGGGTTGTTCTGTTCCTAACAGGTTACATCCATCTCCGGAGTCACTATGAGGAACCATCCTAGCAGAATGGAGGGAAAGGTCACGTGCATTGGGCAAGCCAATTGGGGAACCATAGAAAGTTCCCAGTGTCAGGCCTATCTCTCCCTGGCTACTATGCCGAGAGAAGATGCTCATGTATTTCACAGATGTCTTCCCAAAGTGATTTTTAAAAACATTTAAGAAATTCTAAGTGCCAGAGATATAACACCATTATTATAAATCTTGAATAAAATTAACAGCTTATGTCATTTTGAGCCCATAATATCACACATTATTATGTCATAGTGTAACTTTAAAACAAGGTAAAGAAGGTCCCTTAACCCACTTATACATCCAAGCCAAGCTGTGAGATCCTGGTTAAGGAAATCAATGATTGTACACATTTATATCTCCAATGAATGTGTTTGTGTGGGACAAGTGATACTCTAATATTAAGTCAGAACTAGAGGGAGAGATTGATAGAAACATAGATGTTCTCTCCTTTCAAAAATAACTAGATCTTCTCTCCTTTCAAGTGATGTTTATTGGACATACTGTTTACATTTGTTTACTACATATATCTTTTTTAGTGCATTTTTTTAAAAGAGAGAAACAGAGAGAGAGAAAATTTTAATATTTATTTTTTAGTTATCGGCGGTCACAACATCTTTGTATGTGGTGCTGAGGATCGAACCGGGCCGAACGCATGCCAGGCAAGCGCGCTACCGCTTGAGCCACATCACCAGCCCTTTTAGTGCATTTTGATGGCATTGTTGCTTGTTCTTTTTCACTTCTCTAAACTAATATAATTCTATATTTCTTACTGTGATATGTGCTGATGCTTATTACATTTTTTTCTACTCAAAGTATTAAATTCTGGATTTTCACTGAATTTTACTTCTAAAATGTTGAATTAGACCTACTGCATTTCTGTGTGTTTCTGCTCATGATCAATAAAGGGATATCATAGGCATTTCTTTATTGTCTCAATAATTAAGAAAATAAGATACTAACTGGAAAATATCTAGTATCCTGTCTTTTGGTTCCTTGTCAGTGATTGTACTATTTTATTTTGGCTGTTTTCACTTTATTTGTCTTTGTGAAAACAAGTCCAAATACCTTTCATTAAAGCAAACTTTAAAAAAAAATTCTAGAGGATAAGCTGGATATTTTGAGGAAGTAAAATATAATTCTTCTACTCAAAATAGTTCAGGTATACTTCATAATTATTATAAAACTGATAGGTTTGAGATACAATCATATATTTTGGACTTTTATCCTCCCATCTTTAAATATGTATTTGACTCAAGTTAGAGAGTATATACTCAAATTCAGGGTCTATTTGTCCATTACTATATCTTTTTAAATGGTCACTCTTCTTTTAGGATTTCCTTCTTCACACAAATCTTGTTCAGTTTCCTCACATAATTCTCATTCAAAGGAATGTAGATAGCATTGACTTATGATCTTTAAAAATTTCTAACATTTTGGAAATGAATGATGTTATGTAATTTTGCATTGTTAAGTAGGTAACGAGTGGAATTCTGAACACAACTTCATATGGAATTTTACAATGAATTGTGTAAGGCCACATTTTTTTGACACAATGGGAATTTCAAAAACAAAGCAAAGAGAATATTAAATACAAAGTATTATTAATTCCATACCTAGGATAATAAAGTATTTATTATCAAATAATTAAATAATTGCAAAATACTTTGTACAAATGTTGTTTTCTGATTTAAGGAAGACGGTTTCTCTTTTCCTTTGGATTATACCAATATAAATATTTTCAGTACAAAAAAAAAGGTTTGAAAAATAAAACTAGAATAAATTTACCAGAAAAACAAATAAATTAAAATTTGTAGTTGGGATTGTAAAATCAGCAAATGTTATCTGATTATAATTAAAAATATATAACTTATCTTTATTAAGAAATAAAAATTACTATTGATGCATTTTCCCCTTACTTTGTTTACAAATGCAAACTATGTGTGTTTAGCTTTTTCAAGCAATCTTATTAGCATGTCCCATTAATATAATTTTAATTATGTTCTTTAACTGTCCGGCAACAGAAGCACTCTTGAGCTGGGAACTCCTGATGAAAAGACATAGTTGAGACTGCCCAGTTTCTATGGTGACACCCTGTTCAAAGGAAGTTCCATGCTTTCCATGCTATCAGTTCTGACCCTGAGTTTGGATAACAGATGCTAGGGGTAGGAAATTAGGAGCCTAAGTTGATAATTATAATTGGGCCTTTAGTCATTGACCTCGGTCCTGCTTGCTTTGAAGAAATAGTTCTCACAGAAAATCCCTTTGATGTTAAATCCTATAAAATAAACATGCTAAGCTGGACATTTATAACTCATCACGGGATAGAGAACCACCAGTCCCCAACTTTTTCTCTCTTTGTGTGTTTATCTTTTCTCCATTCTTAATTCTCCATTCAGCCAGTTCCTGAATTAATGGCCTTGCAGGTTATGGCAATAATTTATACTAAATAATTTAATTTTATACTTTTTATTGGTGTACTATATATATATATATATGTATATATGTATATATATATATATATATATATATATATATATATATATATATATATATATAAAATGTAAAATCTAGTACCAGAGACTGGAGTATTTACATTTTTTTAAATTACTGGCTCTAAAATATCTGTAGGTTGTGCAATCCCTAAATGTTAGTCCAAAGTCATTCACAGGAAATCTTTTCTCTTTTAAACAAAAGGTTTATAATTTTAAGTACTGGTTTAAATATGAACTGAATTTGTTGTTTCCCTATGACTGTTCTATAATAAAAAATACATGGGAACTGAAATTAAACACCAAATTTAGAATTTCTTGTAGACAGTGCTTCATCTAACTAGGAAGGAGATCTTTGTAAAGAAAGTCCAGACAGACTATGAATCTGCTGGTCATATGCTTTTTTTAACTGTTTAGGAGAGACCATATATCAAATAACTTTAAAATTCTCTAAAGTATTTCAGAATGCCAAAATGAATTTTTCTTGTATAGTAGGATTTTTAAATTTCTCATGCTAAACATATTACATTACTTTCATAAGAAAGCAATAAGATAGATGAATGGATTCAGATGTGTAAGCCAGAAGACTCATTCTGTTGGAAATTTACCTACATTGTCAATTTTGCAGAGTTTTATAATAAAAGGTGTTACCCTGTTATGGTTTAGATAATAGGTGTCCCCCAAAAGCTCATGAGTGACACAATGAAAGAAAGCTTAGAAGTGAAATGATTGCATTTTGAGAGCATTAACCAAAGCAGTGAATTAATCCCCTAATAGGGATTAACTGGTTAGTAACTGAGGGCAGGTAATGTATAGCTGGAAGTGGTGGGTCACTGGGGGTATACTCTTTGAGGTATACATTTTGTATATGGCTAGTGGAGTCTCTCTCTCTCTCTCTCTCTCTCTCTCTCTCTCTCTCTCTCTCTCTCTCTCTCTCTCTCTTCTGTCTCTCTCTCTCTCTGCTTCCAGATGGGGTGTGGTGAGCCACTTCCCTCCACTACACTTTTCCACTATGTTGTTCAGACTTACCTTAAGCCCCAAAGAATAGACCTGGCTGCCTATGGACTGAGACTTCTGGAAATGTATATACCAAAGTGAAATTTTACTCCTCTAAAACTGTTCTTGTCTATTTGCTGACTAAAACATACACCTAGAAATACAACATGAGAGATCTTTCAGAAACAGAATTATCAATCTTTCTTAGATATAAATATGTATAATGCCTAATTTCTTTAAATATATATACATATATATTTATATAAGTGTATATAAATACATACATATGTAAATGAATATATATATATACACATATATATGTGTATATATATATAAAATAAACCCAGGGTACTTTACCTCTGCATATCCAACCTTTTTTTATTTTTTCTTATTTTGATACATGGTCTTACTAAGTTGCCTAGTTTACCTTGAACTTGTTAATATCCTTCTGTCTTAGCTTCTGAGTAGGTGGAATTAGAGCTGTGCACCACTGTGCCTAGCTTCAATAAATTATATTTATTATACTGTGGTAAAGGTAATTTTGTTCCAAATAATAAAGTTACTTAAATCTATAGTTTAAAAAAAAGTCATAACATTTTACTATTAAAACTTTCCAGACTTTAAACAAAATCACAGCTTATGGAAAGATGGGTCAGCAGATGAATGGGTGAATAGGGACACAGAAGATAAGTAGAAACTAAATTAATAAAATTTAAATGATTTAATCATAAGTTAAAGTATTATTTCAAAGAAGAAAAAAACTAGAATAATCTATTTTGTATTTTATTTTCATACCAACATTTATAAGTCCATATTGATTATTTTTATGAATTTTTATGAATTTTCCTTCTCTCTAGCCCCTGAGAACCACCATTCAACTGTCTGTTTCTATGAGTTTGAAAGTTTTAGATACATGAGATAAGTGACATCAGAAATATTTGTCCTTCTGTGCCTGGCTATTTCTCTTGGAAAAATGCCCCCCAGGCTCATCTATGTGGTTACAAATGGAAGAATTTCCTTCTTTGATAAGGGTTAATGATATTCTATTAAATATTCATAGCATATTTTCTTTATGAATTCATCTGTCAGTGGAAATATATTCATCATTAAACCGTATATTCTAACATGATGTAAAATACCTACCCACAGATTTAAAAAATTATTGAAGACATCACTTCTAAACTCCAAACATTCAGGATAACAAAGAAAACAAACAGTACATTTTCCTCTAAAATAAGTGGATGCGAATCACATTTTCATTAATTATTCAGAACAAAAGATAAATAATAAGTAATTATTTATTTCTGTGTTTTATTTGTACTTTGTACTTTTCTTAGATATAAATATGTATAATTCCTAACTTCTTTAAATATATATACACCATAATTCTGTGGTTCATTATGATATATTCATAAATGCATCAATTTTCTTCATTTCTATCCTTCATTACCATCCTCTTTGCTCACTCCTTATTTTCTATGATAATGTTCTGGTACTCTATTGGTCTTCTTTCTATTAATTTGTGTTTTTATGTTGGATTATAGGTATACATGAAATTGGAATTCGTTGCAATATATTCATATGTACACATAACTTAGTTTGGTCAATTATTTTCATAATTCCTCCCTTTCTGTTTCTCCCACTCTCACCTTCAATTCCATTCCTCTAATTTAGTGATCTTCATTCTATTTTCATGAGAACTCCTGTTTAGATTTCTTATTTTCTCTCTAGTTTCTACTCATAAGAGCAAATATTTGACTCTTGACTTTCCGAGTTTGGCTTATTTCACCTACCAAGATGTTTTCCAATTTCATCCATTCACTAACTCATACCATAATTCCATCAATACTTTCACTGTTGAGTACAACTCCATTGGGTGTATATACTAGTTTTTCAGTATCCATTCATCTTAGGAGGCAGTTTCCATAACTTTACTATTGAGGATTTGTTGCTATAAATGTTGGTATGCATTTATGACAAATGTATACTGATTTTAGTTATTTTACATAAGGACTGGGGAAAACTGGATCACATGGTGGTTCTATTCCTGTTCTTCAGATTAATCTCCATAATTCTTTTCAAAGTGGTTGTACTCATTGGACATTCTGCCAATAATGCATCAATATATTTTTTCCCTACATCTTTGCCAATATGTATTGTTTTCTGTGTTCTTCATGATTACCATTCAAACTGGAATGAGATAAAATTGAGATGTGATTTTGATTTGCATTTCTCTTATTGTTAAGGATGCTGATCTTTTTTTCATATTTCATTGGTAATTTATATTTTTTCTTTTAAAAAACATTTTATAGTTTGTTTGCCAGTTTATTGATAAGTACTTACTTTTTTTGATAAGTTTTTTTTCACTTCTTTATACATTCTATAGTTATTTCCTTTTCTATGCAGAAGCTTTTTAATTTCATGTTGTCCTAATTTTCCTACTTTTTGTCTCTCTTTATTTTTTTTAAATTTCTTGAGCTTTTGGATTCTTTATTAAGGAAGTTGGTGCCTGTGCCAATATGTTGAGTGCTGGCTCCATGTTTTTTTTTTTCCTAGCAGTTGTAATGTTTCTTGTCTAATGCCTAGGTTTTATTTCCACTTTAAGAAGTTGATTTTTTGCAGGTGAAAAATAGGGATCTAATTTTATTCTTCTACGCAGTTGTCTCTACACAATTTGTTAGAAGTTTATCTTTTCTCCAAGGTATATTTTTGGCACTTTTGTCATGGATCAGTTTGTCTGTGTATATTTTATTTTCTTTCATTGGTCTGTATGTAAAATTTGATACCAAAACATGTTGCTTTTATTACTACAGCTCTGTAATATAATTTGAAATCATGTATTGTGATGTCACTGTTTTCATTCTTATTGCTGATTAGTGCTTCAGCTATTCTGAACATTTTATTTTCTGTAAGAATTTTAGGAATTTTTTAGTTCTGTAGAGAATGCTATTTATATTTTGATGGAGACTGAATTTAATCTGTATAGCACTTTGGGTATTATGGCCTTTTTGACAACATTAATTCTGCCAATCTAAGAAAATGGAAGTTCTTTCTATTCTCTAAGGTCTTCTTCAACTACTTCCTTACTTGTTCTACAATTTTCACTGTAAAAATCTTCCATCTCCTTGGTTAGATTTATCCCCAAATATTTTATTTTTGAGGCTATTGTTAATAAAATTGATTTCCTGATTTCTTTCTCAGCAGATTCATCATTGAAGAATAAGAAATCTATTAACTATTGTATGTTGATCTTTATACTTGGTGAATTTATTAATCTGCTGTTGGAGTCATCTGGTGAAGTAGTTTGGTCTTCTAAGTATAGAATTATGTCATCAGCAAACAGATACTTTGACTTCTTCTTTTTTGTTGTTTTTTGGTGTGTCCCTATTTGTATCATTTTATTTCCTTCTCTTACATAATTGGCTAAAGTTTCAAGGACTGGATTAAATAGGAGTAGTGAGAGTGAATATTAACATTGTAATCTTGTGTCCTGAGGAAATGCTTTCAGTTTTTCTTCATTCAGTATGATACATACCTTTGACTTGTCATATATAGTATGTTTTGTAATGAATACCAATGTTTCTAAAGACCATCTTATTTCTCATCCCACATAATTATTTGATAAAATTTTAGTTTTGAAAGAGAGAATGGTCTTCCTTTAAAACTCTGGCATCATAGCAGAAATTCTCCTTGTATGTGCTATTAATCCATGATCATTTAAGGATCACAGTCCATCATTTATTGAAGAGAAATCTCGATAGATAAAATACTGAGTCTATAGTATGTACTTTAAGAATATAAAGAAGAATGACATGGATGAATTAGAAAATGATAAAATAAATTATCAGTGAAGAAAATAAGGCATATGACAAGTATGAAAGCAGAAAATATGAAGAGGATTAAGAGGATTACTAAGCACAGCAGAGTTTATAAAAGGCTAAAGTGACAACAAGTCAAAAGTTGTCTGGTAAAGAAAGCCATTCTATATATTTATGGATCAAAGTAGTCTACTACACTGAGTTTTTTTTTCTTATGAAACCATAGAAAATAGCTAATCCATATATGATTATTTTGTGTGTCCTATTATATTATAAACTGACAACTTCTATGATTTTTATAAAATGAAAGATTAATTTCTGTTTTAATTATCCTTTTATACTGTGAACAACTGTGGTTCAAGATCTAACACTCACTAATTCATAGGTTAGATTATTATGTTATGTCAACATTTGGTTGAATTTTAACTGCAGCATAATATGGAGTTCATGCAAGTCAATTTCTGCTTAGCCATCCAAGTAGATAATTAGCAGGACTTATAAGATATTATAGAACAGGATATGGTCCCAATAAAATTAATGCTGTCGTTTAAAAAAATAATTTTTTCCTTAAAATTTTAAATTGAGTTACTAATGGACTTTTCAGTTTGAATGCATACTTTGATCTATTTTGCTCTGTAGGTTAATATTTTATGAATGACTTCATTGATAATGTTCTGCATATTAAGAATTTGATGTTTCCTTTACTGCAGAAAGTATTTTCCTGATATTATTTTTAGTTGGATGATATGCAAATTTAGTATTATATTCTTGAACCAAAAGTTCATTTAAATATGATAAATAAATCTTTGATGTTTGATTATTAAAACAAAATGGCTTATCAAATTACAGAACATGAAAAATGCCTTATTTTGTAAATTTTTTTAAACTTTTAAATTTGTTCTAATTAGTTACACATGACAGTAGAATGCATTTTGACACATTGTTCTCAAATAGAGCACAACTTCACTTTCCTCTGGTTGAATATGGTGCAGTCACAACAGTAGTGTAATCATACTTGTATATAGGGTAATAATGTCCATCTCATTCCACTGTTGTTAGAGTCTGTAAACAAGTCAAAATAACACCTGGCATTTTGCCAGGGGAATGTTAGAGTTCATAAACAAGTCGGGATGGTGCCTGGCAAAATGCCAGAGGGAGTGGTTTGAGAAGTAACAAAAGCAAGCCATTAAGTGTGGAGATTCCTTATTGGTTGACTGATGTATCTAGTTTATGCTAATTAAGATAAGCTGTGCAAAATGTATAAATATCTCTGTTGTCCTACAATAAACGGCTCTGTATCAACGTACACAAGTTATTCGTCACCCCGCCCCCCCTTATTCTGCTGCAGCTGGACTGCAGCACACTGCCTTTCCAATCCCCACACCCTTCCCCTAACTTCCCTCTGCAGAGTCGTTCTCTTCCCTATACATTCACCCACCCATTATGCTTTAGAATCTGCTTATCAGATAAGACATTGCCCCTGCCTTTTGTATTGTGTGTGTGTGTGTGTGTGTGTGTGTGTGTGGCCTATTTTGCTTAGCATAATATTCTTCAGCTCCAACCATTTACCTGCAAATGCCATAATTCATTTTCCTTTAAGGTGGAGTAATATTACATCATGTATATGCACCACATTTTCTTTATCTATTCATTTGTTGAAGGGCATGTAGGTTGGTTCCCTAGTTTAGCTATTGCGAATTGAGCTGCTATAAACATTGATGTGGCTTCATCACTGTAGTATGCTGATTTTGAGACCTTTGGGTATAAACCTAGGAGTAAGATAACCGGGTCAGCAGATATGCCTTTTTAAATTTTGCAGTTCACAATACACTATTGTTAACTATAGGTATGATGTTATGTAGGATATCTATAGAACTTATATATCCTGAAAAACTGAAATTTTGTATCATTTGGTATACAACTTCTCAGCACTTTATTTTAAATATCCTAGATAAAGGAAAAATAAACCTATAATTGACTAAGATTTGTTGCACAAAAACAACTCTAATACCTCTGCCTCTGATCACTCCTAGTGACAAAAAAAAGCAGCATGGATATGTAAAATTATCTTTAGGATTACCACCAAGTTATCTGATATGGGGAAGGGAAGAGCAAAATATCACTTGTAACAATCTTTTGAGTCGCAGGTAAAAATGGATTGATCTCTTCGCCAAAAATGTGGAAGTTAAGGAAGTAAGCAATGTATAAATTTCAAAAACTCTACTTATGTGACTACAAAGTTTTACAGTCATAACTCAAATAGTTTTCTCATCAAAAAAACAATTTTGATATTGGAAATTTGATAGCAATACTGGAATCATCACAATGTCTGATCTCAAATTATATCACAGAGCTATAGTAACAAAGGCAACACAGTATTGGAATCAAAATAGATACATAGACAAATAGAACAAAATAGAAGATATAGGGACAATTTAACATGAATCAGTCATATGAACCATGACAAAGGTGTCAAAAACCTCCTTTGGAGAAAAGATATCTTTTATAACAATTGGTCCTGGGAAAACTGGGTGTCCATATGTAGAAAAATATAACTAGATCCCCATTTCTCACCCTACACAAAAACCAACTCAAAGTGAATATAAAATCTAGGAATTAGTCCACAAACACAATAACTGCTAGAAGAAAGCATGGTGTCTACACACCAACATATTGGCACAGGCACTAACTTCTGTAGTAAAACCCTTAAAACTCAAGAAATGAAACCAAGAATCATCAAAGAGGATAGCACCAAATTAATAAGCTTCTGCACAAAAATGACAACAACTTAAAACATAAAATGAAGCCTATTGAATGGGAGAGTCTTTATCAGCTACTCTTGCAACACAGAATTAATAACCACAATATGTAAAGGACTCAAAGCACTTAACACCAAAGAAGCAAATAAGCACATCAATAAATGGGCAAAAGAACTTAAAAAGATATTTTTCAAAATAAGAAATACAAATGGCCAACAAATATATTTTTAAAATGTACAATATCCTTAGGACTAAGGGAAATTCAAATAAAAAATGGCTTGAGATTTCATCTCATTTCAGTTAGAAAGGCAGTCATGAAGAATATAAATAGCAACAAACATTGGTGAAGATGTGGGAATAAAAATAACCTATACATTGTTGATGGGGCATCAAATTAGTATGACCACCTTGGAAAGTAATATAGAGATTTCTTAAAAAGACTAGTACTATAACTACTGTATGACACAGCTATTCTACCCTTGGTATTTATCCAAAAGAACAAAAATCAGCATACTACAGTAATACATGCATACAATATTTATAACAGCATAATTCACAATAGCCAACTCATGAAACTAGTCCAGATGCTGTCAACAAACAAATGGATATATACACAATGGAGTTTTAGTCAGTCATAAAAAATAAAATGATGTCATTCATTGAGGAATGAATGGAACTAGAGAAGATCACCATAAGTGAAATAAGCCAGAATTAGAAAGTCAAGGGTCAAGTGTTTGCTTCCATATGTAGAAGTGAAAGTGAAGTAAGGAAAATAAAGGAGGAAGAATAAGTTCTCATGAAGATATAATGGTGATCAGTGGAGTAGAGAAAAGGGACTGAGTAAGATGATGGAGGGACAAAAGAAGGGAGGAATTGCAGAATGAAACTGACCAACTTTTGCTATGTACATATATGAATATACCACAGTGACTTCCACCTTTATGTATATATTTATAAAGCACCAATTAAAAATAAAATGGTAAATATACAGAAGGAAGGCCTGTAGAGCATAGAGGAAGTGCAACGGGGGGAGGAACAAAAGGAGGGAAAGTCAAGTACTGGGGTTTTAAATAGAGCAAATTATATCCCATGCATCTATGAATATGTCAAAATGAAGCCCACTATTATGTATAAATATAATGAACTGATGAACATATTTGTTTCAGAATATTTATTTCTGTTTGTTTGTTGGGTATATATAATATGTTAAAAGGTTCTTGCTATTGAGACCGCAGTCACAAAACAAAAGCACAACAGAAACAAAAACAAAAAGAGTGTCTACTATAATCGAACTTTTTACTTATAAATATATTTATTACTATACCTTAAAATTGAAAAATATTTTACACAACTGTAGGTTTTAAAATAATTTTTACTTTGAAATAACCCATGTTTTTTTAATTGTATTGAGAGAGAGAGAGAGAGAGAGAGAGAGAGAGAGAATTTTTTAATATTTATTTTTTAGTTTTCGGCGAACACAACATTTTTGTTTGTATGTGGTGCTGAGGATCGAACCCCAGGCCACACGCATGCCAGGCCAGCCAGCTACCACTTGAGCCACATCCCCAGCCAAACCCATGGTTTTGATGGATTTTAAAATGTAATGCAGAGGTTCCTGTACACTTTTCAACCTGTTTACCCTAAAATTAATGTTACATTTCATGGCTCATTTGTTTATCACTGTTGGGATAATACTAAGTAAGCTAGAGACTATATTCAGATTTCACGAGTTTTTCCCTTAACGCTGCTTTCGTCCTTTGAGGTAAACTAGGGTAGAAAAATCATGCTTAGATGCATCTGTTATTGCAGGTTAATTATTGCGCTGTTCTATTCAAATCTTACAGTTTGAGTTAATGAACTAAACCTTCTCCAGGCCAAGTTGAATTTTGCATTAGTTCATGGTACCTAAGAGCTTTGACATTTTAAATAGTACATTTTACTCATACCTGAACATTCTGAATGATTTTTTTTTATGTCATGGGTAAAAACATACTTCATCCATTTTGAGATTAAAATCCTGTAGTTTTCATCTTAATTTCTTATTTGTTAAGCAGATTTATATAAGAATTAAGGTTCTTAAACTCCAAGTCACTTACATTTATGTGAGATTATTATTATTATTATTATTTTTCCTTTCCCCTGGAGATTTTGGAGTTCTCTGGGAAGAATTTAATGATAAACAGTTGAACTGCCTAAACCAGTTAAACTTCCAAATCTTCCCTATGTCATTTTTCCCTTCCCTTCAATATTTACCTACCTCTCTTACCTCAACTACGGTTTTCTCATACTATCATTGGTTGTTTTTGGAACCTGAGTGATTCCTTCTCTTAAGTAGAAGCACATTAAATAATTCCAGTTATCCTAGAATCTTTTGTCTGTTATTGATCTTCATATCATCTTTACAATAAGTCATTTGTGATTTCAGCTTCAAGTTTTACCTACCTCTAAATTCATATCTCCTACATTTCCAATGTATTGCCTCATTCCATTTTGTTTCATATCTGAATGGACTCAGCAAAATTTTGCTGATTTTCTAGTATTAAATCATTTAACCTACATTGGAATTGTAGCTCAATGTTAAAGGGCTTGCCTTACATCTGTGAGGCCCTGGGTTTGATCGTGGCACCACAGGAAAAAAAAAAAAAAGAAAAAGAATCAAATAAAAGAAATCCTTTAGCTCATACATTCATAAATTTTGGAGTAAAAAAAAATAAATCAAAGTAAGGAGATAGTGAAATGGGGGTTGATATTTCAAATGATATCATCAATAAAGTCTTTCATGATAACATTGAATTTGATCAAAACTGAAAGAAGAACTGAAAGTATATTTACAGGTTCCTAAGGAAAGTGAACTCCAGGCAGAAGTCTTCTTGATCTTTAGGGCAATCTAGAAGGCCAATGTGGCTAATATAGGATGAACAAGGAGAAGGATTTAGGTGAATGGATTTATAGAATATAAGATGAGAAAGGAACAGAGTGGGGTTGTTTGGGAGTGGTGTTGGTTTTTTTGTTTTGTTTTGTTTTTTTACTTTGAGTAAGATGAAAAATCATAATAAAGACTTGGGTACAAAATGATAAATGTCACATAATAATATAATTATTGTGTACTTTATTTGTCAGAAGCTCAGTATGAATGAAAGAGGGAGATGACCTGAGAGTCCACCTTGAGAAATGTTTTGATTCTCTCTTCTCTCTCTCTCTCTCTCTCTCTCTCTCTCTCTCTCTCTCTCTCTCTCTCTCTCTCTCCAAAGTTTTGGGTGAAAAGAGAAAATTGATGAGATCTCAAGAGTTATCTTATTGTTTTATGAATAAATTTTTCAAAAGAGGATGACTACAGATATATCTGAGAGTCATTAGATTGATATTTAGATTATGAGATTTAAAGTCATAGAGTATGAGGAGCTCCCCCGTGAGAATAAAAATCAAAGAATGATCCTTTGAGGCATACACATGGACATAATGAGGGCTGGTAGTATTGTGGTGCCAAAGGTAAATGTTGAAAACAAAGTAACTGGGCTGATGATATTGGTTTCAATAGAACTTATTGCAAATTTCAATTTTAAGCTTCTGAAAATTATTGCAACAGCAGGAACAAAAAAAAAAGTGGAGAGGGCTTTTCAGGAGGACAGAGTTCAACAGAATCCTCTGAGAGTTTGCAGAAGGCCACAATGAGGTCAATAATGAATCAGCCTTATTTGAACAAGAAAGCTTTGTGTTTCACTACAATAGCAATGTCAAGACTGGCAGAGCAAGTCTCACAGCTTCTTGGGCCTCCCTACCTGGAAATTACTGCTCAGTTGTCATTGCAGGCTCTTTCTGTATTTTCCTGGTTTTGGTCCCAGCTCTGCTTCTAAAACATTCTGGTTCTGATATATATATAGAGAGAGATATCTCAGTCATAACTATATAGAAAAAAAAATTGTATATATATATATATATATATATCCTCTAGGTTATCTTTATTATACCATATTTATTTCCATGGCCTCATCTGTCACCTCTGTGCTTGGAACATTGACCTTTTATCTTTATTTTAGATATTTCTATTAATCTTGACCTGACATTTTCATGGTGACAACCCACAAAATAGCACAGGAAATGTTTTTAAAAATGAATGCCTTCCTGAAAATCACTAACAAACAGAGGGTATATGAGGGATATAAACCAAACTTTTGAGAACATACATCATAAACCAGCATCCAGATGGTCAATGAATATGTAAAAAATATTCAAACCTCCATTTGTCCAGAAAACTATGAATTAAAAACACATCGGAAATAATTTCTACAAATGAACCAAAATCACTGAAATGAAAAAGATGACACATTTTAAGTGATGGTATAGAAACAGAGCAACTGATATTCCATACATTCATGGGAGGATTTTAAATTTGTACTACTATGCTTGAAGATTATTTGATAATATTTAAAAACTATATTCTTAATTGCAACAGAATACCACCAAAAAAATTTAAAAAAATAAAAACTATATTCTTCCTTCTAATTTAGAAATTATATTCTTTGTTAAAGGCATGTACAACATAAATGTGACATTTATCACAAAATGCATTGAAATGTATATTTAAACATTTCAAATAACTTCATAGTGAAAACTTCTCAGTTGTCCATCAAGATAAGAATGCTTAATTAACTTGTGGAATAATCTCATGATGGATTGCTACATACCAGCCATAACTACATAGAACAATGTGAGTGATATATGTGAGCAAAATGTTTGGTGAAAGAAGCCAGAAGCAAAAATGACACAAAATCCTTGTATAATCTTTAAGTCAAGATAGTGGAGTTAATGACTAAAAAAGAGAGGAAAAGTGGAGTTTTGGGGATGTTGATAATATCCTATTTCTTAACATATGTGCTAACACTAGACCTTAGGCTGTTTACTAATGCTGTATTTTTCTAATAGCTACATTTTAAATTAAGCTTAAAAACATGTTTCAAGGACAGAATTGCAAAAACAACTCTGAATACAAAAGAATATCAATAAAAAAGAACTAAATAGAGTTATTTGAGAAAAATAAAATCTGTATAATAAATGAATACAAAAAAAACTTTGTACCCCAAAACAGATTGAGTTTATCATAACCTGGCAACTGTTCAAAATGAACAAAAGCCTTAATTTTTAAGTACTCACATAAAAAATGTTTCAAAAGATTCAAAAGTAAAGAAATTTCAAAGCAAGAAATATCTATGGACTGTCTTCAAGAAATTTATTTATATGCTAAACATCATAGTTAAACCTGTTTATATAGGAAGCCAATAAAAGCAAGGAAGACATCATTTCCTTTTGGCATGAGGTGCCTTTGTAGTTAGCCATAGTTTAAAATGGTGAATATGAAATAGATATCAGAGTAATGCAGTTTCATTACAGATACAAAATCGAAGAATAAATTTACAAAAATAAATAGAGGGAAAAGGACCTTTTTCTTATACTTCTGTGTATATGAAATGAAACACACTGGTGATCCTCAGTATCTGTGCACTACACAGGCATGGACAAAGGATGGCACACATACTTTAGATAAGAGGACCCTGGGTTCGTAAAAATTTTATTTGCCCCAAGGATAAGCCTTTTAATAGCTCTACTTTTTAGTCTTCACTTTCTCCCTTCTCAGTTTTCATCAGTATTAATGGATTTTCAGGCTATCTATGTACCAATAAGCTCTCAAATATCTGCTTATTCCTGGATGTCAGCAAATTCTCATGGCCAACTAATTTTTACCATAACTACCTGGTAGTCCACTAGGCTTTTAAAACTCATTGTACATTTTTCCTCCCCACCCTCAAACTCATCTCATAAGCAATAACTTATAATTTTCCAGGTAAAATGGCTTTGCGGTATCATTGACACCTGTCTCATGCTGTATACTCAATGTGTCAGAAATTCTTATTGCCTTTCTCTTCAAAATATAGCACAAATCTGACCACTCTTACCACTATTACTAACAGCCTCTAGGTTTGAACCACCATCATTCTCTCCTGGATTTTCCATTTGTTTCCTGGTTTTGCTATTTCTATACTATCCCTTATTTAGTTCACTCTGGAAGAACTGAGAATAATTCTAATTTATACCAAGCTACTCATCTGCTCAAAATTTTTGATGACTTTACTTTTCATTAATAATATAACCAAAATCTATTCACATGGGCCCACAAAGGCTTTTGTGATTTGGCACTTATGAATTCTCTGACTACTACTCTTCCTCTCATTTAATCTAGTTTGACTGCATGGATTCTTTTACAATTTTTTGACTATAGAGACCTACTGCAGTCTTTGTTCATCCAATTCTGCCTGTAATGTTATTTTGCTAGCTATTTGCCTATGTAAGTCAGGGTCTTAAGGGGAAACTGATGGTGCATTTAAATGAAGATAATGTGAGGAAGTTTTATGTGAAAAAAAGAATAGTTACTAAGGTTTGAACAAGGTGCAGGGGAGCACTCCAGCATTTGTTCTTAAGACCAGTAAACCTATGGGAAGAGGAGAGAGTAGTATATATCAGGTCACCATGAGGAAGGGGTGAACTTGATGGACATGGGCAACAAGAGTCAATCTATGGGGAGGGAGACAAGAGTACAAACCAACTTTATATTTCTTTTCTTTGTGTGTGTGTGTGTGTGTGTGTGTGTGTCTGTGTGATATTAAATCTAGGTTCTCCCTGACTGAACCAAATATAAAATTAGAGTAAATGAGGAGCCTGATACTTTAATCACATAGAAAAGCCTCTTATAATACAGAGTTAAATGGGAGAAGTAGGAAGCCAAGGAACAAAGGCAGATAGAAACTGAACAATGAGACTGTTTTTCAACTAACTGCTGGTATTTACTCAAAAGCACCTTTTTTGGTGAAACCTATCCAAGCCACTTCTTAAAATATTACTCTAAAATACTTCATATTTTCTAACCCTAGTGAAAGGTTGAATTATTTATGATATATGGTGTAATTCTCAACACACCTACAGAGAGAGAGAGAGAAAGAGAGAGAGAGAGAGAGAGAGAGAGAGAGAGAGAGAGAGAGAGAGAGAGAGAGAGAGAGAGAAATCAAGAAATAAAATGAGAAAATGCAGAAATTTTCTCATTTTTATTTACTTTTCTATGCCAGGATTTACTATGGTATATATCATAAAAACACACAACAGCAGTGGCTTTATTAGTAATAGTGGTTTTAAAAGTGATGCTCATTAAGCCCTTAAAATATACCGGTATTATTGTATCAAGTGGTGTTTTTGAAATATTTTACTTAATTTTCAATGAAATATGAAGTAGAATTGTTTATTTTGTTAACTTCAGAGATTAGAAAACTAAGATTCAGAGAAATAAAGAAATTAGCCCAAGGTCCTATAGCAAGTGAATATTGAGTCCAGGATAACAATGAAGAAAACCTCACTATAAAGCATATATTTCTTCCTAACACAATTAATTGCTTCCTTAATTGACACTGCTTACTTTTCCTCTCTCTTCCTTCTCTTCATCTATATTAAAAGAATCTTGCTATCATAACTAGGATATCAGGGAGTGATTGATGTCGCTAATGTACGTGGTCCCTGAAAATCCTACATAATAATTTCTAAGGGCTGCCAAAATAAATTATAATAAACAGTACATGGAAGCAACACAGCCATATTATCTCACAGTGGTTGAGGCTAGAAGACCAAATTCTAGGCATCTGCTGAGTAGTGATCCCTACCTGCCTCTTTCATGTTTGGTAGCTCTGCAGTTCTTTCTCTTGTGGCAAAATAATTTCAATGTTTGCCTCCATCTTTGGAAGATCATTTCCTGGGTGTCTATGAGTGATATTTTTTCTGTCTTAAAAATATATTCACATTGGATTTAGAGTTCACTCTGGTAAAAAAAAAATCATCTTTATCCTTATATTAATTACATCTGCAAAGATACAACTTCCAAATAAGGTCTCATTCTGACATTCCTGTTGGACATGAATTTTTAGATAGTTGATTCCATTCAACGGAATCTCCTTCCTAGGAGCTCTCCTTTTGACCATTTACAGGCCATTTGCCTATCAATAAGGGCTGGACTTTTTGACAAGAGGTAGCTGAAAACATTTTGGCTCTGAATCATTACACTATCACCTAAATTCCCATGCTATAATGTACTAACTCTATTTCCTTACATTGACACTGCAATTAAAATTGATTAGTATCCTCCTTCTAAAAAGCAAAGAACTTGCCAAGGTCCAAAATGAGAATCTATGAATAAAATTCAGTTCAAAAAACTTGGAAGAGGGTCATAATTCGACTCAGTTTGCCAAATCCTCAGTATATATCCAAAGGACACTATATTGATGCCACCACATCAATGCTAATAGCAGCTCAATTCACAATAGTTAAGCTGTGGAACTAACCTAAGTGCCCTTCAACAGATGAATGGATAAAGAAAATGTGCTATATATACACAATGGAGTATTGCTCAGTCTTAAAGAAGAATAAAATTATGGCATTTGCTAGGAAATGAATGCAACTGGAGACTATCATGCTAAGTGAAATAAGCCAATCTCAAAAAACCAAAGGCCAAGTGTTCTCTCTGATATATGAATGCTGACTCACAATAGGCATCCTGGTTGGGGGCATGGAGGCTCACCAGATTGGACAGAGAAGAGTAGGGGAAGGAGGGGAAATGGAAATGAGAAAGATAGTAGAATGACTTGGACATTACTTTATTATATTCATATATGAGTACACTACCAGAATAACTTGACATCATGTACAACCACAAAAACAGGAAGTTATACTCCATATGTATATGTCAAAATACATTCTACTGTCATAAATAACTAAACAAAACCAAAACTTTTAAAAGAATAAATAAAATACAATTCCATCTTTTAGCAACAAGGGAGCACTGATATCTTAAACACCCTTGAGCTATAAAGTCAATAAAATATTAGATGATTTTTAAAAATTTATGTCATAGCTGTCAAGAAAAAATAAAATCCTGAAAAACCAAAAAAAAATCAGAAACAAAAATAGACAGACAAAACCCCTATAAATCATGGAGGATAAACTGATTTATGCTCAATGAGCATATTGATGCTAAATAAAATGTAATATTTTCCTCAGAGATTTAATTATTTTAGAACAGGTTTAGGCTTACGGCAAACCTGGCAGAATAATATAGAGCTTTCCCTGTGTATGCCCTTTCCCACACATGCACATCCTCTACAATTATCAAGATCTTCCACCATAGTAATTCATTTGTTATAATTGATTAAAGTACATTGGCATATTATAATTTCCCAAAGTCTATAATTTACATTGGGTTTTACTCTCAGTAGAACATATAACATGTGTTTGAGTAAGTGTATATAAATAAGCATCCACCATTATATTACAAAACAGAATAATTTTACAGCCCTAAAATTGTTCAGTGCTTTGTCTATTCACCCTTCTTTTCAACCTCTGGCAACCACTGATCTTTTTACTCAGGACAGAGTTTTATCCTTTCCAGAATAACTTACTGTGTAACACTTTTAGATTGATTTTTTTCACTTTTTCATTTACCCACACCTTTTCATACCTTGATAGTGCTTTTCTGTTAGTGCGGAATAATATATCATTGTCTGGATTTACTAAAGATTGACTATGCATTTATCTGTTGATAGCATTATAAGTTTTGATGATTATGAGTAAAGCTGTTATAAGAAACTGTGTGTTAATTACTAATGATAACATAAGAGATAAAGTCAAGTTCCTTGAAGGATAGATCATTTGGCAACTTTTTGGAAACTGTAACTCCCCATATTATCTATCCCTCAATGAAATAATGATGTAATAGTCTATATCATACAGAAAAATGGAGAAGACAAATATTCCCTGAAAACATACAATCATAATCTAGCTCACAAATATAATTTAGTTTTTCAACTTAGGAAGCAAATAATTATCAAATATGTAAGAGAAGTGAAAGCGTCAATTAACATTGGTATATATACAGCATAATAGATATTTAAAATAAAAATGGGAATTAACTTACATCTTCCTCTGTTGATTTGTAGAATTTCAGAATAAATTATAATGCAAAATTAAATACTAAGAGGGCATGAGAATGTTTTATTAAAAAATTAAAAGTTAAAAGAAAGAAAAAAAATAAAGTTTCCTCTTTTCCAGATACAACAAGTAGCTTAGAAAGATTAAAAGAAAAAGACTCTCCAGGGTTCCAAAGTTTATGGAACCAGTCATTTTTCTGACATTTCCATTACAGAGTATCACAATTTGCAGATATTAAAATAACTACTGGGAAAGAATGGAGGGTTTCAAATATCAACATGTGTAATTGGGTTTGAAGATGTTTTGAGCATGAAAATTTTGGTGGATAGATGCATTTGACTTTTTTCCCCTTTCACTTGGAGAAAAGGTGGAAGTGATTTAATAACTTTTTCTCTTTGTGTCTTTGTATTGTGTGCCTTGACAAAAATTTAGTCATCTAGGAATCCACTTTAGGAGAATGCTTTTTACCACTTAATAGTTCACCCAGTAAACTATGAATTAAATAGATATACTAGTTTAGTTTAAATTTCTGTATTTCATTGAGTTATTTAAGATAACTTTATTCCATGGTGGGTAAAAAAGCATTAATAAGAAAATTCACTGAGACTTTCTATGGAGGATGATTCTATTAGGGGATACAGTAAAGTTGATGGATAACTAAAATTTCAGTTTTAGTTTTAAAATATTTTCTATTTACTTAATCTTCTTTTTATGTCTAAATGAAAAGAATTAAACTGCTATTTTTTAAAGAAGAAAGAAACAGAGAAAGAAAGAAAAAGAGAAGCAATCCAAAAGATAGGTGATTAGAGTCTCTCTTCACTCAAAACATGAATTTTACCTTTGCCAAGCCTAAAACTTTTTATATGCTAGATGTTCTACAAAAAGTGTTGGATAAATTATTTCTTAGTTGAATAATATTTGGTTACAAACTGAATAAAAAGAATGATTGATTCAATGTGCTAGTCAAGCAATTTTCCAGATTCCAAAATCTGCTAACAACTGTATTTTATGATAAACATTTAAATGCATAACAACTAAATTTTATCTATACTATTAGGACTGAATAAACCTGTTTAACTTCCAAAATCTTCATGGCCAAAGACAAACATCTCTGTTTGTTTATATCACAGGTCAAATAAGACCAGTCATACACATCTCATTATTCAGGACCTAGCTATGTAGTCACCATTCTGAGTGTAGATAAGAATAAGAATTATAACCACAGCAAGTGGAATGAGGATTGATGAACCTCTGACTTGTCTTCTTCTTGGCAGCTGCAGTTTCCCTACCACCAACTCAACATAAAAAAGAGAAAGTGATTTAATGTAGATAGAATTATACCTATATGTGATTTAAATGAGTCAGAACATAATAGCATTGTTCTTCATAAGCACAAGATTAATTTAGTTGAGGTTTATGCAAAGGTCTTAATATGCTCACAAAGGTGTGTGTAGTGATTTAGAGTAGATAAAACCCAGACATTTCACACAGAGGAGGAACCTACATATATATTTATAGTGAGGTCATAGAACCACAAGCTGTTTTTAGAAGTAAGAGCCATCAGGGAAGATTTAGGTTTAAGTTTTTCTAAAGAAAGGAGAATATGGGCTAGATGACCTTTAGTAATTTCCAGCAGCTATATAAGTCTGTGACATTTCCTTTAGCTCTCTAAATTACACCCTATTAGTATGATATTATATATATTTTCTAGTGCATATAAAAAATCTAGAGTCTTTATTAAATTCCTGAGAATTTTTTGTATTCAAATAATATTATAATATTAATTTTAGCTATTCCATATTAATTTTCCAATTGATTTCCAATGATGATGATGATGATGATGATAATAATAATAATAATAATAATAATAATAATAATAATAAGAAGAAGAAGAAGAAGAAGAAGAAGAAAAAGAAAAAGAAGGTGGTATTGAGGATTGCCCCTTCCTTGAACTCTTTATAAGAATTTCAAATTGTCCAAAAATAAATATTAAAAGTCTGTAACACATAAACTAAATGCCCTGAAGTCTATTGTAATGAATATTCCAATGAGTGGAATACATTTTGTGGCTGGGAAGTGAGTCTTCAGACCTCCTTCATGTACTAAATGAAGACAAAATTTTAGTTTGCATGATTTTACCCCAAAGTTTCAGAATTTTTTGTCATATACTACTTCTACCTCTATTGATAGTCATGCAAGTTTTATTCCTTAGCTTAATGATGTAATTGATTGCATAAACTGATTTTCAGATGATGAATGAGCCTTGCACAACTGAGGAATAATATTTTTAAAAAGTAGTGGATTCAATTTGCAACACATTGTTCAGTAAATTTACATATATATTCATGATTTTTTTTGGAATAGTTAGCTTTCCTGTAACGATTTTGTCTAGTTTTGATGTTAGGTGCAATGCAGACTTATGGAATGACTTAGGTAATATTCTGTTTTCAATTTATGGAAAGTGATTAGAGAGAAGTAAGTATTTTTTTCCTTAAATTTTTGGTAATATTTACCGGTGAAATCATCTGGGCATAGTGCTTCCTGTATTGGTAAGTTATCAATTATTGATTAAATTGTTTTAAAAGATATATGTCTAATAAATTTTCCAATTATTTCTTCTGTGAGCTTTGGCAGGTTGTGTCCTTCAAAGATTTGATCCATTTTATTCAGAGTATTCTTGAGCAATGAGTTATTAATATTTTTTATTATCATTTTAATGTCCATGGGATCCAGAGTTAGATACACATACACTCTTTTCTTTTTCATATTAATTATTTTTGTTTCCTTTTTTCTTTCTCAGTTAGTCTGGGCAGAGAATTTGTTAAACTTTTAAAAGAGTCACTTTTTTATTTTGTTGATTTTTTTCTTTTAATTTTCTACTTTTAATTTCATGGATTTCATTCCAATATTTATTATTTATTTTCTTTTGTTTGCTTTGGATTTAATGTGCCTTTTTTTCTAGTTTCTTAAGGTGTAAGATTAATTTTAAAAATTATTTTTGGTTGATATATAAAAACATAAATTGCTAATATTATACTATACGTAGTATAATGTTTAAATCAAGATAAACATATCTGTCAAATATTTATTATTTATTTATAGTGATGATATTCAAAATTCATCTACCTTTTTAAAGTGCATAGCACATACAATAAATTATTGTTATCAATAATCAACTTTATTGTGCAAAAACACTTCAGAATGTTTTATTCCTTCCTAATAGCAATGCCCATTGATAAAACCCTATTCTCACTCTTTTCACCCTCTGGTAACCAGCATTCTACTCTAGACTTTATGAGATCAGTTTTCCATTTCACATGTGAGTGAGATCATGTGGTACCTGTCATTTTATTCTGCTTGGCTTATGTCACATAATATATAACATAATTACCTCTACTTCTGTTGTTTTGCAAATGACAGGGTATTATATTTTATGTGTGACTAGTATCCACTTTGTACCACATATTTAAAATTTATTTTTTCTTCTGTTATATATGACAGCAGAATGCATTATAATTCATAATACACATATGGAGCATGATTTTTCATATCTCTAGTTGTATATAAAGTATATTCACACCATTTGTTTCTTCATACATGTACTTAGGGTTATGATATCCATCTCATTCCACCATCATTTTACCCCCTGCCCCCATCCTTCACCTCCCAATTCTTTGCCCTATCTACAATCCATCGAATCCTTCCATGCTTCCCCTCCCAACCCCACTCTGAGTCAGCCCTCTTATCAGAGAAAACATTTGGCATTTGGTCTTTAGAGATTAGCTTACTTAGCATTATATACTCCAACTCCATTCATTTACCTGCAAATGCCAAGATTTTATTCTCTTTCAGTGCTGAGTAATATTCCATTTTTTTTTGTGTGTGTGTGTGTGTGTGTATCATATAGAAGTATAGAAGTCTTATTAAGAAAGTTGGGGCCTAATCCAACATGATGGAGATTTGGGCCTACTTTTTCTTATAATAGGCACAGTGTCTCTGGTTTAATTCCTGGGTTATTAATCCATATTGAGTTGAGTTTTGTGCCTGGTAAGAGATAGGGTTTTAATTTTATTTTATTGTATATGGATTTCCAGTTTTCTCAGCACTATTTATTGAAGAGACTGTCTTTTCTCCTATGTATGGTTTTGGTGCCTTTATCTAATATAAGGTAATTGTAATTATGTGGGTTAGTTGCTGTGTCCTCTATTCTGTACCAATTGTCTACCAGACTATTTTGGTGCCATACCATGCTGTTTTTATTACTACTCCTTTGTAGTATAGTTTAAGGTCTGATATAGTGATGCCATTTTCTTCACTCATCTTGATAAGGATTACTTTAGCTATTCTGGTCTCTTATTTTTCCAGATGAATTTTGTGATTGCTTTTTCTATTTCTTTTAGGAATATCATTGAAGTTTTATTGGAATTCTATTAAATTTATATAGGACTATTGGCAATAGGGTAATTTTGACAATGTTAATTGTGCCTATCCAAGAACAAGGGAGATTTTTCCATATTCTAAGGTCTTCTTTAATTTCTTTGTTTAGCATTCCGTAGTTTTCATTGTAGAGGTCTTTCACATCTTTTCTTGATTCCCAAATTTGTTTTGAGGCTATTATAAATGGAGTAGTTTTCCTTGTTTCCCTTTCAGAGGATTTGTCACTGATATACAGAAATGCCTTTGATTTATGGGTGTTGATTTTGTAGCCTGCTACTTGCTGAATTCATTTACTAGTTCTAGAAGTTTTCTGGTGGAATTTTTTAGATCTTCTAGGTAGAGAATCATATCATTGGCAAATAGTGCTATTTTGAGTTCTTTTTTTTAATTCATATCCTTTAATTTCTTTTGTTTGTCTTATTGCTCTGGCCAGTGTTTCAAGAACTATGTTAAATAGAATTGGTGAAAGAGGGCATCTCTGTCTTGTTCCAGTTTTTAGAGAGAATGCTTTCAAATTTTCTCCATTTAGAATGATGTTGGCCTGGGGCTTAGCATAGGTAGCCTTTATGATGCTGAGATATGTTCCTATATCCCTAATTTTTCTAGTGTTTTGAACATAAAGGGGTGCTGTATTTTGTCAAATTCTTTTTCTGCATCTATGGAGATGATTATATAATTATTATCTTTAAGTCTATTGATGGGACGAATTACATTTAATGACATCCATGTTATGAACCAACCTTGAATCCCTGGGATGAACACCACTTGATTGTGGTGCATTATATTTTTGATATGTTTTTATATTTAATTCTCCAGAATTTTATTGAGAACTTTTGCATCTATGTTCATTAGTGATATTGGTATGAAGTTTTCTTTCTTTAATGTGTTTTTGCCTGGTTTGGGGATCAGGGTAATATTGGCCTCATAGAATGAGTTTGGGAGTGCTCCCTCTTTTTCTATTTCCTGAAATAATTTGTAGATTATAGGCATTAGTTCTTCTTCATAGGCCTTGTAGAATTCAGTTGTGTATCTATCTGATCCTGAGTGTTCCTTGGTTGGTAGTTTTCTTCTAATTTCTTGCTTGAAATTCATCAGTTTAAATTGTGTATATCATTGTGATTCAATTTGGGCAACTCATATGCCTTTAGAAATTTGTTGATGCCTTCAATATTTTCTATTTTCTTAGAGTACAAGTTTTCAAAATAATTTGTAATTATCTTCTGTATTTTTGTAGTGTCAGTGTGATATTTCCTTTTTCATCATGTATGTCAGTGATTTCAGTTTTCTCTCTCCTCTTTTTTAGCATGGCTAAGGGTTTATCAATTTTATTTATATATTTCAAGAACCAACTTTTGTCAATTTTTAAAAATTATGCCTTTTGTTTCAATTTCATTGATTTCAGCTCTGATTTTAATTACTTCCTGTCTTCTGCTTCTTTTGGTGTTTTTTCTTCTTTTACTAGGGTTTGATATGTAGTGTTAGGTCATTTATTTGTTAACTTTTTCTTCTTTTAAGGAATGAACTCCATGCAGTGTACTTTCCTCTTTGTGTCCCAAAGATTTCAATATGTTGTATCAGTGTTCTCATTTACCTCTAAGAATGTCTTCTGCAACCCATTGTTAATTCAGTAGTATATTGTTTAGTCTCCAGGTGTTAGAGTATGTTTTATTTTTTATTTTATCATTGATTTCTAATTTTATTCCATTGTGATCTGATAGAACACAGGGTAGTATCTCTATTTTTTTTATTTTTTAAGAGTTGCTTTGTGACCTAATATATGGTCTATTTTAGAGAAGGATCCATGTCCTGCTGAGGAAAAGTATATTTGCTTGTTGAAGGATGAAATATTCTATATTTGTCAGTTAAGTCGAAGTCATTTTGTATTATTGAGTTCTATACTTTTTTTTTTTTTTTTTTGGTTTAACTTTTGTTTGGAAGATCTACCCAGTGGTGAAAGAGTTTGGTTAAACGTGTCTATAACTATTGTGTTATGGTCAATTTGACTCTTGAACTTGAGAATAGTTTGTTTTATGAACATAGATGCTTTATTGTTTTGGGCATATATATTTGTAATTGTTATGTCTTGTTGGTGTATGTTTTCCTTGAGCAGTATGAAATGTCTTTTTTTATCCCTTTTCATAAACTTTAGCTTGAAGTCTACTTTATGTGATACAAGGATGGAAACCCCTGCTTGCTTCCACAGTCCATGTGAGTGATATGATTTTTTCCACCCATTCACCTTCAGTCTGTGTATGTCTTTTCCTATGAGATGAGTCTCTTGGAGGCAGCATATTGTTGGGTATTTTTCATTGATTCAATAAGGTAAGTTATGTCTTTTGATTGGTGAGTTTAGGACATTAACATTCAGGTTTAATATTGAGGCATGATTTGTATTCCCAGCGATTTTTGTTCATTTGTGATATTTAACTTGACTTGGTTTTTATCTTTGATTAGCTTTTACTTCAGTTTAATTCCTGCCTCTGCTGATTTTCATTGTTGTTTTTCATTTCCTTTTCATAGAATATTTTGCCAAGAATGTTCCATATTACAGATTTTCTAGCTGTTAATTTTTTTTGACTTTTGTTTATCATGGAAGGTTTTTATTTCATCATCAAATCTAAAGCTTAATTTTACTGTGTACAAAATTCTTGGTGGCATCCATTTTCTTTTAAAGCTTGATTTATATTGTTGTAGGATCTTTTAGCGTTCAGAATCTGGGTTGAAAAATCTGCATATAAGCTAATTGGTTTCTGCCTATATGTAATCCAATTCCTTTCTCTCATGGCTTTTAATATTCTTTCCTTATTCTATTTGTTAGGCATTTTCATTATAATGTGACTTGGTGTGGATCTGCTGTGATTTTGTACATTTGGTGTCCTGTAAACCTCTTGAATTTGGATTTCCAATTAATTCTTCATGTTTGGAAAATTTTCTGATACTATTTCATTGAATAGATTGCTTATTCCTCTGATTTGGATCTCTTTGGCATTCTCTATCCCAATAACTCTTAAATTTGGTCTTTTATGCTATTCTTATTTATCAAATGTTCTGCTCATTGTTTCTTACCATTTTCACTGTGTGGTCTACATTCTTTTCAAGATTATATAATTTGTCTTTATTGTCTGAGGTCCTGTCTTCCAAGGGGTCTAATCTATCGGTGATGCTTTCAATTAAGCTTTTAATTTGCTTTATCGTTTCTCTCACTTTAAGGATTTCTATTTGGTTTTCTTTGGAACTTCTATCTCTCTATTGAAGTAATCTTTTGCTTCCTGTGTTTGCCTATGTAGCTCTTTGTCTAAATGATCTTTTACAGCCTGTATTTGCTCTCTCATATCATCTTTTAATTCACAAAACACTTTAATTATGTACATCCTAAACTCCTTCTCTGTAATTTCATCTGCTGTGCTGGCCATAGATCCTAATAATGTGGTATCTCAATTTATTTGTCACTCTTTCTTCTCTTGTCTTTTCATGTTGATATTTGTCTTCCTTTCTAGCTTTGTGGATCTGAGGCATTACAGTTTTTATCCTATAGGCTTTAGTGCTCTGTAGGGTTCCAATACCTCATCTTTGAGGGGAAAGACAATGTTAACAGATCCCAATATAAACCAAACATCACCTGAAAACAAATAGTTGTTATTAAGACTTTTATAGTTTGGTCACAATGTAGAGAAATTATGGATTCAATTATTATATACAATCTAATGAGTAGGTTTGTAAAGGTGTTTACAGTTTCTGATGGTGGACAAAGAAGCAGGGTGAGGTGTAGGAAGATATGCCGAGGAGGTATAAGATGAGGGTATAGAGTTATCATATCTTAGAAAGTGTGAAAGAAATCTAAAGAAGAAGGTTAGTAGCAGGAGAATATAGAGGTAGTAATTTTTAATAGACAAGTAAAAGGGAGGACAGTAGAGTACATAAGACACATATATATTAAAAAAATAAAAATTTTTAAATAGTAAAAAATGGAGAGAGATAAAAAAGAAAAAAAAAGAATACACAATTCAACTGTGATATATTATCAGTTGTCTCAGTCCTCAAAGTACTTGATTTCACATATGTTGAGGATGTGAGAGTGGGAAATAGAGAGAGAAGAAAGAAAAAAATCTTGAAGGAAGAAACAAGGGTGGATTTGTTTGGAGATCAGTATCTTTTCTGCTTCCCTTCTCATCCAATGGTGGTGTTGTCTGTTCTCAGTTGGTATCTCTGCCCTCAAGATGGTGGGGGTTACCAGGGTGTGAGAGTTGGTCTTGGTTGCAGGGTACCTGAAAGCGGAGTATGGCAACCACTGGTCCCATTGGGAGACCTCACTTCAAGGATCTCCTTTGTGGTCTGCTCCTGTGATATGGACATCAGGTATTATCTCCTCATCTCGCCTGTAGCACTCACAGTTCCTGCACTTTAAATTAGTCTCTAAAGTTTATCTCCCTCACTCTCTCCCTTCCATTTTCTAATTAGGTACCTTTCTCTTCAGGGGTCTTGTGTGTTGCACTCTGGTGGCTGTGCACCTGTCCTGGAGAGCTGTTTTGAATAGGGCTGTCAAACTATGGGTGTTGTATGAACAGACAAGGCAAGGCACCGAAGAAAGCAGTTTTATTTGGCTGTAGCTAGGTTCAGAGGACACAGATTTTGCTGTAATCAATTAATCCTCTGAATCCTGAGTTCAGGTAGTTTCAGAGTTTTATACCCAGCATGTATGGGGAGGGGCTCAGAAGTTCACTGTCTGTAGAAGTTCACATAAAAGCAGCTTTTTTCTTTCATTGTTTTGGGCAAGTTAACCCTTCAAGGACAACAACTGAGAAGGCGAGAGCTTCTTTTCCCCTTTCTTTCCTCCCCCTGCCAGCTATTACCATGGAGCCCAATTGGTAACTTATCTTAAAAGTGTAGACATCTCTGTTAAACCTCAGCTCAAGGCCAGAGGCCTTTTTTGCACATTTCTACAAACTACTATACTGAATATTTTTGTGAAAAACTAGTAAGGGGGTGTCCTGCCACTGGAATGCTGGTATCTTCTTGGCCAATGGCCAAGTAAAACAGGGCGACATGAAAATAGGAAGTTTATCTACATTGAAATCTTTTGCAGAGACTCTTTTGCTGACATTCCAAAAAAAAGTCTTGGTGAAGATTTCTGGAGAAGCCAAGTTAAGACTTTTCTGTGGAGAAAGGGGGTGCCACTTCAAGAGTACCTGGCTATCCAGTGTTCCAAACTTGTAGTTGCTCCAAACTTGTAGTTGCTCCAAATAAAGATGCTGAAGGAGGTGACCCAGGATGAAGGCTGCTGCTGGTGTCCAGTCAGGTGGGCAGAGCTGGGCAATGGCATTATGCTAAGAAATGAGCTCTGTGGTGTGGTGTGTTGTACAGTGGTGTGGTTGTCAGCTTTGTTCAGAATGTGATGTCCCTAGCTGCAGACAGGATACC
Source organism: Ictidomys tridecemlineatus (assembly GCF_052094955.1). Classification (NCBI taxonomy): domain Eukaryota; kingdom Metazoa; phylum Chordata; class Mammalia; order Rodentia; family Sciuridae; genus Ictidomys; species Ictidomys tridecemlineatus. The sequence goes on along the minus strand of NC_135484.1, from coordinate 90,784,056 downwards.
AGGAATAGGGGACTATGGCAGTAGCTGCTGAGTCACCCAATGGAGGAAACTGGGAATTTCTCATGTTAATAGGTGGGGGTCCACATGGCAGTGGGGTCAGGTGTTTCTGTGTGTGGGTAGCTGCAGAGTGTCCTTTGTGGGAGCAGTGTCTGGGAATTCTGCACAGGTGCTGACACTGGTGGTCCTGCTAAGGCACCTGTGAGACCTTTGTGGATGAGTAGTTGTGAGCTGGGAATCCTTTTCTAACACTGAGGCCCGGGGCATATGTGGCATGAGGGCCATGATTACTGAGTGGGATCAGCTGTGCAGGGATCCTCTATCACTCTCAGCAAAGCAGTATTCCCACTTGTTGAGACCCAGGTCACAGAGTGACAAAGAATGCTGCCTCACTTTAGCCCACTATCTTGGAACCCCACCATGTTTTCTTAATTCATTGATCAGTTGATGAAAGCTGATGAGTATATGTTTTTCCTATAATTGGCTATTGTAAATAGTGCTGAAATGAACAATGGAGTTCAGATGTCTCTTCTATATAATCATTTCATTTCTTTTAGATATATACCTAGTAGTAGGATTGCTGAATCATATGTTGATTGTATTCTTAATTAGGGGAGAGGTTCCTATTCGTTTTTTTTTTTTTTTTTTTTTGGCCCTGGGGATTGAATACAGGGCCACTTAATTACTGAACAACATGCCTACTCTTTTCTGATATATTATTTAGAGACAGTATATCATTGATTGCTTAGAGCCTCACCAAATTGCTGAGACTGGTTTTGAACTTGTGTTCCTCCTGCCACAGCCTCCCAAGACTCTGGGTTTACAGGCGTGCACCACTGCACTGGGCTCATACTATTTCCATAATATGCTTTGGTTGCTACTCAAAGTGTGAAAAGAGTTTATTTTCTCCAAGTCTTTGCTAGCATTATTTTTATCCTTTGTGATAATAACAATTTCTTACTGTGTTAAGAATATATCTCACTGAGTTTTTCATTCACATTCCAAGATCATTAGTGTTATGCATCTTTTAATATATTATTGATCATTTGTATGTCATCTTTTAAGAAATATCTATTTTGTCCATATTTCATTTTGAATTAGGTTACTTGATTTTTGTGTATATATATTAAACCTTTACCAGATGTGTATTTTTATTACAGTTTTTTCCATAATATAGGTTAACTCTTCAGGCTTATGATTGTTCTCTTTGCTGTGCAGAAGTTTTGTGGTTCGATGTAGACAATTTGTGTATTTTTGTATTAATGTTTCCAATGATTTGAAGGTCTTATACAAAATCTCCTGGCCCATTGCAGTTTGCTGAAACTTTCCCCTTGTGTATTATTTTAGTAAGTTTCATACATTTAGAACTTTTTTGATTATTAATTTTTCCCCTTTTTATTGGTGCCTTATAATTGTACATAACAATGGGATTTGTTATAGTATATTCATATGTGCACAAAATAAAACAGTATAATTTGATCAATTTCACTCCTCTGCACCTCCCTTTTCTCTCCCCTCCCTCCCTCCGATACTCATCTTCTATTCTACTGGTCTCCTTTCTATATTTTTTTTTAATTTGTCCTAATTAGTTATTTGTGATAGTAGAATGCACTTTTATACATTTTACACAAATGGAGCACAACATCTCTTTCCTTTGGCTGCACGTGGTGCAGAGTCATACCAGTAGGGTATGGTTTACCTATATATAGGGTAATAAAGTCTCATTTTACCATCCTTCCCATTCCTACAGCCCCAAATCTCCCCTCACTCCCCTCTGCAAAATTCAAAGTTCCTTCATTCCTCACCCCCCACCCCACACTCACCACTATGGATTAGCATCCCCTTACCAGAGAAAACATTTGGCCTTTGTTTTTTGAGGATTGGCTTACTTCACTTAGTATGATGTTCTCCAGTTCCATCCATTTACCCGCAAATGCCAAAATTTCATTCTTTTTCAATGCTGAGTAATATTCATTGTGTATATGAACCTCATTTTCTTTACTTACTCATCTGTTGCAGTTCATCTAAGTTGGTTCCACAGTTTATCTATTGTGAATTGAGCTGGCATAAACATTGATGTGGATGAGTCACTTTAGTATGCTGATTTTAACTACTTTGAACATACATTGAGCAGCGGTATATTAATGTCAAATGGTGGTTCCATTCCTAGTTTTTTGAAGAATGTTCACATTGCTTTCCAGAGGGGTTGCATCAATTTGTAAGTCCATCAGCAATGTATTTGTGTACCCTTTTCCATGCATCCTCACTAACATTTATTGTTGTTTGTGTTCTTGATAATTGCCATTATGACTATAGTGAGATATATCAAAAAATGTTTAATATCTCTAAAATTAAAGAAATATAAATTAAAACTTCTCTGATCTTTATTACTTCTTTCCTTTTACTATTTTTCATTTTAGTTTGTTTTTGTTTGTCTAGTTACTTGAAATACAGCAATAATTTTTTTGAGAATTTTAAAAAATGGTATGTGTAAGTTTATTACTATAAACGTTGCTATATGTAATGCTTTTGCTATACACCATGAGTTTGATACATTTGTGTCTCTGTTTTCACTTTAGAAATTTTTAATTTCCTTTTTAACTAATTCTGTGTTCAAAAGTAAGTTGTTTCAAATATTGCTTCTACTCCTTTGTTTCTTCTCCTCCTGGCAATCTAATCATGTATAAACTTGCAATTGTATGTAAGTTTTGTAATATTCCCTCCGTGTGTGTGTGTGTGTGTGTTTATTGGGGTTTTTGCAGACTGTTTTTCATTTGTTCTTTGTTCTTCAGTTTGAGAAGTTTCTCTATTGATATCTACTTGGTCAAAAGTTTTCTTTTGTTTATTTGTTTTTTTTTTCCTTCAGTCACATCCAGTCTACTAATAAGTAAATCAAATTAAATCTTTATTTTGAAATGTTTTGATCTCTAGCACATCTTCTTTAATCTTTCTTAGTATATCAATATATCTGCATATGTTATACATTAGCTCTATTTATACACAGAGTTTGACTTAACATCATTTTTTTGACAACAGATTTTCAACATATTTACCCTTTTCTTTAAAAGTCTTAGCATAATAATCTTTAAATTGCCTTTAAATTCCTGTACTATTATTGTTGCTCCCTGCTATATCTGACATTGGTTCTGATGTTTGCTTAGTATCTGAAAACTGATATTTTGCCACTCGGTATGACTTGAAATTTTCAGTTGAATCCAGATGTACTAGGTGAAATGAACTCCAATGTATAGGTCTTTAGTGGTGTCATGGTAAGGTGCTGGAGTCTGTAAACATTTATAGCCCTAAGATAATGTTTCAGTCTTTTGGTGTTCTCTGTCCCTAGTCTTTAAACTTCTCAGGCTTTTTTAGCATTAGGTTGGAACAGATGGATAAAGAGGACTAAAGTTGTGTATTATCCATCCTCCATGGAACTTAGGCCAATAAAACTCAACTGGGTAAGGCTTTAGTATGACATCTCCTGTGGGCTGGTCTTGGTAAGAATGGGATATTCTAGATCATTTTTAAATGCTACTTTTCCTTCCTGCAAGTAACACAAAGATATTTCTCTTATAGTATCTGTGAGGACCAAGCTGTTCCTTGAGGTAAAAACTACTAACATGGGAGAAACCATTCTGAAATATTCTGCCTTGGGTTTTTAGCTTTCAGATTCATCCTTACTGGTCCTCTAGCAATTAATCAGTTACAGTTTTGCTTTTCTTACCCTGGCACTTGTTATAGATGTTTTTCCCCAAGGGTTTCTGCTATGGTAAGCTGTGGTTTTCTGTAATTGCTTATCTGTCCTCAACTTATGTGACAGCAGTTTGCCCCTTGATCTCATTTCTCTGACAGACCTAAGAAGACTTGATTTTTCCATTAGTTCAGCATCTTAGGAGGGTGAATGTCAAGCTCCTTACATACTGGTCTGGAAACCAGAAGTTAATTAAGTTTAATTCTGAAAAGGAAAACGAAAATCCTGTATCTTGCTTGGAATTCATGTGCAAAACACGTAACGAACTTTTTTTAAAATTATTACTTTTTATTATAATTATATCTGACTTCTATGCTTAAGTTTGGAATTAAAAGTTTTTTTTTCCCAAAGGAAACAAACAATATTCTTTTTGAGCTATATAGAATAAAAACATATTGTCAATTGTATTACCTTAAAATGTTTGAGTCATTCTTGAGGAGAAATTCTAGTTACTGTATTTATAGTTTTGATAGTTAAATGATATCATAAACCAACATTCATCTTCATATTTCAATGGCAGATGTAAGACTATTTTTGTACACATAGTTTGGCTCAACATTATTTTTGACAACACATTTGCAAAAACCAACCCAAAATATTTATCCTGAGAAGCAAACTGAAAATAGCAAATATACTTAAATCATAAGAGCTGGAAAACATATAATTTGTTATGCTTTAATTTTTTTATGCAACTAGATAAAAAGTACCAGGACTTTAAAGGATGAAGTAAAAAGTAAAAAAACTATCACTCACTGTTGGAATAAATTTTGAAGAATAGTTTTACTTTTTACTTACTTCATGTCTTTGATATAATAAACTTCTATCGAATTCCAACAATTTCAGTGATTAATATCCACAACTTTTAATTTTTAATTTAGAAAAACTTAAAGCACAATTTAAAAAAATTACTGTAGCTATTTCTTCCCTTCCCACATGTAAGCAGAGATAAAAAAAATAATAATAAATTAGGGATGTTACTCTCTATTAATCTACTTTCAAATTAAAACAACAATGAAGGAAATAATTTACAGATATAATTCAGCCTCTGGATGTATCCTACAATTTCATTCTAGAACAATTATTTTTTTTCTATTCTACTTCAAAATCTATACTAAAAAATTCTTTGGCAACATTTTGAGTTGGGAGTTTTACCCACGCTTGAAGCTAAGGTCCTGAAAAATGAGATAATGTATATGCCAGCATGATTCACTGTTATGACTAAGATGTAAGGCTATCTATGTCAACAATATTTAATTATTCTGTGGAAATTTTGCCAGGTAAATATGATTATTAAACAAAAAAGCCCAGGAAGCTTGTGTCTATAAATTCTGCTGCCCCAATTAAACTGGGCAAATAACTTGGCTTATCTTTGCAAACAGTCCTCCTATTGGAACAACAGCTGCTCGACTGAAAACCCACTAGCTCACTATTTAGCTTCCTTTAGGGTAATCACAAATACATAGTTATCACATCAGAATTTTTCCCAGTTTCATCTGCTTTTCAGCCTGAAAATTTTATCTTCAGCCTGTTTGGCCAGAATTCAACCTCTCTAAATTCTCCTTCTTCACTCCCTGCCATTCCAGTGCTACAAATATTGGGCTGAGGTCTTGTTCTCCTCTGTTGCAGTAAGTTTAGCAAATTCAGGTTTAGGTTTTTCTGGTCATTTTTGTAGGCAAATCAAAAATTGACAGTGTTTTTCCCGGTGAAGTAATTTATTTTTCTTTTTGGTGGACTATTTCCCAAAATATTCTATCATAAGCTGGCTTACTGTATTTTTACAAATCAGCTTTACTGTTACGAAAATGAAACCTTATTTTGCTAACCTAAGCAGTTTTTTCAAGTTTATGCATTTTACTCTAGATATCATCTTTCTGAGTAAGATTTATTATGGTGGACTATGGCACTAACAGATAATGATAAGAACAAATTCTTCATTAAGCAAAATATTGTTTTCATATATAAGGAAATTGACTAGCAAAGACTAATTAGCTCACACAAGTCACTTAGAGTCTCAATGTTTTCTAATTCTAATCCAATATTTTTCAATAAACTTAAGGGGAATTGTTTTCAACTTTTATCCAGGTAGATAAAAGTTGAAAACAATTATCCAACTTTTATCCCCTAAAACAGTGAGATATACTATAAATAAATAAATCTTTGGGGGCTGTTTCCCTGTTGGCTCAAGTTATGTAAAGAATGAGATAAATGACTGATATCAGTACCTATATATAAGAGGGTGGAATTAATGGAAAAACTGCAAAGAAATGCTGCACAGTATCATCGTTGGTCCCAGAATTTCATCCTCTTTGTACTACCTGTTATTCCACCTCAAATTACTAAACCAAATTGAGAATAATAACTAATAAGTGAATTAGAACAATTAATGATAAAATTTCCTGTTTGTTAATCTCTGATTAAGCAAAATAAATTTTCAAGGAAAATGCTTTAACAGTAATCAGTTAAAGAAGTTCTATGCTAAAGTATTTAATTTTACATAGAATATATTATTTCTATTACAAAGATAATTGTGGATACCATTTAATCAGATTAAAGCACACATCTTTAATGAGATGGTATTTGAAATAATCAATTAATTTGCCCTTCTTTTTAAAATATGACATATATTGATAATGTTCAAGATGCATGATCACATGTTTAGATACCCAGAATGGGTACCACATTTTGTCTGGCAGATTTTAAAGTGGCTTTGAAAAGTGGTTCAATCAATGCTTGCATTTTTTTTTCCCTAAACCAACACACTGACACATTTCCCTTGATATTCATTAAAAGAAAATAATACACTGTGTGTATCCAAAAAAATTTTAGAAGTTTAGAAAATGTGTTATTCAGAATTAATTATGAACATCATAAAAGTAATCTGACAATTACTTATCTCCTAATTTCAACTATCCTCTAAAACACCTAATCTCTCTGGTTAATATTACATTTTTTGCTTTTGTTATATGGTGAGAGTTTACTAAATATTTCTCTTTTAAATATAATATAAATAAGCTTAGTATACTTTTTAGTAAAGACAAGATGAATATTGAAATTCTTAATATTTATTTTACTTGCAAATGTACCACATAAGTAGTCATGTTAGAAAACATGATGACTACATACAGACTGTCAGTTATATTTCTCTCTCATCCTTGTCCATAGCAATCTTGTTTTTATTTGGCAATAAATTCTGTCCAATAAAAAGTTGATGCAGAGATAGAAATAGAATGTTTTAGCTGTAAATCCTGGTCATCTTCATGTCTCTAAATAGCAATGTTTTTTACATATTTTTATAAGTGGCATTATTTTCACAATCTTGATATGATTTTTTAAATATGATTATGCTTATCTGATAATATCTACTAATTATATCTTAAATTATATATAAATATAAAAATTGGGCTTTACTTTGATTCATTGTATGTACTATAAAAATTACTGAGCCAAAATCTTTGTTCCTACATTAGATCTTGTTTATAAATTAAATTACTAGAAGAGAATTTCTCAAAGAGCAAGCAAGCATCTATATATGGCTTTTTATTGACAAATAGTCTTTAAGTGATTGTATCATTTCAACTTTAAAAAGTAATTTTATGATGTGAGTGATAATTACTGCGAAAATTTTTTAAAAATCCAGTGCAGTACATTGATAAATATTTGAATTTATATTATAATTTGTAGTTTTACTTTTTTAATTTTTTGCAATGATGGAAGTTGAATCCAGGGTCTTGTGCATGCTATTCAATTACAGTTTATTTTTATTAGTGATTTTATACATCTTTGTATATTTATTTTTTTATTGTGTTTTACATTTAAAAATTTCTGTTCATTGCTATTTTTTTCTACAATGATATTTCCTTTTTCATCCTCCTATTATTTTCTATGTATTAAAATGATATATTTCTATTCTTTTTAATAATATGTTATATGATATTCAGAGTATTTATATGTCATGGATAATTTTAGATTATACTTATATTTTACTTTTCAAAAAATTAGGACAGTGTTTACAGTTGTACACTAAAATCAAAATTCACACAAATGTTTTGGTTGAGGATCCTATTACAAAAACAAGGAATGGAGGACATTGTATGCATGAATGAATAATTGTGAACCTACATCAATCTAGAAAATAAAATGATAAGTGTGATGATTTGAAAAAAAAAACCCTAAAATATAAAAATACATATAAATTGTACATATCTAGAAACTAGATTTGATTGAAATAGTTTGTCTATGCTTCTAGTACTTCTAGGAAACATAGGCTTAAAAATGCCTTATAAGAAATTAATCAAACCACTTGAAATATCAAGGAATATTATTGAATATAGAGAAAAATCAGGTGAGATATAAACCACAGAAAATTCCTAAATCCAGTGGTAATACCAGTGCAAGTAACATCATTGGAAATGCTTATTTAAAAAGTATGAATGACATAACAGAATAATAATTCAAATATATTAGACTAAGCATGCTGCTTTGTTTTATTTAGCACAAAAAAATTTACACTCAAGCTATTTTAGGTTAAACTTATTTCTTACAATAGACTGAAAACATGCATTGAGAAGTAGTGAGGGTACACTGATTATATAGTTGACTGTTAATAAGTGAATAAAATGTGTCAGAACTCATAGTATCACTTAATAAGAATTAATAAAAAATGGGAACAATATTCACCCCTAATGTTGATTTGTGTAATAGAAGATGGTGAGAAGACCTCTGGTCAACAAATCATTGCAACTCACTTTAAATTGTCTCCATAGACTCTGAGAGACTTCTCCAATAAAGAGAAACCTATCTTCTTTCAATGCTGAGTGCTGCTATGAAGGAGTAAGAGGGATCACACCAGTTTCTGAAATGAGAAATGTGTGTCTGTGTGTATTTTCTAGAAAATAGATTTGAGTTGAATAGTTTGTCTATGCATCTAGTACTGCTAGCAAACATAGGCTATACACACACACACACACACACACACACACACATACATATATATATATATATAATTTTATAATGTGACATATATAGAGTGTCTATATATATGTATAATTTTTATAAAGTGACAAAGTCAATAAAAATTATTTATATGATTTGAAATAATCTCCATAGGAAGTCTTGTTAACATACCCTGGTTCTTCAAAGCTATAAACAAAGCATTACATTCTTGACTTAGCATTTAGGATAATATATTGATTCCTTAAAATGATCTAATAGATAAGAGATTATTTTTTAACATTTTATCTTTTAAATTTTTTCACTAAATAAGGTTGCATTGTTGTGCATATTTAAAAACTTATCCAAGTCCTTTCTCAGCATAGATAGAGACATTTTGTGGAGCCTAAATGTAATATTAGAATAGATGCAGAATACTGGCTGGAGTGCAGTAAATGACCTTTAGTGACAAATAGTTTTTTTAACGTTTACTGGGACTTCACTCCAAATATCCACTTAACTGTAGAAGTTCAAAATATGCTGATTTGGCACCAATAGGTAGCATCATCCACTTTTGTTTCATCACACTTGTGTTCAAATAGGCCATTATAAAAATAATGTGTCCTTGTGTGGAATGAAGGCTATTGGATCAACATAACATGTATTTTGGGTTCAGAATTTGTTTATCTTCTGTTTTTTAATCATTGTGTTTTGAAACATAAATTCAAGATTAACATTTTAAAAGCTAGAATGACTTCATGGCCATAACTACTATTTCCATGCCCACAGTCTGGGATAATTTGATGATCTCCATCCCGAGTTCCAAAATAGATTACCTCATTTACTAGAACAAACCAAAGAAAGAGCTACTGTTGCTATGTCTGTTTTTAAAAGGAGAATTCTGAATTTTCAAAATAATCAAGTCTCAGAGCAAACAAGATAATTAGGTCAGATGACATAACTTTGAGGGAATCAGCTTTAATAATATATGACTATGCAACATAGTTTCATTAATTGTCATATTCAGAAAGCAGATATTTTCTTATATTGACTTATTTTAACTTGCCATTTCTACCTAATTTTATTTTACTCATATTAAATGTAAAGAATTAATATGCATTTATCTTAGATTTCTGAAACAGATTTCTTATATTTTCTCTAATTGAACCTTTTAATTTTTATGCTAAGGGTAATTATAGAAGATTCATGTTTCCTTAGAAAATTTATAGGGATATGACTCATAAATGTTTCTTTCAGATAGATCAATAACATTTTGCAAAAGCTAGAATCCATGTATATTTTATTTTAAAACTTATAATATTCTCAGGTCTTAAAAAAGAATTCCAAGATGATCTAGAAATCTCCTTGCACACCAAACCTTCTATCAGAAACACTGATTTAATCATTTCAATGGGACATAGTGGGAGTGTTTAGAGGTCACTTAAAAATAACCTATTTTCTTTATCACCTCTCATCTTGCTCTGTACAAATTATTGCTCTTTGCAACTCCATGAAATATCAGACTAATCTCCAAACTTCACTAATGTCTTTGGGTTGCTCACCCCTCCAGAAAAATGAAACAAAGTGAAAACAACATTAAAGATTAACCATTCACAAAGACATGCTCATGTTTTAACTTCTGTACTCAAATGCTTCCTACCCAAACTGATTGAGGGAAAAAAATAGGTATAAGAAACTGTATTATAAAAAATAATAGTCATTATATCTGTAATGCTTGTTCAGTCCTGTGACAGATGTTGAAAGCCAAAAGCTGATATCATCTTTCACGATGAGAATTTTAAAGATGGATTATATTCATTTAAATATGTATTTTGCTATTTTGAGTAAGTAACTTTGAAATTGCACTCTATAATATTCTAAAAATATCTTCTTAAGAACACATGAAATAGCTGGTTTACAAAAACTTTTTTTTTTTTTTTGGTCTGGATATTGTCTGAAGCCCTATGCTGGTTTAACACAGTGCTTTGTAAATCCTCAAGCACACAGTCCACAACATGTAGTGCCCAGTATGAGAAGGTGGAACAGTTTTAAACCTTACCTGGCATAGCTAGGCTCTGTGAGAAAAGACTTGCCAAGAACTATGGAGAGAACCAGTTTGGAGAATGTAGCCTCCACACAAAAGTGGCAAAGAATTTTCCTCTCCTTGTAGTGAGTGAGTGTGCTCCAATGGGACCGATTGCAAACTTTTCCCTCGATTGTGGATGAAATGAAATAGTCATCGAAATATCTAACAGCATGGCTAGCTTTAAGACTGAGAGACATAACCACATTTTTGAAGCAATGGTGTCTCCACTGATGATGGGGAAAAGCCTGTGACTCTGGAAATAGTATGAACCCAAAATGTCATCTCAAAAGAGATAAAATCCCCAAATAATAGAATACCACTGTTAACACTGGCTGAGGACACCACAAAAAGATAAATGGAAGAAATGCATTGCTTACTTCAAGGGAAATATTAACAGATGCACTAGCAGACCTTTGAAAATGAAACTGTGAAGAGGCTCTGCAGCTGTGTATGGTGAGGGAAGACTTCACCATGCGACAGTAGCTCAGGTGGGTTGCATGCATTTTAATGGGACTTTCAGGGGCTTGGTGTTTATATAACATTAGGAACCACCTTTAAAGAATAACTTACAGAATCCTCAATAAAATTTAAGGATTATATGAATATCTATTTAGAATAAGTTTTAAAATCTCTTAAATTGGACTTTTACAAATTTACATTTTATCATTCAGTAAAGTGTAATTTTGAAAAGATGACCAGGGAATCTCTACATGAACCAGTGTTTTTAAATTTATGGCCCAACATGGTGTCCCACACCTACAATTCCAATGACTCCCAAGGTTAAGGAGGATAGAAACTTCAAAACCAGCCTCAGCAACTTAGTGAGGTCCTAAAAAACTTAGTGAGACCTTGTCTCAGAATACAACATTAAAAAAAAAAAAAAGGATGAGTATGTGGCTCAGTTAATAATAAATATTATTATTTATTTATAATAATATTTATATTATTATATAATATATATATGGGTTCAATTCCTAGTACAACAACTGTTAAGGTCTGTAAACAAGTCAAAATGGCGCCTGGCATTTTGCCAGAGGGAGTGGTTTGTGAAGTAATGCCAGTGAGCCATTAAGTGTGGAGATTCCTTATTGGTTGACTGATGTATCTAGTTTATTTTAATTAAGATAAGCTGTGTGTAATGTATATATACCCCTCCTGTTCTACAATAAACGGCTCCCACTCCTGCTCTATCAATGTACATAAGTTGTTCCTCACTCGCCGGTTATTTTGCTGCAGCAGGACTGCGGCAAACAATAACAAAAAATTACATGAATCTGTATGATAAAATACCATTTTGGTTAAAAAATTTTGCTATATTCTAAGCTACTTTTTTTAAGGAATCCCCATACTTCTTTCTAGAGTGGTTATAACAGAAGACTTGTGGAGCTTATAAATGAGTTCAGCAAAGTAGCAGGATACAAGATCAACACCCACAAATCAATAGCTTTTCTGGATGCCAACAGTGAACCATCCAAGAAAGAAATGAGGAAAACCATCCATTCCCAATAATCTCAAAACCAAAACAAACAAACAACAACAACAACAACAAAAGAACAAACACAGAAACAAAAACCTTGGAAATGAATCTAATCAACAAGGAAACACAAGAGCTCTACAATAGAAATTGTAGGCCACTGAAGAATGAAATTGGAAAAACACCTTAGAAGATGAAAAGATATCCTGTGTTCTTGGATAGGCAGAATTAATATAGTCAAAGTGGTCACACTAGCAAAGGCAATATACAGATTCAATGCAATCCCTATCAAAATACCAATGGCATTCTTCACAACACAAAATGATTCTTAAATTCATTTTGAATAATAAAAGACTCAGACTAGTCAAAGCAATACTAAACAAGAAAAATGGATGTATATATACAAATAAAATACAGGGAACTTCATCTTTACACATAGGTTAAAAGAACCAATAAAATATAAACAGACAAACAAAATGAAATCTAGTAGAGAAAGAAATAGAGAGGTGACAGAAGATGGGAGGAAAAAAGAGGAGGGACAAGGGAGGGGGGTGATCATGAATTGAAATTAAATTCTATGCACATATGAGGAGGCATCACAGTACCTGATTTGAAATTGTACTACAGAGCCCTAGTAACAAAACAGCATGGTATTTTCATCAAAATGGACATGGAGACCAAAGGAACAGAATAAAAGACACAAAGACAATTCCAAATGTCTATAGTCAAGTAATATTTGACAAAGGTGTTTAAAATATATTTTGAAGAAAAGACAGCCTTTTAAACAAATGGTGCTGGGAAAACTGGATAAGTATAGATAGAAAAATGAAACTAGACCACTCTCCATCAACCTTCATAAAGATAAAATCAAAATGTATCAAAGACCTAGGAATTAGGCCAGAAATTTACAATCATAGGAAAAAACACAGGGTCAACACTTCATCATATAGGTGCTGGTACTGACTTCCTTAATAAGAACCCCAAAGCACTAGAAGTAAAACCAAGAAGCTATAAGTGGGATGCCATTGAACTACAAAGCTTCTGCACAGCAAGGAAATGATTAAGTGTGTGAAGAGAGAGACATCAAGTGGGAGAAAAATCTTTGCCAGCTACTTATCCAATAGGGGATTAATATTTAGAATATCCAAAGAACTCCAAGAACTTATTATCAAAACCAAACCAAAACAAACAAAACAAAACATAAAACACACAAATTACCAAACCACTAAACAGGCAAAAGAACTAACAGAAACTTTGCAAAAAAGAAATATAAATTGCCAATAAATATATGAAAAAAATGTCAAATAACTCTGACAATCAGAGAAAACCAAGTGAAACTATATTAGGATTCCACCTTATTCCAGTCACATGACAAGGATCAACAATACAAATAATAAATGGTGGCAAGATTGTGGGGAAAAAATACATTGTGGGGAAAAATATACATTGTTGATGGGACTGCAGATTAGTACAACCAGTGTGAATATAATTTTAAAAAATAGATTGTTATTTAAAAAAAATTTACCCCATCTTTTATAGCTAGAGAAAAACACCATAAATATTAAATAGAATTTTCATTCTATTAATCTCTGATCTTACTAGGTAGTTTTTAAATGACTTATCAAATTTTTATAAAATAGCTAATGGATGACTTTAAATTAAAAACAATTTTCAGATTTTTTCTTGTTTTATTTTTTCACATTGAATTTATTTTTGTTTTCACTTATATTATTATTGTACAATATATTGTGGTTCATTGTAAAATGATTATAGAAACACATGAGATAATTTGGTCAAATTCATTCTCAGTACCCACACTTTTCATTCCTTTCTCCTTCCCCTCCCCAAACCATTCTATTTTCATGAAATAATTTTTTTTATGTTTCCTTTTTTGGTTTAGCATCCACATATGAGAGAAAATTCTCTAAGTTTGACTTATGTCACTTAACATAATGTTCTTTTCCACCTCAATCCATTTTTCTCCAAGTTACATATTTTTGTTCTTCTTTATGGTTCTAGAAAACTCCATTGTGTGTGTGTGTGTGTGTGTGTGTGTAATCTGCTGCTTTGTTGAATTTGTTTATCTATTCTAGAAATCTTATGTTGCATTTTTTACCTTTTATATATAGGATCATATAATCTGCAAACATTAATAATTCGATTTTTCCCTTCCTCTTGGTATCCCATTTATTTCCTTTTTATGCCTAATTGTGCTGGTTGAATTTTAAAGTAACATATTGAATAGAAGTGGTGAGAGTGATATCTTTGTATTGTTCCTGTTTTTAGAGAAAATGCATTTGAATTTTGCTAAGAGCCATAGCCAAGTAGTATGATGCATGGTATTTTTGGTTGAAAGGTGACTCCAGCAAGCCATTGAGATGATATGATTATGTTAAGATTTGCATTCATATGGATATTAGACCCCTGCTGTCCACCTCAGCCTGCTAGGACTCCTGAAGAGTTCCCATTGGTTGGGAAGTGCCGTAGGAGGGAACACTGGAGGAGGGATTTCCTGTTGGGGGTCGGGAGAACACTGCATGTGTGTTGGTCAGCATTTTTCCCGGGAGCATATGGGGCATTGGTGCGGAGTTTAAAAAATAAAGTTTGTTCCTGCTTGAATGGCTCATGATTTTGTGCCCAGCCAGACTGTGGCAGAACTTCCCCCATTCATTATGATTTTGGCTTTAGGTTTGTCTTAGATATCCTTTCTGATATTAATGTAAGTTTCTCCTATTCCTGGTTTCTTCAGTATTTTTATAATAAATGCGTGCTAAATTTTTTGAAGGTCTTTCTGTACCTACTGAGATGATCATTTTATTTTTTACTTACGCTTATTTATGTAGTAAATCATGTTTTCTTACTGTATGATTCAATAAAATTTGCTAATATTAAACTATGAATCATTAAATCAGTGTTTATAAGAGATATTATATTTTTGTTTCTCTTTCCCGTCTTTATTTGGTTTTGGTGTAAAGATGATACTAGCTTCATAGAATGAGTTCAGAAGTCTTCCACTTTTTCAATTTCATAGAATAATGTGGTGAATATTGGCATTGCTTCTTTTTTAAATACTGGTATAACTGGGCTGAGAATCCATCTGTCCTTGGTTTGTTTTGTTGGAACGTTTTTTAAATTACTGATGTTATTTCATTAGAGAGAAAGATTCTGAAAAAGAACCAAACAGAAATCCTGGAAATGAAAGAGCCAATGAATCAAATAAAAATAGACTATATATGTAAAAGATAGAATTTCAGGTTTTGGAAGACAAAGAAAAGATATACAACTTTGAAAAGTCATAATTGATTAAGAAAAAATAAACAACCATGATCAGAATATACAAAAACTATAGACAAAATTAAGAGGCCAAGTTTAATAAGTGTTAAAATCAGAATGTTCTGAAATATAGGCATTGATAAATTTTCAGGGAAATGATAACAGAATATTTTCCAAACTTTGAGAATGGAATATACATCCAGACATTGAGACATTCAGAGCCCCATATAGAAAAGTCCATATAAGATTTTCCATGACACATTATAATTAATATGCCTAACATGCAAATCAAAAATATAAGTTTAAAAGTCTCAAGAAAAAATTATCAGGTCATGTTTAGAGATAAGCTGGCCAGAATTTCTTTTTCCTCAAAAGAACTTCTAAAATCCAGAAGGATAGAATAAGAAAATATCTGTCAACCAATATTATTATATCCATCACAGCTCTTCAGAATCTAAAGAAAATATTCTTCTAAAATAAGCATAAACTAAGAGTTTATAATACTAAGTCAATTGTAGAGATAATAAGTAAAGATATCTTGTGCACAGAAGAAGCTAAAAACAAACATTGCAGTTCAGGAAAGGATGAATCTTACCAGAAGAATAGTTAAGTAAATGAGAATTAGGAATGAATTAAAGATTAGAAATAAATCAAAATGGCAGAATGTAATTAACATCTCTCTATAATTACACCTAATGTAAGCAGTCTCCACTCTCCAATTTAAAAACCAGGCTGGAAGATTAGATTAAAAAACAAGACAACCAGACCCAACTATATGTCTTCTGCAAGATACTGAACTCACAGGCAAAAATATCCAGACTGAAAATGAAATGATGAAAAATTATATTCTATCCAAATGGAACCCAAATAAGGAGGATTAGATCCTCTCGTACTCAACAAAGCAGGTTTCAAAGCAAAATAAAATACAGGGGACAAAGAACATCACTTCATACAATTAAAGGGAGCCATCTAACTTTTGCATTTTAAATCAAATTTACTATTTTGACATAATTGAAGATTCTCATTCTATTGCAATAGAGAAGGAGATTTCAAGTCTGCTTTAACTGATTTCTTTCAATGATAATGTTGAAACAAATCTGCAAACAGGATATTGAAGTTAAAGCAGTAGAGGCTCAAATTTACATCACAAAAATCCCAGATGTCATTCAATATCCCTTTCATTTAACTACTGCCAAATCTTCTCCTTTTCCTCTGTGAATGCTAAAGAAATCTTCATCATTACAATTTTGTTTTTTCAGAAATAGCATATTAATGTAATCATACAATATGTAGGCTTTAGTAATTTCTTTTTATGTTCACAAATTTGTGGCAATTAAACTTGTCTGTTATCTGTATCAATGGTGTATTCCTTTTTATTAATAAGTAATATTATATGAAATGACTATACCACAATTTTTTAAACCACTCACTAACTGAAGTACTTCTAGATTCTGTGCAAATTTTGGTTATCCTTAATAAAACAGCCATAAATATTTACTTGACAGAGTTGTGTGTGTGTCTGTATATGCACATGTCACGTTGTCTTCCTTTTTATTAAAAAATTTATTTCAGATAGGTTCACAGAATGCAAGGGCATGATTACATGTTTAGAGGTTTAAGAAACTGCTAACCTATTGTTCTGAAGGGCTGTACAATTCTACTATTTAATAGCAATGTATGAGTAATCCAGTTTTTCCTCATATACTCCAATGTTTTTCTCTTTTAGTGTTTATTTTAATCATTTTATTCTTCATTCATATTTATGAATGACATTTTTTCTCATTTTAATTTGCATTTTTATACCAGCTAATGATTTTGAGGATCTTCATGTGCTTTATTTATAATCTTTCTTTTATGAAGACATGTCTTTTCATGCTTTTTCTGTTTTCTAATTGCATTCTTTGATTGTTTACTATATACTTTAATGTGATCTTTTTCTAATATGTGATTTTAAAATATTTTCTTACTGTCTGTAACATCTTTTCATACATTTAACTGTTACTTTCAGAGATCAGAATTTATATTTGTTCATTTGTTTTAAATTATGATGAGTTCCAATTTGTTAATTTTCCTCTTATGGATACTGTTTTGAGGTGGCAAGGTAAATAACTAGTTGCTTAGATTACAAACTAAGATTCGCTCTAAATTTTTCTGCTAGTTTTCCAATTGTATATTTAGCATAGAATTCAAGATTAATGTTGAGTTAATTTTTGCTCCAGTGTTATATTTTTTAAATGTCTTTCCATATCAGTTAATATGACTATGTGACTTTTTTTTCTTGAGTATGTTAATAAATGTGCATTGCATTTATCAATTGCAAATATCAAATCTTCCTGCTTCCCTGGCACTAAACTTGGTTATGGAATGTCATAATTTGAATTTATATATATGCTGAAGTGCATTTGCAAATGTTACATCCATGATATTTGCATCTTTATTAATCAGGAATATTGGTCTATAGTATTCTTTGTACTTTGGCTTTAGCATTAGGTAATATTTCCATAAAACAAGTTTTCAGTGTTATCTCACATATTCTGGAGGAGATTACATAAGACTCTTCATTGAATAATTGGCAGAACACACTAATTCAAACTTTCTGGCTATGAAATTTCTTTTGGGATGAGTTTTTCAATTACAAATTTAAATTGTGGAGCATGCAACACAATGTGAATGAGGCACAGTATAATAGAATGTCTATAACAGTGCATCTTGAGCATGTTTGTTATGGTATTTTTACTATTTTTTTCAATAGTTTAATGAATTCATAGTAAGAAAATTAAATTCCTCCACTGTTTTAACAGCCTAACATAGATCTGAGAGATGTTTTAATGTTTTTACTGTTTTGTGCTATATGTCAACCTTCTATTATGGCTGGAGAGGTGTTTAGAGAAAAATGTTGTAAACAGTTCTAAGCTCTCCCAGTTCAGAATTTCTTGGGTAAATTTCTTGAAATTACCAAATGGATAAAATAACTTGTATAGAATCTAAGATTGATTGTTATAGATGGAAAGATGTATTTTTCTTCAAGTTGGCATTACAAAAAAGGACTTCTTATGATCATCTGGCATAATGTTATAGGGCTTGAAGGTACAGGTCAATGGCATTAATTCGTCTTCTAAAATTAACATCAGTGTACTTGGTGGAAATCTGTATTAAAGCCTCAATATTAGCAACTACAGAAAAGACATGAGACAATATGGAATTAAAACTACAATGCTTAAAAATCAAAATCATGATTTTCAATTAAGATATAGAACTATTTTGGAATTGTGTTAAATTCTCTATGTTGGTGTTCTCTCAAAATTTATGCTTGAGGACCTAGTACCTCATGTATAGTATTAAGAAGTAGGGATTTGGAGATATCAATTAAACCATGAGAACTCTGCAAATAGGTCAAAGCAAGCCATCTTGCTTCCTTCCTCCAAATGGAGGATGCACCAATAAAATATCCACTTTTTTTTTTTTTTTTTGGTAGCAGGAATTGAGCTCAGGAACACTCAACCACTGAGCCACATCCCCAGCCCTATTTTTTGTTTTATTTAGTGACATGGTCTCACTGAGTTGCTTAGTGCCTTGCCATTGCTAAGGCTGACTTTGAACTCAGATTCTCCTGCCTCAGCCCCAGAGCTGCTGGGATCACAGGCATGCACCACCACACCAGCAGAAATTATCATTTTTAAAGTAGAGAATGTGGCCTCTCCAGCCACTGAATCTGTACTTTGATCTTTAGTCTATAGAACTATAGTCAATGAGTTTCTATTACTGATACATTATCAAGTTTATGCTACTTTATTTTAGCCATTGAAAGTAACTAAGACAGAAATTGTTACTGGAAAAAACGAAGTGCTGCTATAGAAAAATACCTAAAAATGTGATAGTAGCTTTTGAACCTCTGCCCAGTGACCCGCGCTGGCTTCATTAAAGAAGGTTCAAACCATGAGCAAAATGCTAGGGAGTTTTAAATTAAAGAGGCAAGACTCTAATTACCTTTAAAACCAGCTCCAGGACGGTTTCTCCTAGCTCCAGCCTCCAGCTACCTAATGCGTTAGTGAGGTTTACTGAAGAGGCTAGTGAGAGAGAGAACAGGCCAGAGAGTGGACTTTTATTGGGGAACAAAAAATTCCGGGGAAAAATCCCATCCAATGAAGGTTAAGGGAGGCAGCGTCCCAAGGTCAGGGGCAAAGATTGAGTCTTCCAGGCAGTGGCCTGACATGCTTCTGCACAGACAAGCCCTCAGACCTGGAGAAGGGTGGGGAAAGCTCTGACACAGCTGTTTCTAAGCCCCTCTCACCCAGCCAGGGAGGTAACTCAAATCAAGTTCGAGGATGGCCTCCCATAGGAACCATGTAAAAGGTTGAAATTCTGAGAGTTTGGAAGTGAATGCCAAGAATGAAGCACAAAGAGGGATTCTAGTGAAGTTTCAGAAAAAGAAATAAACTGTGGAGAAAGATTTAATCTTATTACTAAGTATTTGTGATCAAAATGTTGGAAGAATTAGGAATTCTAAAGGCCATTCTGATGACATCTCAAGTAGATGATAAAAATATACTATTGGAACCTGTAGCAAAGACTTGGATGTATTATGTCTATCTCCTAGTGGTTTGTGAAATTTAGAACTTGGAAATAATGAAATGGGACAATTCACAGAAGAAATCTCTAAGCAAAATGTTGAGTACCTGTCAAGTTTTCTTTTGACTGCTAATAGCCAAATATAAAGGAAAAAATGATGAATCAAGGATAGAATTTATAATCAATAGATTTGGAAACTTCTCACCCTAGCTGTATTGTAAAAAGTATGTTCAGAAGCAAACACCAAGACTGAAGGCATTCCCAGATGATATCCTGCAATCATTGGAGGAGATTAGAATGCATGGGTCAAGACCAGATAAAATTCATCAGTACAATGAAAGAATGAAATCAATGGCATTTTGAAAATCTTCAAGACTGCCTTGGGCAGGTCCTTCAGAGGCACAACCAGGAAATCTCAGCTAAATCCATGTTAAGCAGAGTGTTCAATCTGTTCGAGTATGACTATCTCCATCTAGATATCAAAGGGTTTCTGAGCAGTGTAGAAAGCCCCCCACTACTACGATGGCCAGTGGATCTGTAGGGTCAGGGGCACCACAGAGAATATGTATTAGGTCAATGCCTACTGGAGATGTGAGGTTGGCAACACCCTTAAGAACCCAGAATGGTAGAGCCTCTCACATCCACTCCAGTCTGGCATAAGCCTCTGAAGAATGAGAACTAATTAGATAATAATCTTGTCCCCACCCTTTCATACTGACCTGAATAAAAGAGCAGATTTGAATAAAGTGATGCATATTTTAGAGAAATTTAATAATAAGTGTTGGTTTAATAGGCTTACTGTAAGATAGCAGATCTAATAAGTATCTAAATAAATTGTGGTTATATGTAACAATCTACAATTTAAAATACCTTCAGCATTCATTGGCATTAGGGAAATTCACTAAGGCCTAAATAAATTTTCTGAAAGTAAAACACCACATATTTTGTATCTTACAAGGTAGCAGTTACAAATACTTGTTAAGTATTTTAGTATATTTAAAAGGGTTTAATAAAACACTATTTTGATTCTAAGTGAATTTTTTAATATATAATTTGTGCTCTATAAGGTATTTAATAACCTAGATTTGAAGTCAGTGGAACATGTATAAAGCACTGTCAGTTTAACAGACAATACACATGTACAGATTTATCACAAATAATCAGCATATTTTGAATTTTATCTTTTATGTTTTGATTGTCAATGTTTTAATACTATGATAGATAACATCTTCTTTCACTCTTAGAACAATACCAGATAGCCCACAGTATTTGCAATAATACAAGTTCTCAATAAATACTAACTAAAAAATTAAATGAACAAATGATAAAATTCTTTAAAGGATTTTGTCAACTGTCTTTTAGAGTTGACAAAAAAAAAAAAAGAAATAACAGTTCTATTTTCTGTCAACACAACATTAAGCCACTCAATAAAATCGAATACTTTTTTCCTCGTGCTTCACCATAGTGAAATATCTGCATGTTCAGAATCTTCCTTTTTTTCTCTGTCCTGTCCATACTACTAAGAAAGATAAATGGAAGCAGTACTTTCTTTTTTTTTTCCTCTGTCCTATTTCTGACCACAAAAACTGTCACAGTGATCTATTAACATTGTGGATTTCTTTCTTCAGTCCATGTGACAAGGTTGCTATTTTTGAAATAAGTTCTATCTTTTTGTTACAGGCACAATGAATGATTAAAGGTTTCAGCACTGGAAATTACTAAACCTTTGTCTAAGAATATAGGTGATCTTAAAGTTGACTTATTGTGATAAGAAGAAAAAGTAGAAATTTCACTTCATCTGTCTACTCTAAATGTACAAGATATGATATGATGGGTCATAATGAAAGGCAGGGGCTATTCTTTTTCTACTTCTAGTGGAAATTTCTTTTATGGAACAGAGAAGTACATTATCCCATGTTCAACTCTTAAAAAAGAAGAGAATAAATCTTGTGAAGGAGTAAAATTGTTTCATTCTCATCTTTCATAAAACTTCTAAATATGTCTATTTTTTCTTTGCTTTTTTATGTTAACAGCTGAGATTAAAATAAAAGTTAGTACCTTACTGACACATATTAATTATTCTTTTAATAAAACAGTCTCAGCTTTGTTTTGACATTCCTGGGAGAAACATAAGATGCAATTGAATTTCTTAAATCATCTTATCACATCATATGATGATTTAAATAATATTAGAGTTAACATATAAGCATGAAAATTATCATTATTTTAAAGTAGAAAATAAATTTAAGTTTTTCCTACTCTATTTGAAGTTTTATTACAAAGTCAAAATCAAGAGCAATATCCAATAGTGATGCTGGTATTAGTTATCCTGGTTACAATATAAAGAACTTATTTTTTAAAAGAAAGAGAGAGGAGGGAGGGGGGGGGAGAGAGAGAGAGAGAGAGAGAGAGAGAGAGAGAGAGAGAGAGAAGAGTTTAATACTTATTTTTCAGTTTTCGATGAACACAACATCTTTATTTTATTTTATGTAGTGCTGAGGATCGAACCCAGCGCCCCGCGCATGCCAGGCGAGAGCGTTACTGCTTGAGCCACATCCCCAGCCCAAGAACTTCTTAACCCTAAATTTTCTATGTAGATATATAAAGATTCATAATTTGTCCAACATGATATTCTGAAAACATGAAGTATGTATGCATAAAAGAGATTTAAATAACAAGTTAGCTTTTTATTTAAGGGTTCTAATTCTAAATAGTTAAAATGTGATAAACTATACAAAATACTATAAGAATGTACAAATTTGTATATTGATCATTACTTCAGATGCTTCTAGGGTCAAAGTAGGAAGTGAAAGAAAACTGTGTAACTGAGGGTCATATTCTTCTGCTTGAATCTAATCTTCTCCTTCCACATTTAAATCAAAGGACTTCTGAAAAACAACCTAACATTTATTGGAATAATGCATTATATAAAAAATGTGGCTACAAAATAGCAACTGATAGCACTTCTGTACTAGGCATGCAATATCTTTATTAAATAGTTCACATGAACAATCATTTTTATTTAAGGATTCATGGTAAAACCCCTGCTATATTAATTGTAGTTTTATTTTCATAGAAAAGAATCAAGTCTAGATTTATTTCCACTCCCTTAAAATTTGGATGGGCCTCTGACTTGCTTGAATAATAGATAAAATACGGTAGAAGTGATATTATGAGATGTGATTTTTTTCTTTTGTTTTTGGCACTAGGGATTGAACCCAGGGTCTCATTAACACTAAGCTACATTCCAGTTATTTTTATTTATGTGTTTTGAGAAGGGGTATTTCTAAGTTGCTGAGGTTAAACTTGAACTTGAGATATGAGTCTCAGCTTCTTGGGTTGATGGAATTACACGTGTGAGCCACCGTGCCTGACTATATTATGAGAATTGGAAAATTAGTTCTTCAGAGGTCTTATATTTTGTATAATTTCTCATTTAAAATATTTCTCTGTGTCATAATGACTTGAAAAACTCCTTGAATTTCCATTTAAAGAGTGATTCCCAGGTCCCCAGTTTATCCACCAGCTAAACACAGTAGCTTGAGAGAACATAGGTAGGATGACTAGGCCAACCACCTTGAACATGATTTCCTAAGACATGAACTGGCCTGATGCACAAGGACTTTTGATTACTAAACCTATGTGTCTGTCAGACATAATCAGTGTGACAAAAATTATAAATGTATCTGAATTTGTAAAGGTAGATACAGCAGTCAGTGAATCCAGATTATTATGACTCTGAAATAGGCAAGGTCTCAAATGGTTTATAAAATAAAACTGGCAATCAGGACTGATTATATGCACATATCTGAACTGCTCAGTTTAACCAGATTGTCAGCATGTCAGTTGAAGATACTTACTTACAAGTAAGAGAAAATTGGACTTGAACTGGCTTAAGTAATAAGAAAAATGATTAACTCATTCAAGCATGTATCCGAAGTTGGGACAGATATCAAGACAGGCAGATTCAGACATGAATTCAGAATAATATTCTAAAAATTTCCGTCCTGCTTTTCTTCAAATTAGCATCCAAAATGTTACTTTCTTCTTATGAGTGCCTCATTGTTATAATATGTCTGCCAGGAGAAACAGGATAAGACTTAAGTCATTTACAGAAATTGAGCAGGGATTACTCTTAGATAAAATAATTACAAACTTTTGTAGAAAATCTTTTGTCTCACTGCAGTAAGTTCCTCTTAAACCTGTCACTGACAAGTAGGTGTAACTGCTGTGATTAGAGCTCTTAATCAGCTGGAATTTAGATGGAGGCAGCTACCACTCAACCACACAGGTTGCCTACACAAAAGTTGAAGGCCCACAGAGGGAAGGGATAATGAATGTGAGACAGTAAAATGTTCATGGGAGACCATTTGTTTAGGCTCTCAAACTCTGCAGTAGTAGTCAGTATTTTTAGCATGTTCATTTGTGTAGATGATCGATTCATGCAGTTGGTTATTAAGTTCAGATCAGTTAGTCCATCTAAGCATTTCTCTCCTACATTCTTTTTTTTTTTAAGAGAGAGTGAGTGAGTGAGAGAGAGAGAGAGAGAGAGAGAGAGAGAGAGAGAATTCTTAATATTTATTTTTTAGTTCTCGGCGGACACAACATCTTTGTTGGTATGTGGTACTGAGGATCGAACCCGGGCCGCACGCATGCCAGGGGAGCGCGCTACCGCTTGAGCCACATCCTCAGCCCTCTCCTACATTCTTGTGAGTAGGTGAAGTCTTATGAAGGATTCTGAGTGAGGCTTACCTGTGTGAGAGAAACTTTAGGATCATTTTGTAATACAGGTCTCATAACCTAATTTTGTCTTTACCTCCAGAGAACTCAGTTTCCAATAAAATGGTCACATTTCCCAATCCTTCTCCATCAAGTTCTGCCCAGATTTTGAGATGATTAATTTATTCAAGTCATAGGGATGAGTTAAACATGTTCCTCTTCCAGAACCAGCAACTCCCATCATATGTCTTAGGCTATATGCTGTCAGGTTTCCAAGCTCCACAGAAAACTTTCTCTTATTCAAAATGATCCAAATTCATGGTATGTATAACCATTTTGTTCAACCACTTCAGATCCGGGTTGTAAGGGATTATGTTAGGTCCTAGAACAAGATTGACTTAAAGTGAGTCTCTGTGACCCCAGGTACAATCTATGTATCTCTGGAAAAATCATCTTACCTCTCTGAACATCATTTTTCTCATCTGTAAAAATAGAGATATTATAGCACCTATTCATCATGTTTGCTTGAAGTTTGTGTGAGTTTAATGAGGAGATGCATGTAAAACCATAGAAAGATGCTGCTTAGGACAGAAAAGTCATACAGTCTGTTACTGTGCTCTACCCTATCCACACACCATAGTTGCATAGATGTAAAAAGGTGTAGAGTTTATTTCTTCTGTGTCATAACTGGTTGCTGTATATTTATTGACTGGATTACTGAGTGAAACCTCACTTAGCTGAATCTGGGGAAACATAATAAAAACCATGACCAGCTGAGTCTCACAGAAACATGGATAAGCACTTTATAGAGAAAGATAACACCACAATTTGCTCAGTCAACTAGATTTGAAACCTCAGAGTAATTGTCTACCACTCCCTCTTCTCCACAACCAATTAATTCCTAAATCCCACAGATTTTCATTCTGTAAACTCTTTCCCATCTGTCTCTGCTCTTTGATTTACAATTCCATCCTCCTAATGCAAATCTGCATTAACTCTTTCTCAGCCTAGATTATTGCTTCTGATTCAGGAAGTTTTTATTACAACTTATTCTAAAGATTATCATTAATGCCACTACTTCTTTTTATTTGGCAAGATCTTTAGATAGCTGGGATAACACACACATTTAGATAAATAAGGAATATTTTGATTTGTTGAATCTTAGATGCTATTCTTGATATTTCTACTTTGGGAAACTAAGTATATATATATATATCTCCACTTAGCTTTCACATAGATTTTACAAATAAATATTAATAAAGAAGAAACCAGCTGTCTTTTTACTTAGCTACAAATTTTTGCACCCGCATTTCAGTACTTCTGTATAGAGTGCAACCTCATATGTTAAGGCAGAATGTTGGTAGGGATAGTCTTTGTAACCTAATACTGGGGAAATCACACTGACTAAAGTTTTTTGCTTTTTTTTTTTTTTAACTTGAATCTGAACTCACATCTTTGAACATGAATCATTCTCGTTTGCAGCAGAAAGAGATCAGACAAATACAGAGAAGTGTGAAGAACTGCACGAAAACCAGTAGAAAGTTAAAATAATCAAAGAGAAAAAAAGTACAGGTAATGACCAAGAAACTTTCATTTGAGAATACAAGGACATTCACATTAATGAGGTCTATCATCATTTTCTTTTGAACACTTTTGACCCAACAGCTTTGAATTTATGTGATGGACTCAGAGTTGCTACCCTAATGAAGTGGAACCCTTTCCTAGTTCATGTAGGTTTAATTATGCCATTTTCTTTCTGATAATTTCAATAACTCTCCATTAATGATAATATTGCCTATAAACAATAGCTACTACCACTTATAGGAGTTAACACCATGCTATATATTTTGAATCAAATAAGGACATATTTTTTTTCAAACATATCCCAAACTTTGCAATGTCATAGAGTTAGTGTATTATTCTATTTTTTCATTATTTCTTCCCTGCTTTTGTCTTTAATTTTTATATATTTTTTCTATTTTTGTTTTTAGCATTTAGGACTTGCTTTCATGATCCAGAGACAATTACAAACCTTACTTCTTCCTGCTGACTTCATCTTCCTGCCTTCAGGCTGTGTTCTTTATAAATATAATGTAATTTGGGGGGTACATTTTCTTCCTATCTATAAAAAGTTCATACCTTAGTCTTAATACACATAACAATAAAAAAGATCTCATTGATTAAAGATGGTAATCTATAGATTTCTTTCTTGTTAATGAAAAACATTCTGTGAATATACATATATACACACTATTTCTCCTAGAGACAAGTTTAAAAGTATAAATCTGAGTAATCTAACTTCTCAACAAAAACCCTATGTGGTTTTCCAGGCCTAATAAAATGTAAGCAAATGCCTTATCTGGTGAGCCTCAAAGCAGAGCGCTCATCCCAGTACAATAATTAGTGTAGAGCTAATACATTGTAGGATCTGAAGGGAATTTCGGTTGGAAACTCAGGTCCCAGGAGCTTCTTATGCATAATTTTGTTCCTAGCTTAGGGTTACTCTTCAAAGTTCATGACCCTCTCTCTGACCCTTACAATCATAAAAAATAGTAGCCTTTTTTGTGAGCTCCCTCAGTGGTGAGCTGACTCTCACATCCGTGCTGATGCCACCACTGTGTGCCATCCCACCGGAAGAAATGCAAGTGCTGGTGAGGATGGCACTTCTTGTGGTTCAGCCTCTTATTTATACCATCACAATGATACAAGGTGTGATTGCTACTTTCATTTTGGCTTGATGTCTTAAAGCTGCTCTGCAACTAAGATGTCTCAAGCTTAGCTGAGTTCCAGGCAAAACCATATCTTCGCTCTGCCATTGTCTTTTTCTCCAACTCACATTGTTTGAATAAGTCAATTTATAAATTCAAAATGACTTACCTTGGTCTACATACCCTGATGATCTGGGTCTTACTTTATTTACTCTCTTAGTTTGTTGTACATTATCTACCTCCATGGTAATAAATCTCTACCAAACAGGCCTTATTTCTATATGTGAAACTGACAGATTTTTTTTTTTTTTTAACAATCTCACTGCACTGCTTTTTCTTCCCCAGCATTCTATTCCCTGTGTTCTCAAATGCTAGGATCTTTTCATTTCTATAACAAAAAGACATGGAAAGGACTATATATAGGAGGAAGAAATTATTTGGAGCTCATGTTTCAGAATTTTCAGTCCACAAATGACTGACTCCATTACTCTGGGCCTGAGATGAGGAGGATCATCATGGATGGTGGAAAGACATGGCAGAGGAAAGCAACATAGGACATTGCACCAAGGAAGCAGAGAGAACTCCACTCACCAGGGACAAAATGCACACCCCAAAGGCAAACCTCCTGTGACTTACCTGCCTACACTTAGCACCCAGTTAATCCACATTAGTGGATTAAGCTGCTTGTTAGGTTACATCTTTCAAAACCTAATTGTTTTGCTTCTGAACATTGTTGCATTGTACCACACATAAGATTCTAGGGACACTACATGTCCAAACAATGACATTTGGCCCCTGACTCCCAAAATCTCACGTTCATTTTTTCATAATGCAAAACACATGTATTTCATTCCCAAGAATTCATAGTCTTTAAGATTTTTTGCATTGTCCAAAATTTTAAGTCAAAATCTGTCACAAGCCATTCATGGGCTGTGACCTATACACATTTGAGTGTATGAGAGGACTGATCTAGCCTTATGCTCTTTTTGGGCTGTTTGATGCATGTGTGCCTTTTCTCTCGCTCTGCCTGTGATCCCACACAGCACCTGAGACGGGCATGAATAGCCAAATGTCAGTCAATCTGCTTACCACAAGACATCAGCAAGCAAGACTCCACCCTCCGAAACCCAATTCCTTGCCTTGTTTGTGTGGAACTTTCTATCAAATATCTTTCCCCTAAATAAATAGAGGGTTTGGGGGTGTGGTCTCTCTTTCTCTTGTCTCTTGTCTCCCTTGCTCCAATTGCCTTCTAGCATTAGAACTGACACCGAATTTCTCAGAGCTGTGAATACTGTGCTGCATTGAAATTTTCTTCACCAGATAAATAAGCCCATCACCTTTAAATTCAGCCTCACTAATGTTCTTAGGACATGGGCAAGAATAGACAATTTCTTTGCAAGAACATAACACAGATGTCTCTATTCTAATTTACAATAGCCTCCTCCTCTGAAACCTCATGAGCCCTGTTTTTACTGTCTACACTCCTACAGTCATTCTGGTCTTCTCCGGCCCCACCAGAATTGTCCATTAAACTCTGCTTCCAGCATTTCAATTTTTCCAGCTCTCATCTCTAAACTCTTAAAAATTCCTCCCACAAACTACAAGAAATCTCCAAAAGCTTCTGAACCTAATGGTAAGATTAGCCACTGTGAAAACCCTTTCTTGTCCATACCAATTTCTCCTTTAGTTAGCTTGTTGTCACTGTGACCAAAATATCTGAGGGGGAAAAAATGTAAAGGAGGAAAACTTTATTTGCAATTTACAGTGTCAGAGGTCTTAGTTTGTAGATGCCTGACTCCATTGCTGTGGGAATGAAGTTAGGCAGCACATCAAGATAAATGGGCATGGAAGAGGAAAACTACTCAAGGCATCGCAACAAAGAAACAGAAAGAGTTTTCCTTACCAGTGACAAAATATATACCAAAAAGGCACAACCCCAGTGACCTACCTCTTCCAGCCATATCATACCTGCTTATGCTCATCACCCAGTTAATCCATATCAATAGATTAAGCCATTGATATTTTATACCTTTCACAACCTAATCATTTTGCCTCTGAACATTCTTGTACTGTGCCACATATGAGCTTTTGGGGGACACTACATATCTAAACCATAATTGTTATTTAGGTGACACAAGTATTGATTTTTCAGAGTGTTTTTCACTCTCATAAGAAAATCAGCTGATACCCATTTCTTCTCTTTACATTCCTGGTATTTCTCTAAAGTGCTCTGTATAGGACAAGTGCCTGCAAAATAATATATGCACAATTAATATTTGTTTTGAATGCATTTATGAGTAAATAAATGACTAAAATGAGAAACAATATTGGTTTTGTATGTTGTGATTTTATTTGTTAAATTGCTTTAGACTATTTTCCAAATCACCAAATGTGCTTCAAATGTATGTTTTAGTTAATTTATCACTTTTTGCTTTAGCATATACATCCCAATTTAGTTACCATTGTCTTTTGAGTGGTTATTTTATGTCTCCAAATATATTTTAACAATAACAAAAATGCTATTTCAATGTCCCTGATCATAATTTTGGCATAGCAACACATAGGGATTAAGGCCATCAAGTTAATATTTTTGAATTAAAGTTGTAATTCTGAAATTTATCTAACCTAATAAATATTGAAAAAGTTGCATTTTTTATGTCTCTTTTATGATTGACTATACTGAAAGTAATAGGTTCATAGATTAATAAAATTACATATAAAATTAAATATCAGAATACCTAGCATATAATAAACATTAAATACTTTATTTCTCATTTTATACAATTGATTTACATAACTTAAAGAAGAAAATTTACTGGCTCAAAGAGAACAAATATTTAAGGTTATTGATGTGTTAATAAAATATACTGCACAATGCTTTACACTTTTTCTTGTGTTAGTGGTACTTGCAGTGAAGGTTTCTGGTGTTTAGTTCTAGTCCGTTTTAGTATCTGGTATTGTCTTGACCTTTTGGCTGTTGAGCAGGGCCATGCAATTAGTTCCAGCTAGTTTGTTCTGGTACATGGGACTTGTATTACTTCCAGGCCATAGCATTTAATTGCCTGTGATTGTCTCTTCATCTCTCTCCTCATTTTCTAACAAGATAAACCATGAACTATTGTATTGAGATGTCAAAGATTGTGTAGCATAACTGAGAGGGAAAATAGGACCCTTCCTTTCCTGGATTAGACATGGTCAGGAAGTAAACTGAAATCCTGACTCTGTTGCTGCTTGTTAATTCAGCATAACTTGGTCCCCCAAGGTTTCTACAGATATTTTGTTGCACTATTGTAATTTACAGGTACTTCAGAGAGATAGAAGAGAGAAACACATGACCAACAAGTTCTAATCCTGTCTAATTTACACTAAAATATTTTGTGAATTGGTATTTGCAGATAAATTTGGATATTTTCATAGATATTAAATAAATGTAAGATCTTAATATATTCCATTTATATTTATTGCAATAAAAGTGCAGCAATAAACATATGTAATACAAACATATACATAATATATACTTTTACTTAAAAATTTCCATTTTTGATTTTGTCTTTTTAAATTACATCCATATTTCACATCGATTTTAAGAATTTAATTGCATACAAGTCATTTGTATCCCACTTAAGTTGAAACTTCTTTAAAATTTATCATTTGGCTTTTAATTTTGTGGCAGTCAATTAATATAAAGATTTCTTTAACACTTAAATCAAAATATTTTTGTTTTTGTTTTATTTTTCACAAGTCATTGTTTCACAGGGAAAAACCACAAACTGCAATATTGTAATGTTTTAAAGCTCCTAGAGACTTGAAAATCAGAAACATATTTATTCATATTTTAATCAGACTGAAAGACCCAACCAGAATAACTGTAAAAGTGGAAAGATTTATTTGAGGACTCACAGTTTCAGAGGTCTTAGTCCATAGAAGGCCAGCTCCATTCCTCAGGTATTGAGGTAAGGCAAAATATTATGGTGGAAGGGTGTACCAAAGTAAGGCAGCTCACATGGTGATCAAGAATCAGAGAGAGAGAGACTTAGCTTGCCAGACACAAATATGTACCCAAAGCCACACTCCAATTCTTATCTCCCCTAGCCACACTCTAGCACTTCAGTAACCACTAAATTAATCCCAATCATGGGATTAAATCACTGATTGGGTTAAGATTCTTACAACCCATTCATTTCCCCTCTAAACCTTCTTTCATTGTCTCACACATGAGCTTTTGGGGCATACCTCACAGCCAAACCATAACAATTCATAATTTAAAGAATTACCATGATTTTAATTACAAGCTACTTTTGTATTCATTTGGATGAAGCTATTCTGTGGCAACAACAACAACAACAAAATTCTTGAAATATCAATGCCTTTATAAATAAATTTCTGACTTTACTGAAGTACCTAATAGCACATGAATGAATAAAGGCAATGTGGTAGATATACACAAAGAAATTCTATTTAGCCATAAGAAAACAATATTTGGCCACTTTTGAAAACATATAGAAACCCGGATAACATTATTTAACTGAAAAAAAACAAACAGAAACAAACAAACAAACAATGTGATTTACATATATTTGCAATCTATAAAAGTTAATTCTGCAGATATAGAGAGTAAATCGTGGTACTAGATTGTGGAGAGGTATCAGGGAGGAGTTATGGAGATGTTGGACAAATGTTAAAATTGTTCAGTTAGATATGATATATAAGTTTAAGATGTCATTTGTACAAGACGATGACTATAGTAAATAATAGCATATTTCATTTTTCAAAAATCTAAGACTATAGAATTCGTGTTCTCATCACAAAATGATAAATATGTGAGTTGAGAAGTTAACTAGCTCAATTTAGCCATTCCAGAATGTATAGACATTTTAAAACATTATGTGAATGATAAAAATATTCAATTTGGGCTGGCTGCAGTATCACATTCCTGAAATCCAGCAGCTTGGAAGGTTGAGGCAGGAGGATTGGAGATTTCAAAACCTTAGCAAATTGGCAAGATCCTGTCTCAAAATTAAAAGTTAAAGAAAGGATGGGGATGTGACTCAGTGTTTAAGCACCCCTGGGATCAATTCCTGATACCAAAACAAGCAAGCAAGCAAACAACCAAACAAAAATTTTTAAAAAATGTTAACTTTATCTTTGCATCTAAAAATTAGAAATAAAGATTAAAATGTTGTACTTTTCATTTTTTATATGTTTTACTTTGGATTCCAAGTGTTATAATTTAGATACAAGGTGTTCTCTAAGAACTCATGTATAAGATAATGCAGGAAATTTTAGAGGTAAAATGAATGAGTTATGAGAGTCTTAACCTAAGCGATGCATTAATCCCTTAAAAAGTATAACTGTAGGCAGGTAGGGTGTGGCTGGAGGAGCTAGGTTACTGGAAGTGTATCTTTGGAGTTTATATTTTGTCCTGGTGAGAGCTAACTCTCTGCTTCCTGGTGTGATGTCCTGAGCCACTTTCCACTGCCATACCCTATCAACATGTTTTGCCCCATCTCCAGCCAGGGGTAATAGAGTCAGCTAGCTCTCTATGTACTGAGTCCTCTGAAATCATGAGCCCCAGAATAATTTTTTTTTTCCCCCTCCTCTAATTGTTCTTGTTAAGTCTTTTGGTCAGAGCATCGAAAAAGCTGACTAAAATACAAAGTTTAGCCAGGTCTTTCACATCTGTGCACAGAAGATAAGAGGGCTAGAAGGTTGTACATTAGCTCTGAAATGCTCCAGCCTTAAAGAGACATAATATGTCTTGTAAAAGAGGCTAAAATTACAGTGTGGTAAGTGACTGTATTACTATATTTTTGATAATAAAATAATGCATGTTACTTTATAAATACTAGAAGAAATAAGTAAAACTTAAAAAAATTAAACTTTAATACCAAATTTTTTACAAGTAATAAAGTTTAAATCAATTTTACCAGAATACTCTTCATTATAAGTAATAGCAACTATTTGCTTAAGCCTATAATATACACATATCTATAATATATCTATGAGTTATGTAATGTTAGACTTAGATATTATGTTAATTTCAAAACACAGAAAAACATAGAAGTATAGAAGGATTAAGAAATAATTGAAAGAAGTTTTAATGTCTTTCTTCATTACCATTAAAGCATAGAGAGATATTCTAAGGACTGTTATTTTTATAAATATCAAATGTGAAAAGGCAGAACGTTGGTGACAGTTTTTATTCACAAGGAAATAATTGATACTGATCAAGAAAAGGCAATATTCCTTGCTGTCTCACATGCCCAATTAAGAAAGGTATTAAACTAATTTATTATATTTACAACTCTACGACTAGAGGTAAAAGTAATCTTTTAATTCTATTTTTTAGTTGTAGTTAGTCACAATACCCTTATTTTATTTATTTATTTATTTTTATTTGGTGCTGAGGATTGAACACAGGGCCTCCCATGTGCTTGGTGAGCACTCTACTGCTGAGCCACAACCCCAGCCCCAGGTAGAAGTAATTTTTAAAAATGAGTCAAACATTCACTACATTTTGGGTCCATAAGTATAATTCAGAAACCTGAATGTAAACCAAAATCGTGGTGGAATAGCTATAATAGTGCTAGAGATTCAGGACAGACTCATCTTGTTTCTGGAATGAAAACAATGTTGCAGCATTTCTACTTTTCTCTGTTATTTCAAGCCTTAGATAAGGCTCTCAGTGTATAAGAATGAAGGCTGTAATTCCAAAAGACCCACCTTGAAGCTTAAAGAAACTTTACATCCATTCACTTCTACATTCAGTTGCTTCCAGAAAATAGCAACAGGTTTCTTTTTCATTTTCTACTTATCTCCAAAGGATTCACAACTTGAGATTCTAACCCAGAACCATATATATCAGTCATCATTCTGTTAATCTTAACAAATACCTGAGATAAATAAACTGAAAAAGAGAGAATGTTTATTTTGGCTCCCAGTTTTGAAGGTTTCAGTCCATGATCAATTGGTCTTGTTACTTTGGGTCTGTGGAGAGCTAACCCATTGTGACAGGAAGCATGTACTGAAGCAAACTATTCAAACTATTACTTACTGCCATCATATTCAATACTATATTTAACATGTACCAGACTCTTTAACCACATCTTCTTCTAAACACCATGTTAGGGTCAGAGAGAAATAAAAAGACTGAATTCCCACTATCCCCTTCAAAGTCATGCCTCCAATGATCTAAAACCTTCTTCTAAGTCTCCTTCTTAACAGTTCACCACCTCCTGGTAGCACCAACCTGAGAACTAAGCCCTTAACATACACAGTCCTTTGGGAACAGTTAAGATCCAAACTACAGCAGCAATGACCATTCTGCAAAAAAAAGTATATAAAATTGTTAAAAAAAAAAAAAAACATGGCAGGCTTTGCTAAGTTAAGACAGTATCAAAGAAACACCATGTTAGGGTCAGTGGAAAACTGTATTAAACAGTAATATGTTCACAAAGTCTGCTTAGCAGATTTTTAATTATTTTTTTCTGATTCCCTTTGCATAGTTGCTTCTGTGAATGTTTTCTGTAGAAGAATATGGAGGGCCCAAAAAGTCTGTCAAGGAAAACTGCCCTACTTGTTCAGGTTTACAAACATTTATTTTTTGAAAGTCTAAATTTTTTATTCCACTTTAGCCTAATTGCTTTCCTCTCTTTTGATTCATAAAAAGTCCAGAGTCAATAATTACATTATTACATTATTATTGTTTTGAAACATATGCACTTATTCTTCTAAAACTACTTTTGAAAATAGACACCTCATTTCTAAATAAGGATAAATAAGTAAATAGTTTATGTCTCTCTGCATAAAGTTTTATGATTTTATTATATAGAAAGGAATAAATTTGAGATAGATTACATGATTACATTTTGAAATACAAAAATTAACTTTAATACTCATCTCAATAGGAGGGCTACTAACTTTCTCAGTCTTAATTCATGGTTGCTTATAATTTCAACTTGACTTTCCATTATAAAAAAAAAAATGCTGCTGTGAATATTTATTACCCCAAAGAAACTGAACACCACAAAATGGAAAATATGTAAATAGGTAACATTAAAGAAGCCAAACAAAGTACTCAAAGATTTCAGTGCCCATACACACTATAAGAAAAATATTCAAATTAATTTTTCCCCAGGAACCTAATAAAATATACTATTTAAAACATAAAATTATGGTGAAAAGAATGCACTCCCTGTTTATGGTCAAAACTGTCATTATGGAAAATGTAATGAGCCTTCAAGAATATATTAAGGAGAATGTAAATGCATCACTGTTCACAGAGTGACGTAATTAACCTGTTCAACAAGTAGACCATATATAAATTTTATGGCTTCCCTTTTATAAGAATCCATTTGTATGCACTCCCTATTAAGTTTATCAGAGAAAAAAGTTCCATCGTAAAACATTTCAAATTATCTATGAAGTTTATATAGATATTTTGAAAAGCATTGTTTATAAACCAACCATAGTATATAAATGAGTTCTATTGCTTGATTTTTATTTTTTTGGATTGGCTCCATGCAGACCATAAAATACCAAAGAGATCTTATTCCTTTTAATAAATTGTCTGAATTCCACATCAATGACTTAGAATTAAATTCAGACATCTGCTTTCTTAAAGTCAAACACAGGATATTATTGAAAACATCTTAAAATACTCTATTAAAAATAGATTATGCTTTTTGATCCTTTGCCACCATATCAGCTCAGCTGTAACTTGCTTGTAGGAAAAAAAATCTCAGAGAATATGTACCCTTATTAATATCATAAAAACCTTTTTAAAGGTCACATAAAGTAGTTAAATTAAGTGATGACCACAAAAGTTAATTCTCCCTGCCAATCATACTGTATTTTTCCAGTCCATTATTTTCTAACTCTTCTTAAACATGACTTCAGGTACTTTTGCCTCTCTGACCAAATGCCTAATAATTCCACTCCAGCATTCACTCCCAGTGCATTCTTACTATTCCCTAAGGACCTGAAGCAATAAGAAGAGAACTTACATGAATTACTGCCATCACATTCAATACTATATTCAACATGTACCAGACTCTTTAACCACATCTTCTTCCTGCAGTTCTGTTTCTCTAAGGAAACTGCACTAAATCTTGTCCTGTTAACAACTTGAAAAGTCATCATTCCAGCAATTTTGCAAACTCCTAGGAGCATCAACAACTTTTTTCTCTTTTCTGGATAATTTCTATGAGCATATAAATATTTTGTAATGTTATACACACAGATCTCAATTGTTCCTTTTGATACTGCCCAATTTTTCTCCTCCCCAGTTTCTAGCAACATTTCTCCCATGAGTATGGAGGAAATATAATTTTTCTCCTATTAATGAGTACCATTTTTAAATTTTTCTCCTATTAATGAGTACCATTTTTTAAACACCCAATCAGACTTGTGCTTCCTCTATGGTGTAAAGTGTTCCAAAAATATGATATCCATAATCCAATGGTCAAATCTGGAGTATTTATGGTGCTTTATTTTTCTTTACTGATTTACTTAACAGAAAAAGTTTTCACTGCTGTTGACAATATTTTATTCTTTAGAGTTACAGAGTAGCATTTTCTTCTAAATTTCCTCTTGCCTTTTTGTTTCTGAATCAATCAACAATTAAGCAATTTCCTCCTTTGTATCATATCTCATGATAATTTGATTCAATTATTTTCTTTATAAAATATTGCTAAAGCTGATTATTATTAAGATAAAAGTTGAACAAATTATGATCAACTTGCACTTTAGAATACAAACTTATGAAAAAAAGATGATAAACTACATAGTTATTATATTGAATTTTAAAACAACATGTATTTATGCTCAGCTATTTAGATCAAATAAAATAGATCAAAATTTTTCCCATGTTATAAAATATTATTTAATAAAATCTTCTGTTATGATTTAGTCTTATGCACTCAATATAATCTATAAGCTGTAATGTAACAGTGAAGAATGTCAACCTTTGTTTCATTCTGTGTGATTTTATCTTAGTTACCTTCCAAATGCTTTCCAGTTCTAAAAAAATGTGTTCAACATATCTTTCCCAAACTCTATTATTAACATCTTGGTGATAAATGTATTTCTTTGAGATGGAAAATACTTAGAATTTCTAGTTTACAAATTGGCATGGTGCAAGATTTTTTATATGTATTTCCTTACATAGCATTACAATTTATTTACATAATTAATATTATCCTTAAGAAAAAGATGAATTCTCCCTGGTAAAATTTCCCTGGTAGAATGTGTAGCCTGACTTTTTTCTTTATTGCTATTAGCATGGTGTATCTTTCTACTTAGCTTTACCTTTTGAACTTATAAAAACATAGTTTTATCACAAAAACTGGTTTCTTGTAAAAAACATAAGATGCACTTTATTTTTTTTAATTTACTCTGACAACTATGTTTTAAGGTTTGTATAATATGTAACTATATATATTATATGTTATAATACATATAATAATACATTCTTTATATGCGATATTTATATATTATACATATGATACTATATTATGTATGTGTATTATATATAATATATATATGTATGTATATATATATATATATATTAAGGTTTATATACCATTCACAGAAAATGTAATTACTGATAGCTAGATTAAAAACTTCCATATTATTAGATGTGTTTATTTGTTCTGTCATTCTTTTTCTATCCTTTCATATTATGTCTTCTTTGATTTAATTATAATTATTATTTTTTAGGTTCACTACATTTATTTTAAAAATCATAAAACAATGTTTTTACAAAAGAGCATTACATTCTGCACACTACTCTGAACAGATGCCAGAGACATGTGGACTATTGTAACTTTCCTCCCTGTCCCACCCCCCAAAATGTTTACAGTGGCCACAAAGCAAGGTGCTCACAATAATTACATGGGGGATTTTTTAAACCACCAACAATGAACAAAAAATAAAATTCACTCACTCTGTGGATGTTTCAAAATTTCAATATTAGTTTTTGCGTGCCCTCCCCCTCCTCATCCCTGTTTGTAAGGAACTAAAACATTACATCTGGTGAACACATCTGGTGTTCTGCACTACCCCTCAAATGCAGAACACCTATGAAGCAGAGGAATGTTGGCTTTTTAAACAGAAGCAGATTTAAAAAAAAATGCAGGACTTCTTCAGTTCTTCACTAGTCTTAGAAAAACTTTCCAGAATACTGCTTCACACTATAAAAACGAAAAAATATCTTGCATTAGAATCCTTCAACATCTGCATACTGCTTCACACTGTTCTGCAGCAAATATTGTGCATTCTGTATCTGGTCCTGTATTCCTGCAATAGCAATGATCCGATCTTTGGATCATCAATTTTGATTGAGGCTCTGGACTCATGACGAATTTGCTTAATCCCCTGACCACCTTTGCCAATAATAAATCCAGCCAAATCTTTGGGAATAGTTACTTGTGTTGTAATAATATGTACTAAGATCACCATATAAGCCACGACCTCCGAATAGCAATAATCATATCCAGAGCCACCCTGTGGTTCATAAACCATCTGCCATTCTGATGGGCTCCATGTATCTATTGCAGAGTCCCAAGTTTCATCAGCGCTGAAACCAACCATGCCATCGAAAGGATCTCCAGGTCTTCCTCTTCTGTTACAGGCCATTAAATCTCATCCTCTAGGTGGTGGTGGTGGAGGAAGTGGAAGATTCCGAGCTCTGCTCCCACCCTGGCCACCTCAACCAGAAGATAAGGGTGGGAGTCCTCCATGAGGGCTCATATCATCATAGTCTCTTCTAGAGGGAGGCATGGGATGCCCACCCCTACCAGGTGGCATTCTGTGGAAACCACCCCTTCCTCACATGGGAAATCCCACTGGATGGCCATGGCGGTCATCAAACATCATTGTAAAACCACCATAATCCTATGTTTCATCATAAAATTTAGGATCATAAGGCTGTGCACGTCCTTTGATGGGAGACTCAGATATAAGATCAAGGATGATCTTTATGCACTCTACCACCCTATCAAGCTTTCCTCCAATAAGAATGAGCAACCAATTAAAAAAATAAAATAAAAATTAATTAATTAATTAATTAAATAAATAAGAATGACTCTGTCAGTGGAATGAGGGCAGAATTCCTGGAAAAGCTTGATTGTTGTCTGAGTGTTCTCTTAAAGTTCTTTGATTTTAGCACCTTTGACCCCAATAATTCCTCCTACCAGACTCTGATGAATCAACAGTCTCAACTCCAAAGTCTCTTCCTTTATAGTAATGGTGATTTAAGCATTGCACAGCATCAGATTCCAGCTGGAGCTGGCTGTTTGCAGTGGGTGATGGCAACTTCAGGCCCTCTTCCAAGGTAGGGATGATTTTCTTCAGAATTTCTCCAATTGCTTCAATATCAGCACTGATACTCAATATGCGCTCGGGGCCACTGCTTTCTGGGACTGAAACACTGGTATTATAGTCTGTCTGGATAGCCTTAATATTCTTGCCTCCTTTCCCAATCACTGACCCAGAATTCTTGCCCTGAAGCAGAATTCGTAATTCAACCATCTCATCTGTTTCTAGATCTTTTAAATGCTTGCTCCTCTACCATATCTTCTGCAGGGCGCTTACCAAATTCACCGCTGGTTTTGGTGTTGGGGAAGGTTTTCTCTGGCTGTTCAGTTTCCATTTTCTTGTATTAAATGGATATACCAATCTTGCCAATCTGCCGTTCCCTCACGGCTGCGCTGCCTCAGAGGGTCACGGCTAGACAGAACAAGTGCAGACCTCCTCGCTTTTAATTATTTATATGATCCATTTTTATATTACATCTTCAGCATATCCATCTTATATCTGTATACATTTTAAACTTTTTTTTAGTTTTTGTCCCCAAATTTTCCAATATGCATTTACATTTAATCTAAATTCATCTTCATCTTAAAATAATAGCAATAAAGCTTGTCACATGCGCTACCATTGTCTTGTACAGGTGTATTTCAGTTCCTCCTTCCAGGCACTTAGGAAACTGCTGTCAGCAATCTTACTTATGTCATGTGACATAATCACCCAATACATTTGTTATTACTAGTAATTTACAAACAGTTGTGTGTTAGATTGAATATGAATAAGAAATTAAATATTATTTTACTTCTCCATTTTTCCCTTTTTATTGTAGATCTAAATGTCTTCTCTATATCATTTTTCTTCTCCCTGAAAAACTTATTTCTACTCTTTTAGGGCCTGAGAAAGTTTTGCTTGTTGCTGTCATTGTTGTTAAAGTCAAATTTCTAGTTTTATGGCTCTAGTGAATCTCTTCTAGGTAAAATAAATTAGATCTTGCACTGGAATCTAGATTTGTTTGTCTTTCACATTTTATTGAGGCATTCTTTGTTTTGTAATTTAAATTTACTGAGGCAATCAAAGGCAATTAATTTTAGTTTATTCAGGTTTTATTAATCATTATGATGGAAGTGACTACTTTTAAATTCTTTTCATATTGGATCTGAAAGTAGAAGTCACAATAGTATTTTAAATATTTCCTCTAACAATCTATTACTTTTTAAGAGGAGCTTTTGCTTATAAGAAGTATATTTCCCACTGAAATTATAATGTTCAGATAACTATCTTTGGACATTTACTTATTTTATTGAAAAATAAAAAACTTAACTGTTGGTAGCTTCCCATATTACTAAGTCTTCATTGTATGTTTCTTACTTACTTGTGGAGAATCTCCTATATTTATATTTATTCATGCTCTGATGAGTCTTAGCACATTTCTAGTTTATTCAAATTGTAGGTTAGTGAAATAATGAATTTTAAAGTGCTTGCATTCTGAAAAAATCTATGTGGCAATAGATTAGAAGCATAAAATAGAGTGAGGAGAATTGTGTCATGTTCCACTGGGAGATATATCTTTCCCTTCAGCAGCACATTAGAAATGCATGTTTTAGAAATGGAGGCAAACTACACTGTACTTTCCTCCCACAAGACACATTTTTCAGCCTTGAGCAGAATTTTATTCTGGGTAGATATTTTTGTGTGTGTGTTGGAAAAGCTCAAGAGTTTAATCTATTTAGTATTATTCTTTGTACTAGGAGAAGAAACTGGCACATTGAATTTAAATGGCATTGAACAAAATAAACCACTAACTTTCCAAAAATGTTTTACTTGGTTAAGAGATGTCATATTTCTCTGTGTAGTGCCAGTTTTTTAATTAAAATTTCAAAATAAGTTCAATGCATAACTAGATTATCTATAAAATCTGAAGGTTAAAAATACTAAATATGAAGTGTATTGCCAGATTGAAATTTTCAAAATAAATAAGTGCATTTTTCATTTTCAATTATAAAATATAAGTATTATATCTTTTTTTCACTTTTGAAATATTCAGTGATCTTTTAATTAGCAATATTAATGCACACTTTCTTTTCTTAATCAGGCAAGACAATATATGTGAAGAAGTATCTGAAAAAAATTCTCATTGATGAATTATGTGAATTTGTACAAAAAAATGATTTACCATGTGTTTTGCTCATTTTAGACCCTTGACAAGAAGAAAAATAGTTAGACATATTAAATTATATTAACTAATTTATTTATAATTTAATGCATTTAAGATGTTATATTTATTTGGATGAACTGCATTCTTCATTTATTTTCTATGTATTAAAACTTGCTTAGAGTATTTAAAATGCAACTTATTTAGGCAGGAATAATGATCTTAAATTATCAATACTAGACACTAGTCTTCAGCTTTTCCTTAATATTATGAAGAAATCTCAAATACAGAGCTACTGTGAAACCACCATAACACTCCAGATATCAAGAAGAGAGAAGCTATACATCAGGAGAGAATTGCCAACCAGTAGCTCCCATGGAAGTCATTACGACACCCCAAATTGGTGCACACATTTATCTCCAAAGAACTGAATCTGAAAATACATAAGTAACTCAAATGAACTTCCTCAACATACTATTAATATTTGTGTCCCTGGGACTGAAGCACTACATGAAGCTTGGAAGGGTTTAAAGAATTTAGTGTTGAAATAAGAGTTCCTTGAGGTGTCCTATTCCCCAAAGTAAAAAGAATGCTTTGGCATTCAGGACTCCAAAAATACCATGATAAAAATAAAAGTGATTATTGAAATGATGAAACTTTAAATTATTCTAAATGATTATTTTAGAAATACAGAAGAATTTCTTTCCTCATTAAAATTTACCACTGCAGGAAAATTATTGTTTTAAATTATATTTGATAATTATTATTATTTTTTTTGGTGGTGCTGGGGATTGAACACATGGCCTTGTGCATGTGAGGCAAGCACTCTACCAACTGAGCTATATCCCCACCCCTTGACTATCATTTTTATTTAGTTAATTTTATGTGTATATTTCTATTCTTATTATTGCAAAAATAAACTAGTAAATTTCAGTACATTTCTGAAAAAAATACTCAAAAGTGAAGCTATTGTTATATCTCTTAGAAAAGATAGTATCAAATCTATAGTGGAATTAATTATTTGAGAGGATTACAAGGGAACAATTACTGATGCAAGAATTTTGATTCTTAAATTATAATGATGATTTTCCTTTTATAAAATTAGGTTGCCAGATAAGAAGTAAGCTTGAAACCAGACGTCTCAAAATTTTTTGACAAATTTTATCAGTGGTATTATGGAATAATTAGAACTATGGTTCATATTGCTCCCAGAATAAAAATCTATTTTAAAATACAAGGGCCTAAAAGAAGGATTCTTTCATTAAAAAATATTGAATCTACATATTCTACCTTTCTGAGCATAAAACATATCACTTTCTTTTCTAGTATAGTTTCTTATAAATCATACCTAGTTATCATGTAACAGATTAAATCTAAATGAGTGACACTAATCTGGGTATATATGATCACCACTCGTTTTTTTTTTTCTTGGAAATGCTTATTATGAAAGTGGGGAAAAAATGTGAACTATAAACCCAATTGATATTGTCCAAGATGGTATTAGAGATGGTGATTAGCTAGACTAGTGTTTTTTTTAATTGTGAAAACATTTTGAGAAGTAGTCACACTCCATTGAATGTTTGGCTGATAATTGCAGAAGTCTTGATTGAGAAATATGGGATGTAAAACAAAATGGGGCAAAAGAAGATTTTGAAGAAAATTGGTCTTTTTAAATATCCAAAGTGCTGATATTTATTAATGAGATGAAGAACAACAGCAAAAGACATATTTTGGGAGTGAAAACCCAGAATAAAATTTGGGCCATGCTGCTTTAAATATTTCTCTATGACAGGAAAAAAAAATTTTTTCCCTCTGAGGCAGAGTTCAACAGTTGGGCAGTGAGTCGGACACAGGTCTGGCAATGCCAGAGGGGAGCAGGATGAGAGAGCTGTGTCTCAATACATCTAGGTAGGTGAGATGAAAAGCAACATAAAAGTGTCACAAAATCGTAAATAACTCACCAAGCTATGCAAACATCCTATTTTAAAACTTTTTATTTGATATGTGTAGTAGAACATAGATGTCTGGAGATAAAGTGTATAGCTTAGAAAATTGTGAAAACCAGGGAAAAAGAAACCAAGCGGTAGTTTGGGAACTTCAGGGAGGTTTTTAGAGTGAAAGAATAAACCTATATTAACAAAGAGAGATGTATTCTAAAAAGAAGTGGGAGTTAACCACTGTGTAATCATCAGGCAATCATAGGTTACAGAATTGTAGGCTAAATGTTATTTTGTGAACATTTTTTTTGCTTCATTAAAATTTAAATTCTTGAATGGCAAGGACAGTCATTTTTTTCTTCACTTGTAGTTGGATAGAACACTTTTATTTATTTTTATGTGCTGCTGATGATTGAACCCAGGGCCTCAGACATGCTAGGCAAATGCTCTATCTCTGAGCCAAAACTCCAGCCCAAGGACAGTCTTTTTATGACAGTGTTATTAAATGCAAATTGTATAGTGCTTTCTAAAGAACAATTAATAAATATTTTGGAAAAAAGAGAAGCT
Organism: Ictidomys tridecemlineatus; assembly: GCF_052094955.1. Taxonomy (NCBI): domain Eukaryota; kingdom Metazoa; phylum Chordata; class Mammalia; order Rodentia; family Sciuridae; genus Ictidomys; species Ictidomys tridecemlineatus. The sequence continues at coordinate 90,739,588 of NC_135484.1, read as the reverse complement.
CTGTATTTTTAAACTGCTTGATTTACTAACTTAATCATTTTAATTGACTTAAAATTTTAGGGGAATTTGAAGATGCCAAAATCAATTACTTGATTCAGTTTTCTTTATTTTAAATATTATTACTCAATGATTATACTCTTTAATAAGAACAAATATGAAAACATATTTAATGCAATGGATAGAATCATGGTAGCATTTAGAGCTGCTTGCAAATTTATATTCTCCTAGGTACTGTCTTGGATTTGAGTCAAGCCATGTGACTTATACTGTTAAAGAATTTTAAGAGGTTTGTTTTCATATCTAGGGCAGCATATTAAATTGATAATTCAATTTTTTTTCTTTTCCTTCTACTACATCAGCAAGCACATTCCATTACAGCAACTGTGCAAACAGCCCAAGTCATACACCAAGTTCAACAGAGATATTGAGGTCTCCTTAGAACTTGCAACAAAAATGAAAAAGAACAAAACAATACAGAATGAATGTATTAATGGTTTAAAGCTACAGAGTTTTTGGTCAAGTATCCCAAATATGTACCGTATACAGAGAAAGTGTGTGGTAAGGAAGAAATGAAAAAATAGGATTAGAATGTTCTACTTTTTGCAATATACATTTCCAGAGAGGACAAAGAATTCAGGAAAAAGGCAAAACTGGTGAAAGATTTTTGAGGTCATTTAAATGCTACTTTGAAGAAGTAATTTTTATGGCCACAGCTTCACCTCTAAGAGAAACTTCCACCCCCATCTGGAAAACTGGAACAGTGTTCACCAAATGGGTGACAAATGGAGCCACACTTCTGGCAATGTGAGAGGGGAAAAGGAAGATGAAAGGACTGCATTGCATAATGTACATAGATAGAGGAGATGAAAAGCCATGTAAATTTTGCAGTATCCTAAATAACTCAGCAAGCTATGCAAACACACTGAATTTGATGGGTACTTTCCAAGACAGTGATGAGAGGTGGCTTTGTGGCCGCCTACACAGGACTGGATTCTGCCTCATCCCCTTCAATTCTTCAGCATTCTGTAACAAACACAAGGGTAGCGAAATCTCTGTAGGCAGTATGTGTGGGGGTAGGATTATCTGCCAACTCTATGTAAAGAGCATAAGAGTATAAGCAATTCAAAGTAATGTTCTTGCATTACTGAATCTGACTATGATAACTTGAGATTCCTAACTGCTCTGTTTATTTATGAAGCAAATATATAATATAGTTGATTCCTATTTGCAGTTGTCCAAAACAAAATGAAACATTTCATCACAATGTCAAGGATAGTAATCCTGGTTAAAATTTGTATGCCTTTTAAAGTTTATAAAACCTTATTATAAATATTATCTAATTTTCACAATATCCTTCAAAGATGATAGTATTGCTTTGTTTAATTTAATAGGTAATAGACTAGATGTACATGTCTTTTCATTTAAAAGAAGAAAATGAACAATGAACAGAAGTTTTTACAAATCAAAGTTTATTCAGTATTATAATGTAATATCTTCAACTAAAACTATGATGTATGTGGAAGCAGCTTCATAATAGGGAACTACTATGATCAACAAGAACGTAGTAGATGTGATGAAAGGACTTAGTTCTCATATACAAGTCTGCATTAGAGGGGTTGCATAATTTACATTTAAAGGAATATAAATAGATTTGCATAGCTTGAAGAAGCCACAGTGAAAAAGACTCTTTTTAAGCTTCTTTTTCCCCTTGTACCTCACATTTACCTTTCTTAGTTCATAGGAAAATGTTGCTATTCCTGTTGCTTAGTAGGTTGGACCCAGGACCCAGAACACTTTGTATTGGAATCAGAACACATGAATGGAATTCTTTTGCCCTCTGCTTCAGAGGACAGAATTTGGGAAGGCATCTTTCCTTCTTTCAGTCTTCTTACTCAGTAACTCAGGATCTCAAGGGAAAGGAGATGCAGGGTTATTTGGACATCAGTCATCAGCATTCACAAATGAAACCAAGGCCTTCTGTAAGCCTGACACCTAAACTTTGTTCTCTACACATGGAGGATGCTTATGCATTGAGCAGCTGTGTGCATGTTCAGTTGTTGAAATTGTACTGTATTCCTAATCTGTTACTAGCTCATTTTAGTATAGTTGCCAGAGTTTGGAACCCCAAGGGAAAATGGGATAATGATAAAATATGAGTTCCAACTCTCTACCTTGAACTTTGCATATATTATTTTTATGTACTTAGTTTTTTAACTTAAGAACTCCTAAGTCCTATTCATATAGTTAAACTAATATTATATTGAAATTTGACTGAAATAGGACAAAAAAGTGCTTTATGTTTCCATAAGAATTTATTTCATTTAACTTATCCCTTTACTGATATTTAGGTAGCTTTATTCTAAATATCTTTCATAGGAAGTGATGAAATGTTTCCCACTTCAGTAAGTTATAATTCTATTTGAATTACTAGTTTACCATAGAAGGAGTTGATTCCCAATATACTTTTCTAAAAGTAGATTTACTAAAGAGGCAAGTAACTGGGCTAATTAAGATTATTACACTAGAAACTAAATGAAATATTTAGCTGTTGGGGGTTTTTAGCCCCCGTGCCTCCTGACCAGCGGGAGAAGCAGGAAAAGCATACCCCCACCAAGAGGAGCCAAGAAAGGTAAAGATCGACTGGCTGCCCACATCCAGCCCTCCCTCCCAGGAGGACAATCAGACATGCCAGAGAGAACAGTCAAAGCGGGATCGTGTTTAATAAGGAAGTACACACAGCTTATATATTGCAAAGGAGCCAATCAGAATAAAGGTCAGAGGGGTAGAGCAAGTTCATATGTACACCCATCCCTTAGTCTGTAAGGGAAGGCACAAGCTGTCCACGAGGGCAGAAGAGTCCTGGACATATCCTGAGGTGGTCCACCTTCTCTGTCACCGCCCACAGCACCGCCTCCTGGCTGATCACCAGGAGCCCTCCCAGCCACATGTGCAGCCTCAAGACCAGGAAGCAGGCAGCCACGCCCTACATTTAGCAACAATGAAATCCCCCCAAATAAGGAATTTTCATAGTGAATTTATATAAAAAGAACATAAAGCACTAGTAGTATTCATATTCAAAGACATATCAGTTATTTTTATTAAAAAATCCCCTTGTTGTTTTTCTAAATATAAATTATGGTAAATTTTCATGGAAATTAAATATAAATATGATATGAATTAGATGAGCCATAAGGATACTAAAGATAATTTCTCTTATGCAGAAAATCAAAAAGTTGTTTGGAGGAAAAATCTCTATATTAAAAAAATATAGTGGGGCTGAGGTTGTGGCTCAGTGGCAGAGCACTTACCTAGCATGTGTGAGGCACTGGGTTTGGTCCTCATCACCACATATAAATAAATTAAAAATAAAGGTACATCATCAACTAAAAAATATTTTTTAAAAGCAAGTATAGTGATACTGAGATGTCTTCTAGCATTTTTCTCATAGATTATCTCAATAACCTAAATTATATTTGTTTAAATATGCAACCACCCTTATACAGATATCGGTAAAACATTAAAAAAATACTTATCTAACAATGGTATTAACAGTTACTTCTGGAAAGAGACAGCACATACAAAATCTAAAAATAAATTAAATTTGAAAAATCATGATGGTTTTTAGATAAATTATGATACAATTGCCTTGTGGAAATGTATATGATTGAAGAAATTTTTTCACCATAACTATAATAATAAGCAAATTGCTAAAATTTTTTAAAAACATAATATGTACTCTTCTACTGATTTTTAAAAACATGTGAGTACTTTTACCCAAGTTCAACCAATTTGTCCTTTTGCCTAGTGAGAGATTAAAATCAGATATAAGAAATATAGACATCGGACATAATATTTAGCTAATGACATTCAAAGTTTTCAAAAATTCTAGCCTATATTCTTGGGTTAATGCTGTCTAAAATATGCTGTCTTCTGATTTTAGTTTGGTGGGTTGTGCCATAAAGTTATACATAATGGAAATATTTAGACAGGCAAAAGAAAAAGGAAATTCTTCTCCTCTTCTAAATTTATAGCAGAATGGAGGAGAAATATATAGAAGAAACAGTTTGGTTTTCTCTGTCTTCTCTGGGTTTCAGATTGAGGAGAAGGTGTTATCAAACCTAAGACAGCACAGAGTAACCTAGCTCCTGATTTAGGAATCATATGTATAAAATGTTCTATATCAAAATAGGGAAGTCCAAATATGATCTGGACAGGTGGAGGGTAAGAAGAAAAGAGGGAGAGGCATGGGGGTGGAGGGGGCGAGAGGGGAAGAGAGAGAGAGGGAGAGAAATTGAGGAGGAGCAAGTATGTGGTGTTCATGAGAGAGAGATCTTGAGAAATTAAGAATGAACTCCCAAGCTTTCTTTGTTCTTTCCTACTTTTGGGTGACATGACCATACTCATCAGAGAAAAAATTTGCTGCAGGTTCTACTATGATGAAATTTCTTAATAAAATTCAAATTTAGCGCAGTATCACTGAGTGAGGGAGCTGAATGAGAGACAGCAAGACCCAGGATCTGCATCCAATAAAGTCTGCAGGAAAACAGAAAGTTCCTAGGAAAGCTGGTCATAGCATTTTAGAATTTTTACTGAGTTTAATAATGAATAATCAATTTACCAGTTGGTAATATTGGATCAGAGGCCACCAGGTTTCTACATAAAGGAACCATGAGCTTAATGATCCAAACATTTATTTGATCTGAATTTTTAAATTAATCACTCCTCATGCTTACTTAATCACATTTTTTGATTAAGATCATTTTAACTATTGACTTCCATTACTTTTTTTTTCTACAGCTATCATTTTTACCCCTAATCCCTGGTATTTACCATTCTGTTCTCTTTTTCTATAATTTTCATTTCTTTAGATTCCACTTGTGAGTGACTTGTGTGGTTTTTGTTTGTCTGTGCCTGGATTATTTCACAAAATAATATATCTTCCAGATTCATACATTATTTTTGCAAATAAAAGAATTCATTTTATGGGAGTGCTGTGTTGTTTTCAATTTCATATATATATGCAGTACATTTTCTTTTTTCTATTCATCTGGTTTGGAACAATTAATTTTATTCCAAATTGTGGCTGTGTGAATAGTGCTGTAGGGAAAATAGAATTCTGTATTCAGATACCTTTTTGGCATTCTGATTTCATTTCCTTTGCTGCATAGCTAGTACTGAGATTCCTGAATTGGGATTTTTTTTTTTTTTAAGAAATCTCATCTCTTTTAAAAACTAGAAAAAATATGATTAGTTCTTCTAAGTTTTCCTTACTACTGGAAATGAGCATTCTAAATTGAAAGTAACAGAAGGGGTGAACAACCTTTGAAACCATTAAAAAAAAGTTTGTCACCCTTAATATCTTAGATCTTTCCCATCTATGTCTAGTCTTATACTGTAGAAAGTAAAGATGCAAGAAAAATATTAGTGATGAACACTATATTCACAGCAGCCTTAAACCTGAATTGTCTTCATGATAATTGCCTCTTTTTCCTGGTAATTCTACTTTTACAATCATTTCAACATTACATTTAGAATGCTCTTTTTTTGTGTGTAACCAGTGTTTCATTCTTTGTATTGCTTCCTTTTTCCTCTCTTATTATTAAGATTATTATATTATATTATATTATATTATATTATATTATATTATATTATATCATATTATATATCATAATGTTGTTTCTAAGCTTAAAGAGGTTGATTTGATACTAAGTTTAAGGAGTAAGTATCAACATCCATAGGTTGGAAAAAAGAAATAAAATGTCCAGACTTAATAATTAATATTTGAATGAATGTCTATCTAGTTCCTATACATATCTCCATGAAGTTTTATGAACACATGTGGGAAGACATTCTTGCATGTGATTGGGCACCTCCCTGACTGGGTGTGAGGCGTTCTGGCTAAACTGTGTTAGAACTAATCCCCACCCTTTCTAGGTACGAGAGCCCATCCATGTGGGGGTGTGACTGACCATTGACCCTGAGACCAATCACTGACCCTGACCTTGGAATGCTGTCCCCTCGACCTTCATTGGATGGAATTTTCCCCTGAATTTCTTGTTCCCCAATAAAAGGCCATCCTCTGGCATTCTCTCTCTCTCTCTCTCTCTCTCTCTCTCTCTCTCTCTCTCTCTCTCTCTCTCTCGCTAGTCTTGTGTAAACCTCGCTGGCCTACCAGGTGGCTCCAGGCAGGAGCTGAGGGGGAGCCATCTCAGACCTAGTCAAAGAAAAAGGTAAACTGAGTTTATGTGTGTTTATTTTGATTCCATTAGTTAATTTCTATGCTTAGAACCTCTAGTATGAAGCTAGCATGCTGGTCGCACGGTTGAAACACAGAAAATATGTACACATGTTTTAATGTGTAGGCTTAATATTCCATTATATCCATACATTTTTTTTTCAGGTGAGTTCTGAAGATCTTGTTCATAGAGATATTTTGTTCAAGTTAAAGTTATCAAAAAAAAAAAAAGAAAACTGAGAACTGTTCAGTAGAATCTCTGATATATGATTCTTTTTGGAAAAAAGAAATTTTAGCACAGCACTGATATGCTTGACTTAGTCAAGCATTCTTTTTAATTTAAAAACTAATAAAGTTTTCCTGTTCTTAAGGTTTTTATATAATGCCATATAGTGTGTGAATTAATCCATGAAGTTCTTTGTATGGAAGAGAAAGTTTTGTAAAGTTCTCCCCACCTTTCCAGTAAGGAGATAAACACTGAGATGCTGTTTTTCAAATTCAGGGCTTTTTACCCATGCCAAAACCATGTTTCAGAGCTGGTCATTTTGTTTTTCTACTTCTGCAAAGTGACAAAGAAAAATGAGTATTGGATTAAAGAAATCCCCTGTAACAGAATGGTTTATTTGTGTAACTAATTAGAAGCATGAAAAATAGATAAACTAAGAATTTAGGAAGGCAAAATAGACCTCTTACAATTGAAGTAGAAATACCTAATAAGAAAAGCTATACAAAAACTTTTAAAAACTAAACTAAGGAACTAGGTAGTGGAGCCAGGGAGACAAAACATGACTAGAAAAAATTTGATCCACAATAATTGAAATAAATGATTAAAACTACCCGGCACTAAATATATCTCATGTATTATCAGACTTAAGATATAGGCACTGCTAATTCAAATTTAAAGACTAGGAAATGAAGACTCAGGGCATTTTGCCAGAGATCAATGTCAGCATTGAGCAGATTGGGGTTGAAATTGAGGAAGAACTAACTGGATTAGTAGATATTGTCTTCAATGCAGTGTTCTGTTTTCCTTTAAGGAACAATGTGAGTGGCAATCAAACAAAGAAACATGGTGTAATGATAGTAAAAAAATAAAAATAAATAAAAATAAATAAAAATTCCCTGGAATAAGAACTCTTTATATAGTTTTGTTTATTAGCATTTTAGCTATTTTCCTAAATTTGAATCTGTTTCAAGCAAGAACATACAAGTTTAGTAAAAAAATCTGGAGGGATATTGCTTACTTACAGTGCTATAGGAAAGGCAAAACATGAAATGGAAATAAAGATGGAAATGCAGGGTGAGATCCTGCTCCATACTAACTGGGAACTCACAGAATAGTGGAAAAATATAATAGTTATTATTAAATTGGCTTTGACACTTGAATATCATGGCTGAAATTTTATCCAAGAATACCTTAAAAGTTTAAATTCTTAAAAACTGAATTGCTCTTGAATAAATACACTTTGATTTTTAAAAATGTTTAATAGCAACATGTTTATTATTAAATTTCAATTTTTGAAAATTTGGCTTTACATTTTTTTATATATTAAAACTGAGGTATGAAAGTGTTTTCTTTAACTCTTTCTAGTTTTTTTTTTCCTACACTACATTTCTTACCCCTAACCCCTGGCATTTACAAATCTGTCCTCTTTTTGAAAGCAAATGAATATATAGAGCTATGTTATTTTTATATATTAATAATTTGATGTTCAAAATTAAAACCTTTCAAATATCTTCTGAGGGATTTAAACACAGAAATTTTCATATATACCATGCAGTCTATAATTTAAATCCCTACATGAAAATACTAATAAATATTAAAACATTCCCTAAGTCATGAATCAATAAAGCATTTAGTCTAACTCAGGATTGTGGTTGATTTATGTTGTATCTTTAGGGATAATAAGTAACAAGTAGTTGAAAATCTAGAATTTTTTTTTTAAAAATCATTAAAGTAAATTGATTAGGAAATAGAAAACACTTACAATAACAAAACACAAGATTAGAATGGAGGAGATAATGTTGACAGCAAGAAAGTAAAGAACAAAATTGGTGATAGTAAAAATCAGTCAAAAATACGTTAATTACTTTAAGCATTCATTTAGAAACATGTTTGAGAAAAATAAAAGGCAAAGTAACCCCTATAAATCTTGAAAAAAAATGTATAATGAATGCTTGATTTACAAAAATATGTAATAAATAATACTTCATTTTAGAAACTTAATTTAAGATTTCTCATCTCTATTTCTGTTTAATTATTAACAATGTTTAATTTCTTGAATTTAAATATAAAAATTGTTCAGTGGCAGAATTGCTAGAAGAAATACAGGGTTTCTTGATGAATGCAAATTTAGATAAGTGATTTTTAGTATGAATAAATACAGGAATATATTATTAGGGAAATAACTGGTTGTAATTTATTTTTATTTGCTAAGTCTGGAAACTCTGAATAAGACCCTGACTTCACAGTAGATTTGAGAATATCATCAATGCTGCCCTAATGTTCAATAATCATATTTCATTATTTTTTCCTTATTATATACAGTGCCATCTGAAAACAAATTGAAGCATCATATGTTTAAAACAACCTGTTTAATGGCATCAAGGGTTTCAGTTTACCAGGAAACCTCGACTATATTATTGGGAATCATATATAAAATATTTTTTATAGATCAAATGATCAAAATTTAATTTTGTGTTGAATTATATGCACAAGTAAACATTGAATATGACAAACACATGTTGAAATGATTATTCAGTATAATCAACATGAACTACCAGCAAATATTCTATATGCAAGTTGACCATTGATAGACACTCTTAAATACTAAAGCAAAATCACAAATTAAGTTATCTATTACTCTTTAATGACATTTTTTATAATTCACACTATTTCTTTTTTTTGTTTGTTTGTTCCTTTTTTCTTATATATGACAGTAGAATGTTTTTGGCAAATTACACATACGTAAAGCGTAACTTATTCTATTAGGATCCCTCTCTTGTGGTTGTATGTGATGCAGATTTACGCTGGTCATGCATTCAAAAATATTGAAAACTACAGAATACTAAAGAAAAAAAAGATGAAGAAGACCTCAGAAAATGGAAATGTCCCCCATGCTCCTGGGTAGGCAGAATTAATAATATCAAAATGGCCATACTACCAAAAGTGCTATACATATTTAATGTAACTTTTATAAAAAATCTCAATGATGTTCTTCACAGAAATAGAATGAGATCCAGAATAGCCAAAGCAATCCCTAATGGGAAAAGTGATGCGGGAGACATCACAATACCAGACCTCAAATTATACTGCAGAGCTAAAGTAACAAAAACAGCATGATATTGACACCAAAACAGACATGAAGACCAAAGGGACAGAGTAGAAGACACAGAGACACACCAATATATTGCTATTTACTAAATTATCTCATAGTAGACAAAGGCACTATAAACATACATTGGAGAAAAGATAGCTTCTTCAACAAATGGTCCTGGGAATACTGGAAATCCATATGTAGTAGAATGAAATAGAACTCCTGTATGAAACTCCACTCTAAGTGGATCAAGGACCTAGGCATTAGACCAGGAACCCTACACTAACTAGAAGAAAAAGTTGGCCCAACTCTTCAACATGTTGGCTTGGGACCTGATTTCCTCAAAGACTTCTAAAGCACAAGAAATAAAATCAAGAACCAATAAATGAGAATCAAACAGGAAAACTTTTTTAGAGCAAAGGAAACAATCAAGAATGTGAACAGAGATCCTACAGAATGGGAGAAAATCTTTACCACCAGTACCTCAGATAAGGCATTAATTTCCAAAAATATACAAAGAACTCAAAAAAATTAACACTAGTAAAATGAATAACCTAATCAATAAATGGACTAAGGAACTGAATAAGCACTTCACAGAAGAAGAAAAATGAATTGTCAAAAAATATCTGAAAAAATGTTCAACATCTTTATCAATTAGAGAAATGCAAATTAAAACTAAACTGAGATTTCATCACACCTCAGTAAGAATGGAAGTCACAAAGAATATAACAAACAATAAATATTGCTGAGGATCTGGGGGGAAGTTTCACTTATACATTGCTGATAGGACTGTAAATTCACACAACCACTCTGGAAAGGATTATGGGGATTCCTCAGAAAACTTGGAATAGAACCACCATTTGACCCAGCTTTCTCACCCCTCAGTCTATAAAACATTCTTTAAGGAAACACATGAAAACACACACATACACACACACACACACACACACAAATGAGAGTGAGGAAAAATTAAATAAGCCAAAATCAACATTGTTGTTAATATTGTAACTCAAGTCAAACAGGACCCAGGTTATAGAGTGACCAACTAAGAAACCAAATATTTGAGCAGAAAGTGAAGCACACAATCACTCACAGACACTAAAGAACACAATAAAAAAACTGATTTACTATATTAAAATGAAACTTCAGAATGCAATCAAAGCAAATGAGCAGAGTCATTGCAACTCAAAACAGCAGCATTGGCAGCAGGAATCAAGGAAGACCAACTCTTGACAACTCTGGCATGAAACCATCTCAGAATAACAGACAACTATGCTCTAAAGGCATGCAGGTACTGTGATTGGATTTAGTTCCAAGAGTCTCTATTATAAAATGGGTGTAGAACTCTAAAGGAAGGTACCAATTGTGACTGTGCTGGATTAAATTCAATAATTTAAATTCATTCATGTAAAGGCTTATTTTTAATTTCCAAAATATACAAAGTATTCAAAAAACTTAACACTCAAAAAATAAATAACCCAATCATAATTATAATTATGAAGACAGGTTCGTATTGGGAATAAAAAGTTTGAAATATATGAAAGTATGACCTTACTCTGTAAAATCTTTATGATATCTATGAAAGAAATCAACTTATGCTTACACAATTTGGGGTCAGATGGAAGTATAGCTCTATGGTAGAGGGATTGCTTAGCTTATACAAGGTCCTGGATTTGATACACAAAACAGTCACACACACACACACACAAACACATACACACATTATTTTGACAACTGCTAGATTAATGGGCTAGAAATATATTGGTGAGCAAAATAAATATGTACTCCGATCTGATCCATATGGTTTATAATTTTACACAAACTGTAAACGTCATCAAGGAAAATTGTAGTGTTGACTACATGTTTGACTTGAGGAGCTATAAAGAGGTTGAGGAGAGTTGAGCTAAGACATTGACTATAAATACAGGAGAGCATACAGTCTTGTGTCATGACCTGTGTGTGAGCTATTTGCATTGGAGTTATATGAGGGGACAGGTCTGGCATTGCATGCTTATTGGGCTGTGGGATGCAAGTGTACCTCTCTTCTCACTCTGCCTGTGATCACATACATCACCTGAGATGGGTGTGACTTGCCAAGATGTCTATCAATATGCTGACCACAAGACATCTGGGAGCAAGACTCCTCTTTGAAAACATATCCCCTGCCTTATTTATCAAAGAACATTCTATCGCATCTCCTTTGTGTGTCCCCCTATAAAAATAATGAGGTTCCGTGTGCACGCTCTCTTTCCTGTGCCTTCCAGCATGGAAACTGACCCTTAAGGTCACAGAGCTGTCCTACCTTCAACTTGAAAACTACTTGTGTGTTGCATGATTTCTCACCATTCTCTTAGTTTAAATATTGCAGCCAGCTCTTTTGAACAAGCTCATCTGATTGGCACAGTTTACTGGTTAGAGTCTTGATCATAATTGTCTTTGTAAGACTTGCTAAGAAATTTTAGATTTCATCTTAATATCAAGGAAAGAAACATAAATAAAGAGTAAATACGGAACTCAAATATTTGCATGTCTAAATTTATTCTGATGCTATTGCTTTTATGCATTTGCTTTTATTGAGGATGGATGAGGCAAATCATCCTCCCTGAAACAATGATTGGCGTTATATGAATGGCAAAACTAGAAAATTTTCTTTATATTGCTTTATCCACGTGTACATTAAAACTAACTTGCGTTATTAGAATAAAAGTGTTAGTAATATTTATATTTACTAATTTTTTTTCTTATGTTCTTTTAGAAGCACTGATGGTATATTTGTCAGGTTAGTTCTTTAAAAGTACAATATCTAGCATCCTTATTTTTTTCAGGATTTATTTTTAAAAATTTTTAAATTTTAATTGTTTTTATTTATATATGACAACAGGATGCATTAAAATTCTTATTGCAAACGTAGAGCACAATTTTTCATATCTCTGGTTGTAATCAAAGTATATCCACACCAATTCCTGCCTTTATACATGTACTTTGGATATAATGTCCTTCACATTCCACCATCATGCCCCCTTCCTTCCCTTCCCACCCCTCTGCCCTATCTAGAGTTTGTTTATTCTTCCCATGCTCCCTCTCTGTACCCCACTATGAATCAGCTTCCTTATATCAGAGAAAATATTCAGCATTTGGTTTTTTGGAATTGACTAACTTAGCATTATCTTCTCTAACTTCATCTATTTACTTGCAAATGCCATCATTTTATTCTCTTTTATTTCTGAGTAATATTCCATTGTGTATATATGCCACATTTTTTTATTCATTCATCTATTGAAGGACATCTACATTGGTTCCATAGTTTAACTATTTTGAATTGTGCTGCTATAAACATTGATGTGTCTGTGTCCCTGTAGTATGCTGTTTTTAACTCCTTTGGATACAGACCAAGGAGAGGGATATCTGGGTCAAATGGTAGTTCCAATACCAAGTTTCCAAGAAATTTCCATACTGCTTTCCATATTGGCTGCACCAATTTGCAGACCCACAGGCAGTGTGTGAGTGTACCGTTTTCCCCACATCTTAGCTCACACTTATTATTGTTTGTTTCCATAATAGCTACCATTCTGACTGGAGTGAGATGAAATCTTAGAGTGGTTTTGATTTGCATTTTTGTAATTGCTAGTGATGATGAATATATATATATATATGTTAATTGATTATATATCATCTTCTGAGAAGTATCTGTTCAGGTCCTTGGTACATTTTTTGATTACAATATGTAGTATTCTTAATGTGTTTTCTCCTCAGAAAAAAATAAAAATTTTTGAAGTTTCTTTTGCATTTAAATAGGGCATTTTTTAAAGAAATTGGATATTTCTTTTTAAAAAACATGATGAGAATTTTAAAAAAAAACTTTACTAGGAAAAGAAGGAACTAAAAAGCTATAGTAAATACTAAGTCATTTAAAAAAGTATTTACATTAATTTTTAAAGTATCTACTGTAGTAAAATTGTCAATTTTGTACCTGTTTCTCACAATATTTGACAAATTCTCAAGATTGAGCTTGTTTTCATATCTTACATTGTAGTCATATATGTCTTAAAGACCTATCCTATCTCTGAAAACACTTGAAAATACTGTGAGAAATGATGGTTTTGACAACTGAGGGAGGGTGAAGAGTGAGAAGAATTAGTTTTATGTCAGAAATTGTCTATTGCTTTTTGTGCAATGGAATCAGAATACTTCCAAAGTCTGATTTTTCTGTGGATATGTTTGTATAGTTCTTTAAAAAGCTATAAGAATAATTCTTGTAAAATAACACTAAATTAATAACTTAACTCTGAGAAATGTCATAATATAGAGGCAAACACCAAATACTATCAAATCTCTAAAGATTGCTTTGCCCATTATACAAAAGAACAAGATTAAATATTAAATGAAAATCAATTGCTTGTTTTTCTAAGAGGTTTTCCCTGTATATAATAAACTCATTCCTCTCTCTGCATATGCCAGGTGTTTTCTAGGAGAAATTTTTCAGTTCCAATGACTTAAAATCATCCTGCCATATGTTTTTTTTACATGTTTTACAGTTATAAACAATTGTATTGGTACTCTTCAAATTTAGAACTCTCCTGGGTATTGCATAGTTTGGGTCACCAAGCTTCACACAAATTTTATTTTTTAAGGCAAACCATCCACTTCTTTGAATTTTTTTATTACCTGTTACCTATTTATCTTAAAATAAAAATATGGCAACACAGACAAAATTAAATTTAAAAATAAGAATAACACAAATAAATTTGAATTAAAATGGTATTTACATTAAAAATGTACATTGAGCTTTCATTATATTTAAATACATAAATCTTTAAGTTCCTTCAACAGAAAGTAATTAAGTATATATTTTGCAGTGAATGTGTGATTATAACCTAAACACTATTACAAAATATAAATTTTAATCTTAATTTTTTATGGTGCTGGGGAACAAACCAAGAACCTTGTACAGTGAGGCAAGCACTGTACAAACTGAGCAATAATTTTTATAAGATAATTTTAAGACTTATGAACTTGTTTTTTATTTCTCTAGCTCTTATATTCATTAGATTTATATCAATGCCAGTGAGAAATACCTTTTGCCTTTAAGAAATTTAAAATTAAACCCCCTTAAGATCGTAAGCAGTAAAACAGTGAGATAAACTTTATGTATCTGTAAATGCTACATCTCCTACAATGGCAAAATAGATTATTAAATGAAATGTTTAGAATGCTTTTGAAGGAAACATTTCAAAATTGTAGATGTTGTCTTACTAGTTGAATTAAAACATGATATAGTGTAAAGTCATCTCTAATTGGTTTATATTTTAACTTAAATGAATGAAGTTGCAACTTTGTAATTAGAATTATGAAGTAGTAATAATATTCTAATTTGTCTTAAAAATACCCACCTTTAAGAGAAAAATTCATTCCATTGTCTAGCTAATAATCAGTCCAATCTTCAAACTCCTGGTACTTTCCAAACCTCCTAGATGACTGATCATTTTATGGATATCATTATAGACAGTGAATGTTTAAAATACCATTCTACATGATTTATAAAAAAATCATAAATTTAGTTATACAGTACTATATATTCTAAATGTCATAGAATTGTCAGAAGTAGATTATTTCCAAATAGAATTCAATTTTACATTGAGTCATGATGTTCACTTTCTTATATTTGTTTTCAATTAATATCTAGGCGTCAATGCAAATTTAAATAAAGCATAATTTTGACTGAAAAAAGTGATTTTTTTCCTGTTTTTTCTAATCTACTTTTAATAATGCTAATATTAATATTGGTGTAGGTAGTGTCAATTCATTAGGTGCTGTGTGTTATAAAACCACACACATATTCTGTGTATAAATTTTACTACCAATTCTAAGGTATCCATATAAAAGTAAATTTGTTTTAGATTCATGAATGTGTGCTTTCCCATTTGGAATAATCCAGGATTACACTTAAAACAAATAAAAAATTAAGCTTTAATTTATTACTTTTATTTGTCTTTGGAAACTGGCACATTAAATATGATATATAATTTTTCACTTTGAATTGCTTTTAATTCTTTCACACTTTAGGAATATTCAGTATTTCATCATCTGTAAATGTTTATTTCTACATTGTGGTCATGTTTCTAACAAGTCTACTCTTGGAAGAGCAATTCCATAATGAGAGCTAAGGCTATTTTTCCCCCATTTATTCTAATGATTTTTATTTCATAGACTCTGTTTTCAGACATTTAATTCCATATCATGATGATTTTTAATGAAACTGAAAGCATGTTAAAAGAATATCAACAATTTAGTATTGTTAGATAGAACAAAGAACTCAATAAAGGCAATGTGACTCTATCAAAGAAGAATGTAAGGAATATGTGAGCTATATATCAAGAAGTGTAAGGACTTTGATAAGGTGATGAAAACAGATGGCTAAGTGCTCCTTGGTATTCCTGTGTATGCAGTCGTCTCCCCCATTCCTAAAAATTTCTATAATATTAATTGTATGCAACAACACATATACACACACACATACATGCACACACATCATATTCATTGTTAAAAAATGGAAATGAGTACTGTTCCTGTTTACAATGTCCAATCCTTTTATAATTTTTTCATATTTCTCAATATAATTTTTCTGAAAATTTAGGACAAAATTTCTTTTAATATTTTGGGGAAGACTATGAACTAATAGGAGCTATTAGTATACTTGGAAGTAAATATAAATATATGTTTTCCTTGTATTTATTGCCCTTGACCAGAATAACACAACTCTTGAGGAGAAGACTTTTTATCTTACCTTTGATGTTATCATAAATACAGATTTAAACTAATGACTACAAAAACAAGGTGTTATATATATGCGGCCTCCCAGATGGATACTTTGGTATTATATCCACACAGAAAGTTTGAGAATTTGACTCAGGGTAAAGAATGATGTTGAGAATTGTACATTGTATCAAAGAATAGTTGAGCCACTCAAGAACCTTGTACAAATGAAGATGTATATCCAAATGTAAAGGTAGTTTTGAACTCTTGTTATCAGTATGCAGAATGGAACAATAGGTTTTCTTAAATTTTCTATCACAACTGAGTACTTATGTCTAAAAAGAAAGAGGGTCCAGACACATTCGAAGTGCAAACTAGGTGAATGTCCATCAAACAATAAGCATCACTAATATCAATACTTCTACTGCTTTTGACATAGAAGATTCCACAAGAAAACCTATGCATAGAGAGAAATAGTAATTATTTTTTCCTACCAAAGGATTTTATTCAAAGGTGAGTAAATAAGAAAAATAATATTTGACAAAAATATAATATAAAAATCTGAGAAAATACTTCAATGAAAGAAAGTAGATATTTGAAAGGAATGCTGTCAGAAGTAGAAGAAACGCTAAAAACATTTTTTCTTTTACTAAATATTTAACTAAAATTCATTGAATTACTAATAAGAGTAGGAAGCAGTGAAGAGAATAGGCTAAATGCCTATCGTCCTGGGATCACTGTCAAGGATTTTAGTAAACTCTAAGGAAGTCAAGATAGATCCACAAGAAACCCATTAAATCAATTGTGTGAGTATGCCTAGGAAAAAAGTGGAGATAGACAATGCCTGCCTTAATGAAGAATGAGAATATTGACACTCAAATAAAAACTCAAAGCAACTGTCATAGTTAGAATTCCTGATATTTGAATACAGTACAGAGTGAAAAACAAGCCCTTGGAAATATGAATCATCCATATAGATAACAACATTAATGATGAAAATAAAATAATTTTAATTTTTATAATTAATTATACAATGATGTAATAGAAACTTGGGACTTATCCATACCAGGTCATTTGATACCATCAGTATGAAAAAAAGGTCATTTATGAAAAAGTTCAGTAGAACCAAATCAATTATCAATGACATAATCTAAGAAATCATTCCTGAAATTAAAAACATATTAAAATGAAAGTATCTGTATAAAAATTGAAGAATCTCTTGTTTTCCATTAAAAAGTGTCTATGTCAAGATATAGTCTAGCATTTAGCAATTTTATTTAAACATCTTCCTTCATGTTAACAAGAATATCTCTTTGATGAACTTATTTTTTGTCTCCATAAATCTTCGGTCATTTATACCTCTCACATTATGTCTTTATTTTCACAATTTCAAATAGACTCCTGTATTCCCAGTGTAATATTGCACTGACATTTTAAATAAGTATTATTTTGCATTTCAGTCTTGGCAATTGTGTGGACATTGGTGACATTTACTGAGAAAGGTGTTATAATAATATGTTAGGGATAGCTTTGTTTTTTGGTGAGGAGAATTTGGGGTTATTTATGACATATAAAATTTTATAAATAGTTTACTGAGAACACAGTCAGCCTCCATAGAGATGTCTCAATTTGGGGGATGGTTTCTGAGTGCATAAGTGAGGGACAGAGTTTTGAGGTCATCTGGGGAAGTACAATATGAACAAAAGGATAAAAGGATAACTTGGAACAATCTCACTGAAAACACTGCCAGAGGGAAAAAAATTGCAAAAAGAAAAGAGAGTGAATGAGGCAGAGAACCAGAAAAAAAAGGCTATATGTAAAATGGTATACTCTCCATCAATTAAGAGGAAGAATTCTATCATTTGCAACAACAACAAAAAAATAGATGAGTCTGGAGAACAATATGATAAGTGAACTAAACCAGGTACAGAAAGACAAATACATTATCTCAACTCATGTGGAATCAAGATGGGCAGATATCATAGAAGCAGGGAGAAGTCAGGTGGGGTGCTGGAGTAGATAGAGAAGGGTTGGGGACATGTTGGGCAAAGTATACAAAATTTCAGTGAGATGAGAGGTATGATTCCAAGAGCCCTGTAATGATCATTTGTTTACTGATGGACCATGGATGTTCCTAAACACCCTGATTTATTAATGTTTTTAATTTTTAAATCTGATGCTTTCTTCAGCTGTATGAAGGCTAATAACACATTTATTCCTGTTAAACTAGTATTATGAAAAATAACCCATTCCTCACCCTAATCATTGATAACCTACATTCAGCAGTTACATGCTCTGATCCCACAGGTTACACCTATTGCCCCTCTGTCATACACAAATTTTGAAATTTTAGAACTCAAAGACGCAAATATGGGGCCTAAAATATCTTTATAACCAATCTGTTTTTTGTACAATGGATTACTTAGTGATGAACCATTGATCTGGACTTCTGAGCAGTAGCCTGATTATCATGAACAGCTGAGGACAGCCAGGGAGTAGACTTTGCTTCTCAGAAAGTGAAGATTGGACTAAGCCTGATGCTGCTTTGTTGTTTTTCCTAAACATGTCAAGCAGTTAAATTATTTTTTCTCCTTAAGGGCTTATTAAAAGGATATTCAAAGAAAATCTTAGTGTTGTTTTATAAGGCGTAGTGTTAAATGGCACAAGTGTAGGAAGCATTACTCCACAGTAGTATGGAATTAAAGCAAAAGTAATGTCAAAACAGGCAAGAAAACTGACACTGATTCCCTCTAAACACTCCAGAAGGAATACAGACGATGGGCTGGCCACGTAACTTAGTGACAGAGTACATGTTTAGCATGCCTGGCACCTGGGTTCAATCCTCCCACAACAAAACAAAACAAAGAAGAAAAAATTACAGATTTTCTGGCAATTTGTGGAATTCTGACTGCTATAAAAATGAAAAAAATAAATTCATGTTTTCTCAAGCTACTGAATTTATGGTAATTTTTTTCAGAGGGAATATGAAACTAATATAGTATCCCATTTTGGTTTTATGAATTGTTGCATATCTAAAATATTTGAAAACTTGGAAAATCCTTCACATGTATGTGACTCTAATCCCATTACTGTTATCACTGTGAACTTTTACATTTGTGGCCAATTCTCTGTTACAGATAAGCTAATCCTTTATTACTAAGTGGATTCTCCAGAGGCTTTAATTAAACAAAATCATGTCATAAGTTTTTCTATATATTCTCATTTATTCTAATTCATCAAACAGAGCTACTTTTGATTCCAGGAAGATATTTTAAACTATCAAAATATATTCCTCACAGAAGAATTAAATCATTATTTTTTAATTTGAGATGTTATTGTTTCATTTGATTTTAATTAAATATCAAAAACTCATTCAAAATATCTACTTCAATCACCCATTTTATCTAATGCTACTTAAACAACTAATTGTAAAGAGTTCCTTGTTTTTATTGAATTCCCAATAACTTTACTAAAACAATGTATAGAAATGATTTTTAAACTTGACTGAATAAGTTGAGTTAATATTTTGCATTTTATAGATTGTCTTAATATTTTAGAAAGAAATAATAATCAATATCAAATGAGTCACTTTTATCTGAAATGACTGTATACAGCAGAATCAGTTACTGATATGAGTAATAAATGTGTGTGTTTGTGTGTGTGTGTGTGTGTATAATACTCTATATATTTGCTTAAACTTTTGTATTACATACTGGCATATAAACACATGTACTTAAAACTAAGTTGATGTTATCTTATTCATTTCATCAGCTGTGATGTGTTGAGCCCTGAACTGTTCCAGATACTATGAAAATTGACATATATAAATAACATTTCCTAGGATGAAATACTAGTCTTCACTAAGCACACAACACAGACTGGTATATACACACATACCACAAACTGAATGTTATTTGAAATTTCACAATCAAACTGAATAAGAATGATAATAATAGTTATCAAAATAGTATTTGTCAATTATAAAAGTTACTAAATACTAGGAACTTATGTGTCTCAGATTCTGCTGAACTTATGCATTTCTTCATTAAATCATTATAATAACCCTGTCAGAGAAATAAGATTTATCCTCTCTTATAGACAAAAAATTAGGGTCATAAGAGTGACACCACTGGGCAGTGTTCACACACATAAAGAGAGTCAACAAGGGGGTTTGAATCTAAAACTTTGGATTTCAAAGCCTTAGCTCTCAAATTCAGTATCATATAGCCTCAAATAACAGTTGACATATATCTTATGAGAATAGCAAATATGAATAAACAAAAATTACTTTTGAGTAGGAATGTATACTGGGACCCTGTCTGTATTAATGTGACCCTGTCTCAAAATTAAAAAAAAAAAGAGTAAAATACATTAAGACCTTTGATTACCAACAAAAATAGATTGGAATTTGACATGCAGACAATAGAATGGCATAGATGTGATTAAAATGAAGAGACATAACTCTTTTAATTAAATAAGGATTATAAATAAAGATTATCTTATCATATCGCATCATGCCACATCCTATTTCGTCATATCTTGGCATATTTGAAGGCATTAGTGCATAAACTGTAGAACTGAGAGAAAAGGCCCAGGAGTGCTGAGACAGCAGCTCAAGGAAGGAAAGCTAGAAGGGAGATATGGACTCCAGAGTCATGTCATAGAGAAGCATAAAGATGAACAGACTTCTAGGAGCCAAGAAGCAACTTTATCTTCCCCTCAGGTAAATAGTCATTGACATTTGAGATTCCTCTTAATAATGAATCCTGAAGTCATTTCATATTGACCTATGGTATAGTTGTAATGAATTGCTATTTCTATATTCAAAATGAATGAGACTTAGATTAAAGATTAATTGGGGAATTTCTTATGTTTATCTTACTTTTAACATCTGTTAACTAGTTGATATTTTTATACAGCATTTGAAAGTTCTTAAATCCACGGAGTTGCAAAAAGGAGATGTCATGTTTAAATACTTGGTTCCTATTTTTTTTTTAATTTTTGTTTATTTATTTATTTTTTACTAGCAATTGAACTGAGAAGGGCTTAACCCCTGAGCCACATTTCCAGGCCTTTGTATTTTTATTTTTGACACAGGGTCCTCCTAAGTTCTAAATTGCTTGCTTTGAATTTGTGATCCTCCTGCTTCTGCCTCTGGAATGTCGGGATTACAGGCATGTGCCACATGCATACTGCTTGGTTCCTGATTCAATTCTTTGATTGTAATTTCTATTGAACCGCTTACTAACTGTATTGACTTGAGAAGGGACTGAATATTTCTAACTTTAGTGAAATCATAAGTGGATAAAGCAGTATAGACAAAGCAATAAACATTACTGGAGCAGAGTCATAAGACAGAATTGTTTAAGTTGTTTATCAGCTTTTCTGAAGAGTCAGCCAGGTACAGTGGCACATGCCTCTAATTCCAGTGGCTCATGAGGCTGAGGCAGGAGGACAGCAAACTCAAAGCCATCCTCAGCAATTTAGTGAGGTCCTAAGTAAATTAATGCGACCCTGTCTCAAAATTTTAAAAAAAGAGAGTAAAATACATTAAGACTTTTGATTACCAACCAAAATAATGTATTAATTATTCAACAAATATTTATTGAGTTTATATCAGGCACTGCATATCAATCAGTATTTACTGAGGAGAATTAGTGAAAAAAATACAAAAAAAACCCTCTTCCATTCATGATGTTATATCTGCATGAGCATATTAAAACAGAAATATCCAACTGCACTTTTTAAAGTACCTTACAAAAGACTTCATTCACAGTGATTGAGGAGAAGTTTTGAGATAGGTGTCAGGACCACTGCAATACATTTTGTAGTGGAGGAGATATTGGACTTAATACAACATGGCACATTGGGAATTTATAGTCAAAAAGCAGGGAAGAGTATGTGGATAGAAAATACTGAGAAAACATGGATAGTAAGGAGTGTGGCTCAACCAAATCAACATCATTTTTTACTGAAGACAGATCAGAGGATCACATATTAACTGAGGGATGGAAGAGGAAGGAGAGCTCTAACATGTATTGAGGGTGTTCTGATATCAAGGATGAAAGGTTTAGGATAGAATAAATCAGTGCAGCTCTTGCTAAAACTGGACTTCACAAGAAAGTGCCCATAGGCCTAAAATAAGTTCAAGTAAATCACTAAATTTTGGGCAAATAATATTAGTCCCAATCATTGAAAAGTACTTTGAGAATGGTACATATAAAGAACCACAAAATTCTAATACTTAAAAGCAACAAGAATGCTAGAAAGAAATGTTAAGTAAAACTCAGATCTCTGGAAATAAACAAAGAATTTACAGCATTCCAAGTTTTTTGTACATTTATTTATTTTAAATGTTGAAAAGAAAAGCCAAGCAAATATTACAGTTATTTAAATTGCCCCACTCCCACTTTCTCATCATTATTAAAATCTTGGGGAAAACAGAAACAAACAAATAGACAATCAAAAAACATCCTCCTCATCATAGCAGCAGGGAAAAAAAGTAGCCCACTGCCATTGAAGAAGGCAGGACAGGATTAGAGCCCCCCCAGAAGTCTCGGTTCAAAAGAAATTTCAGTGATTGACCTGCCTGGCAGCTCTGTGGAAATTCCACTCTCTAGCATTTTCTAAATTGATCTGATTCTGGCTTCATTCAGTATGAACACCATTTTCCTAGGGCATTGAAAAAATTAACCAACAGTAATAGTTTAACATCACAGTAGACCATGGTTCCATAATAAAACAAACAAGAGGTCAAACAAAAGCACTTATAGCTGGAAAATGAGATATTTCTATGGCAATTTGAAAAGTTGGAATATAATCCTAAGAACCTAAAAAGTTGTGTTCACAAGGAATACTGTACGTATTTCTGGGGATGACCTGAAACATGGCCAAATCATTCATATATGGCTGACTTTCAGCATTGGGTTAAATAAGAAATGAATACTCTGTCATATGTGGAAAAGTCTTTCATGAATAGAGGAAATATACTGCAAAACACACATAGAACTCCTGAGAGAAAACAAGAAGACCTTGTTTTAAGGATGATGAGGAAACTTCTGTCATCAGTTGATGTTCAAGATAATGGAGCAGAGACTGTATCCTGCGCAGAATAAAGACTTTACCAAATTTAGAAAGTCACTAAATAGCAGCAAGAGTAGCAACAAAGCACCAACGATATCAATAACAACCATCTTTAGGAAAAGAAGTAGAAAATCTGGTTTTAAGAATTTTTAAACTACATTATATATATAATGTCCAGTTTTAAACAAATTTTTCAAGGCCTGAACAACATGGGAAGACGTAATTCAGACAAAGAGAAGATGCTCATATAAAATGTTCCCCAAATACAATTGTGGGGCTTGCTAAATAAAGATGTCCCATTCAGGTTATCTATACTTACATATCTATGTCTTTCTATATATTTTTTCAAAAGTGATATATGTCAAAAGGACTAAAGGAAAATAGGATGACATATGTCACTAAAAACAACTTATCAGTGAAGAGATTAAATGATCAAAAAAGATCAAATAGAAATTCTACAATTTATAAGTATAATCAGTGAAATGATAAATTTGTTAGATATGCTTAATAGCAGATGGGAGTTCACGGAAGAAATAGCAATCTTGAAGACAGGTCTGATGAAGCCATTTGTATTACCATGTATAAACAGGCAAGTGACTCAGAATAGTTGAACAATAATAGAGGTAGAAAAGAAAGCAGGTGGATCCTAATTCTCTTGAAAATTATTTTAAAGCTGCTATGATCACATAAATGTGTTACTGGCTTAATGATTAATATATAAAAACTTTATAGTTCAGAAATATATTCATGTGTTGATAACCAATTGATAACTGACAAGAGTAATAATTAAATAGAAAGGAGTGTCATTTTAAAAAAATTGTTGTTAGAAAACTGTACTAATATAATATAATATAATATAATATAATATAATATAATATAATATAATATAATATAATATAACCAACATAAAGTAGGTTATAGAAAAGATATAATAGGTAACATGCAAAAATTCTTACAAGAAAATAGGAGTGACCCTCTTTGGCCCTGGATTAAACAGTACCATCTTAAATATAATATCAACAGCAAATTTGAAAAAGATAGATAAAAATGGAATTTATTCAAATTTAAAACAACATTTGTTTCAACAGATAGTATAAAATGGTGAAATGACGCTCAAGGAATGTGAGGAAACATTTCCAAAACTTGTACCTGATAAGACACTTGTATATAAAATAAATAACATATTTTAAATGCTGATAAAGAACCCCAGATAGCTGTAGGCATCATACTATCCAATTTCAAAATCTACTATGAAGTGATAAAAACAAAACAGCAAAATGTTGTCACACAAGCACACACATAAGGGACACAAATTATTTCATAAGAAAAATCTCATTAGAAATGGGGAAAAGACCTACATAGATATTTCTTAAAATAAGACATTACAGGGCCCAGTGGTAGAGCACTTTCCTAGTGTGTCAGGCACATCAAAAAGACAAAAAGAAAGGACAAAAGACATATAAATGGCAAACAGGTAAATGAAAAATGTTCCATATTACTAACCATCATTGAAATACAAATCAAAACCATGATGAGACATCACCTCATTCTGATTAAAATGGCTATTATCAAAAATAAGAAAAGATAAGAAGTTTTGATGAGAAGAAGAAAAGATAACCCTTGTGCACTATTGCTGAAAATGTAAATCAGTATGACCAATATAGTCATGTCTGGAGTTATACCTTTGATACAAAAATATAAATTATAAAGAGATTCTCATGCTAACAGAAGGAAGCCAGATATCAAAGGCAATATATTGTATGATTATCCCAAATGGGCAAATTTAAAGACAGAAGGGGTTTCCACTTGCAATGGGGAGGTAGGAATAAGGAGTTATTGCTAATGCATACATATACATATTATATATATAATATGTATATATGTGTACTATAAAAAATATATATTTATAATATAATGCATATAATATAATGTGTATAATATACATACATTTATATGTATATTATATATATTAGACATGAAGAACATATTAGTGCTGATGGTTGCATAATTTAATAACTTTATAGAGAAAACTGAATTGTACACTTTAAAAAGGCAAATACTATGGTATATTAATTTTATCAAAACAATGCTTTCAATAAAATTACTATTATAGAAAAATCACTTTGAGGACCATTTTATTTATTTATTTATTTTTAAATCTTTTATTGATTTTTCTAAAAATACACTACAGCAGTGGAATGTATTACAATTATTACAGATATAGAGCACAATTTTTCTTATCTCTGTATATAAAATATGTTCACTCCAATTTATGCCTTTATACGTGTATTTTATTTTTTTTGCATTACAAATCTTAATATACATATATACCACAATTTTTCATATCTCTGTATATAAGGTATGTTGACACTCAATTCAAGTCTTCATACATGTACTTTGTATAATAATGACCATCACATTCCACCATCCTTGCTAATCCCCTTCCCTGTCACTTTTCCTCCCACCCTTCTTCCCTATTTAGTGCAGCTATAGTATCTCTAGGGGATAATGATTTTTTTAAAAAGTATTACTTAATAGAATGCATTAGTATATATGGTGTCCAATTTAATAGTGTGTTCAGTTTGGATAATAAAGATATATATTTTGCAGGAATTTAATCCCCATCTATATTAAATACTCTATCACCCTAAAATACAACCTTGGTTCACTGATGCATGAATTAAAAATTGTAAGTAAATACAGAAATCTTTAAATTACTCTTCCATCAGATCACTGGATCCGTATTAGAGCAGCAATGGTTGGGTGGTATGTCTTAGTGCCTTTAGACTGCTATGGAAAATTACAATAATCTAGGTAACTTATAGCTTATTAACAACAAAAAATTATTCTCAATTCTGAAGGCTGAGAAGTCAAGATACCAGTGAATTCAGTATGTGGTGATGGTACACTTTTTTTTTCAACACCATGCCCTCTAGCTGTGCTCAGATGATGGAAGAGGTAAATGAGCTCAGCTCCCTGTGGACTATTTTATAAGAACACTAATTCCATTCATGAGTACTCTGCCCTCATCATCTTAGAAAATATCTCACTTCTTAATATTACCATACTGGTGATACTCTGATGACATAGCAGTGACCTAGAACTAGTTCTGCAAATTTATTACATAGGGTCTCATGAGCAGGAAGTTGAACTATAGAGGCACTGGATATTGTTCAAAGCTTGTGAATTGTCAGAAGCTTCTTTGTGCATTAAAAGGTTACTGAGCTAGGAACATTTTGCAGCATACTATTGTTGCAGTGCTAAGAACATTCTGCCATTACCTTGCCGTTGTCCTGGGATGTCTGATAACTGTTAGCATCAGAGCAGAGAGTCAAGGCTATTAACATTCTCAGCTTTGGCAAGGAATGTTTCCCAGGCTTGATTTTGCCAAGACTAAAGGATTAGCTGATGACCAGGGGCTCACCCGCTTTCCACACTCTCTGATTTCTAATTTTGCTGCCTATGGTTGTACATTCATCTAGTGTTCCTCTTCTCTATGGCAAAACACACTAGTTCATGTGCTAGATTTTAAGCACCAGAGAACAGGATGTAGGCATATACCTCATGCTACATATTTGGAAAGCCTGGTAGATATATTGCAGATGTTCTTCCTTGTATCAGGTTGAACCTTCAGACATAAACTCTCTCTTGAGTGAGTTGTCCCAAAGTCTAAATTGGATGAACCAAAGTATTTAGAAGGCAAATTGAATATCACTCGGCCATGTTAATTTAAATGGGATTCACAGCAGGTCCCATAGCCCTTCCTGACTACTGTACTATGATGATTGTCTTGGTAGCTAGAGATAGGCCCACGGCATTTATAACTCATTAGTAAATGTAGTCACAGGAAAGTCAAGACAATTGATGAAGTGTCTGAGACATTTGTGTGATCTTCCCCTGATCTACATATTTACTCCCATAGCTTTGGGATGCTAAGAGTCATTAATCATCCACATTAAATCTTGTTGCAAAATAGGCTCTACTGACATTTTTTAATAACTAACTCTCTTTGAATTGCTGCTAATTGTCATATACCAGATAGTGCCTGGTGGCAAGTTTGGCATCTGTTTAAGCATGGTTCTGAGACAGTGACACCACCTTTTCCATCACAGTGCTATAGTTGCCATTTCACTGCTCAGTTCCCTGCTTCTCCATTGAGGAAAGCACTCATAATTGGAACATAGTTAAAGGGAAAAAAGTTGGGGGAGAGGGAATATGAACAGTATAATATTTAATTAGTCAAACACATGCTATAGAATCCAATTTATAAAACCCAACTTTCTCCCTATCATTGTGTGTGTATGTGTGTGTGAATGTGTGTGTTACATGTGTAGAAAACTACTTTAGTAAGCTAGAAGAACTGATAACTTACAATACTGAAGCTTATTTTTTGAACTTTAATTCAGTGGGATTAGTTATTATTCTCTCATACTAGGAGGATGAGTTTGGCAGGTCCCATACAATTTGCATAATTCTAAAATAATTAGTACTCCTCTACTCAGGAATTAAGATATGAACCAAAATACTAGTGAAAAGTCTGCTCTACTATTGTGGTTTTTTCTCTATCTTCCCTAAAGAGTCCCTCCTTTCACTTATAGGAGTGAAGACAAGATGCTCACATTCAAGAAAAAGGTGTTGTACATTGATCTTATTTTTGTTTTATGTCTTACTAGTTCTCTGCCACTCTGATTCTGATCCCACCAGAGCAAGAGCACAGTGACCATGAGAAGGTGAATCAGAAGTAAAAGCCTTGGTTATCAGGTAATATCAACAGTGGACAGCATGCTCTATAGTCTTGGGAGATGTATAAGTCTCATGCTCTGGTTTGAGGGCTCTCATGTGCTCTTCAGAAAATCAGCTGATACCAGGGACCACATACTTTAATTTCTTATGGCTATTTCCCTGATTCATTGCTTTCTGATATATTTGCCTCTTAAGTTATGTGTAGCTTCTCTCTGATGAAGTCTTTTCTCCTTTACTCTTAGAATTCAAGAGAGCCCTATGCTGAATCTGTCAGTTGTGACTTATATCAACTTCACAGAAAATAATGTGTTCTTAACAAAATCTGAAAATACAGGATGTTGAATGTAGTCATTTCAAATTCAGTTCGCTCTTCAGCAACTAGCCTTGTGACCCTCTTGATATAAGATTTGAAAGGTGAAAACATCCAGGTTTACTTCAAGGGACAAATTTTAAGCTCTTTAAGTGATTCTATTTAATCCTCTTCACTAAGCTTATGGACAAGAACAGAAACACCAGATATGCCCCTCTTAAAGTGGAGCTCACAGTTCAACAAAAAATGATGCACTCCCCCCCCCATATATCTTTTCTTAGCCTCTTCAAGCTCCTCTGGTGTGCAGATGTTGGTTGACAGGTTTTCTGTCATTAAATTTTTGCAGTTCCAGCAGAGCAGCATTAATTGGAATTCAGCATCAACTGTGTTCAAGCTTCATCTGAAACTGATCTTGTAAGTTTCCAAATATATTATGTTCCATTTTTCTGCGTGTGAATAAGTGGGTATCTTCCCAAATATGAAATTTCCCCATGCTGAAATATTTATACTTAAGTGCCCTTAATTAACTTCTTTATTGTCAGGATTTTGATACACACATACAAAAATAAATGATCAAGTTTTCCAGCCAAAATAGAGTAACAAGGATCAGGCTTACCCACACATTTGAAAAAGCTAGCAAAAAAACGACCAAATGTATGAAACAGTGATTTCAGACAATAGAATACAAGGCATAAAAAGATGATTGACAAAGGAGAAAAAGGAAATACTAACATTGCCCCAGATCACTGAGCATAAAGTGTTTTCAGGGCACAGAGCAGAAAGCAGGAGCTAACTGCAAGGCTGTTGCACTCCTTATTTTGAGGAGAGAAAGTTGTGAGTCAGGAGAGGCTGGGGTGCCTTGTATTCACAAAATAGAGTATCAGAAAGGATAAAGTTGCACAGAAAGAAAACTGTGATATTATCAGAGGTTCTCCCTTAAACTATGACTTAATAATGATAAGTATTAAGGACAATTAATCTCCTGTTGGGATTAGGGAGATTCTTCTAGGAAATCAAGACGAATTATCAGTGATTCCAATCCCAGAACATCTTCAGAATTACCAGAAGGATTTTTATCCATGTTGACTCCTAGGCCTAGTAGGAACCTGGCTATCAGTATTTTGCATCACTCTGGTTGATTCTGCTACATGGTGTGATGACTAGCTTAATGAACATCATCTGTCCCTGGGCTTGCTTCCTTCTTGCTACCTGTGCCTAAGCTTCTCTGCCTAATGGGCTTTGAGGCAAGGCCAAGCTTATACCTGTAGTCCAAAGGGAGGTCTGGTGATGACTCAGGTCCAGGACCTTATCACCTGAGTGTACATGTTAGGAGGCTGCTCAAGCATATGAAAATAACCACCAACAACCAAAGGAAAACACAGGAAGTAATACTCAAGACTTGAAGAATTTCAGGGACTATTCATATTTTTGCCTGTCTGATACAATCAAGTGAAATTAGTCCTAAATTAATGTCGTGTCTTGACTTCCACTAACATTACTTAAAACAAGATATAAAATGATCAAATATTTTGGTGTGTGTTTTAAATAAAAGCTCAAAAATAATAGATAAATATGAAGTCAAGAGCAAATGAAATAAAATAAGTAGAATAGGTAGAATCATTAAATTAACAATAGAACCTGGAACAATGTGTTTGAATGTTTTATCCCTTGGGCGCTGTTGATATGAGATGTCCAGTTGAAAATTGTGTGCTACCTGTTTCGTAAATTTAAAATCTCTGATAAGGCGAAACAAATATGAACTTGAGAAATAGTGTGCTGGCATTGGGCCTTTTTGACAAGACACAGAAGACTGTGAGGAATAGTAGGTACTTATTGTCTGTGTTGAGGTCACCTGCTGAGCCAAAAGTCTTGCATACCTTCTGTGGGAGAGGAGACACTGAGTGGCAATGTAGTAGGAACTTCAGGAGGTCTTGATAAGATTGATGTGATTAGCTAAAATAAAACCTTTCAATAGCAACAGAAACTTATAAAGTACTGAAGGAAATGCAGAATGGCAGAGAAACTTTGGGAAACAGGGAGCTGCTTCTTTGAGTCTATGTAAAAATAGATTAGCAGATTTTTATGAAGTTAAACATGTTCTTACCACACAAAACCTAGCTATATCTTATTAGCACTGAAAAAATTATTTTGTAATTGATGTACAGTAGAATTCATTAATCTAAACTTTCTTATTTTTCTTAGGTATCATTTTCTATCAGCATAAAAAGCTTCCTTTAGCCTTTTATCAACACAGCAGGTTTATTGATAATGAATCCTCTTAATTATACTTCATCAGAAAATGTATTTTTTTCAATCTTATTCCTGAAGCATATTTTTATTGGATCTAGAACTGCTGGTTTGCAGTTTTGACTTTAACTTTTTAAAACTTTATTATTCTACCATCATCTGGGTTTAGGGGTTACTGACGTGAATCCAGGTCAAACAGATTGCTGTTGCCCTGCATGTACTATTGACATTAGGCTGCATTGATTTTGGGACAATTTGTTAATAATATGTCTGGTCATGGTTGATTTTATCTAGTTTGAAACTAATTGAGTTTCTTAAAATTGTGATTATCTACACAATTATCTGCTAAATCTAAAGAATTCATTCATTATTTCATAAAAAAATTGCTGCACAAATCATTCAGTAACTCCAATGACATAGAAGTTAGACTTGTTAATATTGGCTCTCAGGTCCTGAAACTCTGCTAACTTTAAATAATTTTTTTTCTGTTCATCGGACATCATTGTAGTTGATCTGTTTTTGAGTCCATGACTCATTACTATCATCATCACCCAGCTATTGAATCAGTTACTAATTTATCATTTCTGACATTTTTTTCACTTTGAAAATTATATTTGCTTATGTTATATAGTTTATATTTATCTACTGAGGATATGTACCTTTAGTTTCAACTCTATTAACAATTTTCTAGCATTAAGTGTATGCTTAATAATTATAATATCTACTTTATCATTTTTCTTTAAAATTTTGCAAGTTGTTCTCCCCCATCCCCCAAATCATAATACTTCAATAGAATGTCAAGAAGGTACCCATTGTGCCCTGGATATTTTTACTACTATATCCAAAGACTCTAAATTCTGCTAAAATCTTCCTGAGAGTGTAAGTTTTTGTTTTATTCCATTTCAGTTCAGCAAGCAAGTATCAAATTTGCTCCACAAATTTTCATTGTCAGTTCACAGTAGTTTTAGTAGTAATTTAGTTTCAAAGCCTTTGCTGTATTGTGACTTTGTCTCTCAGAGTTTCTTTTGGGACTTCCATGATGGTTTATATCTTAGTTGAATTCACAAAAACCTTTGTGTACTTCCCCAGGAGTGTTCCATATATGTTCTGCTTGGGGAAATCACAGGACTCATTAGTGTCTGTGTACAGAATTAGTGCTTCCCTGACAGATATTATTTCCCTTGGATCTTTCTCCTAGAGAATTCAGTTCTCAGGGCCTTATTCCAATTCTTTTTGCTCATACATACAGTGCTTTTTTTCATTGTTTTAGTTCCTCATACATTTTCATACTTCCACGCAAATAGTCCACAATCAGTATTCAGTAGCCAGGGAGTTGGGAAGATACATTAAGAAAAATGTATTTCTTCCATAATGTTTGCCTCATATGGATCTCATTTCCTGTATTCAGAGGAATAGGTTTTCTCATGGAGTTTCCCTCATGGCACAGTAGCATAGTTCTGTAGCTGGATAACTGGGGACATTTTCCCCAGGTCCTCTAGCCATAAAGACAGCCCATGCACCAAGGTTTCACTAAGAACCTCTGACATGAATTTCCTTAGTTCAGCCTACTCTTCTGTCAGAGAATAACAGATAGTGAAAAAAATCAGGAAACTTCCTGCCACAACTTTTGTTTATTTTCAAATTTTAGCTCCTCTCAACAATCTGCTGGTTAGTATCTACTTTTCAGAGTCCTGAGTTTTTTTGTTTGTGCATATTCTGCCCCAAATTTTCATTTTTAATAAGTAGAGAGACAAATTGAAATAAGTTTATACCATTTTATCTATTATCAAAAATGTACTCTTTTAGGTCATTAGATAAGAAAAAAAGCCATAGTTTCTTACAATAGCTTGGAGTCAATATGGCCCTTTCATTCATAATTATCACAAATTGTGAAAAAGAAACATCTCTATCAAATGCTTC
This sequence comes from Ictidomys tridecemlineatus, assembly GCF_052094955.1. Taxonomy (NCBI): domain Eukaryota; kingdom Metazoa; phylum Chordata; class Mammalia; order Rodentia; family Sciuridae; genus Ictidomys; species Ictidomys tridecemlineatus. The sequence continues at coordinate 90,706,980 of NC_135484.1, read as the reverse complement.
AAATATGCTGTATTATAGTATACTCATGCAATGGATTGCTCAACATCTATAGGGAATGAGCTATTGACACATGGACAACACGGATGACCACGAATGTATTATAATCAGGAAAAAAAGGCAGCTGTAGCAAATCATATATGAATTTATTTCTTTTATAGATAGTCTAAAAAGACAACAATATTGTGACAGATTGGTAGTTTTTAAGGGACACAAAGCATAGGAAGGGATTTCTACATGAAACTTTTTAAGGGTTAGTAAGATTGTTGTAATAATAATTTCATGGTTTTAATTTATACATAAAAATCATATATACTTCCAGAATATATGACTTTCCATACATTTCAAAATTTAAATATTATGTGCCTAAATTAGGCAAAATATGTTGTATATTTATTAACAATTCAATAAAATTAATTTCTAAATTTAAATAAAGATACAATGTATACTGTATTATCTGCCTTTATCCTCTGCCAAGTTAAGTAAATACAGTAATTTATGTTTTCTGAGTTTATTACTGATGTAAACCTGAAAATGCTGTGTGGTGATTCTAATGAGAAAAGATGTTGTATGTCAAATGGACATGGTACTCCTTAATTTTATGTAAAATGAAAAAAAGTCTGTAAGTGTGTTGACATTCTTTGTTTGTTCTCTCTAATTTCTCTCACTTATTTGATATTTTCCTCCACTCAAAGGGTACTTGCTGAAAAAAGTAGATTAAGTTTAATTCCATCTGCTTACATGAGAAAAAAAAAAAAAAACAACTTCTGAGATGGAACGATAGGAAGACCACTCCAGGCACATGTAGGATTCAGAATCCCTATGAATATAACTCCTAAAATTATTCATTTTTTATGATTTGTTCAGTTTATTTTGGGTGATTTGTAATGACTGATTATATCTCTGAAAATAGTTTCTCAAAATTTGCTCTGAAATTACTTCATAGAAGCTATATTTATCAGTACTTGAAATAAAGGTAAAATGTGTAGTTCATATTAAGTAAAAAACCAAATATATCAAGTTTGCTATATTTAAAAGAAAAATATTGGCAGAAAGTACCTTATATTTTATTTTACATAACAGTTACCATGTTATTATATTTAAAAAATTATATTGAAGCAACAGTTTCAACAAGCAACATAGAAATCATTTGTGTCTCCAGCAGAGCTAGAATATGCATCCCCTTCATTAAACTGCCCTAAAAAAAAGATAAGAATATGATACTTACATTAGATCTTCGTTCTTTATCTGGAATTATATCCTATACTACAACAAATACCAAAGTACCAGAACCTTGGTCAGAATTTTCAAATAGCACATGTTGAACAAGCATCTGTCACAATAAGATAGGCATACATTTTACACATGCATAATTAAATGATGTAAAAATCCTTAAGTTTCATGATACTAAATTAAACTTTTGATTTTTTTATCTGCAATGATAACTTAAAGTGAAAGGTTTGCCTCCAAAATAAGATATTTGGACATAAGGTAAGTATTATCTATATCATGCTTTCAAAATAAAAATACTAAAATAATTCAGAAGCTTTAAGAATGTTAAAAATAAGCTGGATGATGTGGTGCATTCCTGTAATCCCAGAGACTCAGGAGGCTGAGGCAGGAGGATTGTGAGTTCAAAGCCAGACGCAGAAAAAGTGAGGTGCTAAGCAACTTAGTGAGACCTTGTCTCTAAATAAAATATAAATATGGCTGGAAATGTGGCTCAGTGGTCAATTGCCCCTGAGTTCAATCCCCAGTACCAAAAAAAAAAGTTAAAAATATAAACATGTTCATCTAATAGCTTATCCATATAGGTACTATTTAAAAATAAATACCATAAAATCAATATAGATTTTACATCCATTCTAGCTTTTGTTTGGAATATCTACAAAAATATTTAGAAGTGTAAAGGAATTCTTCATCTAATTTTATCCACTTAGAAATTCATGTTATTTAAGAATCCAAACACTTGGTTATGGATATACTAGCATACTGGCATTTCAGTCCCAGGTTTTAATTCAGGCTGTTTATCGGATTTGGGGAATGTCTTTTCATCTGTCAGTGGGGATTTACATATTTCTAATAAGAGTGGAAACTTCTTTAATAAGTTGTTACTAATAGGAGAGGTAGTATGCTTTGTCATCAAATATCATTACCTTATTAATTACATGGGCAATGACAGGCATTTCACAAGAATGTTTATTTTAGAAATTTATTTCAAGTTTGTTCATTTTTTATGTAGGGGGCTCCTGAAGAACTTCCTTCCCTGAAACCTCTTAAGATTTTTTTTTTATTTTTATTGTTTATTTTTAGTTACACATAGCATTAGGATTCATTTTTACATAATTACAAATGCATGGAATAAAATTTGCTCTTCAATCCCCACTATTTCCCCTTTTTCCCCACCTCTTCTCTTCCCTCTATTATACTGATCTTTCTGATATTTACCTTTAGTTTGTTGTTGTTGTTGTTGTTATGATGGGGAGAGTTTCTGAAGTATATTCATATATATACACAGGAAATTTAAGTTAGATTCATTCCACTGTTCTTCTCTTATCCCGTCCTTCTTCCTTCCCCACAGCCTCCTTCATCTAGTCTACTGATCTTTCACCTATTTTGATGGAACATGAGATCTGCTCTCTGATGCCCAAACTGATGATCACTAAAGAACACAAACCCCTGCTTCTCTCTGCTGTCATCACACAGTGCTTGCATCCCATACCTTGTGTTCCTCTTTTTTGAGCTCCTGTTGGATTATTATAATATCTCCTTTTCAGTGATGGTATATATGATATTTGTGTGATATGTAAATACTAAACACAAGAACTGACAAAATTTTAACACTATAACAGTTTTTTTTTATTGGTTGTTCAAAACATTACAAAGCTCATGACATATCATCTTCCATACATTTGATTCAAGTGGGTTATGAACTCCCATTTTTAACCCCAAATACAAGTTGCAGAATCACATCGGTTACACATCCACATTTTTACATAATACCATATTAATGACTGTTGTATTCTACTACCTTTCTTATCGGCTACTATCCCCCCTCCCCTTCCCTCTCATCTTCCCTCTCTACCCCATCTGCTGTTGTTTAATGCTCTTCCTTGTTTTTTTTTCCCCTTTCCCCTCACAAACTCTTATATGTAATTTTGTGTAACAATGAGGGTCTCCTTCCATTTCCATATAGTTTCCCTTCTCTCTCTCTCTCTCTCCCCCCACTCGTCTCTGTTTAATGTTAATCTTTTCCTCATGCTCTTTTTCCCTGTTCTGATCTTAGTTGCTCTCTTTGTATCAAAGAAGACATTTGGCATTTGTTTTTTAAGGATTGGCTAGCTTCACTTAGCATAAGTACTGGTACCAAAACAGGCAGGTGGACCAATGGTACAGAATAGAGGACACAGAGACCAATCCACAAAATTACAACTTTCTTATATTTGATAAAAAGCATGCAATGGAGAAAGGATAGCATCTTCAACAAATGGTGCTGGGAAAATTGGAAATCCATATGCAACAAAATGAAGCTGAACCCCTTTCTCTCGCCATGCACAAAAATTAATTCAAAATGGATCAAGGAGCTAGATATCAAATCAGAGACTCTGCACCTGATAGAAGAAAAAGTTGGCTCCGATCTACATATTGTGGTGTTGGGCTCCAAATTCCTTAATAGGACACCCATAGCCCAAGAGTTAATAACAAGAATCAACAAATGGGACTTACTTAAACTAAAAAGTTTTTTCTCAGCAAGAGAAACAATAAGAGAGGTAAATAGGGAACCTACATCCTGGGAACAAATTTTTACTCCTCACTCTTCAGATAGAGCCCTAATGTCCAGAATACACAAAGAACTCAAAAAAATTTAACAATAAGATAACAAACAACCCTATCAACAAATGGGCCAAGGACCTGAACAGACACTTCTCAGAGGAGGACAATCAATCAATAAGTACATGAAAAAATGCTCACCATCTATAACAGTATTTTTAAACCATATGCAAATGCTAATATAGTAGATCTGTGTGATATGCTCATCTTGTGTAAGAGAACTTTGTGTGCTTTGAATAATACCCACTCCCTTTGTCCTTCTATCCAGCCCCTGGTAACTACTATTTAATTCTCTGCTTCTATAATTTTGATTATTTTATATCATTATACAAGTAGTATGTAGAATTCATTCTTCTGTGTTTAGTGCAGTTCTTTAGTCTGACTTAAAAATAATATCTTTTAGGCTTTTTCATGCTGTCTGAAATGGAAGAGTTTCCTTCATTTTTAAGGTTAAATGAGCTTCTGTTTTATGTGCTATGGTTTGTATATAAGTTAAGTGTCCTCTGAAAATTCATGTAACAGTTTGTTCCCAAGATGGTAGTACTGGGGGCAGTAGGACTTTTCTGAGGTGGGGTTTAGTGGGAAGTCCTGAGGTCACTGGGACCCCTTGGAAAGGAATTATTTGTGAAAACCCTTTGGAGTTTATTCTGTGAAGATTTTTATATATATAAAAAAAGCAAGTCACCCTCCCCTCTCTTCTTGCTCCCTGGTTTGAGATGTGAACATTTTTTCCTACATGTGTTCTGACTAGGATCTGAGGTGAGGCTGAATAAATGGTACCACCTGATCTTAAACTCTCAATTTACAAACTATGAGCAAACAAGTCTCATTTCTTCCTATGTTGTCTGCCTTGTGTATTTTGTTAAGATAATGCAAAGTCAACTATTATAGTATATATGTACCACATTTTCTTTATGTATTCATTCATCTGTCAATAGATGTTTATCTTTTCAAAACTGTAGCAGCCTTTCTGTCTTACTATCATAACTTTTTACTAGAAGAAACCTGCTTTTAATCATTATAAAGCAACTCCTTTAGTTATTCTGAATTTGTATGTACTAGTCTATAGGCTGAGATGTTTTGATATATACTGGGTAGGGTGTAGTGACATATCTCACTCTGCTTCATAAGATTGAAAAAAAATATATGTGGATATGTCTATCTCAAAGCCTGATAAATAAAATTGTTCAACTTGTCATTAAATCTAGCTTGAGACCACAATGTTTTAATAATATGGTATATAATAATATTCTACAACATTTAAAACTAGTTTCAAATCAACCAAAACACTCAGAAATGGAACTATAAAGTTTCTGTCTGTAGGGTTAATGTTGAGTGCTCTTATTCACAAACTCCTTCTCTAATAATTGCCAATGTTTTCTCTCCATATTAAGTAATTAAGTGGACTTACTTTGAATCATTGTGTTTGCTTCTCAGTTCCTCTTCATTGAGCACTTTTTAAATGCATTCCATTTTCCTTATTGGGATTTGGCAAATTATCCTGTTAAACGTTCGTTCAAAATGACCTTTAAAGACCTCTGGTATATCAACTTCTTCACTATATTGATTTTGTTATGCATTAGTTGAGCCTACGATTACAAACCCATTAAAACATTTTTTTCTCCCTAGCCTTGCAGGGTTTTTTTTTTTTTTTGGTATAATTGACAGAAAGATTTTTGCCTTTTAGAGTTTACTCCAATTGATAAAATTTTCATAACAAGCAATTATTCTGTGGATCTATTATTTGCTTTTTGTTTAGTATTTTTTATCTGAGTTAATAGTTTAGACAACCTCTTTTAAACTTTATCTCAGAAGATAAATTAATGTAGCATACATAGATATTACCCTTCAAAACAAATAATTGATACAAATTTTCAAAATATTGAATATTTTAAAAACCTCCATGAATAGAATTAAACTACCATTTATAGAACCATCAATTTGTTAAAATAAAAACTAATACAATGATGGATTTGATCCTGTCTATAAATAAGGACATTGCTATACATTCTGAAAGTAAAATTAAATTGCATTAATGTATATGTGTGTGTGTGTATATGCACAAATGCAAGACACATGTGTACACAGATCTATATGTATAACACATACATATGTGTGTATATGAAAACACAACATATACACAAACCTAAATTCATGTGTATAAATTAAATTTGCATTTTCATTAATTATATGCATATGTATGCATATTTGTATATGTTTAAATATTAATTTTCATGTATTTTCTTCCAAAACAAATATCCCCTTAGTCATGTTAAGATTTTTTTTCTTAGTCAGTGTCCAAATAATTTGACTTAACAAACTATTAAAATCCCATTTAAAGATATTTTGAAAGTCATTCAGTGTAGTTTTATTTATAGTATAGAAAACAGAAAATAATATTGATCTCCAATGATTAAGACTTGTTAAATGTGTAAGAATCTACAGCTATAGTGGATTAGTATGAATATATTAAGCATTATATTTTAAATGTCATGTACCATATAGTAATAATAAAAAATATAAAATTTTAAAGCAGTGCATTCATAAGAAAAATTACAAATACACTAAAATAAACTATACAAGTGCACAAAAATATATTGCTTATAGCTGGGCACAGTGGTGAATTCCTTTAATCCCAGTGAATTTAGGAGCCTACAGGTCCTAAACTAGTCTCAGCAAAAGTAAGGCTCTAAGCAACTCAGATCCCGTCTCTAAATGAAATACAAAATAGGCTGGGTATGTGGCTCAGTGGTTGAGTGCCCCTGTATTCAATCCCTGGTACCAAACAACAACAAGGATGTATACATATATGCATTATTTATAGATTGATGTTTAATTTTAGCTAAAATTTGTAATTTTCTATAGTTTTAAAACTTTTGTTTTGAAAGCTTCTACATTAAATTATGATTTAAAAGATAAAAAAATGGTACCCCTGTTTCTTTCTCTCTCTCTCTCACACACACATTAACAATAGCAAGACACCTATATTTTTCTTCTTAAAATAATTCTACTATTAACATTGCATCTCCAGTTCAAATGCTTAAATAAGGAAAATTACTCCCAGAATGGAAAATTGCCTTGCTTTTTTTATGAAAGAGAAGTCTACAATTCTGCAGGTCTGTGAGGTCTTTTTTAAAGAGAACTTTTCCTGATTATTTGTTGAGGTTTTCAGTTTCTGAACTTTTGTTATTATCCACTTCAGAGAATGCAGCAACCCACATTTTTAAACTATGATGATTAAGGCATGACATTAGAATAAAATCATTGTATTTTCTTGCTCTTCAATGCAATGATATTTCATTATGATGGGAATGATGTCTAAGGTAGTTGGCTGAGTAATAATAAAAAGATTTAAACAAAGGGAACCAGTTTTCTAGAGAAGATACAGCATTGTAAATCTCAGTTGCTTCTTGGAAAACACATCAAAGCAAAAAGCAACAATGGTTTTTCAGGACAGGCCATTTCATGTTGTGTCATGTATCAATAAATAGACTAATTTTGCACATTAATTTTAATGTTTATTCAGGGCAAAGTGAATATTATACTCTCTCCTATCTTATTTAATAACTTGCATTCTCATAAAAATTAGTAATCTGACTGTATGCAATTTTGCATGTTTTAGTATATGTATCAAATATGTTAATATAAGTCTGTAAACATATACACACATATATGTATATGTATGTGAACTCTTAAGTAAAATGAAACTTTTAATACTAAAAAAAGTCATAAAATTGTTATGGTCCCATAGTTTAAAACCTGCTCTTTGGAACAGGGACCTAAACAGTTACACAAAATTTTAAAGCAGAATTCAAAGATAGAATGGCAGAATAAATTTTGTTGTTAAAAATTACTAGTAATTTAAAACAAACATTTTCACTTTTCTGCCTTTTATAAAATATTTGGGATAACCATATCTTGCTTTATGTTTTTCAGAAAGAAAGCTCTTAACTAAAAAAAGACGTCTATGAATAAAATTGCAAAATAATCATTCTTATCTCAAAGAAGTACAGAGGTGAGATGGGTGGAAGCATTTTGCATAATATGGGTAGCTTCACTCTCAGTTCAGATCATATTGAAACTGTATAAATAATCTCAAATTTGTTGTAATAATTTTAGGGAAGCAAAGAATGTTTGTATTTATAGGAGGATACAAGGAGTGACAAATGTGGACTTAAGAGCAAGCCAATAATAACAAAAGAAGATGTTAGTAATCACTTTAAAGTGTACAGTAGGCCAGGCCAGTGAAGCATGCCTATAATCCCAGCGTCTGAGAGCCTGAGGCAGGAGGATTGCAAGTTCAAAGCCAGCCTCAGCAAAAGTGAAGTGCAACTCAGTAAGACCCTGTCTCTAAATGAAATATATATGTTTTTTTTTTAAAGGGCTGGGGATGTGGCTCAGTGGTTAACACCTCTGGGTTTAATCTTCAGTACCCAAACAAATAAATAAATTAAATACATAGTACTTGTTAATAGTTTTTATTGAAAGATACCCAGTTTATCAATTTTCCCTTAATTTGTAGAACAATTTATATTATTTTATGAACTTTGTTTTTGAACAGTTTCTTTTTTATTAATTCTCAAAAGCTTATTATTCAACTCACCATTAATAAGTTCATGGTTAATGCTCTGTAGCAGTGTTACCAGACTTGCCAATTGCCAGCATTCTATTTTAATAAAACTTTTTTCTTGACACCCGAATATTAAATTACTTTTTCCAACACACTGAACTCGCAATACTTAAAAAGTATTCCATACACCATTTTCCCATCATTCTTTAAATCTGAACTTGCATTATTAATCTATAACAGTGGATGTTAAAATGAAGTCATCTTAACAAATACCAGTACATAACATTAGACAAAGGATATTATGCATTAGTTTGTGGTCTGAAACATTAAATTTTATATTTGTTTTGTTTGGGATAACTGAAACTTTACCAAATTTAAAAGCAAATAATGTTTAAAAAAATTGGTTCTCTACATTAGTTCCAAATATCTCTATTTACAATTATAGGACTCATGTCACAGTTCAACACCAAAAACATCTGCAAAATTTTCTAATTAATCTTTTATTCATTCCATGTGATAGCTTTTATTTTATTTTTTTTAAGTGAAGTTCTAACAAGTAGTTTTATAAACCCTGCTTCCAGAGCCTGAATTGACTATACCTGTTGACTAATTAGACTTAGAAAAAAAACTTGAATTTTACCTTCTTATTTCACTGAACTGGTACAAAACAAAACAAAGTTTAAAACCTTAAAACCGTACACAAACACAAATCCCCCAACCAAAGAACACTTACATCAGAAATTTGTTTTAGTCTATGAATTGAATTTTTAACACTGAGGCACAAGCAAACAAATAATGCCCTGTTCCATCCTCTTTTTACAGTTTAAATTTTTATTTTACTTTATTTAAATTTTGTATTAGAAACATAGTAGTTGGGTTCAGTTTGACAAACTCATTGTCACATAGTATTTGATCTCCATCCTCCATTTTAGTCCCTGATACTCCCATTTCCCTTTCCTCCTCCCTCCCTCTATTCTCCTTCCTCTATTCTACTGATCTTCCTTTCACTTGATTATTTATTAATTGGTTGTTGCTTTTTTACATATACATAATGGTGGAATTTCCTGTGGTATATTTATATAAGTAGATAGTATGATTTTTAAAAAAATTTGTTCTACATTTCTCCCCTTTCCCCTTCTTTGTCTTTTATGATTAATTTTCGCTTGAAATCTTCTTTGTCATATCATCCTTATCAGATATGATAATAGGTCTGCCTCCTTTTCAGACTCTCTTTGCATGGAATATTTTTTTTCATCTTTTTATTTTCAGCCTATGGGTGTCTTAAGCCATGAGGTGAATCTCTTGCAAACAGCATAGAGTTTAGTTGTTGGATTTTGTTTTTAAATCATTTCGGTTAATGTATGTCTTTTAATTGAAGTGTTGTCTTCCATCTATGTCTTTTATATTCAGTGTTACTATTCATAGGTGTTTGTAATGTCCTGCCATTTTTTTTTTATTCTGTCTTGATATTCATTTACTTGGTTGTGCTTCTAGAGTCCATTATCTGTGAAGGAGCTTTCTTTTTTTTTTTTTCTTTTAGAGGTGTGCAGTATATCTTAGAGCACTTTTTGTAGTGGTGTCTTCATGGTCATGAATTCTTATCGTTATCCTTTTCTTGGGAAGATTTTATTTTCTTCATTGATTTTGAAATATAGCTTTGCTAGATATTGCAATCTATTTTGCAAATGTGTTCTAATCAGTTGTACATGCAAGCAGAATGCATGTTGACATGTTGTACACATATGGAGCACAACTTCTCATTCACCTGGTTGTACACAAAGTTGAGTCACAGCAATCGTGCAACCATACATGTACATAGAGTAATAATGTCTGACTCATTCCAAATCCTTCCCATTCCCACACCCCTCTCCTCTTTCACTCCCCTCTGCTCTATCCAAAGTTTCTCTATTTTTTCCTAGCCCCCTTACCCCATTAAGGATCAGCATCCACATATCAGAGAAAACATTAGGCCTTTGGTGTTGGGAGATTGGTTCATTTTGCTTAGCATTATATATTCCAGCTCCAAGGATGTAGCAATCTTGACAGGCAATTGTTTTCTTTTAGAGCCTGGAATATTTTATTTCAAGTCCTCCTTGATTTTAATGTCTCAGTTGAGAAGTCAGAGATGAAACATTGTTTTTCCTTTAAATGTGACCTGACATTTTTTATCTTGTATATATTAATATTCCTTACTTATATTCTTTGTAAGGCATTTTGATTATGATGAGTGTTGAAGATGCTCTGTTCTGATCTGGTCTTTTCTACTGGAGTCCTATATTCATGCTGATTGTGGATGTCCATTTTATTTCTAATATGTGGAAAGTGTTCTGTTACTATCTTATTGAAAATGTTTTTAATGCCTTTAGTCTGTAACTCCAAGCTTTTTTTTTTTATGTCAATGAGTCTCAGTTTTGCTCCTTTAAGCTGTTCTAGAGTTCTTGTATATTCTAATTCTGGTTTTTACTTTTTTTTCCTTTATCACATACTTATCATTCAAGTTCATAAATTCTTTCTTTCGTATCTGAAGTTCTATCTAAGGCCTGAAGTTTTATTTTGTGGATAGTTCAATGTTGGGGTTTAAGTGTGCAGAGTTTAGCTCCCTCAGCCTGACTTTTTGCAAGGGCTGTGCCTGTGATTTAGGTCAGCTGAGGCACGCCTCTCTAGGAGGAGGAAAAGTTCTCTTCCCCTTATCACAAGACACAAGCTTTTGCATGGTTTGGCCTAGAGGAAGAAGCTTTCTGCATACTGGACCTGGGAACAGTACATTCGGGAATTAGATAATGTCTACAAAGAACTTTGGGAGGGTACTCATCAAATGAACAGGAACAATCTGAATTTAGCTCTGTGTACCCGCTGAGACATGATATTTGGGAAATGTAGATGAAATATTACTGAAGAATTGCTTGTTTTGTTAGAAGAAGAATATAAAAGGAACTTGCAAATAAACCTCAGCATGCAGTTGCAATTGCTGCCTTGGCTCTGCATCCCCTGTGTGCCGGTGATTTCGCAACCCTTACCCAGGGACCCGAACGCACTAGATGTTCACAGTCCAATATGTTGGTGACGCTTTCAAATTATTTTTTTTTATTTGTTTTTTTGTGTTTTCATTTTCATGAGTTTTAGTTGATTTCTTTTTAGTATCTTTATTTATTTATTTAAGTGGTCTTTCTTCTCCTGTATTTACTTTCATAATTCATTCTTTGTATCTTCTTTTAGTTCATGGAACATTTTAAAATTTTTATAGAAAGTGGAATTACATCAACTTCTATATCTGTGCAATTCTTTTTTAGGATATTTTGAATTTGTTAGAAGATTTATTTATCTGTTTCATCATGTTTTCAGAGAAAATACAATAGTTGATATGGATTCCTCCTCCTATTTTATACATGTCTTTTTGTGTGTAGTTATCTTTTTTATTCAAAGACTTCTCTCTGATTTTGATGTATGAGTAGATGATCAGAAATGAGAACTAAGGGTCCCCTCAGGTTTTCCCTTCTTGGGGCCACTTGTTGGTTTGAGGTTTTTATCCTCCCAGTTGTATATATTGAAGAGTCATTGAGGCTTGAGTGGGGCTATATTGTGTGAGGCAAGCTTTGCTGTTACATGGCTGACTTGTGAGCAGTGCTCTGCAGTAGGATCTCTACTCTGAACTTGAAGTGTCCCAACCACTTTCCAACACTTTTTAAAGGACGTGGTCTCATAAATAGTAATGTTAGCATCAGATGCAAAGTCTTAAGATAAATGTCCAGTGTCTACTTTGATATTTATAATGTTAATTGACACATATATAAGAATGGTGGTGTCAAAATTTAACATCAACACCAACAATTAAGAAAAAATAAATAGCATGAACTAGATCAGTCATTAACCAGCAGGGATCTACTGTGTTGTTCACTGCATAATATTCACAACAATGTGAATGGGGTCGAGAATTTATAAATTATATAATTTTCTTTCATAGTGTGATTACAATTTCTTAAGTAAATACTTTAAGAAGGCAATAGAAAGTTGAAATGTTTAAAGAGTGAAGAAGAGAGGCTAGAGATATGTAACAGATTGGTGGATATAAATAAGGAATTAAATAATTAAAAGTAATAAAATAAGGAAATATAAGAAGAAACAGGAAAATTTGACTACAGCACGGGAATAGAGAGAAGAAGGGACAATAAGCAGAGGGCAGTAAGCCAAAGTGCAAACAAATATAAGACCCAAACAATTCAAATCCATGTATAATTATAACCCACCTAAGTCAAATTAAGCCTGTATGATAAATAGTTGAAGAATATAGAAATTAAAATGAAAATAAGATTATAAGTACATAATGTATATATATATATATTTTTTTTTTCTGATTCTATTCATGCAGTGAGTTGACTCACAACCACACAGACACACACACACACACACACACATACACACAATCTTAAATAATGGGAAAATATTTATATTAAAATAATTATATTAAAATATAATGAAACTTTTTTAAAAAATTAAAATTAATTAAATAAAAAGTGAAAAAAATGAGGATACAGGAAAAAGAAAACAGGGAAAAATTAAAATAAACTTAGTGGGAAATAAAGGACTTGTTTAAGAACAGACTTTCATTGCTTGTGTTTATTTTTGGGGTTTATAACTCTTGGATTAAGGGGTGGGGATTGTTAAATCTAAAGTTTTTGTGTTCTTTACCTGGTTTCCAGCTGTTGTGACTAGGAACCAAAGCTCATTAATATAGTGGGAGAGAATAGTGAATACTTATTTATACTGGAGCTTGTGCAGATTTATAAATTGGAAGTTCCAGAAGCTGGAGTTTGGTCTTGGCTGACCCTTAGAGCTCTGTCAGTGGGTGTTTGAGATTTGACTCACCCTGTTGATGGGGAAATGCCCATCTCTGCTGGACACATGTGGCACAGCGACAAAGGGAGTTCTCTCTTCTTGATCTGAAGCTTGTGTGTCTTGGGTACCATTTTCTGAGGACCTATTTCAGTCACACTGATCCAGGCACACTCTGGGGATTGAACCCAGGAGTTCTCAATCACTGAGTCATATCCTTAGCACTACTCTTAGTATTTTATTTTAAGACAGGTCTTGCTAAGTTGCTTAGGACCTGGTTAAGTTGCTGAGGCTGGCTTTGAACTCACAATCCTCCTGCCTCAGTCTCTCAATGTAACTTATTGTTTCTTATAACATGTTCAAAATCTTTACCTTTTTGTGTCTCTATGGTTACTTTCATTGTCCAGCATTGAATCTCAGTGAGTCGCCTTAATTTTCCAACTCACCAAGGAGCAGTATTTCTGCTTTATATATCTGGTGGTAGAGAACTGCTGACAAGCACACTCTTTCTGTAATCCATCATCTTCTTTTAATACCTGTTTAAAATTTTTAAAAACCATCAAAGAAATGATTTTTGTATCATTTAAAATAAGGTGGATTGCAACAACAAGCATTTGTGTGTACAGAAAAATCACTAACATAGTGCAGAATGCTTGTGTACTTAAGCCTGCACTCAGTTCTCCTACTATTTTTTTTTTTTTTTGTACCAAGGATTGAACCCAGAGGGAATTAATCACTGAGCCACATTCCCAGCCCTATTTTGTATTTTATGGAGAGACAGGGTCTCACTGAGTTGCTTAGTGCCTCACTTATTACTGAGGTTGGCTTTGAACCCACGATCCTCCTGTATCTGTCGCTGGAGCCACTGGTATTACAGGCATGCACCACCTCATCTGGCTAGTTCCCCTGTTATTGACACCTACATTAGTGAAAATTAATCAGTAATACTATATCAGTATTATCATTATAACTAATATCCATAATTTATTTGATTTTTTAGGTCTCCCCAATAACTTCTTCTATCCTAGGATCCCATTCTGGACATCCTATCAAATTTTGTTTTTATTTATTTTGGGGCTCTTCTTTGTTGTAAAAATTCCTTAGACTTTCCTCATTTTCAGTTAATTTGAGAAGGGTTGATCAATTAGTTTGTAGAATATGACTCAATAATAAATTGGTTTAATTTATAAAGGGTATCTCTCTTTATTCATTTATTTATCTAATATATATATATATACATATATATGTATATATATATATATATATCAGCATGAATTCAGGGATAGTTTATTTAATACTTTGAGTTCATATCAAATAATATTATATTTTTATTTGCTCACATTCTTTTAGATTTGGCCATTGGGAGTTCTTTGAGTTAGCTCCTGTAGTAATTTGTCATATCTCCATTGTCTCATATGGGTTTTGTTTGTTAATTGGTTTTGTTTTGCAATGCTTAGAATCATACCCAGGCCCAGGAACTTGTACATTCTGGGTAAGTACTCTACTACTGAGTTTTACCACTAGCCCATGGATTCTTATTTTTATTTGAGAACTATTTTATTTTCTGCCATCACAAATTGCTCTACTTAAAAGAGTGAAGCAGGTGGCATCACTATACCAGACCTTAAACTAAACTACAAAGATATAGTAACAAAACCAGCATGATATTGTCACCAAAATAGACTGGTAGACCAATTATATAGAACAGAGGACACAGAAACTAACCCACATAATCACAATTATCTCATATTAGACAAAGTTGCCAAAAACATAAATTGGAGAAAAGATAGCCTCTTTAGCAAATGGTTCTGGGAGAACTGGAAATCTATATGCAACAAAACAAAATTAAACCCCTATCTCTCACCATGCACAAACTCAACTCAATGTGGATCAAGGACCTAGGAATTAAACCAGGGACCCGGTGTCTAATAAAAGAAAAAAATAGGCCCCCATATCCATCATATTGAATTAGGCCCCTACTTCTTTAATAAGACTCTTATAGTGCAAGAATTAAAATCAAGAATCAATAAATAGGATGGATTCAAACTAAAAAAGCTTCTTATCAGCAAAGAAATAATCAGTGAGGTGAATAGAGAGCCTACAGCTTGAGAGCAATTTTTTTCCACTTACACATCAGATAGAGCACTACTCTCTAGGATATATAAAGAACTCAAAAAGCTAAACACCAAAATAACAAATAATCTAAAAATAAATGAACCAATAAACTGAACAGTTACTTCTCAGAAGGTGATATACAATCAATCAATAAACATAAGAAAAATTGTTCAATATCTCTAGCTATTAGAGAAATGCAAATCAAAACTACTCTAAGATTTCATCTCACTCCAGTCAGAATGGCAGCTATTAAGAATTCAAACAACAATAAGTGTTGGAAATGATGTGAGGAAAAAGGCACATACATACATTGCTGGTGGGACTTTAAATTGGTGCAGCCATTAGGGAAAATAGTATGAAAAATCCTTGGAAAACTTAGAATGGAACCCCCATTTAACCCAACTATCCTATTCCTGGGTTTATACCAAAAGGACAAATTGATCTACTTAAATTTGAATATCAGGGCTGGGATTGTGGCTCAGTGGTATGGGCGGGACCC
Source organism: Ictidomys tridecemlineatus (assembly GCF_052094955.1). NCBI lineage: Eukaryota > Metazoa > Chordata > Mammalia > Rodentia > Sciuridae > Ictidomys > Ictidomys tridecemlineatus. The sequence goes on along the minus strand of NC_135484.1, from coordinate 90,691,138 downwards.
AGGTTCCATTCTCAGCACCATATAAAAATTAAAAACAAAAGGCATTGTGTTGTGTCCATCTACAAAAAAGATTCATTGAAAAAAAATTGAATATTCTTTTCCCTAGTCCTAGCATCAGCCATTTCTCCATAAAACTGCTTTCTGTAACTGGAGAATTATATTTATTATTGGGTTATTATTGGATCTGGACCCTTATAACTGACACAACAAGGATATATATATACACATACATACTGACATATGCCTATATATTTCTGTGTATAACTACATTTAACCACATTACAGTAAATATGAAATCATACTGATGTCTTCAATTTTACTCTTTAGGTAAATGAATTATTCTACACTTCTCACCTTGCACTTAAACCAAGAGCAAGAAATGTGGCTACTGACATCCACTGTCTATTTTATAAATTTGTAAGTTCTAGTGTACACTTATGTGGTATTAAAATTGCTAACCTATTGTCACAGGAAGAAATTTTATCAACTACAGTATAGTTTTTTTTTCCAACTATTTTATTCCTATAAGTTTTGTCCATTAATCTCATAGATTCCATTCATTTCCAAAGCAACTTACTTCAATAGTTTTTTCTCCAATAATCTTCAGTCCTTTAATATTTTATAATAATTTGATTATTTTGTTACATTCTACATTCCTGCATCCATAGAACTTCAAAATTATTTTCTTAAAATTTTCACATATCAATTTTATTTTTCTGCTGTAAGTTTTTATAGAAATAAAAAATGGCAGATTTTCATGTGTCTACCTTTTCAGTAAAATATAGAATACTTTCATCACCTTATAAACATCTGAAATACCTGTTCAAATTTTGCATTTTTAAAGTGTTGGTTCATTGAAATTACACAGCCTTTAGTCTTTTCATATTGGTTCTTATCACTTAGAAATGTGCATTAAAAATTCATTCATATAATTTCATAGTTTGATAGGTAGAATATAGGTATATAGTTACTATCCCTCTTTGTGCCTGTAGCTCCTTTTTAAAATCCATTTACCTAGTGGAGTACACATTGGTTGGTTTTAGATCTTGGCAATGATCAATTACGTTGCTTGAACATTAGCATGAAGATTTTTGTAGGGTCATAACCTTTCAACTCAGTTTTATAAACCTATAAATATGATTGTTGGAGCAAATTTATAGATTTAAAAGAAACTAGTAAACTCTCTTCCTAATACATCATATCACTGTTTCTCCAGTAGCAAGTCATGACCCAGTTTCTCCACATGCCTGTTAATGTGGTCTGATACTTTTAATGTTAAAGTAGTATTCCTGATTTCTAACAAATTCCAGTTATTATGTTTAATAATAATAATAATTATATACAACACATCTCTACATAACATATGGATCAAAGAATAGTTTTTTTTTAATTTAAATACTTTAGTCTAAATTTTATTTAAAATATAATGTATTAAAATGTTTGAGATGTAGAGAAATTGTGCTTCGTGGGAAATTCATAGTATAAGTGTATTCACTGATAAAGATTAAAGATTTAAATTAATCTAAAATCAATAATCAATGACATAGTCTTTCATTTTAGGTGACTAGAGAAAAAAAGAGAAATTTAACATTACACATATCTAATTACAATAAACAACAGGAATTTAACCAAAATTAATTTGTAAAACAAAATAGAGAAATTCAACTCAAACAAATGCAAGCTCTTTTGAAATTCAGTAAAATAAATTAATCTATTATGTGACTATCCAACAGAAAAAAAACAGGATACAAATTATCAGAAATGAAAGAGGAATCACTAATACTTATCACCATTAAAAAGACAATAAAGAAAAATATTTAAAGTGCCCTGTATGTACATAAACTCAAAAAAAATTTTTTCCAAAACCTTTCAACAGGATCCCCCCAAATTTTAATATTACTTCAGGGTTTTATGAATTCTCCCACTTCTTATTCATTTTTTTAGAAAAATTCATTTCCTCCTTAATAATGTCAATTTTATCCCAGCCAGGACTGGCTGTAGCTCTGAACTCATGCCACCATGTTGCCAGAAAACTAAACCAGACTGAGTCCCACTTCATGATGTTATGCTCAAATTCAGGACTCCCAAAGACCACTAGAGACCCAAGATCAATGTAAGCAGCAAAGAGGTGTTTATTGTGAGCTAGCTCAGTCCTCCGCGTGCACACACAGCAACTGGTGACACTGAGAGGCCCTGAGCCCAGAGTTTGCAGCATTTTTATACATTCTTTGGAGAGGGCAGGGTCTTCACATACATCATAGTCTCTTTTAGCAAATCATCACACACTGTGGGAAATCAAATAACAACTCTTAAACATGATTAGCGCATTCACTGGCGGGAACAAGTTGGGTCCGGGTGATTGGTCAATACAAAAGGGGTATTCTTTTGAACTGATTGGTTTAAGCCAAGAGGGCTGTACTTGTGGAACTACATGGTTTCCCAACATGTTATCAACCACCATAAACTACTGGGAGGGTTATCTGGCATCCCAGGTATGTCCCTGTCTCATGCTGATTGGTGGCTGCTAGGGGGTTTCTATGGATCCCCACCTAGCCTGACTGAGTCAGGGACACCTGGCACAGCAGATCTCTCCTGTTATTTGTAGATAAACAACTTAGCAGGGTGGGAATGTGCTTAGGAGTGCTCTGTGGGGTTTTCCAAGGACAAAGGCCATGTCCCTTCCTTGGACAGGCTTTGCTCTGAGATAGAGGCTGGTTTTTCAATGAAAGTTTGGTTTCCGCGGAATTTCTTACCCAAACTATGCAGAAAATTTTGAATTGTGAAACTGCTATACCAAAAGCACCCTGCATGAAACTTTTGGAAATCATTCACCAAGTTCTTCAACTTTTCAAACTTGAGATTCCTATGTTTTTTTTTTTTTTAATATTTTGGCATTGTGCAAGACAATAGACACATTCCTAGATTTATCTAAACTTTCTGCTTTTCTCTTTTTTTTTTTTTACATTCGATATTTTCACAGGCCTTGAAACTGCAACCTTAAGTATCATTTCAACTATTTTTAGATTTTTCTAAGATCTTCCAAAGTGGTTATTTAATATCCTATTGAGGAGTTTCCTTTTCTGGTAATGATTATGGGTCTTTCAGTCTATTTTCCAAACCTACATTTATGCCCTTATATAAGGACATGCCTTCTTCAATTTTCTGACAATTATCCATGTCTCTTGCATCTCAAAAACATTGGAATATTGGTAATTTTAACATAAAGAGTGCTTTTGGCCTTTTTAGTTAGCTCTTTTCATGAAATAGGTGTTATAATATCAAGCAATTGATAGTTTTTTCCCCCTATATTGTTTATTCTTTCAAATAATACTTAGGGTACTGTCTTAGATTAAGATCATAGGTATTTCTCAGAATTTCAAGCAACAGTCTTTGAAGCCATTGTACTATATTCTAGGATCAATATACCTCTGGGACTCTATTCAATGTTTTTTAATCTTATTCTTTTTTTTTTTTTTGAATTATCATACAACACTATCAACCTAATTTGGAAACCTTTTCTATAGTTTGTATTTACTACATACTTGGAGAAATTTTAAAATCCTCTTATACAAGATATATTTTGTTCAGTCAGTGTCCTGCTAATATATTAATAATTTTTTTTTTCATGAGATGAGCTTTGTCACCTGCTTGGTGAATCCATCTTCTAGCTGGATTCTAGCACTTTGAATACTAAAAATTTCTAGTAGTTTCATGAGTGCTGACAACCTGCCTGGTGTGTGGACACACTGCTGCCATGCCAACAGGCTAACACTCATCTATATTCTACTGACAACAAGCACTACTTCCTACTCATTTTGCCCAAAGCTTTTTTTTTTTTAATTCTATTGACATTCATCCTACAAATACACAATTAAAAAGCAATATAACAATTAAGAATTGTACTCCTCCTTAACCTCTCCAAACTTATTTGAAAAGAAATACATAGGAAATTTTCTGTCTTAATATTTATAATTTCAAACTCTTTAGTGTTGTGTAATTGTTCCTGGGAGGTACAATGTGAGCTGTTTACAAGAGATGAATGGAACCATGAATTTATAAGCACATGCTCCATTACACTCAAGTGTATTGCTTCTTAATTTACATCTTGCTTTGGGCTATGAAGAAGATTATTCTGGCAATTTTTGAAGAGCTGTTCCAAAATCTGTAGATTCATTTCCCAAGGCTCCTTTTTATGCTGCAATATGAAAACCATTTGGTGAGCAGAAATTTCACCATGCATTTGTCAGATAAATTTCCCACTTATCATATTTGGCTCGTGGCAATATGGTGGTTTTAGAGGAAAGCATGAATCCATGACTTATTCTAATGGGACAGGAAAATGGGGAGCTAGAAGACAAAGAATATAATTACATTTTTATGAGCAATCATGTAAATATATTACAAAAAAATGTTCTTTTAATAGCATAGTCAAATGGAGAAAAAAATTAAAAAATGTCAGAAGCCAGACTAAAAAATCCTTTTATCTGACTTTCAGACTGCTCTAACAAGTTGAAATCATTAACTTTATGCATCAGTCTAAAATGTACCTAATTAATTAAGGATATCATTAACCAGGATATTTCTAGAAAAAAAGGAAAGATTAGAAGTTATGAAAACTGAGAAATAACTGCTGCTCCTAAATAAAATTATCAAATTACTTTAGAATAAAATGGTACTTACTATGCCCAAATTAACATATTTATCACTAACTTTCTCTTTATAAACAATTAAGAATGATCAGTGTTTACTGTGAGGAAAATTGAATGTTTAAAAGAAGTCTGAGAGATGTTCTTGGCCTGCTATCATAAGTATAATAAAAATCATTGATTTCATAATAACATATGCCTGCATTGAAATGCAAAGTATTGGAAAATAAAACTAAATAATTCAGCCAACAAGTTTTCCCAAATTAGTTGTATATCTTTGGGAAAGCTTCTCAAGCTTCCTGTATAAATTGAGGTAGCAATAATAGAAGTGGTCAGGAGAACATTTTTAAAAATTCAAAACTGTGTCTCTAACCCACTAGAAGCATAGATAAATAGAAGAGCAACAGAATTTTCTTTTAAAGTAACTAAGTAAGTGCATTGTAAAGAAAGACAGGAATTGAAGCCTGATGCCATGGCACACGCTTATAATCCAGGGGATTTCTGGAGGCTGAGGCAGAAAAATCAGAAGGATCATAAATTCAAACCCACCCTCATCAAATTAGCAAGGCCCTAAGCAACTTAGCAAGTTCTATCTCAAAGTGAAAAAAATGAAATTAAATTAAAAAAGAAAGAAAGAAAATATGAAAAGGACTGGGGATGTGGCTCAGTGGTAAAACATCCTCCTGAGTTCTGGTTTTAATTCTGGTATAAAAAATAAATAAATAAATAAATAGATAGATAATATGTTGGACAATTACTGTTAATAAAATGCCAAACTGGAAAAATTCCTCTATGAATGCCTCAGGGACTGCTTCCTGAATTACATGTGGTTTCTGTGGTTTCTGTTCTTTTTGATACTCATGACTTCTGGAGATTCTTCCGCATTGGAAAAGTTTGTCAAGAGTGAGTTTGGAGAAGCAGTTGTTAACCATGTATGTCTTGAAAAGCTCACAAGATATCTACTCTTTTCTTTCTAACCCTGTTGATGAACAATGGTTGAGATTGATTGAACATTATCCTAATCCCCTCAAAGGTGCCAACTATAAAAATATCACACTTTTAATATTAATTGGGCAACTATTAAAATTGAATTACTGAAATTCAATCACTCTTCATTATGGCTTTCAAAAAAACACTATTCTTGAATTTGTAAAACAAATTATATTATTAAGGCTAATGTGTGGTGTTTGCTCACTGCAATTACGAATATGTTAGACTTCTACATTTTACCAATAATTACATGTAGTAAACATTCATTTTATTTTTGGCATCTCCTAATATACGTAGGACCTTTGCCTCATGTACTTGTCTTCTTCATCCTCTACATGTTTATGGAGAAAAGTCATAGAAGGAAAGTGTTCTCTAAGAAGATATTTCCTGAGCCTATGGAAGTTTTTCTTTGAGAAACATAATATGACAAGTCCCATAACCCAGTGCTTGTTTTGTAGGCTCAGATATTTATGCTCACTAAGATTAAAGAATGAATAGGAAATGCACAAGCAACTAAAGCAAACACGAATGTATAGTACTAAAATGTAAATTAAAATAGTTTATTAAATGCACACCACATACCAGGCAGAGCACTAAACACAGTGAACTAAATCTTTGCTACAACTACAAAAATTTATAAAGTTTTCCCTATTTTAATGATGCACTTAAGTAACTCATAGAGGTTTTAAATGTAGTAATGCTCAGGTGGCATTTGACTCAATTCTCTATCTTTCTAAGTCTATGGACCCCAGATTTGTCTAGACAGCTGCATTAGAAGTCTTGCTTTGCAACACAGTCATGGAGAAACTGATAACTGCAACATTATCCTGAAAATTCAGCCACATGTGTCTATAATAAATCAGTATTGCCTTGCTTCCTTTAGTCAAAGTACATAGCAACCCAACCACAAGTAAATTAGTTTAATGAATCTGGAATGAGAGCAATGATACTATTTAATTTTTTAAATAGTCAACTACTTCAAGCTAACACTATCCAGTAGCAGCAGCAGCATCACTAGGTGTATCCCACACATAGTAGCATAATACTCTTCAAGAATATATTAAAACCTCTATTGAAATGGAAATGGATTACATTTGCATTAATGTGTGTATAGAAATATAGAGCAGTAGATTAATAACTAGGTAGCAAATGTAATTTTTGTGATATAAGCAACAGAAAAGTAAATACTCCTAAAACCTTTCAAATAATGATAATATGTGTAAATAGACTCTGAAATCATTATATTCTAGAGAAATTTTTAAAGGAAAATGAATTAATTTAAGCCGGCCAATTAAAAAAATAGTTACTTTAAAATAATCTGTAGAAGCCATAAAATTAAGTCATTTTTTGAGTTTAGAAATACTGAATTATAGATAATTGGAACTCAGTTCCCCGGGACATTGCTTAGATGGAAGTAACAAACATTAATTTTTGTCTTTCTTCTTAGACAAGATCTATATTGTTATTTATTCTTAATTCCTTCCACAGAAAACCACACAGACTTCGTTGGCCTCAAATATTAAGCTTTTGATCCTAGTTATAGTTCAATAAACATTGGGGTTTATTGACAACCTCAAAACTTATTTTATTTATCCCTCTAAAACTTATCAACCGCTTGTCATTCTTTTTACAATAAAATAAACAGGGGCTGGAGATGTGGCTCAAGCGGTAGCGCGCTCGCCTGGCATGCATGCGGCCCGGGTTCGATCCTCAGCACCACATACCAACAAAGATGTTGTGTCCACCGAGAACTAAAAAATAAATATTTAAAAAAAAAATTCTCTCTCTCTCTCTCTCTGTCCTCTCTCACTCTCTCTTTAAAAAAAAAAAAAAAAAAAAAAAGTCCAAGGTACTTAATTGAATTTAAAAAATAAATAAATAAATAAATAAAATAAAATAAAATAAACAATCACTATTACTGTCTTCAAGGCTTTAAATAATATGGTCACGTGAGAAATTCTCCAGACTCATATTTCATTACATTTTTTCCCTTCAAATTTAATGATTTTTACATCTTTGAATTTTCCTTTACATTTTCCAAACATGGGCTTTGAACATATTGTCCTCTTATAAAAGAACTTAATTTTCTAGATAAATTCTATTTTATTCATGTTTTAAAGCATAGCTTAAACATTACTTCTTTAGTGCAGCTAACCACAGAGATAAGGAAAATCTTATTTTATGTGAATGTCCACTGCCACCCTTGGTAAGAATAGAATTTTTTGATATTCACAATGAAAGTATTGGTCAACTTACCATTACTGTAACAAAATACCAGATAAAAACAATAGGGAAAAAATTTATTTTTGCTCATAGTTATGGAGGTTTCAGTTCATTCTCAGTTTGCCCTGTTGCATTGGGGCTTGTCATGTTGTAGTATGTGTGGATAGGGAGGAAACAGAAAGTGGAAAAGAGTCACTCACCTTACAGTAGGTAAATGAAAACAAATTTTTTTGAAAGGAAAAGGAAGACACTGGGGACCCACAATTATCTTGTAGGGCATGGCTGCTATTACCTGAACACCTTTCACTAGGCCCTACCTCTTAAAATTTCTAGCACTTTCTAATATAACAGATTGGAAAACATGCCTTTAACACCTTGGCCTTTGGGGACTATTTCAGATTCAAGTTATAGTAGCAGCTGGAACATAATATGGTTTTAAGAAAATAATGAGTGAATATGATTCTTTTTATGTGATTTTATTGGATTCTAAACTCATAAAACAGTAATTTTTTAAATAATCTAAATAGAGTAGAAATCAGGTTAATTCCTGTTCTGATAGTTATTTGAAATTTTTTAGGTGAATTTCCCTATGAATGTATATTTTCTTTACTGGTTTTAGTGTGGCATTAGTTGTTTCTTATTATGTCGTTCGAAACTACCCAAAAGGAGCAGTGAACTGATTAGAAAATTAAAAGTCTGAAATAATTAATAAGAAATAAAAGACAAAAGTCATGAAAAACACTTTCACCAGCTGAGGCGGTGGAACAGGGTTTGGGTCTATTCCCTAAGAAAGGAAAAAGCCTGTAGATGCTTTATTTAAATGGAAGGACATCAAAGCGATTTATTTTCAGGGAGGGTTCCTCAAGGTAAATGAAGTCTATGGGAAGTGACTAAATGGGGCTTTATCTATTTGCAAGATATCTTCTTCTGGCTTGGTAGAGCAGGCGCCTCAAAACTGTTGAGCTCGCTGTATTTCCTTCAACCCAAGGCAGCAGACATCTGAATTTAAAGCTCTCAAACCCATAAATCTGGAGCCAGGCATAGAATCTGCCTCATTGACAGTGGCCTAGCAAATGGGCAGGTCTTTAAGCACCACTGTACTGAGAGAAACCCCAAAAGAGAGTCTAGCTGTCCAAAGCTATGGAGTTCAAAGCAATGATTCATTTGTCACTAACTGTTGCTAGTCCATTTATAAAGTATTCTAAACTTTCAATTTCAAAAATGTAAATATTGACATTGTGATTTAGTAAGTTTCAAATTTGTTTCTTTATATCTTCTTTTACTGATGATATTTTAATGCCTTAATTAATTTCATGACTTAACTTTGATTTCTTCTATGCCCACAATATCTAGAATTATATCTTTATTGCTAACATGGGCAGAAGGTGTGTGTGTGTATGTGTGTGCGTGTGTGTGTGTGTGTGTGTGTGTGTGTGTGTGTATATATATACCAGATTCAGTCTTCACAACAATTTTGAAAGCAGAACAGATATTATCCTCATTTAAGAAGAGAATAAGCTTAGACAACCTTCAAAGTGACTTCATTTAGCAAATGTCAGCAGAAAAATCAAACTCTGTAGTCTCTCTTATAGTTAGTGTTCAGAGAATATGAGTTTAATAGGATAAGATGGTTAAAGTAACTAACAGTCCATCTGTGTCATCATAATGCATTGGCATAAATCCACTCAGGAATTGAAGATACATTTTGTCATAGAGGCACTGGATAGATATCAAATCAATGTGTTCTTTTACATCCATCCAAGACAGAAGTTGTAATAACAAGCAGTAAGCTACATTTAAACACATTTCAATACTAATAGACCCTTCTCTTTCTGTGAGTCTGTATACCTTCCTGTAGCCATGAAACCCTGTCTGTATCTTAGTAGGTTTCTCTGTGATGAACTAATGTGATATTCAATTACCAGTATAGGCTTCTTGACATTAGCATGTCTCACGAAATTTTACGTTTTCCTGCTTTATGGTAGTGATTTATGTGACTAGCAGTTCATATCTTTTATTAACTAGCAAGCAGTTTTGTTCTGTTAATTTCTAAAGGAAATGGTTGTAAACTGTGTTTGAATTTTCTCAAATGTGAAAAATAAAAAGACTATATTAAATTTGCAAAATGCTATCTATTTTTTACATTTTCAAGTATTATGAAATAATTCGTGACTATTTTAGACAATAAATTTTATTACAAAAAGAAAATTGAGAACAAATTATTTTTAAAAACATTATTAATGTATCTCTTTATGTAATGATTTTCATGTAATATTCAGTAAATATTCTCCCTTGTTCCCTTTCTCTCAAAAAAGAAAAATTTGTTTAATTTCATGACATTTCATAAGAAAATTAGATATATCTCAATCTGAGGGTCTAGCCATCTATATATAAACGGATTGTTGTCTCCTTGTATAAAGAAGAACTAAAGGAACTTTTCACCAAACACAAAGGAATGTTGACACTTGACCAACTTTGAGACTATTCAAGTCTTTCTCTGTAATTTTAAGTGAGAAATAGAAGATGATGATTTGGATTGGACATTAAAACACCAAGTGAAGTAGAAACAGACTGCAGGTGGCACCATTGTATGCCAGTCTTGAGCAAGCCAAGTTTGGATAAGCAGAAATCACACACTGAGCAGAGGAGCTGATACATTCAGGGAAAAATGGAACATGTGTACAGCAAGGGATACAAAACAAAAGCCATGCAGCCTCAGACAGGAGACAGGATCACTGGCTAAAAGCTTTCCAGGTTTTGTGAAACCCACCTGTTTTGCCTTAGATGGAAGCCTAGAGAACGCTCTATGTTCTCAGAAAGCAAGTTTTGCTATATCTTGGGCTTATCTGAAATATTCTCAGAGCCTTGAAACTAAATGCCAAAGAAAACAGTCTAATTCTAAGTGGTTTCCCTATTGTCAGATCAAAAGTTTACTTCTGGAACCTTCAGAATATTAAAGATTTTTAAAATGAAAACTTTAAATTGTACAAGAAGAATTTGTCCTATGCAGGGTTGACTGTGCTGATGGTATATAGTATAAATGTAGGTGTCAGAGTTTAGGGGCAAAACGGTTGCTCTTATGAGACACTGTGGAAACAGCTTGAACGAGCAGTCTGCTGTGTCCATGTCCATGTGCAATAGTTGCTTTGTAGTGCGAAAATGAACCTGTTATAGGTGGAACTGGGAAGATCAGATAAGGCCAGGAGCTGCCTATCTTCTTACTTATACCTTCTGGTTATGGATTCGGAAGGGGGGGTGGGAATATTATGCTTAAAACTAACTTTTCACTTTATTAAGAAAATGTATTTGTCAAGAAGATAAAAATACTTGGTTGCTTGGTTTAAGAATCTTTTGGTAATTAGATATATCTTCTGTGAACCTTTATTTATATTATTATTTAAATCTCCAAATATATTAAGGGTAGACCAGAGATGGAATTTAATTTCATCTCTCATAGTTTCTAATATAGCCATATATTTTGATGTAGCATATCAAAAAATTTTACTTTCATTTTTTAGTTTAATAAGAACCTGGCTTCTAAATAAAATGACACTTTCTTCTCTGTTTTAGTAATCCTGGTACCACAATTGGATAATGGATTAGTACTAGATACGTCAATATGTATTTTGACCCAAATTATTTCTACACCAGGTATTCTGTTTGATCTACTTTTGCTTTAGGATTCTCATTTTCCAAACAGTTCTTGGTTTTCAGTAATGCCTAAGTCAATGGGGATCAATAACTAACTATCTTGTTTGTCATTTTATTTACTTGAAAGACTCTATATTTCCCTCTATATTATGCAAAATGTGAACTCTATGCTCCCTCTATATTATTCTTCTGTACTGGAGTGAATGCAGAATCCATTGCTGGCTTACTGTGTGGTTGTTGGGGACATTTGAGAGAAGCTCTCTCTCACAGCATCCCCTCCCTCACTCTAATCACTCAGTCCAGCCCAGGACTTAGACCTGTAACTGAGTGTTTACCAAGGTGTGGTTTCTCTAGTCCAGTCAGGATTTTCTTTTTTTTTATTAGTCAACATCTTTTTCAGTCTAAAGCAACAGATACTCTTTTATTTTCTTGAAGAAAAAAATGTTTCTTACTTTGAGTTTAAACCCCAAACTGAGTCCCTGTAGTGTAAATTTGTGAAATTTCTGTTTAATGATATTAACTTTATTACATGAATAGTAGCCAGAGGAAACATTTTTACATCATGTAGTGACTAATTCATTCCAGTCCTGGATTGCATGAAATTCTTACTATCCCAGTTATTAAATATAAGATGTAATGCTAAAATATGATGAAAGTGTTACAATTTTTTTTTCCTAAATGAACTATTTTATAAACATGATTTTGTGGTTTTTCTCTTCTGCTAATTCATTTATAATTTTGTATTGAAAATGTCTCATGGCTGCATTCATTCACAAAGGAAGGAAATTAGTCTCTATCAGAAAATATTTTTTCATTCTGTTAAAAGCTATTTTTAAAGTTTATTTAAGTATCAATTTTCTGTTACTTTTCCACCAAATATATATAAAATGTTAACAGCAGATAATATTTTCTTTTTCTTTTCCATTGATACTTTTTTCTTTGTGAAATGATATATAGTATAATGTGTAACACTGTTGCATTACATATCATAAATATTTATTAAATAAATTAAAAATTGGCCATGATAAAATTTTATTCTCTGATTTTCTTCAGTTAGAGTTATTATATTTACAAGGGAGAAACAAACTGATATATTTCCACATACTATGACATTCTGACATATTTTATGTCAAATTCATAAATTAAATGTGTTAAATTTTATGTTCCCAGAAATTATTCACAGATTTAAAATGTGATTTTATTTTCTTTTGCATGCTCAGAATTAAATCCAAGTTCTCATGCATGCTAAGCAAGAGTTGTACCACTGACTTACACCAACCCGTTCTTTTCACCAGTGATATAAAACCAGGGATATTTAAAAATATTAGCATTATAATAATGTTTTATTATTCAGAATACAGTATACAAATGTATTTCAAATATGTGTTCAAGCATATGATGTAAAACATCATTTTATTGGTAGCAATTCTTTATTTCAGACCAAAATTTTATTGAACTTAATGTACAGAGTTAGACATATGTTTTGTAATAGGTTTTTATATCTAGCTATTGGTTCTATCATTTATGACTGTGTTGTAACTGGTTCCTTCAGAAATTATTTTGAAACCATAGTTTGACTTTGTTGACTTTGAAGTTAAAGTTTTAACTTCTATAACAGATGATACACATCATAAAATTTAAAGTAATATAAAAATTCATATTACAAACTGAATTTTAGAACTCCTATTCTGTAAACAGAAAGTCATGTATAGTAATTTCGATGTGAGCAAAATCTAAACTGATTTTTCAGTTTTTAATTTAAAAAAATCTAAACTGGAGACAGACTGTTCACTTATTTAAGTGTTTATTCTTTTGCATGCACTATAAATGAAAAAAATCTAGTTTGCATCAATAGTAATATTTAACCTCTATCAATGATAGATTATAATCAAAAATTACAAAAATTATCCTAAGACAGAAAAAAAATATGAAATTAAATGTAATGTGCTTTGTGTCTTATAAAAGTAAATGACATAATTATGCAGATTTAGTTAATAAAAATACATACAAATATGAATCACCTGGATTCCGGTCTTATTCCTACTGTCATTGTTTCTCTTTGACCCCAGTGTCCTCTTCTGTCTAGTGTAGGTTCTAAATTAGAGCTCTTGCATTATCTCCCTCTCTCAGCTACTGCATGTATGACTAATGTATGTCATTTTTCTTTTTTGCCAAATAAGCATTTTCTAAATGAACTATAATCCTAAAGTTAAAAATCTACAGATTTCATGGATTCCTATTTCTCACAGAATTAAATCAAGAGCTTAAGTATGTTTTTACTTTTTGTTGTTTTCCTGATATATTTTAATATACTATTGATGAATTATTATCATTTTTAGTAGTAATATACTTAAGCATTTTCCAAGGAACTTAAGTACAATGTATATATTCCTTCAAAATAAACACATAAATTCTTTTTCAAAATGACTTTAATTTTAAGATATTTTTATATACAAATAATGGGTTTTGCATGGGTGCCTGACATGAATGTTTTTCCACATAATTTACTTGTGATCACAAAATTTATATGTGATATGTCAAAAAAAATCTAACAACATTCATTTTTCTAGGCCCTTTATTCACATAGGGGCTAGAGAAAACATTTTGCTCTCAAACTCCTAATTTATAGTACTAAAGAAGTTTGACAAGTTAACCTTCCTTGTTTCTCCTAGCTCTGGAAATTGGTGCTTTGATTACAGTGATGGTTGAAGTAGTAATGGCAACAAGGAAGCACAATTATTGAGCTGCCTTTGATGACAGTATAAAACTCACAAAAGATAGTGGAAAAAATTATGCCATTCTTAGTATGTGACAGTAACTAGCTTCTTCCTCTCTTACTTTTTTTGATGTTTGCCATTAATGTATTCCTCCTCCTGTTCTTTCTAGGTTCCTTCAAAGAGTTTAAAGACTTACTTAAAAATGCAGCCTTTTAGTTTTTTTTTAAAAAAAAAAAACACTACAATGCACCAATGTAAAAAAATAAATAAATAAGTAGAATTTGAAATGAAAACCAATAGAGGAAGGGAGTCAATGGGAGGAGAAGGGAAAGGAAAAAGAAGTACTGAGGATTTAATTGAGCAAACTGTTATAAAGATTTATGAGTATGTCAAAATGAATTCCACTATTATGTATAGTTATAATGCACCAATAAATATTAAAAGTCCCAAATAATTAGTGACTTTCTGAGTGAAACTTATTCTCTACTAAGGGAAATAATAAACACATTTCCAATTGCATAAATATTTGGGGCATTCTGTCTTTCATTTACTTTAAGAACTCCAAAAGCTACTTATCTTTGTTTTCCCACAAGAGATTACCAACTCCCAGAGACAAATTAGCAAAGATCAATAAAGAATAGGTGTAAGACTTGCAAAATTTTTTCATTCAATTTGCATATCACTCATTAATTACAATCTTCGACCTAATTCATCCTTTTTTTGCTCACCTCAACTAAAAATATTTATTGCTATTAAGAAAAAAGTGGGTATGTACTACAAACAGATAAGAGTTAAATCATTCAAATTTTCAGTATTCAGCAAAAGCAGGGACCTAATTCCCTTATTCCTGATCTCCTTTTCTTACAAAACTCAGCAAATCTATACCCACTTTCATTCTTTCTCATTGATTTTAATTTAAACTCACAATAGAATGTTTTTTTTCCAAAAAAATCTACACATATAAATTTTGAAGGAGAATATCAGTAAGGTGATGTACTAAATCTGAGAATGTAATGTAAACATGAGAGAGAAAAAACTAATTTCTGAACCAACAATTGTCATTTTATTTTCTGTTAAAATGAATTAAAAATATGATAAAATAGAGGCAGCTATAATTATCAATACAGTTTAATCATTTTATCAGTTTTTGGAGTCATGATAAATAAATACTGTGTGTGTTTAAAGTATATGATTTGATTTTTTTCTCCAGTAATTAAGATTCAACCCAGTGGTGCTTTATCATTGAGCTACAAATCCAGTCATTTTTACATTTCAGTTTGAGATAAGGTCTCACTAAGTTGTTGAGGCTGGCTTCGAACTTGCCTCACAAATCACTGGGATTACAGGTGTGTGCTTCCTGTAATTATCACCTGGCAACACTGTGATATACATATTTTTTTGTCCATGTTAAAAAAAAAAGAGTTATATTTCAAGATAATAGACTATCAGAATCTAGGGCCTGTGGTAACTTTCAGTATTAGACCACATGCCTAGCATGTATGAGGTCCTGGCACCATCCTTAGCACCACAAAATGAATAAAACAGAGCACCAAAGGAATGCAAAACCTCTGACACCTGAGGTAAAGCAAACATTGAACACAGAACAGTTGCTAGCCATCAAACATTACACAAAAATCCTATTTATATCAATTAGTATTATTCAATGCATCCAGCTTTCAACAACAAGAAGAAGAACAACAAATACAAGACATGTTAAGAGGAAATAAAGAGACACAATTTAAGGGACTAAGTATTATAACCAGACTTGTATGTGATATAGATTTTGAAATGATCTGACAGGGAATTTAAGTAACTCTAATCATTTAAAAAATACCTCCAATTAATATTATCTCACTCATGGACAATATACAAGAGTAGAGGGATAATATAAGCAAATAGAAAAAAAATCAAGGAATTCCACAGAAGTCTTAGAAATTATAAACATTGGAAGAAAAATTAAGAATGCTGTTTATTGGACATCATTAGAATAAAAATGACTGAGATATGAATCAGTTTACTTGAAAATATGTCAATAAAATCTACCAAACTGAAATGCAAAGAAACCAAAAAAAAAAGAAATAAAATAGACTGAATGCATTATCATAAACTGAGAGATTATTTCAAACAGTATTCTAAACACTAATGGGAGCAACAAAAAAGAGATGAGAGATGTTAGAATAGTAGAAACATTGGAAGTAATGTTGCCTGAGATAATTAATGCCAGATAGCCATCCAAAGAGCTAGAAAGTTCCAAGGACACCCACAGGGATAAATAGTTTTAGTTAAGGACATAATTTACTTTTTATAGACCAAATTAATTTTTATGGTGAGATCAGGTGAGAATAGGAGACAGCTAATTCCTAGTTGGATTCACTGAGCATAAAACAGGATGCTGACAGTGCTTTCTTAACACTGAGGTCAGCTCTGATTTGATGTAATTGTAGGATTCATTTTTATTTGGTCAAATAAGCTGAAGAAACTCATTTATAAATAATCAAGTTATCAAAAAAGTATAATCATTGTTTTTAAGATTGCTTGCTGGTTTTTTTTTCTGTGACAATGTATAAATTGAGAACATATTTGAGAATACTGTTATTTTCATTAAAAATCACTATAGTTATTTATGTATATACATAATAATTATAAATAATTATCAGTTTTATACTATTTGCAATTATATTTACAACCATGTAAATACCAAAAGAATAAAATCATCATTTAAGCTTTTCTTCTTCGAACTGCCCTTTTTAATCTCAGCGCCATTGCTAAGAACTGAAAAAGAAATTGATTGCTCTCAGTGTTCACAGAATTTCAGGAAAGTTAAATCTTTATATATAATTTCACCTATGGAAAAAAATAAGTTTTCTTGGTGGTTTTCATGTGTACTAATTATTCTGAAAGAACCGCAAAGGCAATGTTATCTGAAACCCTTGTGTCAATGTTTACTTCTCTTCCTCAGGGTCCAGTGTCAGCTGGTCTTTTTGAAGAGAATATGCAGAAATATTCCGAGATTTTGATGAAAGTCATTTTCCATACCTAAGTGAAGATAGAAACTTCTTCATTCTAAGAATCACACTTGGTGGAAACTGACTTACATAATGCCTTCAAGAAATCCTGGCTCTAGTTGATGATTGTAGTAACATGAGAGAAAAAATGATTTTCAGTGGATAATATTTGAGTAACAACCTATTAGTTTTCTGTTTTTTTATTTTCAATTTTTTTGTCATCTTCTTGCCTAGAACAAGAGCCAGAAATTATTTTCACTAATAGCAATTTAGGCATACAGGGATAAAAGAAAACTTTGGACAATGGCCTGAAGTGTCATTAGCCCCTTTTCCATCTGACAACCTGAGTGTGGAGTAGTATTCCTCCAGATGCTCTTGGAGTGAAGTTATTCTAACATGAAACTATTGGACACCTTATATGACAAAGCAGAACAGCCTCTACTGTCTTCTGAATGAGACTGGCTCAGTACATTTAGAAGTGCTGATTCTGACTGCAAGAATAATACTTCCTTTTGTCACATGCAAATAGGTGAGCTGGGACACAGCTTATTTGACAGAGCACATTGTCTTTGTAACTGACTTTTAATTTTTGTCTATAAATTGTTCAGGATCTAAAATTGACACTGATACCACAAATAAGAGAGAAGTGAAATGACTGTAGAGGTGCATAATCAATAAATAATGAACTGTAATTATTTATTGGACAGTAAGTCAATAGGAGCAACTTGCACCCATTTCCATATTGTCACACACAGAACAGATAACTAGGCATAATCAATATAAAGCTAATTCCTACAGCCCCCCCATGGATGATTTCATAAATATTTATGTGCTCAATATGTCAACTTGGCATGAACTCCTTCTGAACAAATTAGAAATGTTCTACACTGAACATTCTTGATAATTTTCTATAGACTACTTTTGGAATGAAAAAATGCACTGTTTATTTTATACTAAATAAAAGCATACTAAAATATCCATGAACATTTCTTATTCCCCTGTAGGTGCCAAATTATTTTCAGATATTAAACTATTAAATATCAGATAAATAATAGGCTGCCTGGAAACCTGCATGATAAGACATAAAGAAGGATTTTTTCAGACAGGAAAATATTTCTAGTGTAAAGACAGGAAGATCTAACAAAATAATAAACAGTAAGTAAACAATTACTTTTTTCAATTTTCTTGATTTTTTGATCAAATATTGAGTTATTTAATAAAACTTTAACAGATGGACTTTCAGGATTACAATATAGAAGGATATAGTGACAGAACAAGACCTACAAATGTCAGTAAAAGTTCACTGTGTGAGTCTTTCACATGACTATTGAAGTGATATACATATGACAAATATAGACGTATAATATTAATTCCACTTATTATAATGCCTAGACAAGCCACCAGAGAATAGAGACACACAAAAAAATAGTTTAATGTTTGTATCAAAGATAAACGTGAATACTGACATTAATTAATTGATTGTAAAACAATTCTTCAAAAAGGCAAAAAGGAAGGAATTTATAGAAACAATATTGGTATTATTATATTAATTTTATAGAAGTTAAGCTGATACTAAATGAAATATAAAAATCTTGCCCACGATTAAATATCTATTTAGTATAAGTTTTGCAATTTCAAGATCTGATTGATTCTACTTGTCTTCAATCTTTAAACAATACTGAACAAACATTCTAATTACAATCACAGCTGAAGGGTAGCACAGGTTTTGATGGGATATGTCTCACTATGTAAATGTTTATGCTAAAGAAATATCTCTAGATAAATATTTTTAAATGGAAATGACTATGGTAACCTCTAAATTTTCTTTCATCTTTAATTTCATCTTTTCCATCTCTATGATTTTAATTCAAAATAGTTTTTTTTTAATTTTTTTTTTGAGAGAATTTTTTAATATTTATTTTTCAGTTTTCGGTGGACACAACATCTTTATTTTTTTATTTTGTTGCTGAGGATCGAACCCAGTGCCCTGTGCATGCCAGGTGAGTGCATTACCGCTTGAGTCACAACCCCAGCCCTCAAAATAGTTTTTTATAAAGTGAAATAAAGTCAGAAAGCTACATGCCAATGGAACAGATTAAAAAAATAACTAGTAAAATATTAGGAAAGGCAATAGTAGTAGACAAAGGAAAGACAATGGAAGAAAGTACAGAGGAAATAAATAGAAAGCCAAAGGATTATAAATAAATCTAATTATATCAATAATTATAATAGATATAATAAATTGAGTGCTTAAAATGAAATGGAGTGATTGTCAGGATAGAGCCAAATTTGCACACCAGACCACATATTTTTAGCAACTGCATTTTATACATAAAGACACTGATAATTTAGAAGTAGTGGAGAGGAAAAGGACATGTAACAGAAACATTCATTATAAGGAATTTAATGTATACTCAGAAAAAGTATACTTAAAGAAAAACAGCATTGTTAGAAAGGTAAACATTTCATATTTATAAAAGTGTCATTTTTAAAAGAGACATAATAGAGCTAAAAGTAGATGTGGCCAATGGGGGGGGAGTGGGGGGTAGGGGACACCAATGTATCAGGCAGAAATCTTCAATAAACTACAATAGAATCCCCCACAGTGGACACTCCGCCAAGGCAATCAGCAGTCAGCATCTTGAACAGCTGAAATATCCACCGCCATTCTCTGACAGATCTCAACAACAAAACAGGTGTGTGGCACTCAGCCCATCCCCCATACATTGGGAACTCGCATAAAATCTCTCCTAGGCTTGCCTGGGGAGGGAGAATCAGAGTGAGCCTGCATAAAGACTAGGGGGGAACTAGAGGTACCTGACCTGCAACCCCCCCTCCCCATCTGCAGCCAAAACGAAACCTGTCTATCTAGCTCTGGGGAGGGGCAAGCAGGAAAAATCCAAAGGACAGAGGGCCTGGGATCCCAATCGCCAACTGTGGGACCCCGGAGATCCAGGCCCAATGATTCGTGCGGCCTGCCCTGCGGCTACAGAAGGCGTGGCGCCCCAGGGAAGCCATTAATTAGCAATCAGGGAGAGGCTCGGCTGCGATCAGGTGGAATCCCGCCAGCCAAGCCCACACTGACCCCCGGGCTGAGTACGGGAGTTTAGACGGGGAAGGAAGCGGTACAGTCCCATCCCCCACAGCGGACACTCCGCCAAGGGAATCAGCAGTCAGCATCTTGAACAGCTGAAATATCCACCACCATTCTCCGACAGATCTCAACAACAAAACAGGTGTGTGGCACTCAGCCCATCCCCCATACATCGGGAACTCGCATAAAATCTCTCCTAGGCTTGCCGGGGGAGGGAGAATCAGAGTGAGCCTGCATAAAGACTAGGGGGGAACTAGAGGCACCTGACCTGCAACCCCCCCTCCCCATCTGCAGCCAAAAGGAAACCTGTCTAGCTAGAGCTGGGGGAGGGGCAAGCAGGAAAAATCCAAAGGACAGAGTGCCTGGGATCCCAATTGCCAACTGTGGGACCCCGGAGATCCAGGCCGACTGATTCGTGCGGCCTGCCCTGCGGCTACAGAAGGCTAGCAGGAGAAACCAGGAGGCTAGAGGCAAGGCCCTCGAGACTGGGCAGCTGGAAATTGCAGGCCCGCCGGCGACAGTTCACCCACTGCCCGCATAGCTGGGCGGTAGGAAAACACCCGGCCGCAGGTGACCGATCACCCGCCTGCGGCCTGTGATACTGGGCGGCTGGAGACCGCCTGCCTGCCGCGACTGGGAGCTGAAATCAAACAGAGACAGTCCAGTCACACTACCTCATCAGGACACCCCAGCAAGGAACTGGGGCCGGTCATAGCAAAGTAGTGTCGTCACTGGAGCTCGGACGTCGGATCTTCCTTCACAGTGGAATCCACGTCAGCAGGCATAGTTTAACAACACTAAGGAGAGGCATCAGAGTAATACAGAACCGAAACAAATCTATAGAAGAGAACAGAAATACGACAATCAAATAGAGCTGGAAAGCAACGGGGACAACATGAGAAAACAAGGGAAAAAAGGAGTACAAACTATGCAAGACAACTTAATTCTACAAGAGGACATAGAAACATCAGAAGCAGGGATAGGGAAAGAACTCAAGGCATACCTAACTCAAATGGAAAGGAATATTAGAGAAGACATGAGACAGCAAGTCCAAGCAATAAAAATATATTTTGAAAATGAATTAAACAAACAAATTCAAATGGCAAAGAACGAGCTCTACCAGGAGATAGAGATCTTAAAAAAGAATCAAACTATAATCCTAGAATTGCAGGAAACTATAAACCAAATTAAAAACTCAAACGAGAATATTACAAATAGACTTGATCAAGTAGAAGTCAGAATATCAGATAATGAAGACAAGGTTTATCAACTTGAAAAGAGTATAGTCAACACAGAAAAGATGCTTAAATCCCATGAGCAATCTATTCAAGAGATATGGGATGTCATTAAAAAATCAAATTTGAGAGTCATCGGGATAGAAGAAGGCACAGAGATTCAAACCAAAGGAATGGACAGCATATTAAATGAAATAATTGTAGAAAACTTCCCAGAGATGAAAGATGGAATGGATTGCCAAATCCTGGAAGCCTACAGGACCCCAAACATTCAAAACTATAATAGACCAACTCCAAGACACATAATTATGAAGATAGCCAACATACAGGACAAGGAGAGAATATTAAAAGCTACCAGAGAAAAGAGACAGATTACATTCAGGGGTAAACCAATTAGGTTAACGACTGATTTCTCAGCACAGACTTTGAAAGCGAGAAGATCCTGGAACAATGTATTTCAAACGCTGAAAAATAATGGATTTCAACCAAGAATACTGTATCCAGCAAAATTGAGCTTCAGATTTGACAACGAAATTAAAATCTTTCACGATAAACAAAAGCTAAAAGAATTTGCAGCAAGAAAACCAGCACTGCAAAGCATTCTGAGCAATATACTACAAGAAGAGGAATTGAAAAATAGTGCCCAAAACTAACAACAAGAGGTATCTCAGTAAAGGAGGAGGAAAATAACCAAAAAAGTAAAACTAGCCAAAGTAAAATAAATAAATAAAGAAGCATGACTGGAAGTACAAATCATATCTCAATTGTAACTTTAAATGTTAATGGCCTAAACTCACCAATCAAGAGACATAGGCTAGCAACCTGGATCAAAAAAACAAATCCAACGATATGCTGCCTTCAGGAGACTCATATGGTAGGAAAAGACATACACAGGCTGAAGGTAAAAGGTTGGGAAAAATCATACCACTCACATGGCCCTCGGAAGCAAGCAGGAGTGGCCATACTCATATCAAATAAAATCAACTTCAAACCTAAGTTAATTAAGAAGGATAAAGAAGGACACTATATACTGTTAAAAGGGACCATCCACCAACAAGACATAACAATTATCAATTTGTATGCACCAAAAAATGGAGCTGCAATCTACATAAAACAAACGCTCCTCAAGTTCAAGAGTCAAATAGACCATAACACAATAATTACGGGTGACTTCAACACACCGCTCTCGCCATTAGACAGATCCTCTAGACAAAAACTGAATAAAGAAACTATAGAACTCAACAGCACAATCAATAACCTAGACCTAACTGACATATATAGAATATACCAACCATCACCAAGTGGATACACGTTCTTCTCAGCAGCACATGGATCCTACTCAAAAATAGACCATATATTATGCCATAAGGCAAATCTTAGTAAATATAAAAGTGTGGAGATAATACCATGCACCATATCTGACCATAATGGAATGAAATTGGAAATCAATGATAAAAAAAGGAAGGAAAAATCCTACACCACATGGAAAATGAACAATATGTTATTGAATGATCAATGGGTTACAGAAGACATAAAGGAAGAGATAAAAAAATTCTTAGAGTCAAATGATAATACAGACACAACATACCGGAATCTATGGGACACAATGAAAGCAGTTTTAAGAGGGAAATTCATATCCTGGAGTTCTTTCATCAAAAAAAGAAAAAACCAACAAATAAATGAACTCACACTACACCTCAAAAACCTAGAAAAGGAAGAACAAAACAACAGCAATTGTAATAGAAGACAAGAAATAATTAAAATTAGAGCAGAAATAAATGAAATTGAAACAAAAAAAAACATTGAAAAAATTGATAAAACTAAAAGTTGGTTCTTTGAAAAAATAAATAAGATAGACAAGCCCTTAGCTATGCTAACAAAAAGAAGAAGAGAGAGAACTCAAATTACTAATATACGGGATGAAAAAGGCAATATCACAACAGACACTACAGAAATACAGAAGATAATTAGAAACTATTTTGAAACCCTATATTCTAATAAAATAGAAGATAGCGAAGATATCGATAAATTTCTTAAGGCATATGATTTGCCCAGATTGAGACAGGAAGACACACACAATTTAAACAGACCAATAACAAAGGAAGAAATAGAAGAAGCCATCAAAAGACTACCAACCAAGAAAAGCCCTGGACCTGATGGGTATACAGCGGAGTTCTACAAAACCTTCAAAGAAGAACTAATACCAATACTTTTCAAACTATTTCAAGAAATAGAAAAAGAAGGAGCTCTTCCAAATTCATTCTATGAGGCCAACATCACCCTGATCCCAAAACCAGACAAAGACACTTCAAAGAAAGAAAACTACAGACCAATATCTCTAATGAACTTGGATGCAAAAATTCTCAATAAAATTCTGGCGAATCGAATACAAAAACATATCAGAAAACTTGTGCACCATGATCAAGTAGGATTCATCCCTGGGATGCAAGGCTGGTTCAATATATGGAAATCAATACATGCTATTCACCACATCAATAGGCTTAAAGACCAGAACCATATGATCATCTCGATAGATGCAGAAAAAGCACTTGACAAAATACAACATCCCTTTATGTTCAAAACATAAGAAAAACTAGGGATATCAGGAACTTACCTCAACATTGTAAAAGCTATATATGCTAAACCTCAGGCTAGCATCATCCTAAATGGAGAAAAACTGAAGGCATTCCCTCTAAAATCTGGAACAAGACAGGGATGTCCTCTATCACCACTTCTATTCAATTTAGTTCTCGAAGTACTAGCCAGAGCAATTAGACAGACAAAAGAAATTAAAGGCATAAAAATAGGAAAAGAAGAAATTAAATTATCGCTATTTGCAGATGACATGATAATTTACTTAACAGACCCAAAAGGATCTACAAAGAAGCTGCTAGACTTAATAAATGAATTCAGCAAAGTGGCAGGATATAAAATCAACACGCACAAATCAAAGGCATTCCTGTATATCAGCAACAAAACCTCTGAAATGGAAATAAGGAAAACCACTCCATTCACAATATCCTCAAAGAAAATAAGATACTTGGGAATCAACCTAACAAAAGAGGTGAAAGATTTATACAATGAAAACTACAGAACCCTAAAGAGAGAGATAGAAGAAGATCTCAGAAGATGGAAAAATGTACCCTGTTCATGGATAGGCAGAACTAACATCATCAAAATGGCGATATTACCCAAAGTTCTCTACAGGTTTAATGCAATGCCAATCAGAATCCCAAAGACATTTCTTGTAGAAATAGATAAAGCAATCATGAAATTCATATGGAAAAACAAAAGACCCAGAATAGCAAAAGCAATTCTAAGCAGGAAGTGTGAATCTGGAGGTATAGCGATACCAGAGCTCAAACTGTACTACAAAGCAATAGTAACAAAAACAGCATGGTACTGGTACCAAAACAGGCAGGTGGACCAATGGTACAGAATAGAGGACACAGAGACTAATCCACAAAGTTACAACTATCTTATATTTGATAAAGGGGCTAAAAACATGCAATGGAGGAAGGATAGCATCTTCAACAAATGGTGTTGGGAAAATTGGAAATCCATATGCAACAAAATGAAATTGAATCCCTTTCTCTCGCCAGCCACAAAAGTTAACTCAAAATGGATCAAGGAGCTAGATATAAAAACAGAGACACTGCGTCTGATAGAAGGAAAAGTTGGCTATGATCTACATATTGTGGGGTCGGGCTCCAAATTCCTTAATAGAACGCCTGTAGCCCAAGAGTTAATAACAAGAATAAACAAATGGGACCTACTTAAACTAAAAAGTTTTTTCTCAGCAAGAGAAACAGTAAAAGAGGTAAATAGAAAGCCTACATCCTGGGAACAAATTTTTACCCCTCACACCTCAGATAGAGCCCTAATATCCAGAATGTACAAAGAACTCAAAAAATTAAACAATAAGATAACAAATAATCCAATCAACAAATGGGCCAAGGACCTGAACAGACACTTCTCAGAGGAGGACATACAATCAATCCACAAGCACATGAGAAAATGCTCACCATCTCTAGCAATCAGAGAAATGCAAATCAAAACCACCCTAAGATACCATTTCACTCCTGTAAGATTGGCAGCCATTATGAAGTCAAACAACAATAAGTGTTGGCGAGGATGTGGGGAAAAGGGCACACTTGTTCACTGCTGGTGGGGCTGAAAATTGGTGAGGCCAATTTGGAAAGCAGTATGGAGATTCCTGGGAAAGCTGGGAATGGATCCACCATTTGACCCAGCTATTGCCCTTCTTGGACTATTCCCTGAGGACCTTAAAAGAGCACACTATATGGATACGGCCACATCAATGATTATAGCAGCACAATTCACAATAGCTAGACTGTGGAACCAACCTAGATGCCCTTCAATAGATGAGTGGATAAAAAAATTGTGGCAGCTATACACAATGGAGTATTATGCAGCACTAAGAAACGACAAAATCATAGAATTTGCAGGGAAATGGATGGCATTAGAGCAGATTATGCTAAGTGAAGCTAGCCAAGCCCTAAAAAACAAGTGTCAAATGTCTTCTTTGATATAAAGAGAGCCACTAAGAATAGAACAGGAAGGAAGAGCATGAGGAAAAGACTACCAGTAAACTAAGACGAATGGGGGGAGAGAAAGGAAGAGAGAAGGGAAAACATATGGAAATGGTAGGAGACCTTCAGTGATACACAAAATTATAAGAGGTTATGAGGGGCAAGGGGGTGGGGGGAAAAAAAGGGGAGAGAATTGAACAACAGCAGAGGAGGTAGAGAGGGAAGATGGGAGGGGAGGGGAGGGGAGGGGGGATAGTAGGGGATAGGAAAGGTAGCAGAATACAACAGTCACTAATATGCCATTATGTAAAAATGTGAGTATGTAACAGAAGTGAGTCTGTATTATGTATTTGGGGAGTTCAAAACCCAATTGAGTCGAATGTATGAAAGATGATATGTCTTGAGCTCTGTAATGTTTTGAACAATCAATAAAAAAAAAACTACAATAGGGGAAAAAAAATTCAAGTTCTTAACACATATGGATATGACATATAAGCTCAGGATCCTACACTGGTAAAGGCACAGCTCATTGTCACTGAGGGGAGAGATGGGCTATAGGAAAATTCTTTTTTTTAATTGATTTTATTTTTTAAATACATAACAGCAGAACTACATTTCTCACAGTGAAATTGTTATTTCAAAAATACGTACATTTAAAATGCAAATGCCTGTTTTCTACAAGACTGTTACAAATATTTGTTGAATTTTATTAATATAATCTATAAGACACTATGAAAAGACTAGTAACTAAAATAATCATAGGAAACCTGTGAAATAAAGAACTATACACCTCAGACTGTCCTGAGAACAATGTACAAATATAAAATATATATCTCTATATTATTTTATATGTTTTAAATGAAATAACATATTTATGTACATTAGAAAACTAATAGAAATTTATAACATGGTTAGTAAATGGATTTCTTCTCCTTCACTGGACCATTCACAAAATTTAATTAATTTAATTACTTTAAGGGTTCCTGTGTATCCTTCTTAACATTTTGTATGTGTGTTCAAGAAAAGCAAAAGCACCATTCCTGAAGGTATTTAGTATTTAGTATTCAATTTACTCCATACTGTTGGTAGCATACATTGGTTTTTCTCAGTTAATGCATTTTAAAGTTATTCAGTAATTATTTAATTCAGACTTTAAACTTTTGCCTAATATGAATTTCTTTCTACAATTCATCATCTTATTTTGTGGTCTTTGGATTTTAGTTTTTCAGTCTTTAGCTGAATACATACACAATGCTACAATCAATGCTCTATTGGTATGCTAGATAATACTAGTCAATATTGTTTTTGTAGACTTCCTATCAGATAAACACCTAATAATTTCATTATTAAGAAGAGTATGTATGTCAGGTTTTGCTGGTAGCGTTCTGCCTTCTCAACCATGGTTCTGCTTTGACCCTCTGATTATTCATGAGAATGTTTGATTACTCAGCTCTTCATCATATCCATATGCTTGCTCCACCAGAATTAATCACTCCAGTATTTATTATTTGTTTGAAGGGCTTACTTCTATTTTATAATATTTTGTATGCTTGTGAATTTGAATAAGCATCTGTGTGTAGTGTGTGTATGTGTGTGTGTGCAGGTACAAGCATGTGTGTAAGTTTCTGTCAATATTTCAAGGAGGACTGAAGCTTAACATCATTTTCTCTGTTCTTACTTTGTTATCAACATGGGAAAGATGACAAACTGAACAATCATACTTGATTTTTTTAAACTCAGTATATTATATACATATGCTAGGAGCCTCAGAACAACTTATTATTATTATCTAATATTCTGTAGGTTGACTTGTCTCACAAAATCAGCTTTTCTGTTGGTATTTTTAGAGATTATACGTATCTGGGGGTAATCTACATTTGTTGAAATAATTAAGTGCTTTTAAGTTGTTAGTACAAAGGACTAAAATGGTATGAAAACTAATGTGGGGAAATAAAATTAATGTTAGGGCATTTACAAAAAGTAGATGTGGCCAATAAAACTTAAAAAACATAAAACAAAAACTGACAGAACTACAGGAATGAACAGACAAAATTTCAGAAATATCACTCAATATTTGACTTCATTTTTAAGCACTGAATTAAATGTAGACAAAAAGTAAGTCCCATGGTTTGAAGATGATTTGCATGTGTTCTCCAAAGTTTCCTGTGCCTGAAGCTTGGTCCCCCCATGTGGTGATGCTGAACCGCTGAACCGAAGGCAAAATCTTCAGGCAGTAGAGACTGATGGAAGGCTTTTAGTATCTTGTACATGCAACACATAGACAGGGAAATAACAGAGAACTTGTTATTTCTTTTGAGAATGAGTTGTTATTAAAAGAGGCAGCCTGCCTCTTCAGTCTTCTGGCTTCCTGTCTCAGCACTTGATCGCTCCATCTCATTTGTGCCCAACCATAATATAATTCACCACATAGTGATGTGTCCATGAGGTTCTTACCAGAGCTGAGCAGAAGCTGGCACTTTGCTCTTTGATTTCTAAAACTGTGAGCTAAATAAACCTCATTCATTTATAAACTACCCACTCGGGTATTCTGTAATCACAATAGAAGATGGGCCAACACAATAAGAAATAACTCTTTTATATGTGACCAAATAATTGCTACACTAGCCTTCTGACAAGTAGCAACGACGAAAATGGGCAAAATTTGAAACAAAATTTTTTGTAATGGAAAACACACAGCATAAAAAGATGATTATTGGTAGAAGGTACACTCACAAGATTAACTCTGTGATCATTGCCAGTGAAGAGCTTTGTAAAGTGGAAAAATACGTTTTGTTGAACTAAGGATACAGAAATCATACTTTGAGATTGTTGTAGTTTTGGAATTATGAAGATAGAGCACTTATGAAGAAAACAGAATGAGACAGAAGAAGTCAATGTGGGAATTTCCCACAAGTTCTAGGTAGAGGGTTGTGTTGAATAAGTGTAGATCAAAGCAACAAGGTCTTTATAAAGCAGTAGCAGCTGAGATTGTAGGCAGAAGACATAGAGAACAAACATTCTGAGAAATATTTTAGTACTGGCCTCATTAGAATAAATAAAATATTTCAATGTCCAGCTTTTTCACCTATGATACCAAGAATAATGACTACCCGAGGAATTAGAAAGCACATCACAGTCTCACAGAACTTAAAATGAAGCTTTAGTAAGAACAGCACATGTAGATTGAGATATACCATGTTAGATGATCTAAGGAACTCATGGAACATTCTACCACCAAAGCATTTAACTACATTCATATGAATTAAAGACAAGTAGGAATAATTGACCTACCTTTTAGAAAATAAGCATTTCAACTTTTCATTACAAGATAATAGAATAAAAAGGCTGTGAATGTATCACTCAGGATGTCAAATATATATATATATATATATATATATATATAATAGACTTGTTACCTCAAAGGCAAGATGGAATATTGTCACTGTAATTGATTATTTAAAATCCAAGTAATGGGTCTTTGTTACCTCCTAAATGTATGTTTCCTTTGACCATTTATAATCTCTTATGTTCTCATTACCACATAAATTGGGTTCTTCTCTCTGACTCTGAATACTCCCATTGGAACCCAAAGAAAACAAACACACAAATCAAATTATCTTCTTAACCATGTAGAAAGACTATTCTCTGGTAAATTAGTGCTTTCATACACGATTGATGTCATCACTGAACACTTGTTCAATGTATTCTGCCAAATTAACCCCCCTTTTCTTTGAACATGTAATGTACTCTGTGGATACTAAGGGTTGCTACATACCACCATCAGTTATACCTTAGTATTAAGATATGAGTTTAATCATTTTCACTTCAAAATAGCACTTTGATATAGATCTCGAATGTCCCCCAAAGTTCCAGATGTTAAAGGCTTACTCTCCAGTTTGGTACTACCAGGAGGTGGTAGAAACTTGAAGGTCATTGGGAGTATACCCTTGAAAGGAATTTCAAGACTCCACTCCAGTTCCTTTTTCTATCTTCTTTCATTTCCCACTCATGAAGTGAGCAGCTTTGTTTCACTCAGTGCTCCCACAATGGTGTGCTCCCTTGCTACAGGACTAAAAGTAACAGGACCAACTGACCATGAACTGAAAACCATGAGTCAAACAAATCATTTCTATTTATAGGTAATAACAGCAATGACTAACAAAAAGACTAAAACATTGTTTTCCTTTTTTTTTCTGCTATGACTAAAAGAACCAATCAAATAAACTATACTGGAGAAAAATTTTATTTGGGGTTCACAGTTTCAGAGGTCTCAGTTCATAGAAAGTTGGCTCTATTCCTCAGGGCTTAAGATGAGGTGTAACATTATGGTGGAAGAGTATGGTAGAGGGAAGCATCTCACATGGTGATCAGAAGCAGAGAGAGATCTCTAATCACCAGATACAAGTATATACCCCAAGGTTAAACCCCCAATACCCTACCACCTCCAGCCACACCCCACCTGTGTTCAGTTACCATGCAATTATTCCCACTAGGTGATTAATTCACTGATTGGGTTAAGGCTCTATAACCCAAACATTTCTTCTCTAAACCTTTTTGCAATGTCTCACAGATGAGCTTTTGGGGGATACACAAACACACACACACACACACACACACACACACACACACACACACACATATATATTTTGCACAATTCTTATACGCTTATCTAGAGGAGGAAATGACTATAGATATGGGTACTTTACCATAATTGGTTACATAATTGGTTACACTACATACATAAAATTGAATGAGAAGATGAAATTATTTAACAGGTTTCTGTTTTGTGATTTAACTGCCTCAAAAAACTGCAGAGACCTAACTGCTCATAAACAGTGTTCTAAAAATTGTCCTCATTTTTGGTTACTGATCTCTTTATTCCTGACTTCAAGGCACTTGTTGATAGCCATTCCTGATGCCTTGAATGTTCTCTAGTACAAATAAGGTGTTTTCTCACCTTTTGATAATTTGATTTAACTTCCTCTATCTCAGAGCCACTTCAGTTGTTTATTGTTTATCTGCTTGCCAACTGATAAATTTGTGGCTGCTGTTGTATCTTCTATAATCTCTATTATTGTAGTTGTAAGTCTTAAAAAATAATTTTCTCACAATAGCTAGTGTGAGATTTCGTGAGGACGCAAAATTTAATGTAAGTCTTTAGCTTACATTATTCACTGGGAACATTGACTGAGGTATTTAAAGTATTTTTTTCTCTCTACTATTGAGTATTATAAGACAGTACAATCCTTTATCACATATAGAATCTTCACTTTTAAAATATTGCAGTGTCTAAGATAATTTCCAATAGATCAGAACTAGAAACACATAACTTAACTTGTTCTTATAGACATAGGCCTTTCCTCATAGGAATAATAAACTTGCCATCCATAGGTAAGCAAATAGAAAAATTGAAAAGCAGATGTTCTTTGATTTTATTTTAGTTGACCATAGTAAAGTAAAATAAAAGTGATAGCCAAAATAAGTTAAAAAATCGATAAAGTTAAATTTAATCATAAAGCAAAGTGAATAAAATAGAAAAATGTCGGAAAATTTGAAATATTAGTTTTTAATGTAGGATTGAGCTAATTTATCTTTAACTACATAAAAATTTAGACTTTCCTGAGCATAAAATACTTTCTCACCATATGTTAAAATTGAAAGTCATACTATTGGGGAACATTTAATGAAACAAGATATTTTAGTCAGCATTTTTA